>NW_026731880.1:7500-750000 GCF_028476545.2 Physella acuta
CCCCCCAATCCCCAGAAAGCCTTTTGTGACACCCTATGGGTAGCAAAAAACAATTTGAGAACCCGTGAACTAGCGTATTCATCCAGCACATTGCTGCGGGTTGACACAATATTTTAAGAAGATTTCATCAATACATTACCAATCGTGTATTTTTAGACGCGTGCCCTCGCTTTCTAAGTGTGAATTATTAATACGTAAACAAAGCTGTCGCAATAGTTGTAGGCCTACATGTGTAGATGAGATCAGGTTACGTAGATCCTGTTGTATGAATCATTGTACATTAAAATACTGACCATAGATAACTACCCCCTCACCCATATATATCCAAGTAGCTTTCTTTATGTTAAAAAGCAGCCGATGTCTCTCATTTAGCATTACCTTTGTTACATTTTACTTTTGACCTCAGACATGTAAAAAGAAATTGACCGCGTCAGTTTGCCTTGCATGTTTGCTTTAGCAATACTGTTTTCATCATAGGCTTGTGAGGACTAATGCAGATTTACAGTAATGATACTTCTTTCTTACTTGTATCATAAATTCATTCATTTGATTTTACCTATACATAGTACAAGTACAAAACATTAAATTACAATTTCAAAAAAAAAAGCTGGCTTTTTAAATTTTTTAGTTAACTGCACTTTTTTGTTGCCAATAGTCGTTTACAACTAAATAATTCGCTCGTATCTAAAATTAACATCAAATAAGCATACAGTTTTCATTTTGTAATAGTATCAACATCATTAATTCAACATTAAAGATTTTCTTTCTGTATTTAGGCATTTAATATAACAATAAATTGATTATATATCTTAAATAATATGTAAGTATTTTTCTTCGTTTTTTTTTTGTTAATTTTAAATCTATCAATTTAGTTATGAATCGGTTTTGTGTCGGTGAGTTTTTTCCCGTTAGTTATTTACACATTGTGATATATAAAATGCCAAATCAAATTATTATTCTTGTTTGTAATAGTTAAGATTTACTTATGATTCAATTAAGATCACAAAATCTGAAAATAACTGTGTGTTTCCACTAATAAAAATAACATCCCATTACCTAAAGCATGATAATTGACATAATTTTACCAATAAACACGTTTATTTACCAACAGTAATTACCTCCCTGTGCTACATGCAATATTTAATGTTTTCAAGGGAGAAAATAAAAATCAGCAACAATTAGCAAGACAAGTAAAATATACGAAATTTTGTTATCAATCACCTTTTAATTTTAAATACCATGGGAACTATTTAGTTGAATAAAATAATTTTATACACTGATCTGTAAAATATTTAGTTATAATTTGATAAATTATTTAAATATTTGTTGTAATTGCAAAAATTGAAAGCCTTATATTTGTATTTAACATTTTTTAAAGACATGCAATAAAACCATATTGATCAATTGTGCAGTCTTGTCTACAGTGCTATTATAATTTGTTTTAAAACTATTCGGCGACATTTACCTTGTTCTGCTGCTCTTTTTACTTACTCGTATATACTATAATATACGATGTAAATAGAAAGTCTTGTAATCGGGCAACTACAATCGAGGTATTTTGCAAATCTCGACGTTTTAGGGCTCCATAAGTCGGAAATACATTGTTTTCCAAGCTTGTCCGTATGTGTGTGTGTGTGTGAGTGTGTGTCTGTAAACAGGATAACTTGAGTACCTGTGGTGGCCGCCCCAACCGCCCTCCCCTAGCCAGGCCTCTGTTAATATAATGAGATAATTATTGTATTTATAAATGTAAATATTTTAATTTCATACATTCCAGATGATTATGTGATGATTTTATTATATATATATATATATATATATATATATATATATATATATATATATACATATATATAATATGGGGGCTCGAAATATATTTGCAGATGTGGGTGTGGGGGGCATGGTAAATTGTTTTTGCCTAGGGCGCTAAATAACCGTGCGCCGGCACTCGATTGAATATTGATGCTCGATAGACTTTGAATTTTAATATACAAAAACATGACTTGATCTAGAAATAGTGCTCATGATATGAAAGAAGTATAGTAATCGTGTGCAACATTAAAATGTGACGTCGTTAATGGAGAATACCTGATACAAATTGTACGGTAAACAGAAACACATAACAGGAACACGAAAAAGCCTTACGCCTATATAAGATTATTATTAATAATTAATAATGCACCGTTCATGTAGCGGACACTTGTATTTTTTTCAACAGAAAAAAAACATACTTCATCCCTTTATAAATATAATTGCAATGTACACAACACATACTAATTGGATGAAAGTGTTTTATAGTTTTATAAAAGTCTAAGATGTGTGGTGAGTTAGGATTGGCTATAATTGGTGAGTTTATGGGTAGAGATAAGGGTATAGGAGGGTGTTGGTATAGAACTACATGGTTTTTGATGAAGTTGTAAACGCATTGACCTGAACTGTACTGGTTATTTAAATTATAATGTCAGAGCTTAGGGATAGTAAACGATGTATAATAATTAAAATATCAGCCACAAGTCGATCCAAAGCCAGTAATTATTTAATGTGACTTCATTGCTTGTCTTTTAAACTTATAAAACACAAAGCGAATGTGACATTGCAATAACAAATGTATTTAAAATATTAAGCAGAGACACGTATACAATGGTTATCGTATTTGATATGAGAAAAAATATTTTTATAGCGCGTATTTTGACCAATAAATCAGATTGTTTCATTTCAATTGTTTCCAATTCATTAAATTGATGAACCTGTGTCAACTATGTAGGTAATAACTTCCCTTGCAATTAGAATTATAGTTTTTCTGTAAAAGGCAATATTAAAAAAAAACAACGTTAGGACAAACTACAGCCACATATAAAACCTCCGTACAGAACCCGTAACAAATTGTACACTTTGATCTTAGCAAAAATGTCGAGAAGTGAAATGGTGCAATACATCACTCGACTTCTGCGACGATTGCCATGTGGCCGCAGTTTGTCCTAACCTTTTTTTAAAATATTGCCTTAATCTGCCTTTGTTGCCGTCATGGCTGATACATATCACACTTCATTTTAACAATACCCTCCCTCAAAATTACATTAAACAGCCGTTTATTTTATTTTTTTATTTTTTTTATGTTTTTCTTAATAAATCTTAATTAATCACGCTCAATTTTCTTGACAATGAAAAATGAAAGATACAACTCATTTTCTAGTTTTGACTGCAAAAACGTGTGTTTTCTTTTTGAAAGAAATATAAACATTAACTTTTTAAAAACTAAAACTGGCTTTTGTAAAAAAAATGTTGTTAATGTTATCAATTCAGCATAGCAACCTGTTATTTCCCTTAACATCATTAATGAAAAGTGATAAAAAGCAAATTTTAAATACTGACTGTTAATATTTTAGCACTGTTATTTCGTTTATACTTTGTATTTAATATTACCGTTACGTTGAATGTAATATTAACCTAAATAAACCATTTTGTTCATGCAGACATTGGATAAACGAATGTCCTGTTTATAGCGAGTCATACTTCTCTAAGTATGAGAGTGTGGATAATAGGACTAACATAAACCAGATACACTTACATGTTTCTTGCACTATTCTTGTGCCATTTGTCATAAGAGAACGTTGTGATTGATTGCCCCATTTAAATTCTCGGCCTTTTGGCTAAGATCAAAGTGTTCTATATGTCACGGGTTCTGTACGGAGGTCTTAGCTGTGGCCGCAGTTTTTCTCACGTTAGTCAGGTACCCATCTGAGCTGGGTGGACATAAGGACGTCCTACATATATGACATACTGTTTGGTTAACTTAGTTGTCAGTTCTGCTACATTGAAACATCCAGGTGGTCAACGATCTAATTGTTTGGAAAATATACATTGATGCTGTTAGTTTGTTTTATATAAACAATAAACCTCGGCTAACTTATCTGAATCAAATGTTACAAGAGGTAGCACGTGAAATGTGTGAGTCGCTATTGAGTTCGTTCATCACTTCACCCTTCTGATGACACACGGCTCTCCCTATGATGCAGGAAGGTAAACAACAACACCATGTCTTTCAGTTAGCATAAACTTTGTTAATTATAATTTCTGGGGTTTTTAGAATCCAGTGTAACGACAAGTTGGTTGTATCGTTCACTTCAAGGTGTCGGGATGTGACAGTTAAAAAAGTACAGTTATGTTTGCGAATATTGTTATTTAATTGGCGCAAAATTAGTATGATAAACGTTTGTTTTTATTGTATAATAAAAAAAAAGTTAAAATAAAATAAAAAAAAACCTTTCACGAGAACAAAATCAAAACAGAAGATGTCTTTAAAAATGCACAACATAAAATAATTAACGTTTAAAGATTCTAATGTAAATACTGTTATTATAAAATAGCAATAATTTTTTTATGTTTTATTTTCTTAAAAGTGTATGTTCAAACTGTCAAAAAAACTAAAAGTGCGTTTGTAAATACGTTTTTTACAATTATGTATGTGGCCAACATTCCGATGTTTTTACTGGTTACAAATCATTTAAGCAGAGCAATAAAACACTGTTAAATATTAATGTCTACTATATAAGTTATAATGAGTATATTATATTACAGTTTATTACATGTAAAATGTAACATTAACATAAGTAGACAATTTGTGTTCATGCAGAAACAGGATTTTGAAAATAACATATGGTGTACTGTTATTTTTTTTTAATATCGTCCTGCTTTGCTTTAGAATTACTACAAATATATAATGCAATAAAGACATGTAGTCATTTACCTATATTTATTTTACTTTGTAATAGTGTTTGGTAGTTAATAGTTCTAATGATGTTTCATTTTTTCACAAGCTTTTATTTAACTCACTTCCTCTGTCGTCAGTCGTCAGTCGACAGTCTGTCTGTCTAGATCGAAACGCAGGAGTGAAAATTCGGACACTTCTACTTGACCGATACGATTCACATTTGACACGTGGGTCAAGACATGAAGACAATCCAATCTGAAATTAAATTTGACTTAATTGGATGCCTACTTAATTTTTTATGAATTAATTAAAATTTGGACCGAATTAGTAGGCATGTCTATCCAACCACACCACACGTGTCATCACGCTCAATAGCTGCGACATCAGGTTTAATAGCTGCGCCATCACGTTCAATAGACGCGCAATGGTTTTTAGTCATGTAACACTATCTATATATATAATTCTCTTCTGGGAGACGCTAGAAAACAAGCTGTAAACGCGCTACCTACCATCCCCACCCCTACATGGTCTTAGTGAGCTGTGGTTCACGCTATGTTTACCTTCGTGGAGTCGGGTTTAGTGACGGCTATTAGGGGCAGATCATTTAGTTTGAATCGATTTTAAACGTTGGAAGGGGGGGGGGGTGGAAGGGGGGGGGGGGGGCTTATGGTCCTTAACGAGCTACTTATAGTGTTTTAAAAAATATTTTCAGTGTCAGCGTTGGTACTGTCGAATTCACAAATTATGAATTACTGAAAAGTAGAAAAAAACAACAACTAAATAGCGGCGTATGTTATGCCGCGGGCCGGCTCGTTGTAAATAAAACATGTAAGCTTTTATGTAATGATGCACTAAAAAGGAGAAAATAAATTATACACTACTATTTAAATTACTATAAAGAAAATCGTGGGTCTCTTCTCAAATATTAGTAAAGCTATCCAATAGGTACTAAAGTACTAAAGTGACCCACGCTTTTCTTTAAAGTAATTTTAAGTAGTAGTGTATACTTTATTTTCTACTTTTTAGTGCATCATTACATAAAAGCTTGTTATTAAAACGTTTTTTATGAATCTTTTTTAAAAATTAAATCTCTAATGTTTTATTTGCTCGTTTTATAAAGTGTGTTAGTACAGCTATGTTTTGGTAATATGTAGGCCTATATGTTAATTAACGATGTCCTATTGGTTGCACTACAATTTGTATATATGTCCAGCTTCTGTGTAATTGTGTCCGTCAGTCTCGTCAAAGTGAAGCCGTATAGTTTGAGTTTGTCTGTCACTATAATTGGGGTGTCATATTGTGTCTTACCAATACGTTTCCTAGAATGTTTTATTTCTATGCAATGATGTAACCATCCCTGCCTATTTGTACTATGTAAATATCTCTACTACTATCTTAATTTATTAATTTATCTTTGGTATTTTAAAATATTAATCACTATAAAGCTCACTTAAGAACATTGTTTGAATAGACTTATTCGTATGTATTTAAAAAAAGTAAACAACCCCAATACAATTTTAATATAAACAGCAAAACAAAAACAATAACATTTAAAAAATTGAAACATTAATAAAGCAATGCAAAAAAGTACCGAATCATTCATATTTTCTTACATTGTGTTATTTTGCCCGACTTGTTTGTTTAATAATTATTTATTTACACGGCTTGTAGTATAAACTTGTAATAGTAAAATGGGGAATGGGAAGTAATTAGTAAAATATATCTATTGTTAACAGAGACAGTTGAATAGAAGACTTTACATTGCTACATGCTTTTCCTCACAGAGATAGTAAATATAAGACATTACATTGTGAAATAGTCACTATATTGGCGTTTCCAATTAATGGAATCATCACTAAGGTTGACTTTAACATTGACGATTTAGACAATACTAAAGATATATATTTTTTAATCTAGGGATAAGCAACTTCTGCCTTTGTTGTGGTCATGGATGATTTTTGCTTCCTCCTCCCTTAAAATGATATCACACCTCACTATATCAAACCCCTTCATCAAAATTACATTACACAACTGTTTATTGTGGGGTTTTTAATGTTTTTTCTTCTTAAATCTTAAATATACTCGACTTTCTTAACAATGCAAACTAAAAGTTAAAATTCATTTTCTAGTTTTTACTGCAAACAACGTTGTTGTCCATTGTTTTCTCTACATCGTCACCAAACCTTCCTCTTCTACCCCTTCCCCTCTCCAGATATGTCTTTATGTTTAGACCATCCCTTATATATCTGGCACTCTGTTGTAAGCGAAAGATGCATATGGTTCAACACATTATGCGCTCTATTTTTAATAGTGAAGCCAAACATTACACATTACCAAGAAAAGGATGGCAATGTACATATTTCTTGGTAATTTGAAGACAATTTTCTATTCTAAAATCAATGGGGAAATAAACATGTATTGTTATTTGAAGTGAATAATTTTTTTTTTCAAAAAAAAATGTTTATTATGTATTTGTTTATTTTTTTTTACTGTGTAAAGGAATCTGGTTGTTTATGGTGTGGTCTACATATTCAATGATTTTTTATGTATTTTCAAATAATGCTTATAAAAGCATCTTGTTACAGCATACCCAGCATCTCATAAATACCTAGCAGTTGGTCAAAGTAAACCTTTTGCAAGCAATAAATAAAAACATTTACAATTTTTTTCCAAAAAAAAGATTTTTCTAATAGTAATAAACATTTAACTAGGCCTACATTTTTTGTGTGAAGATCCTTATAAAGTACAAAAAGCTAAAATATTTTTCTCTTTCATTCAAGCAGTCTCTCATCAGTGTTCAAGCACAATATGATTAAGCTAAACAAAATTCCAAGCTAAAACAATCTTGCAGGCAACTGGTCTGTGCTGGCTGTCCTACCCCGTACACTAAGGTCTCCTGTACTTTGTATACTCAAGTCTCCAACTGATCGCCGACTTTCATGTAACTTGTCATCACTACTGCTGATTATGTTGAGAACTGACATGGAGCTTGCTCTTTTCATAATTTTTCTTGGACTTGATGGCACATTCCTCCAGTGTTTCTGCAGCCTCGTACTTTCCCAATCTCCGGTAAAGGGCACCAAGATTCTTCAGTGTTGTGGTAACAGTGGGGCTGTCAACTTTGGCATTCTTGTGCCAGCCACCATATTCTGGCAATGGAGGTCCACCGTCTTTACTTTTACCCTTATTTTCTTCTCGTTATTCGGCTCTCATCCATATAGGTTTATTTTCACCTTCAACTTTCCCAAATTCTTTTTCATGTGCTCTTGTTAAAACTTCTTTATATAAAACTTCTGCTTGTTTGTAATTGACTTGCTTCAAATATGTTAAAGCCAAATTGTTTTGAATAATTTGATCGAAATCTTTGCTTGTCTTTCAAACGAGTTAAACACAATTCGGTTGCGTTTATGTTTGCAATAACAGTAATATTTCAAACACTGAACAAACACACATCTAGGATTTTTTACATCGTATTTGCGACACTTTAGTTAAGTTTTTTGTCTTATTTTACAAATAGGTTTATTTTTTTTCTTTCTTTTTAAAGTTGATTTACCAAAAAGGTTTATATTAATAGAGAATTACTTCCCTTTTATAATAACCAAATTAGAAAAAAAATATTGGTAAATACTTTTCAGCATCGGAAAAATAAAAAAAAAATATTTAAAAAAATATATGCGACATTGTATCGAATCTTATGGATACTTTTAACATTAAGTAATAAAGAAATTATATTACCATGTGTGATACGTAGGCGTCACTAAAAAGATGGTCAAATGTAGCTCAATTTAAAGTTGTGCGTGTGTTAAATTAAAATATGGCAGGTATTATGTTGATACACTCATGAATCAAGTTAATGAAATTGTCGTTTAAATTAGGGGGGAAGGGGGAACAGAACCTTCCCGGAGAGATGCCTGGAAGACGCCCTGAATGTAACGACACCATCAACCATAAATTAAACGATACTTTTTTACACGTGTTTTTATTTACTTTAAAATATGTATAATATTTCTTACACATTAAATAGTGTAATATTTTAAGAAAAAAAAAAATAGTTCGCAACAAACAATTAAAGAAGTATTTATTTATATTTTATTTAAATACTCTCTGGTTTATTGTCACGTAGTTACCTACGTTGTTACTGCTTTTATTGTGTAGGTTATTTAATAAGGTTTTCAAAGAAAATGCGTCATCTGCCCTGAGATATTACGGTACAGTAAAAAGTAATTACTTGTTTAATACTTTTTTTCATTGTTAAAATAAAATCATGTCTGAACTAATGTGTATGTAACTTTATAATACACATTTATATTACCAAAATTAAACAGCTGGTGGTTTACCAGCAATACTGTCATTATTCAAAATGAAATAATGTGTTGCACTGTGGGTTATGTAGAATAGTCTGTGTGTGACTTGTAATCTACTGTGAGTGAATATCTCAATGTGATAACTGATCTAAGTTGTCTCAATCAAACAAGAAAGAACACGAGGAAAAGCAATGTATTGATCAATTTCAACTACCTTACTAAATTTCTTCTAAGCTGACACAAATGTAAACTCATTAAGTAATAAAGGGAACAGTTGAGTTGTCGTTTTATTGCTAGCTATTTTGAAAATACGATGTATTGTAAGGTGAATATCTTGAGTATGTCGTGTGATTGATTACATGACAAATATGTTAGTAAAGTCAAACGTTATGAAATTAGGAGATCAGTGTTTACGTAACGACAACGCACGTTTCATAATAAATTTTGTTGTAAAGCTGATTTTTATTATTGTTTCCAAAAGTAAAAGTGTAACAGCATGCAGATTAATGCAATGTTGCTTTAATTTATTGTATCGGTTTTAAAAAAATGTGTATATTATGTCCTTCATCGGGATTTATATTTAGTTTTATACAAACTAAAAAAACAACATATTTGAAGTTAACTTTGAGACACTAATGGCAAGAATTGTTGAACCAGATCTTTAGTGTTGTTGAGTTCGTCATCACGTGGTCGTGTCGTAGTCATTAGGCTACGTAACCAATTATTACCACTTTAATTACAATTCATTAAGCGGGACCTAGTGACAAATAGCCGCCATGTTGTTGTTTTTTTTTTTATCAATGGGAATCCTGTTAAAAACAGTTGATTCGTTCTAAAACTATTATGTCTCCCTGGCTAAGGAGACTTGTATTATGTTTAAGTTAGAGAAAACAAGAACGTACACGTCTTATTGTGCGTATTTTCAGGATCAGTTTGGAATTTCCAAATAAATGTTGTATTAGTTATGTTTAAGTTTTCATGAAACTGATCGAAAAGGAATATTAGTTCGAAGGTGCCAAAAGGAACTAGCGGGGCGTGGGCGGGGGTGGGGGTAGAGTTTATGTCGATAGTAAAAGTTTTATATAATTTTTAAAAAAAGCAGGAACTAGGCTGTATTTCCGATGATTCGGTAACATTGCTTAAACCGACTTCATCTCAAGTCTTTAAAATTTGTAACACACATCGTGAAATTGTTTATATTTCAATCACATAAATAATTTAAATATATAAAACAGAGACAGTCAATAATCATTTTCAATTGATTTTTTTTAAATTATAAATTGTTTGTGATTATACATGTAAGAACATATGTGTGCATTTTTTTTCCTATTTATTTTATGTACTTGCTTTGTTAATTAAATGCGTATTTACTTTCCCTGCTAAAACTTTCAGAGAAATATTGAAACAAAAAATTCAATATAACACTTTCTTTGCTCAACAAGACTAACAGTAAAGTAGACTTACCTTACTATACTCGCTATTTTGTTTAGCAATTCTATGTTAGAAATGTTACTAATATTCAGACACATTTAAAATAAACTAAATAGAAAAAAAGTAATCACATAATCACACAAGTAATCATATAAGTGTCTATTTTGGGAGCTGGTCAGATGTGGCTTAATATAACGTTGAGTGTGAGTTTATTATGGCAGATATGTTAATACCATCCTTAATCAGTTATTGAATCAGTTATTGAAGTTATCTTTGAGACACCAACAACAACAATTTTTGAACCAGATCTTATTGAATTCGTCATCACATGGTCATCACGTGGTCATTGGCTAAGTAAAAAATGATACCACTTTAATTACAATTCATTTAGCGGGACCTTGTAACACATAGCCGCTGTGTTTTTTTTTGTTTTTTCTTTGTTTTTTTTTGTTATCAACGGGAATCCCGTTCAAAACAATTGATTTCGTTCTAAAACTATTATGTCTCCGTGGATAAAGGAATTGAATTATGTTTAAGTGAGATAAAACGAGAACGTACAAGTCCTATTGTTCGTATCTTCAGGATCAGTCTGGGATTTCTGAATAAATGTTGTATAAGTTATGTTGAAGTTTTCATGAAACTAATCTCAATGGAACATTAATTCGATAGTGCAGAGAGGAACTGGCAGGGCGGTGGTTGGAGGGGGATGGGGGGGGGTGGCAGTGTTTATGTCGATAGTAAAAGTATATAATTCACAAAAGCAGGAAATAGGCTATACACAATGGGTAGGAAAAGTGGTTCCAAAAGTGGTTCCACTTTGTGTTGCCAGAAAGCATATTTTTGAACCAAAATTGAATATTTTATAACATTTGTGAAATAAGTACAAAGTCACTTCCGGTTTTACTAAGGCTAAAAATATTTAACACAAAATTACTAATAATATAATAGTAATTTACGTGATAATAGTAATTTACAAAACATTTTAATTTGGATTAGTATAGTCAGGGTGTTGTTGTGCAATGGGATGTTATATAATTTAATATAAATAAACTACTAGGCTATATTCCATTGTAATAATAAGTAAAGCGTAATTAATATCAACATTTAATATAGGCCTAATCAATCTAGATCGACCTCTGACTATGGGGTCATCTATTAACGATGTCACAACGATGCCAGACCTCCCCCTTCCCCAAAATAGTAAACCTAAGCCAACCCACCCCCCCCCTTCCGCTGTTTTGTTTTTAAAGCAGCGATTTTCATAAAATATTTAGACCTATGGGCTTTTCCAACATTCAATGTAGGCCTATTGATGAATTATTTTATAACAATTTATAAAACAACTTTTAATAATGCAAATAAGGGCTTAAATTCAGTTTCTTAACATGAATGTTTGTTGAACATGGAAAAGTGTCATCTTACTTTCTGAACCCCCTCCCGCTTGACCAGAGGCGTAGCAACCCTTGCCGGCGTCAAACCTTTAGATTTGCACCCCCCTCAAGATTTCGATTTGCACCCCCCCCCCTAAAACTTTTGATTTGCACCCCCCTCAACCTTTTCAATTTATTTTTCCAACCCATTTTGGCGCCCCCTAATGTCGGCGCCCGGGGTCATATGTCGTCGTCGTCCCCCCCCCCCCGCTACGCTACTGCCCTTGACACAAAGGTCCGAATCTCCTCCACCACCTCAAAGTCCGAGACGACTACAACATTTTGCTATAATTTATAGGATATTCATTAATTAGTCATACAAACCTAATTACATTTGTTGTTTTGATGGTATCTCTGCCATTACAATTATTAAATAGTTTATCTTAACTCAACATTTCCCCTAACCTCATTTGCTACAGCTGCCTATCCTTTATAGAAAACATCTTTTCCTCAAATATCTGGAATGCATCTGATCAGCAAGTCTTTCTCTTTTGTAATATATAAACAATTACAACATGTTCATAAACTTGCACGGCCAATAACAACACATTACTAGGAAACAGGCAGTGATAATAGTTTGCTGTATTTGTGGTTGATGGTTAGTTATCAGCCATGCTTCACTAAGCCTGGTCTACATGTATATGCATGTATTTGTGGTATGGCTAAAATTGAGAAAAACCCATATTCTTGATTCTTCGTTTATCATTATTTTTTACAGCTATGATAGATATATGCAAATTTAAGACTTATAGTGGGACTACATATTTGTGAACACATTTGCTAACGCAAAAGTTCTTGAGTTGAAATTTTAATCCTTTAGGTTGTCTCTGATTCAAATTCAAAGCAGCTTTAACTGGTACCTGACTGGTTATGGACAGTAAAACTTAGTAAAAGCTGTTTGACATTTTGCTGACCGTACAATTTATTAATATGGAAGGGCGACAAAACTAGGTGAAATCTACTTCAGCACCATATTCTTAAAAACTATTTATAGTTCGCCAGTTTAAGTTAATTATTGAATAAAGGTAGCAATAATTAGTTTCCGCATACACCAGCACACACAACCAGTGCTGAAAAAAAAAACATAACAAAGTTTATATTTTCTTTTTTTAATTACCATATTCATTCAGAATATTAAAAAAATAATTGTTCAATATGAACAAGCTTTCTTGGGTCCAACATGTATCCTTGGATCAGTTTTTAAATTGAGCTTCATCTTGACTTTTGTCTTCTCTGTATGCAGTTGTATAATCCACAGTATCTAAAAAAAAAAAAATGAATTTCATAAACTGTTATATTAAACTCATTATGTTTACAAACTTTCAACTCTTAATATTATAAATAAAAATATTTGTCTGTCTTATAAAGATCATAAAGTATAAAGTAATGATGTGTGGTATTTATGTATTTGATTGTATGGGCTATCTAACCATTACCATTCATTAAAAATATAGGTCTAATAGTTTACTTTTAATATTTTAATGTAAGGAGTTTGTCATAAAATACAATAGGCCTTCAAAAGAGTCCAAAAGTCATGTATATATCATTAAAAAAAAAAGAAAAAGGTATCAATAAAGATCTACTACTTGTGTTTAGCCACCTCAGGAATTAGTTGAAAATTGATATTCAAACTAGGCTACTATAACTATCATTAATTCATACACATACTAGAATAAATATTAGGATAATTATATTAATTTGATTAGTAAGTTAATCCATCTATGACAATTGACACCTTTTGGCTTTATCAACTATTCTGCATTTTAAATTCTAAAGATCACTATATAATACTAAGAGTAGACTAAGTCATATATTAAGTTAATTAAGTAGAACTGAAATAAGCCTACTCTTATTCAGTAATTTTTACCATTATTATTAGAGGCCTAATAAATTTTGGATATTATTTAATGTACTAGTCTGTAACCTTTTATTTAGGCTACATGTAATTTTTACATGTTTAAAATTGTAGCCTTATTAAGCCTAGTTAACTTTGCTTAACTTACATACAAATACTAAATACCTACCCAATCACAGGCCTACTAGACTACTACTAAGCTACTACATCTAAATCTACAGTCTAGATAGGCCTACTGAACTAAAAGTAATATGACAACTGTAAAAAATTAAGCATACTTTATTTTTATTACAATACTATTTTAAGCCTATAGACCTACTGCTATTAAATATGAATCTATTAGTTATTAGACTAACATAAGTCATCATAAGTCTAATTAGTAATTACCTCTAACTAGGCCCTAATCATATTAACAAAGTAAGTATTAGGACTGTCATCTGTACCATAGAATACTACTACTATAGTAAATATATTTTAACAAGTAGGCTCTAACAAATTAGACTAATCATTTATTAGACTAGGCGTATGTAGTGTCCTACTAACTAATTACTAAGGACTAAGATTAACTATTTACTATATGACTGGTCTATAAAACTAGTTTATACCAGCTACACATTTATAATATAAACTATGGGCCTAATTTATTTAACTTATCTATTATTACTATTAACTTAAAATACTTCAATATACGTATTGAATTATTTAATATAGATTTTTATAAATATAGAACTATATTAATTAATATATAACTTCTAGATCTAGCTAGACTAGAGACTCTAGTAGAGTAGATCTCTTATTCTCTACTACTTGACTTATACTTAATAGATCTAGTCCTAGATCTACTGTCGTACAATATAAAGTTACTTAACTAACTATAAGATCTATAGATCTAGTTAGTATTAGTTATTAGTCTAGTATTATAATATAAAGTATTATTGAGTATTAAGTTTATAAATTTAGAATAGATCTAGATCTAGTGTTTTTATATTAAATAATTAAACATATTAAAAAGCCGTAACATACTAGATCTAGATCTAGAACTAGATCTACTACTAGACTAGATCTAGAATTAGATTCTAGATCTAGATTTAGATATAGAAATCTAGATCTAGAATCTAGATTCAAGACTAGATCTAGATCTAGATTCTATATCTAATCTAGATCTAGATAATAATTAATTAAATTAAAGTTAATAGGTTCTAGATCTACTATATCTAGATCTCTAGTCTAGAGTACTCCTCCTAGAATCTAGTACTAGATCTAGATTCTCGATATAAATCTATTTTAGTCTAGATAATCTAGATCTAGATTAGATCTAGAAACGTATGGCTTGATTCTAGATTCTAGATCTCTAGCTTAGAGCACTCACAGAACTTACGGGTGTGGGGAAATTGCGAGACGCGAAAAGCGAAATGGCGAGGCGGGAAAATGCGAGAAAGGCGCGAAAACGGTCGGTCACGTGACTTTTTTGTCTCGCATTTTACCACAACCCGATACTTACGCTGGGTGGTGTTGAAATGCGAAGATTTCTGCGAAAAATTTACCGCACCCGATTTTCAGTGGTATTTGGTCCAGACTTCAAAGACGTTTCGTTTACATTGTTAAAACTTCCGATTTTTCCGTCGCTAGACATACTGATGATTTGTCAACTTCCCCCCCCCCCCCCCATCTTTTGTGTCGACTTAGAATACCACCTTGTTCGAAACCGACGGAAAAACCGCCGACGATAGATCAACTTCTTTCTTTTGTGTGGAACGCCGAAGCCGCCGAAACCGTCTTTGAAGATCGCCGTGCCGCCGCAAACATATTTTGTATTGTTGCATAGAAATGTGTGACGTCGCACTATAAAAAAGCAATGTTAGAAAAAGAATTTTAGACGTTTTTCGTGTTTTAGAAAACTGTTTTCATAAATTGTAATAGGAATTGATTAAAATACAGAAATTAAACAAGATTTTGGGAAAATATCGATGTTTTAAAAAAAATTCAACTGCAATTTTGAGGGGGGGGGGGAGGGTTGTACACTGAGGTGTGACGTCATTTTAGTGGGAGGGGGGGGGGTCTGGATTTTTGTGAAAATGTGTGACGGAGGGGAGGGGGAGGGGGGTAAAAATCGTCATTTATGGATGACCCCTTTTAGCTATTAAATGGTAGTTTCGTCCATAGCGGACTTTATTCAGATTATCTACAGACGCACATTTTTTTCCATTATGTTCATATTCGTGTTCTGTGTTAGCACAGTATAAATGGGAGTCTAATGAACTGGTGGGTTGGATGTACTATGTGTGAAAGATGGTGTGACGAGGTGTGTTTGATTAATGCTAGGACTGTTTCAGAAGATTTTGTTTGTAAATTTTGTTTGTAATTAAAATTACTTAATAAAAAATAAATTACACTTTTAAGAATTGTTTATACTTTTACACTTTTTTACACTTTTTGCAAGTACAACAATCCATGAATACATGTTGCAGAATATCTCTCCTGCTGACAAAATTATACCAATTCACAATGACACAGCTCACGTTTGTATAAACATGAGCGGGCTAGATTTTTAAAATTAATGCCGACTGAAACGGGATTTTCCTCTCGCTAACGAGAACGGGCGACAGTAGCACAGCAACGATGTTAGGATTTTTTAATAGATCTAGATATAGATCTATCTATCTTCTTAGTATCTATATATATATATATATATATATATATTTATATATATATATATATATATATATATATATATATATATATATATATATATATATATATATATATATAATAAAATCTAGATAAAAAATAACAACATACAACACTCGTGTTAAAGGGTATGGCTACATGCTAGTTTATTTTAAAACAAAAAAAAATAATTTAAATAAATAAAGATGAAATAAGCATGAAAAAAAACTTTTTTTCGCAAAAAGTGTCTCGCTATTTACCCTTGATTCCGCAGGTATGTCTCGCATGATCTTCTCGCATTTTCCCGCCTCGCCATTTCGCTTTTCGCGTCTCGCAATTTCCCCACACCCAGAACTTACAGTACAGTGAGTAGTCACAGGCCTAACAAAAATAATGAAACATGCGTTAAAAACATTCTACAAAAACATTGGTAACAATTAATAAGAATAATGTTAGATATTAGTAATCTGAGCATAACAGTCATAAAAAAATAAGCCAACTTTAATGAAATGGGATACAAACGAATTTTAAAAGCCTGAATCGAACTGAAAATATTCCCTTGTTCGCCATTTTGTTTTCTTGAATCACCTTGTAAGTATTTATCACGGACAAAAAATGTTATGACTTTAATCTTTTTACTCTCCCTGGCCACTTCAGTTCAGTTCAAGGTGGGGTTGAGGGCGAATTTATTAAATATTTAAATTTATACAATAATTCAAAATCATTTTCAACGGCTTATGTTCAATACAAAAATATGAAAATGAGTGTAATCGATGGTTCCCAAACGGCTTTAATTTTTGAAAATGTAGCTATAATTTTATCGCTTTCTATATTTTTTAAAATAATTTTTTAAAAATTTAGTATGATTACATAGACTTTTCCTACCTATGGTCAGATCCCAATATTGTAAAAATCGACTTCATCTCATCTCTTTAAAATATGTAACACACGTGGTAAAAGTGTTTATATTTCAATAACAAGGATATTTTAAATAAAAAAGGCAGTGTATAATTAATTCAATTTTACAATTTTAATATACATTTTTTATGTTTATACAGGTAAAACTATACATGTGTTTTATTTAATATTAATGTAAGGTACTTTCATTGTTAATTAAACAGATTGTTACTTCCCCCGCTAAAACATTCAGAACAAGATTGAAGTTATTTGTTAAAAAAAAATATGTCCATTATAACACATTGCTCGCTCAACAAGAATAACAGTAACGTAGACTTAACTTACAACAATCACTATTTTGTTTTGTAATTCGATGCTAGAAATGTTACTAACATGTAGACACTTTTAAAATAAACTAAATAGAAAGTATGTAATCGTATATGATATATAGTGGCTATGATGGGAGCGGGTCAGATGTTGTTCAATATAAAGTTGTGTGTGAGTTCAGTATGGCAAGATTATGTTGATAGAATCCTTAATCAGTTACTGAAACTGTCATTTAATAAAGCAGATATCACAATGGTCGGAGTAGTCGAGCTATTGACTGCATCATTGACTTCTAGGTACTGTGGCTAAGATCAAAGTCTACTCTCTTTTATGTGTTCTGTACGGAGGGCTGAGCTGTGGCCGCTGTTTTTGTACCTCACATTAGTCAGGTACCCATCTGAGCTGTGGCCGCTGTTTTTTACCTCACATTAGTCAGGTACCCATCTGAGCTGTGGCCGCTGTTTTTTTACCTCACATTAGTCAGGTACCCATCTGAGTTGTGGCCGCTGTTTTTTACCTCACATTAGTCAGGTACCCATCTGAGCTGTGGCCGCTGTTTTTTACCTCACATTAGTCAGGTACCCATCTGAGCTGTGGCCGCTGTTTTTTTACCTCACATTAGTCAGGTACCCATCTGAGCTGTGGCCGCTGTTTTTTACCTCACATTAGTCAGGTACCCATCTGAGCTGTGGCCGCTGTTTTTTACCTATATTATATATATATATATATATATATATATATATATATATATATATATATATATATATATATATATATATATATATATATATATATATATATATATATATATATATTATATGTTATTCTATCGCTTGTCCCTATCATGGCGAATTCTATTTCGTATACATTTTGTACTACTACTTTGACATTTACTTGTGTTATAATATATTTATTATTATGTGTACAAAGTATAATATGTAACCAATTAAAACCATTCAATAACTACATTTTTGATTAGATTTTCTTATCGAATTCAATCCATAATGAGAGAGATGTAATGTAATGCCTTTTTTTTTTAAGCAGGGGAAGTAAATATAAACTTTTTGAGTTAAGCGCTACATGCGCTGTTGTTTCCCTTTGAGTTGTTGTCCTAAAAAGAAAATTTAAAGTGGAAATAGATGACTGTTTAATAAGGTCATATTAAAAAGGCGTCAAGCCTGAGAAAAAAAATGTTCTTATTTGGCAAAATGCTTATTGGGATAGTTATTGAATTGTGTTTAGATATAAAATATTTTTTTTTCAACCATCCCCCCTTCCCTTATTGAATATCTGCACAACATTTTTTAGTCGGATTGCTATAACAATAAGATGAACAGTGACACAATTTTGGACTCGTCAAGGACATATATGTTCGTCTAGCAGTGGTCCATAAACTTTTTAGTCCGAGGGCCGCATTAACTATCAAATTTCAGTTCGGGGGGTCAATTTGTTTCTAGGCATGTCGTGATTTTTCTGAGCAAAGTTCACCAGCCCTCACCAACACACGTTTTTTTCCGTGCACAAAATGATCTCAGCGGGCTGGATGAGAGGTCCTCGCGGGCCGAATCCGGCCCGCGGACCGTAGTTTGGCGACCCCTGGTCTAGAGGACGAGATATACAAATATACGGCCGTGTGCTTGATGATAATTGGACCACAAACTGGTGTAGGTGTTTGTGGGATGTTGTGTGTGTGTGTTTGGTGGTGGGGGAAGAGCATGGTATTTGATACATATAACTTACAAGTAATATGTTCATACAAACCATCGGTCGCTCGAGTTCCTAATCGTAGTCTAAGTCAACTTGTACAGTACGATGTGTGTAGCGTGAAACGTGTAACTTTATGCATTCGGCAATGTACACAAAACAAATGCAAAATAATAAAGAAAAACGTTTATAAAATATATTAAGTTTTAAGGACTTAATAAAAACTTTACAAAATGTGATATTTAAATTAATGTTGTTTGGTATTCAATTTTGAAGAAAGTGTACTACTAATATGTAAACATTCGTTGGTAAAGGCTTCTTAAAACACAACATGGACCCAACACACTTGAGCTATCCATGTACAAGAAAGATACTGTATGTGGCACTGTGATGACGAAATAGTGTAATGCTGGTCATAGATAAGCGATAGGTACCATAGGTCAAGTAGACATTGGTCAAGCAGAACCAATCTAATGCAGTGACGAAATGGCCATTTACGTAAGAGGATGAGCTGACCCCTGAAGCAAATTTTGCGAGTAGGATGTATATATTGTTAGGAGATTATCGGAGCGTTTAGGGATCAATCGCGGATAAGCGAGTAGTAGCGGAGCTTGATATTTGTGTGAAGAAAACATTTGAAATCATACTAGAGACCGAATAGTATTGGGAGTTGTGTTTAGTAAAGTGAGAGAGAATAGAAGATTTATTTTATGCACATAAAGCAACATTATAACATGTTTTGAAATGGACTTGTGTTTGATCTTACACACTGTGCCAGCCTATACACAATTAAAAACAAATAGGTTTACAGTGTGTGACTCATTTTACACATACCATTCCGTATTTATTAATTATATGTTTATCCCAAGTAACAAGTAATAGTTTGGTCATTACAATGCATGCCAAGAACCCATCGATTTCTGGACTAAACATAATCCACACAGCATAGAAAACGGCCAACTATCTTCGTTAATTCATCTTCAGGCAATAATGATATATGTATTATTTTGATATTGGGTGCTCTTAAATAAATATATATTATTTTGATTTGGTATTTTAAACGAGTTTTTCACAATTACTTCCCATATCTGTTTTCCTAACAAAAAACGGCAGACAACTCAAAGACACAAAATCCGACAAATAGATAAATAAACTAATTTGAATCAAAAATATAACATTTATGTATATATGATCCATTGTCAGTAATTTGTTTATTATAAGATATCTAAACATACTTTGCTGACAATGAAAAATTAATAAATGCTTCTAATACATTTAAAAAACTAATACTATGTACTTATATCATGTATATTTCAACAATTTGTAAACTACACAGTTGTAATCCGATACCCAAAACATTTTCACTGTTGGCTAAATAATTGTTTTTAACCAACTTATCTGTGTCTAATGCGCATACATCTCCCTCAAAATATTATGAGCGGAAAGATTAATCAGAGGTTCTTAAATGTTGATACAAGTGAATGAGAAATAGAATGTCCTTTAACTCAGTTGAAAAGAATAGAGATAGGATTTAATTAAGTAGATGGCAACAGAAAGATCGTTTATTTTTTACATAAGTCATTCTACGTGTATGGATGATGGAGACGGGGGGAAGGGGGCAGTAGTTTTCTATGGACATCAGGTGACAGCTTGTTGTGGGATGCGAAAATTGACCTGTGCTTAAAAACGACAATACGATTAAAAAGACTCAGCTTTTTACTCGACTACACTATGTATCCATGTCATGTAATATCGAATCAACGTATTACAAAAATTGCACGATATTCACAATTCAAGATATATGAAGCATATAGCATATCCAACACACGATATACCCAACTCACTACATGTCCAAATCCGGACATACAAATTTACATTATACAAAACTCACGATTTAACAAACATGGAATATTCCCAAAACATGATATACTGTATATATACTATATATATATATATATATATATATATATATATATATATATATATATATATACTATATATTGTAGTCTAAAGGTCACCCATTGTAGCCAACATGCCACCGCCATTACCCTCGTATCTCCAACAGTTGGATATGTGTAAGTCACAACATATTGCACTATCGTCTTCATAAAAAAATCTTCTGGCGTCATCTCTACCCGTATCCAACTCCTGCATGTGAGATGAATAGTTAAAGTAGAAGTAAGACATGTTTGTGTTGTGTTTTCTTTTGTATTTGTGTTTGTGTTTGCGTTTTGTTCTGTTCCCAAGTTGGTACCTTTAAAAAAGATTCACCGTGGCGGAGCACGGGTATGCAGCTTGTCTTTAATTAATTACGTTAGCTGACACGTTTGTGTCGCTCTAATATTAACTTGTTAAAAGCCAGAATATCTAGACTTACTAGTTATTTGTTATTGTAATTGTGGTAACTGAACCTACTGAACATACAGTTGACGGATTTTGTTCACATAGATGTCCTAAAAAAAGCCAATCAGTCAGAATTATAGCCATATTAATTTTAGTAACAGTCAGGATTGTATAACCATAGTAATTTTAGTAAGTCAGGATTGTATAACCATAGTAATTTTAGTAACAGTCAGGATTGTATAACTATATTAATTTTAGTAACAGTCAGGATTGTATAACCATATTAATTTTAGTAACAGTCAGGATTGTATAACCATATTAACTTTAGTAACAGTCAAGATTGTATAACCATATTAATATTAGTAACAGTCAGGATTGTATAACCATATTAACTTTAGTAACAGTCAGGATTGTATAACCATATTAATTTTAGGATCAGTCAGGATTGTATAACCATATTAATTTTAGTAACAGTCAGGATTGTATAACCATATTAATGTTAGTAACAGTCAGGATTGTATAACCATATTAAATTTAGTAACACCGCGCATGATTTTAAGAGTATTTGTTGGACCTCTCGAAAACCTTTGAGACTATTCTCGCCTGGGTCCATTGATCCCGATCCATTATAGTTGTTAGATTAAGTTCCAGACACACAGTTTATTTTAATAAAAAATAGTTATTAATCAAGAGTACCTAAACCACAGGTATCAATATTGTTTAAACCGACTGCATCGTTTATGCTTGAAAAGAGTAAGCAAACTCGATATATCAAGTTTGTCTTTATTAGCAAATGCACACATGTTCGAAAACGCAGCATGCATTCACTACACATTTCAGATTTGTTTACAGCTTGTTATTTTGTAAATATGCGTATACTGTACATGCCCGATTTAATAGTTTGTTTAACCCGTGTTAGTAACACTGACATGGGTATAGGAAATAATCAACAGTTAATGCCGATGTTAACCATGTTTGATCTTGTTACGTAAAAACGAACTTTGGAATGCACTTTTGCTTACTTATTGGGGCCTAACACAAACACATAAACTAAACATGATAATATGGTGCGCTGAAGTTTGACCACTGTGAGACTTTGACCACGTGTACTTTGTCCTAATATGGTAAGGATTATTTTAAGGAGTCATCCACAAACATTTCTGATTTTAGCCCCCCCCCCCACCGTCCACACGTGTCCACTTTCGACGGACCCCCCCCCCCCCTATTGCCGACGTCCACGAAAATGTTTATAGACCGCTCAAAGGCTACTACAAATTTACTAGTTAAGCAACATATATTGTGTTCTTATTTACAAGCAATAAACGGAAAACAATTTGTGTCTACATCAATGTTAGTGTCTCTACAACAGGTGATTTGCTCTGACAATTAAACGTTATCTCTCAGAAGTAAGAGCAGGTGTTGACAGGTTGAAGTAATTCCGATGATGTACATAAGTCACTTTCGCTTCCAGACCACCATTTGTTCATTTGTTTGTATATATTTTTATTTTTTTTCAAAAAAGAAAGTAGTTAACCTATCAACATACCGACATGCCTTAATCGTGTACCCAAGCGACTTAGTCGCATCTCTTTAAAAAGTGCAAACAATTTCTCTATAGGTTCTGATCTTTAAACATACACATATTTTAAAGAAAAAGTACATATAACCTAAATGTAAAATAAAGTTTTCTTACAACATATTTTTAACCAGCAATAATTTAATTTACAATTCAGACTAACTAGCCGGGTTCCTGTATTTTGTATCAGTTCATTTCCACGGCTAGTGATATAAACTAGAAGCAATTTGTCTCCCGTGTACTGTTTAGTATAATTAATAGGAAGTAATAAGTAAATACGTATTTTTAGTCAAACATGTGGGATTTCGTGTATAATTTATGTTTACGATATGCCCAAACATTTTAACAACAATCCAACACTTCTACTAATGTAAGGACATCGTGTAAGACATTAAGACTGTGAGGGTTGAACTTTGAACTTATATTTTGCATTTGCGCAACGCGATCAACAACGGTACAATACAGAATCATTAAAGTGTCTAAAAATAATGTTTACATGTATTATTTTAGCTTTTGTTTATAACTTTAATAATATAACTCTTGTCTCGATTTGGTTCCAACACTATTATCACTTTATTTTATTAACCTTGGATTAGGTTAAAGTATGGAATCATTAGAGGCGTAGCGACCGTTCCCGGCGCCCGGGGACAAATTTTCGATTGCAACCCCCCCCCCCCCTATTCAAACTTTTGATTACTTTTTCCAAACCATTTTGGCGCCCCCTAAGGTCGGCGCCCGGGGACAAATGTCCCCCCCCTCCTTCCCCCCATCATTTAATTAAAACAAGATTTTAAGTGTTGGCTATCAAATTCAAAATGTTTTTAACTAACTATATGAGAGTTTCTAGCCACGATGATAGCGCGTCAGCTAATCACTAAGGTGTCTTGAATACGGAACACAATCGTCAATGTGATTTATTTTTTTTTAAATGTTCCCACCAAGAAAGTAAACAACTTTTTGATAGAACTGCTGATCAGATTTCTATAAGGTCCGAAAAATCGCACCCTTTTTAGTATGCACAAGTTTCAAAATTATCATATTATTTATCATAAACTTTCTTTCTATGAAAGTCATCACAATTATATCGTGACAAAAGTTTTATTTTGCATGAAGAACATTTACTAAAGATATGTTATGCATTGTTTTATAACAAAAAGGTAGTAGGTTTTTAGTGCTTAAAAGTTCAAACTGAAAAAAAACAGTAACTATAAATAGAACAACACACACAAGACATAGGCAAGACAGAAGGAAACACATTCATGTAGACAACAATAAATAGAACAATACACACATGAAAGATGCAGACACATTTCTGTAGACAACTATAAATAGAACAACACACACAAACCATAGGTAGGACTAACGTACACATCACTTCAATATGTCAGAATGTGGAATCCTCATATTCATCTGTTATTGTTTTTTTTTCTGATAATATTTGAAACTAGATGCATGCACATCATTTACAGTAAAGTAATAGCAGTCTTTGCATTGCGAAATGTTTACTCTGCTGACGTTTTCAAGTAATGAAATCAGCGCTAAAGTTGACTTTTATATTTGCTATTAAACCACAACTAAAGATATTTTTCAAAATCTGAGGATAAGCAACTTCTGCCTTTGTTGTGGTCATGGATGATACTTGCTTCCTCCTCCCCTAAAATGATATCTCACCTCACTTTACCAAACCCCTCTCTCTAAATAACATTACACATTCAATATCATTTTCTATTGTTTATTATATTTAAAGCTTTACCCAGCTTGACGTTTTTTACTAGCAAATTAATGATAAAACTAATTTTCTAATGCATTTAGTGCATAAGCGTTTCATTACTTTTTCTCCATCCCCTCCCCCATCCAGATATGCCGTCATTTATAGACCATACATTATACATCTAATACCGTGTTGTAATCGAGAGATAAAGATACATAGAGACCGTACACACGTGTAGGCTTAACGACTGATACATCTCAGGATTACTAATATATTAGCATGCCAGACACGTAAAGGAAATAATACTTTTAATAGGTGTCTTTCCAACAAAACATTAAATGCATGAGACAGTTATTGAAACATATTAGGTGCACATGAAATATATTTGAAAAATGATATGCATCTATTTTAACACATTATAGATTCTAGCTTTAATATTGAAGCCTAACAAAACACACGTCCAAGAAAAATGATCGCCATGTTCAGAGTGCTTGGTAATTGGAATCAAACTTTGAGAGCCAGCGACATTTTAATTCTAAATTCTAATGTAATATCAATGTTTTTTACAGTATTTTTTTATAATGAAATGGAAAATATATTTAAATGATTGTACCTGCAATGTAGGCCTACTTGTTGATTTCAACGATATCTTCGATTGTCTTTAAAATATGTAAAATATAACGATAATGTATGCATGCTTGCATTTACATTTTTTAAAAAACATTTTGGCTCTTCCATCTCAAAAGTTTGCCGACCCCTGGTGTATCTCTTTTTACCATTCATATGAAACTAGCGACAACTGGTCATATGCTAGTGCTGTTAGAACAACTTTACGTTTGTTCTAGTAGACACAGAAGTTTTGTTAGGATAGGCAAGTCTGTCGCATCTCCTGGGTCATATCCAGGCTAGTCTCTCCAACTGTCCCCAGGTGTATCCAGGCTAGTCTCTCCAACTGTCCCCAGGTGTAACCAGGCTAGTCTCTCCAACTGTCCCCAGGTGTATCCAGGCTTGTCTCTCCAACGTTTCCCATGTGTATTCACCAAATTAACAATGTTTATATAGGGAATTCGAACCGGTAAGTTCTAAAAGCCTTCCGGAATTTTACCCGAAGATAACGCCTATCTTTTAGTGACCCCCGCGAGTATATCTACGACCTCAGGAGTTATGAATGGGTCCGTTTTGAACCCTTTTAGTGGAGTTTTCGGCCAACCGGCACCGGCCCTCGTGTTCTATTGACCCAAAGCAGGAACCTGACAAATTTGACGCGCCTGCGGCGACTGGAGGTGCCCTATCGGGCACTCGACCACTTTCTTTATATAGATACATGTGTGTTCAATATACATAGCATTGGAAGTTAGAAAATACCATCATGTGACGAAGTAGTCGAGAGGTTGATACCGCGTCCCGGCCTTTAGTCAAACATCAAGTTGATATTCTTGTATGGTTTCTGTTTACAATTTACCCAAACATCCTACCAACTATGCAACATTTATACTTATATAAGGACAGCGTGCAATACTTTAAGACTGTTACAGTGAAGATCACGACCGTATCCATGAAACCGTCTATACAGAATGTTTACATGTGCTTTTTAGTTTTTGGCTATAGCTTTAATATATAACTGTTTGTTGTTTCGATTACAAGCGATACAAAGACTTTAGAAATATGTTACGCCTGTATTAATTTGATCGTTTCGATTTGAGAGCCCCGATTCTAAATTTAAAATAACGAATCTCGATTCAAGATTTAGGAATACATAATTTGTAACGCATTTTTATCTGAACTATTTTAGGCCTTACGTATTTCATATTAATATGTGTTTATATTTGTTACTTACGGTTTCTTGTTTCTACTGGGTTAGACGTTAGGTTACTTGTCTAATTGAACTCAATTGTTTCACAATATAGAGCTAAATGATTAAACAGAGACTAAGATACGCATGATCAAGGTTTATTATAATTAATTGTTGGAAACTCTAATAAGTAGGCCTATAAGAAAATACCTTCATCAAACGAATGGAAGTTTATTACCGAAGACTAGTGAAAATGAAGTATCACATACAGCTATTTTGTGCACGCTGTGTTAGGGTGTATATATTTACTTATGTACGGATGTACTAGGGTGTATTTAGGGTGTATTTATGTTTACACATTTGTTAGGGTGTCATAATATGTATACCTATGTTCGGCTATGCTAGGTTGACATATGTGTATAAATGTGTAGGCCTGCATAACATTTAATTTGTGTGTGTGTAATATGTTAATATATGTATGATTTTGTTACTGTCTAATATGTTTGCATATGTACAACCAACCTAACAATGATCTTAACAGTTTAACAGAAAAGTGTGCATTGAGCCATTGTCAAATTGACATAGACAGTAAATATAAGACTTTACATTGTGAAATAGTCATTCTGTTGCCGTTTTCAATTAATGGAATCATCACTGAAGTTGACTTTAACATTGACGATTAAACCAATAGTAAAGACGTTTTAAAAATCTGAGGATAAGCAACTTATGCCTTTGTTGTGGTCATGGTAAATACTTGATTTCTCCTACCCTAAAATGATAGCACACCTCATTTTACCAAACACCTCACTTAAAATTACATTATACAACCGTTTATTTTATGTTGTTTTGTTTTCACTCTTTTTTCTTTGTAAATTTTAATTAAGCTCGATTTTCTTGACTATGCAAAATAAATGTTAAAACCCATTTTCTAGTTTTTACTGCAAAAACGTGTGTTTTCTTTTTTTCTCCATTGCCACCAAACCCTCCTCTTCTAGCCCCTCCCCTCTCCAGATATGTTGTTATGTATAGATGATCTCTTTTATAACTGGTACTCTGTTGTAAGCGAAAAATGATATGCATACAGTTCAACACATTATGAGTTCTACTGGTAATATAGAAGCAATACAATACACATTACCATGGAAAAGGATGTCAATTTGCAATTCTTGGTTTGTGTTTGTTCTAAATTCAAATATGAGATAAATAAGGATTATGTTTAAAATGAATAGGGAAATTATACAGAACGAGCCGACCCGCGGCGTATCATACGCCGCTATTTAGTTGATTTATTTTCTACTTTCAGTAATTCATAATTTGTGAATTCGACAGTACCAATGCTGCCACTGAAAATATTTGCTTTAAAACAATAACCCCCCCTCCCTTACCCTAACCCCGACCCTACACCCCCCCCCCCCCCCCCGTAAAAGCAGCCTCCTCTTAATTGCCTCCTGTAAGTTTAAAGTCGGTTCAAACTTAATTATCTGCCCCTAATAGCCGTCACTAAACCTGGCTTTCGTTTGTAAACATTAACGTGACCACAGCTCAGCAGACCATGTGGGGGTGGGGTAGGGTGGTAGTGATAGCGATAGAGAGGGGACTGTAAGGAGGCGCTTGCAGCTTGTTTTCTAACGGCTCGCAGAGGAGAATTATATATATGGACGAGCCGACCCGAGCCGACCCGCAGCATATCATACGCCGCTATTTAGTTGTTTTATTTTCTACTTTTTAGTAATTCATAATTTGTGAATTCTACAGTACCAATGCTGCCACTAAAAATATTTGCTTTAAAACACTAAAACCCTCCTTCCTCCCCCCCCCCCCCCCCCCCCGTGAAAGCAGCCTTCTCTTAGTTACCTCCCCTAAGTTTAAAATAGTTTCAAATTAAATTATTTGCCCCTAATAGCCGTCACTAAACCTGGCTTTCGTTTGTAAACATTAACGTGACCACAGCTCAGCAGACCATGTGGGGGTGGGGTAGGGTGGTAGTGATAGCGATAGAGAGGGGACTGTAAGGAGGCGCTTGCAGCTTGTTTTCTAACGGCTCGCAGAGGAGAATTATCTATATCAGGGGTCGGCAACCTCTTGAGACCGAAGAGCCAAAAAGTTACAATTTACAAAATTTATGGTTTTAAAGAGCCACCAACATTTTTATTTTATTTCAATATTATGACCTTGTGATCTTTAATTAGGATTTTATATATATATATATATATATATATATATATATATATATATATATATATATATATATATATATATATGTGTGTGTGTGTGTGTGTGTGTTTGTTTTTCTTTTATGCATTACTACGCCTGAAACTTTGGGAAGTTGTTGAGAATACACCTGGAAAGGTTTCTGGGAAAAAAGGTTTTCAAATTCGCAGAAGTGGCGCCCCGGCAGCGCGCTATTCGATTATTCTCTATATACTATATATAAAAATAAAAGTCGATTGCTGTTTGCCACGGTTCATCCGATCGTCATGAAACCTTAAGGAGTTGATCAAAACACTTCAGGGGAGGTTTGTACAAAAAAATCATTTTAAATTTCTTATAGGCGGCGCCCGGGTGGTGCATTTTTGTCAATACCCCTTTTGGCGCCCAGAGTATTTGGCATCCGTTAATCGGGCGTCCTGCATAGCGGGAAAAGGGTACTACTTTGTTCAGCGGCAAAACTGCAACAGGCGCAACCACTGACGCCTCGTCCATTGCCCAACACGAAGCACCCTGGGCTCGCCTGTGAGCACTATGGCACCTACGTTCGTTTTTTAAAATAGGCTATACACTATTGACACGATGGACAAAAATACGTTCATTTTAAACAGCGCTTTAGTCGCTCACTAAATCGAATCAGGCGCGTCCTCCGGCTTCTCTGCAGGGTGCGATTTGGCGCCCAGGGCTGTCCCGCGAGCAATAAGTGCCTACCTTAGTTTTAAGGAGCACCCTACAATACAACATTCGATGATTAAACCGAGCTAGGGGCCGTACGCAGCGCCCCTGCGTTGTTAAATCGGGTTCACGAGAGCGCCACTTTCCGTCCGGTGAGTTAGTAACGGAGATATAACGGTGAGTGATTAACTTACACTCAAGACTCTCATACAGCACGCCATAGTGATGGGCGGTAGTGTAGGTAACCAGTGCCCCATAAATATGATCCAAACACGGGCATTGTTTACATTTAAATAACTCAGCTTTAGAAAACAAGGAAGTACGTTGAAATAGGGAGTAACTAAATATTCTAAAAGAATAGCGAGTGTTTATTGTTTATATTTATTATTATATCGTTCATTACCGAGTGTTGCAGACTAATACTTTAGTGAGTTAAAAAATAAAATAAATATTAGTAATTGTGCATCGACCTAAAGAGCCGCATCTACACATCAAAAGAGCAGGTTGCCGACCCCTTTTTTTTTTTTTTTTTTTTTTTTTTTTTTTTTTCCGACCCTGATCTATATAGATATACCCCAGCAGGCGAACAACGTTGATATAACGATATCTTCGCTTGTTTTTTAAAATAGTACAAATTATAGCTATTGTGTTTATGTTTGCAATTACAGTAATATTTTAAAAGAAAACAATAGAATATCTACAGTTTTAGATCTTGTTTAAATTAAATATGTATTGTAAATATATAATAATTCAAACATTTATTAATTTTACTGATTTTTAAAATACTATATTTATTTAATAAAATGGTATACTAAATAGGTAATTAATTCCCTTGAACAATATCCATAGAAGAAAAAAAAATGATTGGTAAATACTTTTCTGCTTCGGAAAAAAAACGTTTAAAAAATATGGGCAACATTGCAACGAATCTAATGGATACATTTAAAATTAACTAAAACAGAAAATATGTAACCATATAAGATACGTAGGCGTCACTTTTGGAGCTGGTCAAATGTAGCTCAATTTAAAGTTGTGTGTGTGTGTGTGTGTGTTCAATATGACACGCATTATGTTGATACAATCATTACTTAAGTTATTGAAACTGTCATTTAAAGTAGTGGTCGGAGTGGTCGAGTGACTGATTACACCGAATCTCTTCTCTGTATTTTGAATGAGATCAAAGTGTTCTACCTGTTAAGGATTATGTACAGATGTCATAGCTGTAGCTTCAGTTTTTCTTAATGTTAATCAGGTTCCCATCTGAGCTGGTTGGAAATAAGGACGTACTACAGGCTCGTATCGGGGATCCGAACCAGTAGCGTAGCGAGGGGGGGGGGGGGGCATAAAAATGGGTTGGGAAAATAAATTGAAATGTTGAGGGGGTGCAAATCGAAATCTCTAGGGGGGGGGGGTGCAAATCGAAAAGTTTGTCCCCGGGCTCCGGGAAGGGTCGCTACGTCTCTGATCTGAACAATGGCTAGATATAAAGGTCTAAATATGTCTACATTCTTTGTTGTTATGTTATTACTAACTACAATGTAGGTGTATCGAAAGCAGCAAATCGTTCTATTCTCACTTTTCGTCCAATTATTTCCGATTCTTCATACACATATTTCAAGTCTTCAGCCAAGATGAATGGCTAGTTTGTATTGTATATTTTTATTAACACTATATTAATTATAATACTTTTTAAAGCCACATATATTAAACGAAATTCTGTGTATAAGCAGTCGTTTGAAAATAGTTATATTGTGTTCAGTAAGTAGGGGAGGATAATAATACTTTCTTGAGTTTCGTGGTATTTCCAGATTCATTCCCCATTGACTGTCTAAAGAAGGTAGTTTGTGGCGAAAACACATTATTTTAGTTAACATCAAAATGGGGTGATGCTTAAAAAGAAAAAAAGGTATATGTCTGTGGTAAAAGTAAGTTGCAATGATATGTAAATCAGCAATATTTTCATCTAGAATAATCTAGACGAAAACAGCATCAGCAGATAATGTAATATTGTTATTCGTAGGTTGATGTAATATTAGTCGGATAACAGTTTTTATTTTTTTCTGTTTTAAAATAATCTATAGACTAGTGTAAACGGTCATTCAATCGTGTTAAACAAACGTTTATCGAATTTTTTTTTTTAGTTTTTTTTTTGTGTACGCAATCTACTTTTTGTTTTGTAAGTATGTTTTGAAGAACTATGGATATTAACATAAATAAAACAAAACTGGCGTTTGTAAAAATATCTATATATATAATTCTCTTCTTGGAGACGTTAGAAAACACCAAGCTGTAAGCGCGCTCCCTACAACCCCCACCCCTACATTCAATATAACACTTTCTTTGCTCAACAAGACTAACAGTAAAGTAGACTTACCTTACTATAATCACTATTTTATTTTTATTTCTATGTTAGAAATGTTACTAACATTCAGACACATTTAAAATAAACTAAATAGAAAAAAGTAATCACATAAGATATATAGTGTCTATTTTGGGAGCTGGTCAGATGTGGCTCAATATAACGTTGAGTGTGAGTTTATTATGGCAGATATGTTAATACCATCCTTAATCAGTTATTGAATCAGTTATTGAAGTTATCTTTGAGACACCAACAACAACGATTTTTGAACCAGATCTTATTGAATTCGTCATCACATGGTCATCACGTGGTCATTGGCTAAGTAAAAAATGATACCACATTAATTACAATTCGTTTAGCGGGACCTTGTAACACATAGCCGCTGTGTTTTTTTTTTTGTTTTTTTTTTGTTATCAATGGGAATCCCGTTCAAAACAATTGATTTCGTTCTAAAACTATTATGTCTCCGTGGATAAAGGAATTGATTTATGTTTAAGTGAGATAAAACGAGAACGTACAAGTCCTATTGTTCGTATCTTCAGGATCAGTCTGGGATTTCTGAATAGATGTTGTATAAGTTATGTTGAAGTTTTCATGAAACTAATCTAAAAGGAACATTAATTCGATAGTGCAGAGGGCAACTGGCAGGGCGGTGGTTGGAGGGGGATGGGGGGGGGGGGTGGCAGTGTTTATGTCGATAGTAAAAGTATATAATTCACAAAAGCTGGAAATAGGCTATACACAATGGTCAGATCCCAATATTGCAAAAACCGACTTCATCTCATCTCTTTAAAATATGTAACACACGTCGTAAAAGTGTTTATATTTCAATAACAAGAATATTTTAAATAAAAAAGGCAATGTATAATTAATTCAATTTTACAATTTTAATATACATTTTTTATGTTTATACAGGTAAAACTATACATGTGTTTTATTTAACGTTTTTTCCCAAATTAATGTAAGGTACTTTCATTGTTAATTAAACGGATTGTTACTTACCCCCGCTAAAACATTCAGAACAAGTTTGAAGTTATTTCTTAAAAAAAAATATGTCCATTATAACACATTGCTCAACACGAATAACAGTAACGTAGACTTAACTTACAACAATCACTATTTTGTTTTGTAATTCGATGCTAGAAATGTTACTAACATGTAGACACTTTTAAAATAAACTAAAAAGAAAGTATGTAATCGTATATGATATATAGTGGCTATGATGGGAGCGGGTCAGATGTGGTTCAATATAAAGTTGTGTGTGAGTTCAGTATGGCAAGATTATGTTGATAGAATCCTTAATCAGTTACTGAAACTGTCATTTAATAAAGCAGATATCACAATGGTCGGAGTAGTCGAGCTATTGACTGCATCATTTGACTTCTAGGCACGGTGGCTAAGATGAAAGTCTACTCTCTTTTATGTGTTCTGTACGGAGGGCTGAGCTGTGGCCGCTGTTTTTTTACCTCACATTAGTCAGGTACCCATCTGAGCTGTGGCCGCTGTTTTTTACCTCACATTAGTCAGGTACCCATCTGAGCTGTGGCCGCTGTTTTTTACCTCACATTAGTCAGGTACCCATCTGAGCTGTGGCCGCTGTTTTTTACCCCACATTAGTCAGGTACCCATCTGAGCTGTGGCCGCTGTTTTTTACCCCACATTAGTCAGGTACCCATCTGAGCTGTGGCCGCTGTTTTTTACCTCACATTAGTCAGGTACCCATCTGAGCTGTGGCCGCTGTTTTTTACCTCACATTAGTCAGGTACCCATCTGAGCTGTCGCCGTTGTTTTTTTACCTCACATTAGTCAGGTACCCATCTGAGCTGTGGCCGTTGTTTTTTTTACCTCACATTAGTCAGGTACCCATCTGAGCTGTGGCCGCTGTTATTTACCTCACATTAGTCAGGTACCCATCTGAGCTGTGGCCGTTGTTTTTTTACCTCACATTAGTCAGGTACCCATCTGAGCTGTGGCCGTTGTTTATTTACCTCACATTAGTCAGGTACCCATCTGAGCTGTGGCCGTTGTTTTTTTACCTCACATTAGTCAGGTACCCATCTGAGCTGGGTGGACTTAAGGACATATTCATCTCCGGGAACTGAACTCAAGACTTTTGGGGGATATATAAATGTCTATATTATATATATATATATATATATATATATATATATATATATATATATATATATATATATATATATATATATATATATATATATATTATATGTTATTCTATCGCTTGTCCATATCATGGCGAATTCTATTTCGTATACATTTTTACTACTACTTTGACATTTACTTGTGTTATAATATATTTATTATTATGTGTACAAAGTATAATATGTAACCAGTTAAAACCATTCAATAATTACATTCTTGAATAGATTTTCTTATCGAATTCAATCCATAATCAGAGAGATGTAATGTAATGCCTTATTTTTTTTAAAGTAGGGGAAGTAAATATAAACTTTTTGAGTTAAGCGCTACATGCGCTGTTGTTTCCCTTTGAGTTGTTATCCTAAAGAGAAAATTTAAAGTGGACATAGATGACTGTTTAATAAGGTCATATTAAAAAGGCGTCAAGCCCGAGAAAAAAAAAATGTTCTTATTTGGCAAAATGCTTATTGGGATAGTTATTGAATTGTGTTTAGATATAAAATAGTTTTTTTTCAACCATCCCCCCTCCCCTTATTGAATATCTGCACAACATTTTTTAGTCGGATTGCGATAACAATAAGATGAACAGTGACACAAGTTTGGACTCGTCAAGGACATATATGTTCGTCTAGCAGTGGTCTCCAAACTTTTTAGTCCGAGGGCCGCATTAACTATCAAATTTCAGTTCGGGGGGTCAATTTGTTTCTAGGCATGTCGTGATTTTTCTGAGCAAAGTTCACCAGCCCTCACCAACACACGTTTTTTTCCGTGCACAAAATGATCTCAGCGGGCTGGATGAGAGGTCCTCGCGGGCCGAATCCGGCCCGCGGACCGTAGTTTGGCGACCCCTGGTCTAGAGGACGAGATATACAAATATACGGCCGTGTGCTAGATGATAATTGGACCACAAACTGGTGTATGTGTTCGGGGGATGTTGTATGTGTGTATTTGGTGGTGGGGGAAGAGCATGGTATTTGATACATATAACTTACAAGTAATATGTTCATACAAACCATCGGTCGCTCGAGTTCCTAATCGTAGTCTAAGTCAACTTATACAGTACGATGTGTGTAGCGTGAAACGTGTAACTTTATGCATTCGGCAATGTACACAAAACAAATGCCAAATAATAAAGAAAAACGTTTATAAAATAAATTAAGTTTTAAGGACTTAATAAAAACTTTACAAAATGTGATATTTAAATTAATGTTGTTTGGTATTCAATTTTGAAGAAAGTGTACTACTAATATGTAAACATTCGTTGGTAAAGGCTTCTTAAAACACAACATGGACCCAACACACTTGAGTTATCCATGTACAAGAAAGATACTGTATGTGGCACTGTGATGACGAAATAGTGTAATGCTGGTCATAGATAAGCGATAGATACTGTATGTGGCACTGTGATGACGAAATAGTGTAATGCTGGTCATAGATAAGCGATAGGTAGCGTAGGTCAACTAGACATTGGTCAAGCAGAACTAATATAATGCAGTGACGAAATGGCCATTTACGTAAGAGGATGAGCTGACCCCTGAAGCAAATTTTGCGAGTAGGATGTATATATTGTTAGGAGATTATCGGAGCGTTTAGGGATCAATCGCGAATAAGCGAGTAGTAGCGGAGCTTGATATTTGTGTGAAGAAAGCATTTGAAATCATACTAGAGACCGAATATAGTTGGGAGTTGTGTTTAGTAAAGTAAGAGAGAATAGAAGATTTATTTTATGCACATAAAGCAACATTATAACATGTTTGAAATGGACTTGTGTTTGATCTTACACACTGTGCAAGCCTATACACAATTAAAAACAAATAGGTTTACAGTGTGTGACTCATTTTACACATACCATTCCGTATTTATTAATTAAATGTTTATCCCAAGTAACAAGTAATAGTTTGGTCATTACAATGCATGCCAGGAACCCATCGATTTCTGGACTAAACATAATCCACACAGCATAGAAAACGGCCAACTATCTTCATTAATTCATCTTCAAGCAATAATGTTATATGTATTATTTTGATATTGGGTGCTCTTAAATAAATATATATTATTTTGATTTGGTATTTTAAACGAGTTTTTCACAATTACTTCCCATATCTGTTTTCCTAACAAAAAACGGCAGACAACTCAAAGACACAAAATCCGACAAATAGATAAATAAACTAATTTGAATCAAAAATATTACATTTATGTTTATATGATCCATTGTCAGTAATTTGTTTATTATAAGATATCTAAACATACTTTGCTGACAATGAAAAATTAATAAATGCTTCTAATACATTTAAAAAACTAATACAATGTACTTATTTCATGTATATTTCAACAATTTGTAAACTACACAGTTGAAATCCGATACCCAAAACATTTTCACTGTTGGCTAAATAATTGTTTTTAACCAACTTATCTGTGTCTAATACGCATACATCTCCCTCAAAATATTAGGAGCGGAAAGATTAAACACAGGTTCTTAAATATTGATATAAGTGAATGAGAAATAGAATGTCCTTTAACTCAGTTGAAAAGAATAGAGATAGGATTTAATTAAGTAGTTGGCAACAGAAAGATCGTTTATTTTTTACATAAGTCATTCTACGTGTATGGATGATGGAGACGGGGGGAAGGGGGCAGTAGTTTTCTATGGACATCAGGTGACAGCTTGTTGTGGGATGCGAAAATTGACCTGTGCTTAAAAACGACAATACGATTAAAAAGACTCAGCTGTTTACTCGACTACACTATGTATCCATGTCATGTAATATCGAATCAACGTATTACAAAAATTGCACGATATTCACAATTCAAGATAAATGAAGCATATAGCACATCCAACACACGATATACCCAACTCACTACATGTCCAAATCCGGACATACAAACTTACATTATACAAAACTCACGATTTAACAAACATGGAATATTCCCAAATCATGATATACTGTATATATACTATATATATATATATATATATATATATATATATACTATATATTGTAGTCTAAAGGTCACCAATTGTAGCCAACATGCCACCGCCATTACACTCGTGTCTCCAACAGTTGGATATGTGTAAGTCACAACATGTTGCACTATCGTCTTCATAAAAAATCTTCTGACGTCATCTCTACCCGTATCCAACTCCTGCATGTGAGATGAATAGTTAAAGTAGAAGTAAGACATGTTTGTGTTGTGTTTTCTTTTGTATTTGTGTTTGTGTTTGCGTTTTGTTCTGTTCCCAAGTTGGTAATTTTAAAAAAGATCCACCGTGGCGGAGCACGGGTATGCAGCTTGTCTTTAATTAATTGCGTTAGCTGACACGTTTGTGTCGCTCTAATATTAACTTGTTAAAGGCCAGAATATCTAGATTTACTAGTTATGTATTATTGTAATTGTGGTAACTGAACCTACTTACAGCTGACGGATTTTGTTCACATAGATGTCCGAAAAAGCCAATCAGTCAGGATTGTATAACCATAGTAGTTTTAGTAACAGTCAGGATTGTATAACTGTATTAATTTTAGTAACAGTCAGGATTGTATAACCATATTAATTTTAGTAACAGTCAGGATTGTATAACCATATTAATTTTAGTAACAGTCAAGATTGTATAACCATATTAATTTTAGTAACAGTCAGGGTTGTATAACCATATTAATTTTAGTAAAAGTCAGGATTGTATAACCAAACCATATTAATTTTAGTAACAGTCAGGATTGTATAACCATAGTAATTTTAGTAACAGTCAGGATTGTATAACTATATTAATTTTAGTAACAGTTAGGATTGTATAACCATATTAATTTTAGTAACAGTCAGGATTGTATAACCATATTAATTTTAGTAACAGTCAGGATTGTATAACCATATTAATTTTAGTAACAGTCAGGAATGTATAACCATAGTAATTTTAGTAATAGTCAGGATTGTATAACCATATTAATTTTAGTAACAGTCAGGATTGTATAACCATATTAAATTTAGTAACAGTCAGGATTGTACAACCATATTAATGTTAGTAACAGTCAGGATTGTATAACCATATTAAATTTAGTAACACCGCGCATGATTTCGAGAGTATTTGTTGGACCTCTCGAAAACCTTTGAGACTATTCTCGCCTGGGTCCATTGATCCCGATCCATTATAGTTGTTAGATTAAGTTCCAGACACACAGTTTATTTTAATAAAAAATAGTTATTAATCAAGAGTACCTAAACCACAGGTATCAATATTGTTTAAACCGACTGCATCGTTTATGCTTGAAAAGAGTAAGCAAACTCGATATATCAAGTTTGTCTTTATTAGCAAATGCACACATCTTCGAAAACGCAGCATGCATTCACTAAACATTTCAGATTTGTTTACAGCTTGTTATTTTGTAAATATGCGTATACTGTACATGCCCGATTTAATAGTTTGTTTAACCCGTGTTAGTAACACTGACACGGGTATAGGAAATAATCAACAGTTAATGCCGATGTTAACCATGTTTGATCTTGTTACGTAAAAACGAACTTTGGAATGCACTTTTGCTTACTTATTGGGGCCTAACACAAACACATAAACTAAACATGATAATATGGTACGCTAAACTTTGACCACAGCGAGACTTTGACCACGTGTACTTTGTCCACAAACATTTCTGATTTTAGCCCCCCCCCCCCCGTCCACACGTGTCCACTTTTGACGGACCACCCCCTCCCCTATTGCCGACGTACACAAACATTTTAATAGACCGCTCTGTGGCTACTACAAATTTACTAGTTAAGCAACATATATTGTGTTCTTATTTACAAACAATACACGGAAAACAATTTGTGTCTACATCAATGTTAGTGTCTCTACAATAGGTGATTTGTTCTGACAATTAAACGTTATCTCTCAGAAGTAACAGCAGGTGTCGACAGGTTGAAGTAATTCCGATGATGTACATAAGTCACTTTTGATTCCAGACCACCATTTATTAACTTGTTTGTATTTATTTTAATTTTTTTTGCAAAAAAGAAAGTAGTTAACCTATCACGTTAACAATAACACACAACACTTCTTTAAGCGACTTTGTCGCATATTTTTAAAAAGTGCAAACAATTTCTTTATAGCTTTTAATCTTTAAATATACACATATTTTAAAGAAAAAGTACATATAACCTAAATGTAAAATAAAGTTTTCTTATAACATATTTTTTATTAGGAATAATTTTATTTACAATTCAGACTTACTAGTTGGGTTCCTGTACATTATATCAGTTCATTTACACGGCTAGTGATAAAAACTAGAAGCAATTTGTCTTCCGTGTACTGTTTAGTATAGTTAATGGGAAGTAATAAGTAAATACGTATTTTTAGTCAAACAAATGTGGGGTTTCGTGTATGATTTATGTTTACAATATGCCCACACATTTTAACAACAATCCAACACTTATACTAATGTAAGGACATCGTGTAAGATATTAAGACTGTGATAGTTGAACTTTGAACTTATAATTTGCATTTGCGCAGCGCGATCAACAACGGTACAATACAGTATACATGCAAATGTCTATAAAGAATGTTTACATGTACTATTTTAGCTTTTGTTTATAGCTTTAATGATATAACTCTTGTCTCGATTTGGTTCCAACACTATTATCACTTTATTTGTTAACCTTGGATTAGGTTAAAGTATGGAATCATTAGAGGCGTAGCGACCGTTCCCGGCGCCCGGGGACAAACTTTCGATTTGCACCCCCCCCCCCTTCAAACTTTCGATTAATTTTTCCAAACCATTTGGCGCCCCCTAAGGTCGGCGCCCGGGTACAAATGCCCCCCCCCCCTCTGCCCCCCCCCCCATCGCTACGCCTCTGGGAATCATTTAATTAAAACAAGATTTTAAGTGTTGGCTATCAAATTCAAAATGTTTTTAAGTAGCTATATGAGAGTTTCTAGCCACGATGATAGCGCGTCAGCTAATCACTAAGGTGGCTTGAATACGGAACCCAATCGTCAATGTTATTTTTTTTTTTAAATGTTCCCACCAAGATAAGTAGACAAGTTTTTCGATAGAAATACTGATCAAATTTCTATAAAGTCTGAAAAATTGCACCCTTTTAGTATGCACAAGTTTCAAAATTATCATATTACGTATCATACACTTTCTTTCTATGAACATCATCACAATTAAATCGTGACAACAGTTTTATTTTATTTTACATGAATAACATTTACTAAAGATATGTTATGTATTGTTTTATAACAAAAAGATAGTAGGTTTTTAGTGCTTAAAAGTGCAAACTGAGAAAAAACAGTAACTATAAATAGAACAATACACACAAGACATAGGCAAGACAGAAGGAAACACATTCATGTAGACAACTATAACTAGAACAATACACACATGTGTAATGGATTGGAAACACTGACGAGAAGCCGCGTTGATTGTTAACTAGACTTTATTTCAGCCATGATGGAAGAGAGAGGGCGGAAGTGACGAGAGACAATTATTTATATACATGTAAGGGACATCACTCACGATAACAGTATAAATATAATACTAATACAAGAAGAGTGAGTTCCCTTGACTTCACAAGTCTCACTATATTACAACATGAAAGATGCAGACACATTTCTGTAGACAACTATAAATAGGACAACACACAAAAAACATAGGTAGGACTAAAGTACACATCACTTATGTCAGAATGTGGAATCCTCATATTCATCTATTGTTTTTTTTTCCTCATAATATTTGAAACTAGATGCATGCACATCATTTACAGAAAAGTAATAGAAGTCTTTACATTGCGAAATGTTTACTCTGCTGACGTTTTCGAGTAGTGAAAGGAGTTCCAAAGTTGACTTTTACATTTGCTATTAAACCACAACTAAAGATATTTTTCAAAATCTGAGGATAAGCAACTTCTACCTTTGTTGTGGTCATGGATGATGCTTGCTTCCTCCTCCCCTAAAATGATATCAAACCTCACTTTACCAAACCCCTCTCTCTAAATAACATTACACATTCAATATCTTTGTGTAATGTTTATTATATTTAAGTTTTACTAGGCTAGACTTTCTTTACAAGCGAAATAATGGTAAAACTAATTTTCTAATGTATTTAGTGCATACGCGTGTCATTACTTTGTCTCCATCGTCACCTAACCCAACCCACCCTCATCCTCCACCCCCCCTATCCAGTTGTGTCGTCATTTATAGACCATCCTTTATATATCTGGTGCCCTGTTATAAGCGAGAGATAAAGATAAATAGAGGAGTTCGTACATACGTGTAAGCTTAACGACTGATACATTTCAGGATTACTAATATATTAGTGTACCAGACACATATAGGAAAAATACTTTTAACATTTGTCTTTCCAACAAAACATTAAAATACATGAGACATTCATTGAAATATATTAGGTGCAAAATAAATATATTTGAAAAAATGATATGTATCTATTTTAACACATTATAGATTCTAGCTATAATATTGAAGCCTAACAAAACACACGCCCAAGAAAAAATGATCGCCATGTTCAGAGTGCTTGGTAATTGGAATCAAACTTTGAGAGCCAGCGACATTTTAATTCAAAATTCTAATGTAATATCAATGTTTTTTTCAGTATTTTTTTATAATGAAATGGAAAATATATTAAAAGGATTATACCTGCAATTTAAGTGTTGATTTCATCGATATCTTCGATTGACTTTGAAATTTGTAAAATATAGCGATAATGCTTGCATTTATATTTTTTTTTAAACTTTAAAACATTAAACAAACGCACATCTATATTTTGTTATCATTATTGAAACACTGTAATCACGAATATTGGTTTGTCTTTGAACACTGTAACAAGGCCTGAGATACAGTCGAAATATTTGTTTTTTTACTATAATATTTGTGTTGTTGTTATTACCACATATTTGTTGAATCTTGTTTCATTTCTAATTTATCAATTGATTGAAGTATCGGACATGTTTTTGGAGCTTTTATCTCAACTTGATGGAGTCTAAAAATAGCTAGACTTACAAGTTCTGTGTTATTGTATTGTAATTGTAGTAACTGGACCTACTTGACATACATCTCCCATATACTTTTTTTAAAATACTAGAATCAACTGCACGAAATATAACACGAAAACTGAACAATTCATTCGTACTTTAGTAAAATATATTAGTCCGTATAAGAGTTTTTGTTTAAAATACATGTTCAGTTTAGGGATCGTGTTCACATAGATGTTCAGTTGAAATATTGTGTTCACATAGATGTTCAGTTGAAAGATTGTGTTAACATAAATGTTCAGTTGACAGATTGTGTTCATATATATTTTCAGTTGAATTGTTGTGTTTGCATAGATGTTCAATTGACAGATTGTGTTTACATAAATGTTCATTCATTTCAATTTTTTATCGCGTGTTCAAATGACATATTTTGTCAACATGCGATAGTACAGTTTTTTTCGTACTTGACTTTGAAGTAAATTAGATTTCACTTGTTTCTGTGACATCGTCATACAAAATGATATAGTATACAGCACTAACAACCGCCGTTACTTTCCCAAACGTGAATGAGGTGCCCATTAAGGCTGGGTGTACTCGTGTTGTTCTACGGACTTTAATCCGAATTAAAAATACGGTCGTGTGGGTTGGCATGTATGTTCTAACATTCATCCATACCGTCAATGGTTACGTCATCCATCAGACTTAACCGCAATTTTTGACTTGGTGAATTAAACTTTATGTATTCTAGATGCTGGATTCGTTTCAAGACAAATTATTTTACTGTTTAATATCATTTTTTTGTATTATGAAAGTATGAATTAGGAAAAAAACAACAACAAAAACCTTACAGCATAGATCAACCGACTTACTCGAATGTTTTTAAAAAGTGTAAATTAATTAGATAAAGGTGTATGTATTTGAAAAAAAAATTAATACAAAAATCACATATACACTCACCTAAACGTTCATATTTCTAACAAAATAACATTTTGTAAATATGTATTTACAGTACTTAATTGTTTAATTATTTTTAACTATTTCAAATCATTTACATGGTTAGTGCTATTAAGTTTATAATGTTTGTTTCCATTACAAAAATAAAATGACACAATGGAAATTAATTAGTAAAATGTATCTTTATAATAAAAAAAAAACAATACATGTAGCTACAATTTATATAACCCAATAATAAAATGTAACATAAACTAAAATATAACAGACTATATTCATTTTAGTTATATTAACCTCAAGTTGTTAACGGGTTATACGTGTATGTTATAAACAATGTTTTCGAAGTTAAACAGACACAATGTGACGAAATAGTCAAGATGTTGGTTGCTTTAGTTAAATAGTCAAACAGCAAAGTGAGGTAATGTTAAATAACTTCCGTTTACACTATACCCAAACATCCCACCAGCCATTTCACAGATAATTTGCCAAACGCTTTTATAAAGACACATAAACATTCTAGTTGCAATTCCATGTTGAAAACAAACATATCAGAACTGCACGACCACAGACCACTAGTCAAACCAAGGCAACCAACGATACGTAAACACACCTCAACAGACAACCTGAGACTCAGTCCGATCAGAACGTGTAAACTGTACCTACGGCAATGTTTCGATACCAAGCTGTCATGATATCAATTGATTTACTTTTATTTAAATTCCGAAAGTATTTTAGTTTCAGCTGTAATGGTACCTTTGAAAAAAGTGCATTATTTAAGCAGTGAATTAAAAACGTCGAATTTAACATAAAGGTCTTCTATATAGGACCATATTATTATGCTTAGCAGCTTTTGTTGTTGGCTCTTTTACATTGGCACCATCCAGTCGGTCAACTCGTTTTCAACATTAAAAATACATTATATCGATGCTATTATAATTTCATATATTTGGCAATCATCAGCTACATCTAACGTTACAAAGAGTTTAGTCCGTTTATATACACATTTTCAAATCGCAGACATTTATTTCTTAACGGTTTCAGTTTATTGTTTTAAATTGTATTTGATAGTTACAGGTTGTACTGCTTTTAACATCGCTTCTCGCACTTTTGACTTCGATTAAAGTGGCCTGTCCCGATAAATCTATTAGTTCAAGACTACGATAAGACTATTCGAGTCACAGACGACCTGAGTTAGCACTAGATTTTGACATTTTGCCAACACAGTAATGTCATATGCAATTATAATCAACAACAACAATGGAGTTGCGCCCATTTATGATCCCTCTACGGTGATTGCTGTTGGGAGGAGCCTCTATGATTACGATCCACGTTGCTTAATGAATTCATGGGCCCCACACTTTTCAGATACAGCCAAGTCACTAACAATCTCAATCAAAATATCAGATGAAGATGGACCATCATCAAGACCAACGGCCATCAAATAATTTATGGCAACATAATCACAGTCTAATCAGCCCGCACCAGATCCTGCGACCCACACCTTCATTGCAGCAGATCTAAACAACACTAAAACACAACATGGACCCAACTCACTTGAGCTATCCATGTACAAGAAAGATACTTTATGCGGCACTGTGATGACGAAATAATGTAATGTTGGTTATAGATAAGTGATAGGTAGCGTAGGTCAACTATACATTGGTCAAGCAGAACCAATATAATGCAGTGACGAACTGACCATTTACGTGAGATGATCAGCTGACAACTGAAGCATCAGTTGCGAGTTGGATGTAGATATAGTTAGAAGATTATTAGAGTTTTCAGAGAAAAATGTATGTGACCATTTATGTAAGATAATCGGCTGACAACTAAAGCGAGTTAGGGGATTATTGGAGCGTTTAGGGATCAATCGCGGATAAGCGAGTAGTAGCGGAGCTTGATATTTGTGCGAAAAAAAGCATTTGAAATCAGACTAGAGACCGAATATTATTAAGAGTTGTGTAGAGTAAGAGAGAATACAAAATGTATTGTGTGCAAATAAAGCAACATTATAACATGTTTTGAAATGGACTTGTGTTTTATCTTACACACTATGACAGGCTATACACAATTAACAACAAATAGGTTTTCAGTGTGTATCATTTTAAACATACCATCCCGTATATATTAATTATATGTTTATCGCAAGTAACAACTAATAACTTGGTCATTAAAAGGCATGCCAGGAACCCATCTATTTTAAGAGAACTAAACAACAATCCACACATCATAGAAAACGTCCAACTATCTTTATTAACTTATCTTCAGGTAATGATGTTATATATATATATATTATTTTAATATTTTGGTTGCTCTAAAACAGGGGTTCCCAACCCCGTGCCCGCGGGCGCCATTGCGCCCGCCGAACGATTCGCATGTGCCCGCCGAACGATTCGTATGTGCCCGCCTCTCACTATTCGAAAAAGACAGAATTCTTTTCATTAACATTATTGAAAGGTTGAAGGGGATGGAAATCGAAAGTTTGAGAGGGGGGTGCAAATCGAAAATTTGAGGGGGTGGGTGCAAATCGATAATTTTATTGGTGGGGGTGCAAATCGAAAGTTTTGTACCCGGGTGACGGGAATGGTCGTTACGCCTCTGGATAGAGTTTGTCGATTTAAAATATTTTAGAATGTGCTCTAGAGTAACAAAAGGTTGGGAACCCCTGCTCTAAAATAAATATCTATAATTTTGATTTGGTGTTTTAAACGAGCAGTTCACAATTACTTCCCATATTTATTTTTCCAAACAAACTACGGGAGACAACTCAAAGACAAAAAATCTGACTAATTGAAAAAAAATAACCAAGTTGGTTAAAAAATAATACATTCATTCGATGATTGATCCATTGACATTAATTTGTTTATTATAAGTTATCTAAGTATACTTTGCTTACATTGAACGGTGAATAAACGCTTTTGATACATTTAAAAAGCTAACAGTTGGTACTTATTTTATATTGATTTTATATTGATTTCAAAGATATGTAAATTAAACTGTTTAAACAATGTCACACTGCTATGCATAGCCTTTGGCCAAATAATTGTTTTTAATCAGCTTATCTGTTAATTAAATTAAGTGTGATTGCTTTATTTGTTGTTTCTGTTTGATTGGTGGTGTAATATTTTTCGCAAGTGTTTGCTTTGCTTTCTGTACTAATATACAATCTAAATAAATGTGTTTCTCAGTTTCTTGTATATTTTGTTTACACGTTTGACATGTTATTTTAACAATTTGATTTGACATTGTATTTCGTGAAACTGGAGTTGTATTAAAAATCAGTCTGTATGCTACTTCCCTTTCTTTTGGTGTAATGCGTTTATTATGTAGGTTTCTAAATGTATCTTTAATGTCTATTATATTGTGTTCCCTGACCCAACTAATTCTCGTGTATAAGGGGGTCGCTTCGTATATTTTTTTGTGTCTTTCCCAATAATGATAGTGTTTTAAAGCAAATATTTTCAGTGGCAGCATTGGTACTGTCGAATTACAAATTATGAATTACTGAAAAGTAGAAAATAAAACAACTAAATAGCCGCGTATGATATGCCGCGGGTCGGTTCGTATATATATATATAATTCTCTTCTTGGAGACGATAGAAAACAAGCTGTAAGCGCGCTCCCTACCACCCCCACCCCTACATGGTCTGGTGAGCTGTGGTTCACGCTAAATGTTTACAATCGCAGAGCTGGGTTTAATGACGACTATTAGGGGCAGATAATTTAGATTGCAACGATTTTAAACTTAGGGGAGGTAACTAAGAGGAGTTTACTTTAACGGGGAGGGGGGTGCGGAAAGGAGGGGGGGGGGGTTATCGTCCTAACGAGCTACGCTACTGATAGTGTTTTAAAGCAAATATTTTCAGTGGCAGTGTTGGTACTGTCGAATTCACAAATTATGAATTACTGAAAAGTAGAAAACAAAACAAATAAATAGCGGTGTATGATACGCCGCGGGTCGGCGCGTAGTGTTTAATTTCAATAGTCTCCAATTCATTCCATAAACCTGTGCCAACTATGTCAGTCATTACTTCCCTTGCTAACGTTCGGAATAAAAATAACATGTGTAGGTAAATAGTAAAATACGCATGTGTATTGGTAAACCAAAATACAATCATTTAAACTAAAGTGAACCTTATCATTTAGAATTTAGACGCATTTAAATTGAACTAAAAAAGGAAATATGTAAGTATGTAACTAGGTAAGATATGTAACCGCTTTTTTAATATGGCAGACATTATGTTGATACAATTTTAATTAAGTTATTGAAACTGTCATTTAACTCAGACACTGCAATGGTCGCGCATAAGCTTTAATCACGGCAAAGTTAATAGTATTAATGTTTTGCTATAGGTTGTTAATAAAACAGTTGGATTTAGAATTGTTTTCTCTATAGTTAGCGCGTGTTATATAATGATGTCAGCCACGCCCTCATGTAATAATTGTCAATTTGTACTTAAAAGACTATTTAAATTTAAATAATTGTTATTGGAGCTGGGAAAAAGCATTTTTGTTCTGCACATTTTGCAATTCTTTGTCATTATGTCATCCCTCTAAATGGTGTCACCCGGTGCGTTCGGCACTCCCCCCCCACCCCGCCCTCGCTACGCCTCTGATCGGAGATGAGTGGACTTAAGGACGTCTTACAGACTCGACTCCCTGGATCCGAACTTAAGACTTTCGGGTGAGCTATTGCGGTATTTAAATGTCTAAATGTATATATTATATATATCATGGTGTAACTGATTGAAATCTTTCTTTGGTGTGTCGAAAGCTATTATTTGGTTTCTTCCATCTTTTCTTCCTATAGTGTCCTATTCTTTTTATACATATTCAAGGCTCCAGACAAGACTTATGTTTCTTTATAAATACTTTTTCGTACTACTACTTGTGTGAGAATGTACTATTATGATTTAGCTAGGCCTACTTTACTTGTTATGCCAGAATATTACTATAATTCATTCTTTTACTTTCTCGTAGATACGAAGTATAGAGAAAGTCTTGTTATCGTGCAAAAAAAAAAAAAAAATCGAGATTTTTACACCTCACCAGTGGCGTAGCGAGGTCGGGTGTCACCCGGTGCGGCACTTAATGGTGTCACCCCCCCCCCCCCCAGAGGCATAGAGACCCTTCCCAGGGACAAACTTTCAAACTTTCGATTTGCACCCCCCCCCTCAAGTTTTCGATTTGCATCCCCCCTATAACTTTTGATTTGCACCCCCCCCTCGAGTTTTCGATTTGCACCCCCCCCCCCTCAAACTTTCGATTTGCACCCCCCCCCCTCGAGGTTTTCTCTGCATCTTTTGCTATTTTTTGCCATGGTGTCATCCCCCCCCCCAAATGGTGTCACCCGGTGCGGTCCGCACCCCCCGCCCCACCCCCCCCCCTCGCTACGCCCCTGCACCTCACTGATACGGAAAAACATAATGTTGCAATCTTGTCCGTATGTCTGTGTGTCTGTGTGTGTGTGTAAACACGATAACTTGAGTATAACATGTATAACATTTAATTGTGTGTATTAAGGTGTAACACGTTAACATATGTATGGTAGTGTTACGGTGTAATACATTTACATATGTACAACCTACCTTACAATGATTTTGAAAGTTGAAAAGAACACATGGACACACGGACAAAGACAGTAAATAGAAGACTTTACATTAAGACATGCTCACCCTGACAGAGACAGTTGACTAGACGACTTTACACTGTGAAATAGTCACTCTGTTGCCGTTTCCAATTAATGGAATCAACATTGAAGTTGACTTTAACATTGGCGTTTAAACCAAAACAAAATATATTTCTCACAATTTTGGGATTCGCAGTTTCTGCCTTGGTTGAGGTAAAGGTTAAGGTGCTTCCTCCTCCCTTAAAATTATATCACACCTCATTTTACCAAACCCTATCCGCAAAATTAATTTTTATATATATTTTTTCTACTTAAATCTTAATTAAGCTCGATTTTCTTGACAAAGCAAATAAAATTAAAATTCATTTTCTAGTTTTTACTGCAATAACGTTTGATTTCTTTTTCTCTCTATCATCATCAATCCCTCCTCTTCTATCCCCTCCCATCTCCAAATATGTCGTCATGTACAGACGATCCATTATATATCTGGTACTCTTTTGTAAGCGAAAATTGATATGCATACAGCTAAACACATTATGGGTTCTACATTTAATAGGGAAGCAAACAATACACATCATCAAATAAACCGGGAGTGATCTCCCCTAAACTTTCTCGAATATTCTAATATAACACTACGAGGGATGGCAACTCGGGATATAGACTTCTAGACATGATTTTTAATCCATTTTAATAACTCAATTTTTTAAAAATAGAATATAATCTCGTAGAAAAAAGAAAATCACATAAAGTGAACGCTAAATAAAGATGTGCATAATAGTGCGCAATATTGTTAGTACTTTATAAATTTACATGCGTTTTTTGAGAAATCGGAAATAGCGTAAATAAGTACTTCCAGTCAACGGAAATTACTCAAAATTTGACAGAAGGTAGTGAATTAGATCTTTTACTTACATATCAAATTTCAATTATCTATCTGAAATAGTACTCAAGTTATAGGCTTTTGACAAATTCAAAGTAGAAAAAGTACCACTTCCGGTTATCAGAAATCGCTCAAAAGTTGATACGGATCTACGACTTTGATAAAATGCTTATATATGAAATTTCATCAACCTAGCTGTAACGGTACTCAAGTTATCGTGTTTACACACGGACACACACACACAGACAGACATACAGACAGACACACAGACATACGGACACGATTGCAAAATTATGTTTTTCCGTATCAGTGAGGTGTAAAACGTCGATATTTGTAAAAATCTCGATTTTTTTTTTTGCACGATTACAAGACTTTCTCTATACTTCGTATATAGATATATAAACTACTAGCCGTCCCGGCCAGGCCCTGCTCTGGCTTCTGTGAAAAACCTTTCTATTAAAGACCATTAACTATGTGTTTAGTAATCATCATAAACCCGGCTTGCCCACCCAAACCACAACCAACCAAAACCAAAACAAGAAAACGCAAACATAACGCTAACACAATTACAAACACAAACGAAAACAAAAACCTAACAACAAACCCAACCACAACCACAAAAACCAATACGAACACAAAGAAAAAAACAAACGAAAAAGCAAACGAAAACAAACCAAATCCAAACGAAAAACCAACCACAAACACAAATCCAAAGAAAAAAACACAAACGAAAAAGCAAACGAAAACAAACCAAATCCAAACGCAAAACCAACCATAAACACAAATACAAACACACACCCAAAGAAAAAAAAAACGCAAACGAAAACGAAAAAAGAAAGAACAAAAACGAACCAAATCAAAACGCACCCGCTAACGCAAACCCAATCTAAACACAAAGAAACCACTAACGCGAACATAAACGCAAAGTCTAGCCCGGGGCGGATTCGCCTGTTTCAGCTTAATAAACGACTATAGTACCCCAACTTATTCATAGTCTTTTGCACTCACTTTAACGAACGTAGGCGCCAAACCGAACACAGGAGGCCCGGGGACCCAAATAGCACCCTATCTGGGCGCCAGAGGACGAACGGATTCGATTCCCTTAAAGAATAGTAACCTTTCTTATCCATACTCTATCACACTGTTTAAAGCGAAATTATGCACCATAGCGCTCACAGGATAGCCCAGGGCGCCAAATTGAACATTGGTGGGGCGCCGGCGGACGCGCCTGTTTCAATTTAATGAACAATTATATTACTCCAAGCTTATTCGTAAAATACCTACATTTGCACTTGATCAATGCCCGCTAATTATGTAATTATTTTTTTCACAACACCAAAACAAAGTAATAAAAAGTAAATTCTTTTCCACTAATGCAGGGATCTCCAAACTACGGCCCGCGGGCCATATGCGGCCCGCGAGTTCTTCTCACCCGGCCCGCGGAGATATTTTGTCCACGGAAAAGAACGTTTGTTGCGATGGTTTAGGAACTTTGACCAGAAAAGACATGCCAGGAAGAAACTGGCCCCTGAACTGAAATTTGAAAGTTAATGCGGCCCTCGGACTGAAAAGTTTGGAGACCCCTGCACTAATGCAATTTTTTATAAAGGGAAGTAATTGTGTTTTCCTAATTTATCAAAGGGAAGTAAATGCTAAAGGAATAAATATAAATAATTTTTAGACATAATTAGAATTTGTGTAAAAGATCATATTTTTTTAAAATTGTGTTTAATGAACATGCCGATAATTATTACTACCAGTTTGAAAAATGAAAATTATTTCCCAACACTCTCAGTATTAACTCATAAATTTAGACCATAAGTACTTTAATAATCAAACACTTAAATCCATGGAAGTATCCACGACAAACTTATTACAAACATTTTACATACAGAATGGAGCTTTATATATTAAATGTACCATTGTAAGATACACTGCACTTCACACTAAACGAAAAAAACAAGATCAATGAGACCCTTAGATGGGTACCCCCTACACTCAAAAACGCCACTCTCATGCAAGCATTACAACCCTACAGCAACAAAGAACCATCCATAACCTCGATCCCCCACACTAGTAACCGCAGCTTCACTATATACACCGACAACCCAACAACCATCCCACATTACATTCAACTAAATTACAAAAATAAATCACTGAACATTCTTATAGTAATTGCTGGAAGAAGGCAGGCGTGCCAATTCTGCTCCTCAACTCTACATTGGTCCAACCAATGTCAAGCTTTCAACCCAGAGTCAACGCCCAAGGACCAACCTTCAGCACAAAATACTGCGCCACCTGCACTACAAGCTCCATCATCAAGCAAAATCCAAAACTCTCCAACCAACGACGCAGCAAAAGATCCAGAGACAGAAGCAACAGACCCGGATTCAGAAATAGAAACCGCTACGTCAACAAAAAGGAAAAATCAAACGAGTCCCACAGAACAAGGAAAAATAACTAAATTTTAAAAAATCGAGAAACTAATCCACGATCACCAAACATGCAGCTTCTGCCTCAGCTCGTACCAAACAGTTAAGGAAGTACTAAATCACGAAAGAACAGAACACACTTATCTCAAACAATGCAACTTCTGTAATGATGCAAAAACCCACAATGACTTACATCGACACTACACGGAAAAACACAACAGCGAAACTAACTTCAGTTGCTGCTTTTGTGATAAAAACCTCCCAGAAAAAAGCATTCATCATCACGTATTAGCTCAACATTCAAATCTCTTGTCTCAGAAGGAAAGGGAAAGAGAAAGCCATAAGGTAAAACAGTACAGTTCAGAAGGGAAAGAAGTAGTCAATTAAACATTTAAACGTTTTGTTATAATGGTAACTCAAAATTGTATGACATGCTTACCTATAATTGTATGCAATATTATGTATACTATGTATATTTTAAACATGCAAACTTTCCACACAGCTAGTTCCTAGGAGTGAACTGCGTGTAAGGAATTCTATTTTAAAAAAATATTGTAAGATACGTATGCGTTACTAATAGAGATAGACAAATGTAGCTCAATTTAAAGTTGTGCGTGTGTTAAATATGGCAGGTATTATGTTGATACACTCATGAATCAAGTTATTGAAACTGTCATTTAAATTAGTGGTCGGAGTAGTCGAGTTACTTATTGCACCGATTCTCTTCTCGACATTTTAACTAAGATCAAAGTGTACTATCTGCTATGGGTTATGTACGGAGTCAGGTAACCCATCTGACCTAAGTGGACTAATTGCCCCGTTCATTTTTTGGAAAAAAAATGTATCATAATTAAATTATCAGTTATTTTGAACGCCAAATCATATTCGTAAAATAGATCATAAATAATTACGTATTTAACAACTTATTATAAAATATATGAAATTAACAACACATTGCTACCAGTGTAACGACAACATCAAACACAAATTAAAAGATACTATGTACACGTGTTTTTATTTAGTTTAAAATATGAATTATATTTTCTTTTTTTTTTTAAATTAGTACTGATATATTTTAAGAAAACAAAATGTAGTTCGCAATTAAAAAATGTAATGTGTATATACGTATACATTAATTATACTCCCCCTTGATCATTGTCATGAAGTTAGGTACATTGTTACTGCTCTAGATGTGATTGCTATTGTATAATGTTGACAAAGAAAATAACGTACGCGTTAATTGTTCTGCCCTGTACAAAAAATGATTTTAACGAACAGTGCGCTTGTTATGTGAGTCCAATGACGTTTTTATTATAAATCTAAATTTTTCCGAAAATATATAAACATGAAAAAAAGAATGGTGAACGTTGATTACATGATGTCTTCGATAGTCTCTTAAATGTGTAAAACATAACGCTATTGTGTATACGTTTGCAATTACAATTACATTTGAAATACTTCACAAACATACATCTGCATATGTGTATCATAAGTGAAACACATTGATTACAATTATGGTTGTGTTTTGACACAGACAATTGTATGGCTGTGTTGTTTGTATTTGTTTCAAATTCATTCGCCAAACATATGATTATTCCATAAGCAATTATTTCCCTTGCAAAACTTTTAAGCAAGAAAAGAAGTTTCATTGATGAAATAAAATACAAATATTGGCGTCATTGTATCTTATCATACGAACACATTAAAAATTATCTAAAAGAAAGTTTGTTGCATCTAGTTAAATATAAAGCTCCGCGTGAGTTCAATATGTCAGATATTATGTTGATACAACCATTAATTCAGTTATTGAACCTGTCATTTAAAGCATATACTACAATGGTTGGAGTAGTCGAACGGTTGATTGCAGCATTTTACTTCACGGCATTTTGACTAAGAGCAAGTTGTTCTATCTATTAGGTGTTCTGTACGTAGGTCTTAGCTGTGGCCGCAGTTTTTCCTAACGTTAGTCAGGTAACCATCTGAGCTGGGTGGACAAGGACGTCTTACAGACTCGAATCTCGGGATCCGAAAAAAAAATAATATTTTAAGCAATCAATTAAGTCAAAAGTAATGTCAAATTTCAGACAAAATAATTTGTATGTAAAGCAAACTCGTTTGAACCCTAAACTTGAATATAATATTAATTAAACCGATTTTATTTGGTGTCTATACATTAAACTATTATAAGTATCATTATTTTGTTTTATATAATAAGCATAGTGCAAGGAAACATATTGACACTAATAAACATATCCATGCGTTTTAAACATAACTATTGCATACTTTAATACCGTTATTGATTTTCTGATTTTTACTGCAAAAAATGTGTTTACTTTTTTTTCTCCATCAGCGATTATATTTTAATTGTTGCCTCCCTTAGACCATTCTACCAACGCTACAAACTTGTTAGTGTCGTGTCTGTTGTATTACGTCTGTCACAGTCACTTGTCGTTGTAAGGTTCGGCTGGTCTGGTGAAAGTAGTCCTCGCGTCCGACATTAACAAAGAATTTTATCTATGGGAATGATGCACAAGTCGTGAAACAATGGTTTCATCATGTTTAGTTTTAGAAACAGCCGAACTAAGTTCCAACAATTCATATATACTTTAGTAATATATGTGTTTATATGAGAGTATATGTTAAAAAATAGGTGTTCAGCAGAAGGATTAAGCTCATATAGATGTTCAGTTGACAGATTAAGTTCACATTGTTTTCAGTCATGTTCTGCTTTCCATCGCGTGTTTTAGTGACGATAACACGAAACATGGAGAAATTCAGCCTCGGGAAAATGAATTTAGTTCAACTTAAAAAAATAATGTCGAAGAAGAGGAGCACAAATAAGTGGAAGAAAAAGAGATCTTGTAGAAAGGTAAAGTTTTAATATGTGTTGATTGATTTCGCTTGCTAGATTTCATTATAAAAAGAAGTTGCTTTGGCTAGTTCTAGTGACAAGACTTAACTAGACTAGATCTAGGTAGAGATTACATTAATTTTAATGTATTTATTATTTAGTAAAGAAAATGCGTCAGGGGCGTCTCAGGTAATCTAAATTTACAATGGCGGCCATCTTGAAAATTAAAATCTTCGTAGGATTTACACCAATCATAAAATACTGCATTTTAAGTCCAATAAACAATAATATCATAATCTTATTCCATATTTTGGGGTACACAGCTAAACATTTTAAATGTAGATCTTGAAACTATTTTCGTACGAATTTTCAACTTTTGGATTCGGTAAAAAAAACTCAATTGTGTGAGTTTTGGGGCATTAAATCGAGTGTTTTTGACAGACCTATGTGTTTCTCTAAATGCCAATGCAGTCGTCTATGTAGTCCTATACATCTATGACATGTGTAATAATCTTAACGCCATCTTTAGGCTTTATTATGATGTTTTATGCTGTACCATATTCCTTATCAATTGTTTAAATACTTTTGGTTGTTCATTCACATCACATAGAGGCTCTAAATTGTGTTTCACCATTTCTTTTGTGTAGTAATATGGCACCCCTCTTAAAACACCTGGTATGATCTTTTTTGTCGAGATGTGTATCTGCAATTTTGAAAATTCTCTGTGTCCCTTCTGTACCAAGTGTTGGTTGGAACACAAACTCTGTTGCCGCCAGTCGCTCATATTGTTTAGATGACTTTATTACAGCAGTCGCTGGTACTCCTTTAGAGTATACTTGTGATATATATGTGTCTTATGTGTTACGGTGGCAAATGGTGTTGTTTTCAACGTTGGTAATTGTAGTGAGCCAACGTCCTTGTATTATCGTAATTTCTACGATACTGTTTAAATTTTCCTCTTAATTGGGCCTTTGTGGCCGTCATTTTAATTTTAAGAAAGTAGTTGGCCATGGCTCTGCCTATTGTCAAAAATTACTACACAATAAAACATCGAACAACTTACAAATTAGGAAAATGATCCCACAGTTTAATTTAATAGAAAAGAAACAAAAGTACATACACGAGATGATAGAAACAAACCACAATTGAAAAACACAATCCAAAGAAGTATAGCTTAAACAATTAAATGCAATGCATGTCAATGATGTAAATCCAACACATAGTCATAGAGAATAACACATAAGCTTCAATAAACGCCTCGTTTCCTGTAATTGTTATGAAAGCAAACTAATCCATGAAATGAAATACATAATTAAGACACAAAAGTGATCTCTCTTTAAAAGAGACACATCAGATATCAACTACCAAACATTGATTCAACGATATCTTCGATTCTCTTGCTAATGTGTAAAACATAGTGATATTGTGTGTATGTTTGCAGTTACATATATATTTTTTTTAAACTTTAGAAAAACACAAAAAACGTGTATTACCTTTATTGGTATGTTTTGACAAAAAAAAATAGTGTGTCTTTTTTGTTTGATTTTATTTTACCAAACTGATTGTGTCTATTAATTGGGTAATTATTTCCCTTGCAACATTTCTAAGCAAGACAAAGCTCAATAAAGTTGTATGTACCTCCCCTAAATATAAAATAAAGCATTATATCTCCAAACTGATTTACAGATATATACTATTAAAATATATATTTACAGTCTGGTGCAGTATTGTGCTAATGGGTGGTAGTGTGGCTCTATTATAATGATATTTAAGTGTTCACGCCTTAAAGTGTTAATATGCTTTCTAATGACATGTAGTCATATACCTCTAATTTTTTTTTTAATTTTGCATCATGTCAGATCATCTTATGCCGGTCTATATTATTGTCTTAATTGTCTTTCTCCGTCTGTAGTTAAACATTGGTGTCGTCAGACTATGCTATAATTTGGTTGGCTTTCGTGTTTGGTATTGGCAATGCTTTAATGCGGCTGTCCATCCTAGTACGTTCTAACATGGGCTCTATGCTAAGTATGTAGAGTAGTGAGGGTGGTGGGGGGGGATTGACTAGTTGAAGCTGTTGAGTAGTAACGATATGCCTTTAACATAGAATAAACTTAGCTAATTCTTGTTTCTGGTTGTTCCACTCTTAGTATAAGGCAGGTTCTATTAACCTCGTTCTCATATCCGATTGTAGTAGCGAAATAATTACTTGGACGTCAATGATTTTTTAAATAGACTATGAGATATAAAAAATTTTTATTACTTGATATAAACGAAGAAGAAACATTAATTAACATAATGCCAATACTAGCCTTTAAAACATGTACACAAAATAATTAACGGATTGGTTTGTATGTTGTTGTTTTGAAGCACTACATTGGCTACTATTAATGTTTATACTTTACAATGTTTAACGTATACGTGTAATCCAGGCCATAAACCATGTGCATACAATTGTAATAAAGAAGTATTTCTATTTATACAATTAAAATAACCCTTTTTTTTAAATAACAATTTAGTCAATTTCATGGGTTTTTTTTTCATCCAAAGTAGAAAGGACTAGACCGGCATAAGATGATCTGACATGATGTATGTAATATATTGGAAAATATACTATCTTAAGCATAGTATGAGTATATAGAGTTAGCTGCCATCTACGCTTACTTATCGGAACTCCCGATTTCCATTAGGTGCAATGACCAATGTCACATAGAAACATAATGAAAGTATCTTACACTTTCTCAGCTTTTCTACTATTATATGTATGAGTCATTGTGTATACCTTGCGCTCTTTTAATAAACGTATTAACCAAACACACAAATAATTCAATTTTTTTTTAATTTGTGATTAAAATTATGCGATAATGCAATTAATGTATAAACAGAAAACTCAGCTTTGTACATGCAACGTATTTCAATAGTATTTGGATTTAGAAACAAAAACATTAATGCTTTTCCGGCTTGCAATTACATAAAAAAAATATACGCAATTAAGAAATGGCCCATTAATTTAGCTTTTTAATAAATGACATAATATTTTTTATCAAATACAAATGAAACTTTTAAAAATTAAATAATGTTCAACCGAGTTATATTTCTAACTATTTAATGCAACTTGTTTTAAATTCCTCCCCTTGCTAATTTTTAAAACTGGAACTGGAGTAATCGTGAAGCACTAGATTTTTTTTAAGTACAATAATTTCTTCGCCAAATAATATACAATCCAATGATAACTGTATATTATACATTTCCCTCTACACATAATTTGCAGAAAAAAAATTGCATGAAGCTTGGTTGATTATAAACGTCGGAAGTTTTTTATGCAGACTGGTGAAGAATACATTTATTGCTCTCAGCTAACACTAACTTTGTTAATTCTTGATTTTGTTTTTTAAACTCAGTCGAGATTTAAAAAAAAACTAAAAAAAAAACACTTTGTTTTTCTCATTCACTTGAATTTCTCATTATGCAGTAGCTTAACAAGGAATCGGACGTGTCTTTAACGTCACATAACACATAATCCGCAACCCCCCCCACCCCCCTCACTAACACACACACACACACTATCTCCCCTTATATCAGAAATGAAAGCAAAATATTTTAGAACGAATAATTTAACATTATTGTTTTCGTTTGATTTTAAACTATGTATTGACTGATTTCCATGGTTTATAAAATTAAACTAAGAATTATTTATTTAGCATTTAAAAATCTGTATAAAATCTATCTATCTAGTTATCTGTCTGACAAGAACGCTCTAGAGAAAACACAAGCAAATTAAAAACATGCATAGTAATTCGAAAAACGAAGTATGACGTCATATAGTAGAAAATAATCTCAAGCCGGAGAGTGCACACAATTATATGACGTCATTGATTCTCGAGTAAACATTGAATAAAAAGGCAATTTTGTCTAATCTAAATGGTTTGCGTGAAGAGTTTCTTGCATAGAATTCTTCGGGTAGGGGCGAAGCCCCACCCCCCCGCGAAAGAACGTCTGAGCCCCCCCCCCCCTCCCCAACTCAAAAGAAATGTCTTCATCGATACTCTATAATAAAATTACCGCCTAATTAATGTGTCTAATCTAAAAAGTTGTTTTCTTGCAATTTCTTTAATGCAATTCTTCGGGTAGTGGCTAAGCGCGACACCAGTGTTTCTTTCAGACTTTTTCCTCCCCGGAGGGGGGAACTTTTTCTAATCTAAAAAGTGTTTAGCGTGCCGTTTTTTTTTTCAAGCATCTCTTCCGGTAGGGGCGAAGCCCCGCCCAGATTCTTCCTTTAGTTTGTATGATCTACAAATGCGATGAGTGTTTCTTTCAGACTTTTTCCTTTCCGGAGAGGAGTGGGGGTACATGAAATTTTCGGGGGCGGGGGTAGAATTTTCTGGGAGGGGGCGGACACTGGAAAAAGTATATAATTATATTTCGTTGAATGGGACGGTAGACATGTTTTGGAGTGTGTGTGTGGGGGGGGGGGGGGGGGGAGTGGGGCGAAGCCCCCCTCTTCCCAAGTAGAGTTGCTTGAAAGAAACTCTACATGCGACTTTTGTCATGAATGAGATTAGGTGCATGGTTTAGGGATATAGGGGGCGGACAATGGAAAAAGTATATAATTATATTTCGTTGAATGGGACGGTAGACATGTTTTGGGGTGTGTGTGTGGGGGGGGGGGGGTAGTTTTAGTTTAGAGAAAAGAGACAGCACTATCAACATCGCGCCCGTTGTATCCTTCCTCAACGGCCATTTTTTTCTCGTCTGTATAAAATAATCATTTACGGAACACACTAATTTGTATTGGTTTGCTCCTGCGTATTTTCTAGTTTACTATTTACAGTAGTTTATTCATGTTTGCCAAGATTTGGTTCGTTTAATAAAAGGACTCTGGCACACTCAGTTTATAATACATTTCATTAATTTATTGTGTAACAAAACATGTGAAACACCGAAGCCGAAATCTGTTTTCTTTGTTTTTACTTTATTTATTTATTTATTTTTGTTATTACTACATGTTTGTAGAATCTTGTTTAGTCTCTAATTAACTAATTATCTGATTTAATGGACATGATTTTATAGCTTACATCTCAATCTGTTGGAATCTAAAAATAGCTAGACTTACCAGTTTTGTGTTATTATAATTGTAATAACATGACCTACTTAACATACAATTCCTTTATATATCTTTATACTAGAATCAAGTGAACCAAATATCATAACACGAAAAATAAACAATTCATTTGTATTTTAGTAATATATAAGTTCATACGGGAGTTTTTGTTTAAAATACATGTTCTGTTGAGAGATTGTGTTCACTTAGATGTTCAGTTGACAAATTGTGTTCACATAGATATTCAGTTCTTGGGCTGTAATCACATAGATGTTCAGTCATGTTCTGTTTTTCATCGCGTGTTTAAGTGAAATATTTTGTTAACATAGGATGGCGAAGTTCAGTTCCTACCTGACGTTAAAAAGAGTTCACTTGTTTCTGTCACATCGTCATACAAAAGGATAGAGTATTCAGCACTAACCCCAACCGCCTTTGCTTTTCCAAACGTGAATGAGGTACCCATTAAGGCTGGGTTTGCTTGCTCGATGTGTTCTAAGGTTAATTCCGAATTAAAAAGGGGGGCGTTTTGGGTTGCCATGTATGTTCTAGCATTCGACCATACCGTCAATAGCTATGTGTTGACTATGTTAATTGTTGACTATGTGAATTGAATCTTATGTATTCTAGTTTTTGGGTCATTTTCACGACAAACAAACCAATTTACTGTTTTAATCATTTTATTTTTACATTTTGAAAGTATAAATGATGAAACGCTGATATAGATGGCCGAATGTTGTTTCACCGACTTATTCAAATCTCTTTAAAATGTGTAAGTCAATTCTATAAAGTTTTCTGAAATTGGTAAAAATAAAAAAAAAAACAATACACAAGCAATATATACACTCATCTAAACTGTGATATTTCTATCAAAATGTTATTTAATAAATATTTATATACTGTCCATGTCCGACTTAATTTTTTTTCTATTTCAAATCATTTACATTAAGTTTATAATGTTTGCTTCCCTTATTAAATAAACCGTGAGTGATCTCCCTTAAACTATCTTGAATATCTATATATATAAATCAAAGGCAGTATGCCTAGTATATATATATAAAGCAAAGTGGTCGGGTGCCCGACAGGGCATTTCCCGGCGCCGCAGGCGCGTCAAATTTGGCACGATGGTGCCTTGGGGCAATAGAACACGAGGGCCTGTGACGGATTGCCGAGAAGTCTACGGAGAGGGGGTCAAAACTGACCTAGACTGGCCGGCGCCTTATATGGGCTATATTACGAAAACAAATTTCCTCCGACGACGCCCCTTGATCTTTTTTGTGAGGTGGTAGGAGAACGCCTTGGGGTGTCACAAACAACTCGCCATGTCCGGGAAAATTCGTTAAATGGGTCAAAACTGACCAGTCGTATTTTCCTATATAATATTTGTATTTTATGGGAAAAACAGAGGGTGATTTCAACAAGGATTTTAGGGCCCTTAAAATGACGTCAGATTACTTGTGAGGTGATCCATAAATGACGTCACGCTTTTTTGGAGGATTGTTGCCTTCCCCCCTCCCACTTCCCTCCGTCGCACAGCGTCACAAAATTACGGACCTCCCCGTCCCACCTACGAGTGTAACGTCATTTATGGACGACCCCCGTCTCATTTAACTCAATTGTTTCACAATATAGAGCTAGAAGATTAAACACAGACTAAGATACACCTAATGAAGTTTATACCAATTATTAGTTGGAAACTCAAAAAAAAAATGTAATGTTAAAAGGATATATTTTTATATCATTTCTATCTCGTTCCGGGGGAGGGGGGTAGAGTATCTTTAAGGGGGGGGGGGGTGACCAAGCTAGTAGAGATGTCTGGAAGAACACTGATAGACAGGTACCCATCTGAGCTGGGTGGACTTGTATTTATACAGGCACATTATCATATGCACATAGTTAAAAAAAATAATTTAATAAATATGTGATTAAATCTTGTGATTGAGTATAAAATATGAGTGGTGAGATGTAATGTAATGCTTTGTTTTCATAAACAAGGATACAACATACTTTCTTGCCTTACGGTCTTTCTTCTACATGTATAGTACCTGGAACACGGTTTGCCTTTGCAAAAAAAAAAATTAAAAATACACGTTATTACTTTAATCCTGAATGCACTTTTAATGTAAATTATATGTACTGGAGTTGATGCATATGCCATAAAGCCAGCCGTTACACCTATATATTATCCTAAAAATAAAAACAAGAAAAAAAATATGTCTAAGGGCTCAATTATTCCTGTCTATAGGTTGAACACGCCGTGTATATTTGTGTTGTTGTGTATTGTTAAAACAACATAAATGTCTGATACGATACCCAGTTCATCAGATGTATTTGTTGGTTGCTGATGTTTGACCTAATGATGTGTTCTGGAAGATTTGACTTACCTCTTGTATTTGTTGGTTGCTGATGAATGACCTAATGATTTGTGCTGGAATGGGTGACATCTTGAATCCACCCAAGTTTGGTGGGTACCTACTCACGTTAGGGAAAGTAAAGGCGGCTAGGCATAGTGCTGATCACACTATCTCACCATATGCCGAGGTCACAGAAACAAGTAAACTCTACTTCACTTGCCCTATAGACCGTTTTGTTTGAAAAGGGAACTGCACTGTACTTTTTAACAATATCTCTCATTTGGCAAATTAATATTTAGGTATACTTGTATAGTCGTTGTTTAAGAGAGAAATGGGTCATAATTGTGAGTTAATTTTTAGGGTCAGTCTAAGGTTTTCGTATTATTATCATTGTATGGGATCCGTTTAAGTTTTCATAGCACTGTTGTAACATTTTCGTATGAGACTAAAAGAAACGCGGTTATGTCAGAAGTAAAGTTTTTTTTTTTTAATTTTCTTTTTAATTTTTTTTTTTTTAAACTTTAATTTTAATTTTTAATAAAGCAAATGACAACATATGGGTCGGTTTATTAGTCTGTTTAAACATTCAGAGGTTTACATTAACAACATTTACATACAGGTGATATGGTAATACATTTACATAATGGCAAATGCGTGGTGAAACTAAGTTTGATATGTACAAGTATCAAAAGGGTAACTATTTGAAATAACTGAATGGTAGTGAAGATATGTCTAATGAGAGAAAATGAATTGCACTCTTCGGATAAAGCAGGACACATGATTAATTTGTTTCAATCTACTTTATCACCCTTGCTTTATATGTGTAACACACATCGCGATAGCCTTTCATTTTTATATACACATACATTTTAAATAGAATTTTAAAAATCATCTAGATTATTTTATCAAGTTTTAAATTATGTTTATTTATTTTTGTTTTGAGAATAAAATAATGTCTGTTTTAATTGAATTGTTTCCATTTCATCGAATGCAATTTGTTTGTCAATTAAATAGGTAATTATTTCCCTGGTAAACTTTCGGAAAAAAATTGAATGTTGTTGGTATACATGGATGCCTTGGTAGCACTAAAAAAAACAGTATGTACACCAAGTAAACTAATCGTATAGACACATTTTAAATGAACTAAAATAGAAAACATATGTAATCGTGTAGGATAAGTAGGCGTTACATTAGAAGCGGGTCTGATGTAGCTAAATATAACGGTGTATGTGTGTGTGTGTGTGTGAGGTCAATATGGCAGACATATGTTAATATAATCATTCATCAAGCTATTGTAACTAATTTAAAGGACATAAAACAATGGTCGGAGTAGTCGAGTGACTGAATGCACCATTTTATTTCTCGGCCTTTTGACTAAGATCAAAATGTAGTGTGTTTATTATTGGTTCTGTACGGAGGTCTTACCCATTGCCGCGGTTTTTTCTAACCTTTGGCAGGTACCCGTCTGAGCTTGGTTGACTTAAAAATAAAAACGTCCTACAGATTCGACTATGGGATCCGATCTTTCGTATGAGCGATTGTGGGATATAAAGATCTAAATACATCTACTATATATAACACGTGTTACTACTGCAATGTTAGGGGTATGGAAAGAAATCATTTGGTTTATTATTTCTTTTCTTCGTAAACATATCTCAAGGCTCCAGCTAAGATTTATGTCTTTTTCTGTACTACTAATGTTTAATTACGTTTCTTTTTAAGCCATACGATTTATTCATACGTATGTGTACAGGCGATTATGATGTGTAAATAGTTAAAAAAAGGATTTATGATGATATATTGTGATATGCTGTAAGTAGGCTATATCTTATTTGTAAAAATGTTGAAAGTAATGCCGTTTCTGTTATAAGAAAGGGAAGGGAATAATACTTTCTCGAGTTACGCGGTATTTCTGCTGTTGCGTCCCATTACATGTTATTTAAAAAGTATAGTTGAATTGATTTTACATATATTAGTATGTGTTTACTGCATTGAATCTTTCAAACGTATTTTTAAAAAGCAAATGTATTCGAAATAATCAATGGCGTAGCTAGGTCGGGTGTCACTCGGTGCGGCACCTTGTAGTGTTAAGCCCCCACCTCGCCGGCAATAGCTTTTAAACGTAGTGTTCTTATTTCATACTAATACGTTTTAGCAATAGTTGGTTGTAGCCTTTTTTCTCTATAGTCTGAATGTTTACGCCAATGGTGTCACACCCCTCCCCCCTTTGTCGGGATAATCAATATGTACAAACAATACTTTTGAACTCTAATTAACCATCCTCTGAACTAGCAAAAACACATTATCCTATATATCTTGCAAGTTTTGGTCTTGGTGACAACCACCCTATATGGTGTCACTCGGTGCGGTTCGCACCCCCCCCCCCCTCCACCGCCCCGCCTCACGACGCCTCTGGAAATAAACATGCAATATACTTAAGTTACTGCACTGTAAACGTTAGGCCTAGGTTTGAGATTTTAAAATGAAATACAATAAAACAGAGAACACAAGACATAGCCAAGACAGAAGTAAACACATTTCTGCAGACAGCTATAAATAGAACATGACATAGGCGGTGAAACAAAAATAAGCTACTTTGTTTTCTATTGATTTAACTTGTCACAAATACATTTAACATGTGCTATAAAAAACTGAAAAAATAAAAATAAAATTAAAAAAAAAACAACATATTTATAATGGTACATTTGAAATAATATTTATGTTACTCTGATTTTATTGCATATACTTTGTCAATGGTCGATGTTATGATAATACGTCAAGGAACAATATGCTAAATATGACTAACACTGGATTAACATAGTCGATACTATTTTTACTTAAATATAAGCCTATAATTTTTTTATATATATATTTTTTTAATCAATGGACACATCTTTATGTTTAGAAACATGAAAGTTTAGCTCATAATAATATATCTCGCTGTTTTAGTTTTAATTGTTTATATCATGAGAAGCCTATACAATACGTTACCAACATGTATGAACAATAAACGGATAATTGTATACAAAGGAATCCGGATCAGAAACACACATTAAGAAAACGATCTCAGGACACATGATCTCAGACAAAATATATCAGACAAAATATATCAGACAAAATATATCAGACAAAATATCTCATGGACAAATTATCTCAAGACAAATGATCTCAAGGACAATGATCTCACGTACAAAAGATACCAGGACAAATAATCAAAGACAAATAATACCATGGGCAATTGATATCAGACGAAATATCTCAGACAAAATATCTTCCAACGAAATTGTAATAGTGTATTGGATGATTTTTTTATTGACTTTCATATGGTTTTGTTTACTATGTTTTGATATTGTTTATAGGCCTATATAATAATTGTTAGAAATGTTTGCCACATACATTTGTCATATTGCACTAAACATTTTAAAATTAAGAATACTAATACAGTATGCGAAGATTAAAGGCATTTTTTTTCGATAGACAGCGTAGGTTGGGTTGCCAAACAAATGACAATGAAGACACACCTTCGTATCAAGGTGGCCGCCCGCTTTGATGGCAGAGACATGCCTTAAGCGAAAGACATCCGCCCTCCATGGACAATACAACTAGCATCTAATAGTAATGCGTCGGTCATACCTTAGTGTAATAAATGCTTATTTAAACGACAGCGGTTGTCGCGGAGCTGAGTTTGACTTACTGTGCATGCAAACAAAGAGTATGCATGGTGATTACTGAGCTATGGCCTCTTTCTTTACCTCGCAGAAAGGGTATAGGACATTCATTTCTGGTGAATTTATGTTTATATAAGCCAGAAGTGGAGCAGCAGACAAAGTGGTTTGGAAATGTCAAGTTAGAACATGTCGAGCAAGAGCTGACACAATACATGATCACATGGTATTTGAGAGGTGGGATTATAAAGATGTACTTGCAAGCAAGCAAAGAATAAAAAAAAAAATTACCAAAATATTACATAAAAGGGAACATTAATGTAAGGTTTAAAAACATGTTAATCATAAAAATAAGTTTAGTATAGAAAGAAAACCCAAGAAATTGTTAGACTGAAAACATAGTGGTTACTTAATATTAATAGTGTTAGTTGAAGTTAAAGGTAAATAACTTACTTAAATAATTTACTTGATTGTTTCCCCTGCAATCGAAGAAGGGAGAAATGTACATGTCTTGTGGGATGCTTAGTGCCAGAAAAAATACAAACTATGCATATCACAAGAAGTAAGGAGATTTAGAGTCAAACATGAAAAAAAACATCAAAATCATAAACACATCCCATGAAAGTACAAGATATTTTCAGTCTCCCCGACTCAAACCCAACTGTTGAAATGAGGGAAGTGCACACATGGTCTTTTATATATTAGGATTTTTTAAAAATTAAAATAGTTATGACAAACTATCAATCAACTCAAAACATTAATCAATCAATTTATTCGCTTGTTTTTGAAAAGCGTAAGCAATCTCAATAATGTTTTCTAAAAATTAGTAAAAACAAACAAGTTATAAAAACAAAGACACTCTAATGAGAGCAATTCATACTTTTTACTTTCTCGTATATACGAAGTATAGAGAAAGTATTGTAATCGTGCACAAAAATCATTTGAAATTTTAACAATTTTCACCGTATTACACCTCAGTCCTTCATCACATCCGAAGTATAGAGGACTTATTTTAATCGGGCAAAAATTATCAATCCAGATTTATCAAAATTAAGAGGTTTTATGCGTAATCCAGTCTGAAAAACTGGACTTTGCAATTCTGTCCGTATGTCTGTGTGTGTGTCTGTGTGTGTGTCTGTCCGTGTGTAAACACGATAACTTGAGTACCGTTACAGCTAGGTTGATGAAATTTCATATATAAGTATTTTATCAAAATCGTAGATCCGTATCAACTTTTGAGCGATTTCCGATAACCGGAAGTGGTACTTTTCCTACTTTGAATTTTTTAAAAGCCTATAACTTGAGTACTATTTCAGATAGATAAATGAAATTTCACATGTAAGTAAAAGATCTAATTCTCTACCTTCTGTTAAATTTTGAGTAATTTTCGTTGACTGGAAGTAGTAATTTACGCTACTTCCGATTTCTCAAAAAACTAATGTAAATTTTTAAAGTACTAATAATATTGCGCACTATTATACGCGTTTTTATTCGGCGTTTGCTTGGTGCGCAATGTTTTTTTTATGAGATTATATTCTATTTTTAAAAGTTTAAGTATTTAAAATGGATTAAAAATCATAACTATATCCCCAGTTACCATCCCCTGTTGTTTTATATAAGAATATTCGAGAAAGTTTAGGGGAGATCACTACCGGTTTATTATAAAATGCTATTCTAAATATGAATTTTATGAGCATGTCCGTCTTTATTGTTTAACTAAAGGTTACTATTTTTTTTAAAATCATTTATAGGCTAGTGATATAAATTTGGTTTGAATTATTTCCCTTACAAATAACAAATGCTTTAATGGGAAGTAATGATAAACTGTTTTCTTTTTATCTATAGGCTATATATAAAAAGCAATGTATGTGTGTGTGTTTGTGTGTGTGTTTGTCCTTTATGCATTACTACACCTCTCATCACATCGCCGTGAAACTTTGGGAAGCTGTTGAGAATAGTCCTGGGGAGGTTTCTGCGAAAAAAAATATTTCAAATGCGCAGGGGTGGCGCCCCGGCAGGGCGCGATTTGTTTTTCTCTATATACGGTATATAAAAATAAAAGTCTATTTTGGTTTGGCATCGTTCATCCGATAGGCATGAAACTTTGGGGAGTAGATTAGAACACTCTAGGGAAGGGTTCTCTACAAAAATCATTTTTAATATCGCAAGGGCGGCGCCACGGGAAGGTGCGATTTTTCTCTATAAACGCTATATAAAAATAATAAAAGTGAATTGCAGTGACACCGTTCATCTGATAGGCATGAAACTTTGGGAAGTTCATTATAAAACTCTAGGGAACGGTTCTGTAAAAAATCATTTTCAATTTCGCAAGGGCGGCGCCACGGGAGGGTGCAATTTTTCTCTATATACGGTATATAAAAATAATAAAAGTGAATCGCAGTGACACCGTTCATCCGATAGGCATGAAACTTTGGGGAGTTCATTATAAAACTCTATGAAAGGGTTCTGTAAAAAATCATCTTTAATTTCGCAAGGGCGGCGCCACGGGAGGGTGCGATTTTTCTCTGTATACGGTATATAAAAATAAAAGTCGATTTTAGTGTGACACCGTTATCCGATAGCCATGAGACTTTGGGGGAGATAATTTGAACAATTCAAAGAAGGGTTCGGTAAAAAAAATCCTTTTTAAATTTCGCAAGGGCGGCGCCACGGGAGGCTGCGATTTTGTCTCTATATACGGTTTATAAATATAAAAGTCTATTTCGGTTTCACACCATTCATCCGTGTACCATGAAACTTTGGGGAGATGTTTAGATCACTCAATGGTAGGGTTCTGCAAAAAAAAATAGTGTTTAATATTGCAACGGCGGCGCCCTCCTGGGGGGGGGCGATTTTTTTTCTCTATACACGGTATATAAAAAATAAAACTCGGATGCGGTTCATCCGAGTGCCATGAAACTTTAGGGAGTAGATGAGAATACTCCCGAGAATATTTATGCGAAAAAGAAAACTAACGTTTCTTAAGGGCGGCGCCATATGGGGTACAACGTTCGTCAATACACGGTTTGGCGTCCAGAGTTTAAGAGCGACTATGTTGGCACTTAGCATCCGTTAATCGAGCGTCCCGCATTGAGAGAAAGGGAAACTATAATATTCAGCGGTAAAACTACAACACGCTTCTAAAAATAACTTTGTAACGCGAGGAAATCCTTCAGTGTAGTTTCGTCACCTTGCCAAAGATGAAAAAAATAACTTTTTGAATATGAGGAGCCTACTGTAGAGTTTCGTCACTTTGCGAATGATGCAATAAGCATCTACTATTAGACAAGCCAGTCAGGGGTCGTACGCCGCGCCTATGCGGTAGTCTAATCGTGGGGGTGGGGGCCCTGAGAGCGCCCCTGTGCGTCTCTGACACATGGGCGGTCACCGAAGTGTGTTCTAACATTATTTCGGTGAGTGATTAATGTACACTCAATGTTTACATGCGGTAGTGTAGGTAAACCTGTGTCCCGATATTTATGATTTAAGCGCAGGCATTGTTTACATTTAAATAACTCACTTTTAGAAAAGACGGTCACGCGTCTTAGAACATATAATTGGTTGGTGAAATCCTAATACATTTCGTCAAATATTTTCAGTGGCAGCATCGGTACTGTCAAATTCACACATGATGAATTACTGAAAAGTAGAAAATAAAACAACTAAATAGCGGGTCGGCTTGTGTATTTTAAATGTTGAAAGCGAGTTGGCCGACTGGATGTACAAGAGCCAACAACAAAAGCTGCTAAACATTATGGCTCATATTGTAGACTTATATGATAAGATGGACGTGTTTATTCTAATGCGTAAATATTCAGGAGTAAAAGCACATACATTATCCACAGGTTAGATTGTATGCCTAAGAATAAACTAAGGCAATACAACGAAACCAAAAATAGAACAACATTAAAAACGAAGGATAAAAAATAGTTTGAAACGAAAGAAAAACTAGTTACTTGTTACCTAATGATGTTATGTCGTGGCCCATGCATTACTGTGGTCTATTTAAACACGGAACAGTGCGGACTGTTTACAGTAACAAAAACAACAGCTACTTCTTTATGGAAACCTGACAGTCGTTTGAGTGGTTGTGCTTGTCACCACATCTAAAGAGATCATCTTGCTTCAGCCCTTAGTTAGTTTTGACAATTTTTTAAAGGTATCATTAGAGATGAGGCTGGTATACATTCGGGGTCTAAATAAAACTTAATCCTTTCATAGAAAGTCAGCTTAGGATCGATACATTGCCGTATGTATAGTTTACACGTTCTGAACATGTATAACCCGCTTACAACTCGAGGTTAACATATCTAAAATGAACAAATTGTATTTTATTTTTTGTTACAATTATTACAGGGCTATACACATTTTGGCTAAAAATGTATTTTTGTTTTAAATGTATTTTATTAACAACTAGCGTACCCGTCCCACGCGCGTTTCCGCGGGGTAGAAGTAAGTTTGACGAAATGTATTAGGATTTCACCAACCATACAATACAATATAACAACAATTAATAACACATTGCTATCAATGCACCGACAGCAATCAAACTTAAATTAAACGATACTCTGTAGATATGTGGTTTTATTTTTACTTTAAACTATGTATAATGATCTTGATATTTCTGACTAGGAGATTGTGTATGTTCCTCTCTGTGATATTACATTGTTAATCATCATGAATTAACTTGCGTTGGAATGGTTATATTTTGGTAATCTAGGATTTTGGTAGAAATGTATAGCCGGTGTTTAAACGATAAGTAGGTCTATAAATGTGGGTTAAATTAGGGTCAGTCTGGGATTTCGTATTAAATGTTATATAATTTATGTACGTCTTCATAGCACAGAAAAATTACTTAGAAGGTGGCTACAAGAATATGGTAATGTCGGTTGTGCAGTTTTATTTATTATTTTTTTTATTATTATTATTTTTTAAATGTTTAATAGATTTCCTTCCACACAGTTCACTCCCTTCGAGCAAGGAGCTAGCTGTGTGGATAGGTTGCATGTTAAAATATACATGTAATACATAGTATTGCATACACAATTTTACAATGTCATGTTCTTGATTTTTCTTCTGTTTTCTTGGTTTCATTCTTCCGTGTTTCTTTTAATTTCTTGTTTTCATTTCCGGTTTCTTGGTTTCTTTGATATAACATAGAGTACAGGACAATACATGATCGCTTCTCGTTTTTGGCCTTGCTTCTTGCGCTTATTACAATCTTAGTTGGGCAGTGGTTGATTTTTAGTTGGTAGTTGTAGTTTGAGTGTCAATGAAAGATGTTCCGTTATTGGGATGATGAGTTTGGTGACTTGTTGTTGATGGTAGAGTTCATCGAGTGGTGTAAAGCTTGGAGAGGGTAGTTGAGGTGGTGCCCTTGTGTTGAAAAGTCGTTTTCATTGGTGGCTTTGATTTATTGTTCATTGTAGAGAGAATGAAGATGTATTGTAGGGTTTTCTTGCGTAGTCGAATGGGCGAAATGATGTTGAAGAATGTTTAGTTTTCGTGATAATGCTGTGTCGAGGATGAGAAGAAATTGAGAGTGATCGAGTAGTCGAGGGCTGTATCGAGTAGTTGAAATGTACGAAGTGAGAGTTGCATAATCGTGAAGTTGTTTGAGTAGTTGATCTTTGAGGGATGTCGAGTTGATGGTAATTGACGGAGCCTCCCACCTAAGATTTCTCCAAGGTGGGTGTCGTCAGAGTGATAGTGCGGTTGTTGATAGCGAGGTAATTGTGTATCGAAGTTATGCGTAGTTGATCTTTGAGAGATGATGAAATTGATTTGCTGGTAGGCCCTATTTGTGGCGGAACCTCCCACCTAAGATTTCTCCTAGGTGGGTGTCGTCAAGCTGAAAAAAATAGAGATTGAAAATTAGCAACTCGTACATTTGAAGCCACCCAATACATGTACTGGCTGACTCATCTCGAGGGCATGGTGCACTTCGAGGGATGTGTGGGCGCAACCACACATCGGTCGTTGGCGAGATTTGCAATTGATGAGTTGAGTAGTAGATTGACCGCCTCTCGAACCCGGCAGCCAGCCCTAAGAGGGTCTGACTAACCAAATGGCTAAGATTTATGTAGATCCATAACAGATACTACACTTTGATCTTAGCCAAAATGCTGAGAAGCGATAGAAACCAGAAAATCATAAAGAACTCAAGAAGGTTTAACCCATCAGGACGCACATTTTTTTTTTTTAGCTTTCATGTTTAATTTTTATAATATCCGGCCGGACTTTAGCCAATTTTCGATACTCTTCAGTTAAAGTCTTGGGACACTGCATCTTACACCATCTGACTGGGGTCATCCTGACACCTGCTTCACTCAGTCCTATAGCCACACCCAGTTCATTATCTCTAGTACTTAAAATGTAGGACTGTGAATCTCCCAAAGATATAACACGAGTTATGATGATATCACCAGGCCGGAAACTTTTGTACATCTCAACTTTATCTTTCTCTGTGGCTCTGACATCTTCTTTCCTGATCATGCCCCTGTAGACATCAGACAACTGGATGGTACCGACACTAAGGATATCACATTTACAGAATCTGGGGTTGACATTGGTCACTCTGGCAGTTACAATAGCATCTATGTCTGGTATAACATTCTGCAGACCTTCTGTATTTATACTGATCACTTTGTGCCCAGTGTCAGCTTGTGTGGCCTCTTCAAGAAATCCGACTACGCTGGCGTAAATAAAACCATTCCTCTTGTATCATGTATGTTCCACTACCAGCCACTACCGAATCATCTGCTCGACATAACCTCTGACCTGGGACACACATCACACCATCAGCCATGTTGGTCCAGTGCGTTATACAAAAACCAACAGGACGCAAATGCAATAATATTAAGATGCTGAATGGAATTGAAACATTGTTTAAACATTTCAATTCTTTTGGTACTATATATGTAACACACATCGCTACAAGGCGTCGTTTTTGAATAAATATATTTTTAAATAGACTTATTCATATATTTTTTCATAAATATAAATTTAGAATGCTTATTTAAATTTGTTTTGTTTTATGAAATAACAAGTCTGCTTCTATTTGAATTGTATCCGTTTCATTGAATGTACTACGTTTGTTAAATACAAAGCTAATAATTTCCCTTGCACTACAATGCAACTAATCGTATAAACACATTTAAATTGAACTAAATACAAAAGATGTTTTCATTTAAGATACGTAGGCGTTACGTTAGAACCGGGTCAGATGTAGGTAAATATAAAGGTGTGTGTGATTTATATATGACAGACATCAGGGGCGTATCGAGGGGGGGGGGGGTGCGGACCGCACCGGGTGACACCATTTAGGGGGGTGACACCAAGGCAAAAAATAACAAAATATATAGAAAAACTTGAGGCGGGGGGGGGGGGTGCAAATCGAAAATTTGAAAGTTTGTCCACGGGAAGGGTCGCTACGCCTCTGGCGGGGTGACACCATTAAGTGCCGCACCGGGTTACACCCGACCTCGCTACGACACTGACAGACATTATATTGATTTAATTATTCATCAAGTTATTGAAGCTGTAATTTATAGTAGATACCATAATGGTCGGAGTAGTCGAACGATTGAATGCACCATTTCACTTATCGGCCTTTTGACATCAAAATGTAATGTTTGTTATTGGTTCTGTACGGAGGTCTTGCCTATGGCCCCAGTTTTTCTAACCTTTGACAGGTACCTTTCTGAGACGGGTGGACTAATGAACAATGATAATGTACTTCGAGAAACTTAATCATTATTTGTTCCGTTGTAAAATTTAAAACGTGGGTCTAGTTTTGTTGAAATTAGACATACCATTGGTTTAAATAACATCGGTCGAATGAATTTGCATACTGTGATGGGGGGATTATATAAATGTATGTGTTATATAGCATCTATATGTTCTGACTTCTAAATAGTGTATTAAACACGCGCACAATACTCTCGCACCAAATCGTCTACCATCAAGTTCACACCGTCCTTAGTAACCTCTACTAGTCTTGTCTAATTCTATCTAGATCTTTCTATGCCATGACACATACCATTAGTGACGTATGATAATACAGTAAATACTATTTAAAAAAAAAAGTTCTGTATACGTTTCAACTTTTTCTTTTAGGTAAAACTATCTTTTTTTTTTACCCCATTAAATTAATAGATACACCTTTATGATTTATATTTTGATATGTGAAAGTTCAGTTAATCACATTCTCCATTGTTTTAGTTGTAATTGTTTAAAGTATTAGTAGCTAGTGCAATAAGTTGCCAACCTCTATGAATAATACACGATAAATTGTATCCAAAGAAATAACTAACACCCGGATGAGAAACACATTACTATAAAACATTTCGTGGGTTTCGCGAAATACTTAAAAGCAGCTTCTAAATTAGTTTTTGTGAAGCAATACATACTATTAGTCAACACCTGAATAATTTTGAAAAAAAATGACAGTAATATGTGATGTATAATTTAATGTATTATTGTAGCTCATGTTAATAAATAATTTGTTTGTTGCGGTGAGGTTGAGGGTTTTTAGCGATGCGTATAAATTTGCGGGTGCCGGATGCCAATCTCACAAACGCGTCAATGTTCAAGTTTATTTATAGGCTAATTCTCTCAATGGCTTGCCCGACAATGTACAACCCACCCACCTCCCCAATAAAAAATGTTTGGGGCCTGTTTTGGATTTTTTAATTCCTTCTACAGTAGAAAAGAAACTGGAAAATTGTTTTTTAAGTATAAATAATAAAATGTCAACGTTCAAGTTTATAAATAGGCTAATTCTCTCAACGGCTTGCCCGACAATGCAACAATGTCTATAGTGTTATTAATACCGATGGCCCTTGTACAACTCTATCCTCCACAGTAAGAAAGAAAAGGGGGCCTTTTTTGAACTTTTGATTACTTCTACAACATAAAAGAAACTGGATTTCCGTTTTCTTTTTAAGATTATTTTTATATTTCAAATATTAACATTCCATTGTAAAAGTTTTAAAAAATTTAAAGAGGGAAAAGGGCCCCTGTTTGCCTTGGCCCCTATGCCTTGCTTACGCCACTGTTGTACTATTCGATTTCAGACCGATGTTTTATGTTTATTTTTATTTGTTACCTTTTTTTTTTTTTTTATAATCAACAGAACTAACACGGCAGATACAAGGTCAATTGAACCGATTTAGTCAAATGTCTTTGAAAAGTGTAAACACATTCGATGAAGTTTTTTGAATTACAAAATGAAGACAGCGTTAAACAAAATCAAAATTAACCCAAAAAAAACCATTCATTCGCCTTTCAAAATTGTATTGTGTAACTATTAAGTTCAATTTACATGTCAGGCGTAATGATTCGGTCCATGTTTGCTATATATTTTAGTTTGCATGAATAGTGATAAAAACTAAAAGCGCTTTATCTCCCTTACAATTGTGGTGGGAAGAAATGGGAAGTAATAGCAAAAAAAATATATAAATGTGTGTCCGATATAAATTGTATTGGAAATTTGAACATACCATCATGTGACGAGGTAGTCGAGAAGTTGATACCGCGTCAAACATCAAGCTGATATTCTTGTGTGGTTTCTGTTTACAATTTACCCAAACATCCTACACAATATTCACCATATCTACTTATATAGGGCAGCGTGAAATGCTTTAAGACTGTTAAAGCCAACTTAAACTTCGTACTTATATTTTGCATTTGCGTAGCGCGTTTAACAGTACCAATGAAATTGTTCAGCTTGTTTAGCTTTTGGCTGTAGCTACAATGATATTACTCTTTGTTGTTTCGAATACAACCGATACATAGACTTTAGATATACGTTGTCTGCATTTGATCGATTTGATTGGAGAGCCACGATTCTAGATTTAAAATAATGAAACTCTGTTCTAGATTTAAGAATACATAATTAGTAATTCATTTCTTGTATTGGACTATTTTAGTCCTTACATATTTCATATTAATACGTGTTAATATTTATTACTTACGGTTTCTTATGTCTACTGGGTTAGACGTTAGGTTACTTGTCTCATTTAAATCAATTGTTTCACAACATAGAGCTCGAAGATTAAACAAAGACTAAGTAACACATAATCAATTTTTATAACGATTAGTAGTTGGAAACTATAATAAATATAAGAAAGTATTAATACATCTATATATATATATATATATATATATATATATATATATATATATATATATATATATATATATATATATATATATATATAATTATCTTCTTAGATAAGCTAGAAAACGCCAAGCTGTAAGCGAGCCTAGCAGCCCCCTCTCTTACTCTCTAAGCGTATCCCTACCACCCCCACCCCCTCATGGTCTGGTGAGCTGTGGATCACGCTAAATGTTTACAATCATAGAGCTGGGTTTAGTGTCGGCTATTAGGGGCAGATAATTTAGTTTGAAACAATTTTAAACTTAGTGGAGGTAACTAAGTGGAGGCTTCTTTCACGGGGGGGGGGGGGGGGGGTAGGGTAGGGGTTGATGGAAATGAGTGGGGGGGGGGGGGGTTATCGTCCTTAACGACCTACTGATAGTGTTTTAAAGCAAATATTTTCAGTGGCAGCATTGGTACTGTCGAATTCACAAATTATGAATTACTTAAAAGTAGAAACTAAAACAACATTGGTGTCGTTAGCTTATGCTATCATTTTCCTGGCCCAATAATTTGGTAATGGCTATCCTTTAATACAGCTGACCTGCCTAATACTTTCTAACTTGGGCTCTATGATAAATATGTGGTGTAATGGGAGGGGGGGGGGGTGACTAGTTGAAGCTGTTGAGTAATAACGAGATGTCTTTCATCTAGAATAAACTTAGTTAATTCTTGTTTCTGGTCGTTCCACTCTTAGAGGCAGGTTCTAATAACCTTGTTATCAAATCCGATTGTAGTAGCGAAATTATTATTTGGACGTCTATGATTTTTAAAGCTACATTGCTATTTTATTGCTAGGCTCTGAGAGATAAACATTTTATATTACTTGAAATAATCGAAGAGGAAAAATTCATTAACATACTGTCATCACTTGTCTTTAAAATGTGTACACGAAATAATTCATGCATTGGTTTGTATGTTGTTGTTTTTTAAGCACTACATTTAAATACATAACATGCACTATACATCTACATACTTTAATGCAGAGTTAAATTATTTAACTATTGTTAATAGAAACATAAAATACAAAATCGATACATTATCTGTTTTTTGTTTTGTTTTTTTTTGTTTGTTTTTTATTTGTGAGATGTGGTAATATTATTATTTTATCTCTCTTAGTATACGTTTGAAAAATAATATTTATAGTTTACAACTAGAATAATTGCTAATACTAACTGTGTTTCTAGCCCCCCCCCCTGATACAACTTATGATCATTACAATTGGTATATGTTGTTGATACATGAACACGAGCTGTAGAAGTCAAGTTTGAAGCGGGTCACATATGTGATATGTATAGGCCTATAACTGAGATCTGTAACATTAAATGATTTGTTGTTCAAGCTATTTAAAGATCATCTAGATCTAGATCTATAATCTCTAGAATCTCTAGATCTAGAATATCTAGATCTAGATCTCGAATCCTAATAGATAATGTGTGTCTAGGTTAAGGCCAGGGGTCGGTAAACATTTGACGGAAGAGCCGAAAGTTACAATTTACAAAATTTCCCCGTTTTTAAAGTACCACTCTATTATTTCAATATTATGATATTTGATAAGGATTAGGTAAATAAATTTGATTTGTTATATAAAAGCCTGGAATTGTTGCCACGGTGCTGTCCACAGCAGGGCTGTGGGGCTAGGCCTAGAGCCCAAGCGACTGTCAGCTGTCTACTCTCAACTCCACCTATTCTTACTGTTCTCTGCTGAGTGTTTTTATCCTGTTTAAAGTTGTTTTTCTTTACAGTATGATATTTGTTATAAGTTTTGAAAATGAAATAATAAAATTATTAATGTTTGTGCAGGGAACTGTAGAGCCGCATATTGACATCAAAAGAGCCGCATGTGGCTCGCGAGCCGCAAGTTGCAGCACATGTATTTGGCCGATACAATTTTATTTTATAAATTGTATAGCGTACGTAGACCTAAATAATATTAAAATGAAATAGTTCATATCTTTATATTCTAAACTCGTCATTAATTATGTGCTCTCTCCTTAGTGTAAAAAATACTGACGTCATTGTTTTGTGCCTTCTTTTTCAAAACTATAAACACTTTTCCGGTTGCATAATTAAAACTGTTTTTTCTATATTCGAATATGCCTTAATTTGTTTTTTATCTTCTTTAACTAAAGTTGTGTTTATACATTTAAAATATCAACCATTTTTATTTTCAATAGAAATCCGTATCAATTTCTCAATATATCACTGAAGATGCTGATGTGATGGACTGCAAAAATGTTTTGCAGTCAGAGAGAGAAAGAAAGAGAAAGAGTAATGCGCACATGGGCTTTTATATATTAGGATTTTTTAAAATTATGATTCGTCATAAAAGACTTGTGAGCATTGACAAATTGACTTAATCGCATGTTATTGAAAAGCGTAAGCAATCTCACTAACGTTTTCTAAAAATTAGTAAAAACAAATAATTTATAAAAACAAAGACACACTCATCTAAGCAATTCGTATTTTTTTATAAAATGATTTTCTAAATATGAATTTCCTGAGCATGTTGGTCTTTATTGTTTATCTAAAGGTTATTATTTTTTTCAAATAATTTATTTGCTAGTGATATAAATTTGGTTTGAATTATTTCCCTTAAAAATAACAAACGATTGAATGGGAAGTAATTATAAACTGTTTCTTTATTGTTAAAAATACATTTTTAGCTAAAATGTATATAGTCCTGTAATAATTGTAACAAAAAATAAAATATGATTTTGTTCATTTTAGATATGTTAACCTCGAGTTGTGAGCGGGTTATACATGTTCAGAACGTGTAAACTATACCTACGGCAATGTATCGATCCTAAGCTGACTTTCTATGAAAGGATTAAGTTTTATTTAGACCCCGAATGTATACCAGCCTCATCTCTAATGATAACTTTAAAAAAATTGCCAAAACTAACTAAGGGCTGTAGCAAGATGATCTTTTTAGATATAGTGACAAGCACAACCACTCAAACGGCTGTCAGGTGGAGTGGTCTAGCTTACAATCGTCCTTCACTAGCTACTGATAGTGTTAATAAAGCAAAATATTTTCAGTCGCAACATTGGTAGTGTCGAATTCACAAAATAGGAAAAATAGGAAATAAAAAACTAAATAAAGGCGAGGCGTATGCTTTGTCGCGGGTCAGCTGGTATGAAATAAATCAACAGTCAACGATGTTTGATTTGGTTACGTGTTTACATTTGGTTATACACTTTAAATGTGATGGTAAAGTAAAAAAAAAAAACAACAGAGAATATGAATACTATAGTTGACGGCCTCACAACGAAACACACATTCACTTTCACGCACGCGTGCCCACGTAATTCCCCACTCAGGTATGAAGTAATTACTGCATGAATATTTGAATAACATGTAAATAAGTGACGATTAGCTGTGTGTGCTGTGTGTGTATGTTATTATGTTTACATGTGTACCTGACATGGATTGTTAAAGATATACTACAAATGTAGCTAGTGCTCACACAATCATGGCACTAGAATTAAATGCGGCCATCTTACTTATAGTTTAGTCCGTTTTTAAATCGCAGACATTGTTTTCATAACGGTTTAACTGTATGATTTGTATAGAGCTGTTTTTTTTTCTTTGTTTGATTAAAATGTTTTTCATAGTTCAACTGTTTACGTCTTTTAACATCGCATCCCGCACTTTTGACTTCGATTAAAGTGACATGTCCCGATAATTCTATTAGTTCAAGTCTATCTACGATAAGACTATTCGAGTCACATACGACCTGAGTTAGCACTAGATTTTGACATTTCGCCAACACAGTGATGTCATATATAAGTATAATCAACAACAACAATTGAGTTGCGCCAATTCATGATCCATCTACGGCAAAAGCTGTAGGGAGGAGACTCTATGGTTACGGTCCACGTTGCTAAATGAAATCATGAGCCCCACACTTTTCAGATACAGCCAAGTCACTAACAATCTCAATCAAAATATCAGATGAAGATGGACCATCATCAAGACCAATGGCCATCAAATTATTTATGGCCACATAATCCACAGTCTAATCAGCCCGCACCAGATCCTGCGACCCACACCTTCATTGTAGCAGATCTAAACAACATTAAAACACATCATGGACCCAACACACTTGAGTTATCCATGTACAAGAAAGATACTGTATGTGGCACTGTGATGACGAAATAGTGTAATGTTGGTCATAGATAAGCGATAGGTACCATAGGTCAAGTAGACATTGGTCAAGCAGAACCAATATAATGCAGTGACGAACTGACCATTTACGTGAGATGATCAGCTGACCACTGAAATATCAGTTGCGAGTTGGATGTAGATATCGTTAGAAGATTATTAGAGTTTTCAGAGGAAAAACTATGTTACCATTTATGTGAGATGATCAGCTGACCACTGAAACGAGTTAGGGGATTATTGGAGCGTTTAGGGATCAATCGCGGATAAGCGAGTAGTAGCGGATATTGATATTTGTGCGAAAAAGCATTTGAAATCAGGCTAGAGACCGAATATTATTATGAGTTGTGTAGAGTAAGAGAGAATAGAAAATGTATTATATGCAAATAAAGCAACATATTAATTATATGTTTATCGCAAGTATCAACTAATAACATTGTCATTACAATGCATGCCAGGATCCCATCTATTTTAGAAGAACTAAACAACAATCCACACATCATAGAAAACGTCCAACTATCTTTATTAACTTATCTTCAGGCAATAATGTTATATATATATTATTTTAATATTGGGTGCTCTAAAATAAATATATATTATTTTGGTTTGGTGTTTTAAACGAGCAGTTCACAATTACTTCCCATATTTATTTTTCCAAACAAACTACGGGAGACAACTCAAAGACACGAAATCCGACTAATAGATAAATAAACCAATTTGAAAAAAAAAAAAAATTCATTTGATGATTGATCCATTGACATTAATTTGTTTATTATAAGCTATCTAAACATAATGTGCTTACATTAAACGGTGAATAAACGCTTATGATACATTTAAAAAGCTAACAACTGATACTTATTTCATGTAGATTTTAAAGATAAGTAATTTAACAAATTAAACAATTTTTACATGTCGGAATAAGACTTTCGCTAACTGATTCTGGGGAAGAAAGCAAAGGAAGATTGTCTGCAGTAAAAGAAGAGGATCCACTGAGGTTGGCCAGGAGAGAAAAAGATATTCTGTATGGAAAAACCACAGATGCTTACAAAAAATATGTATCAACTATTCCAAAAAACCTACGAAGTGGAGACCTGAAATTGCACCCTAGAACTCCTGAAAAAACAAGAAAGTGTAGTCGCAGATCTTGGGACTCTCAGGTTAAGATATGGAAACGTCGACTTCATTCATGGGCTGGACTGCACTGCAAACAAACAGACTCTGATTTATTATCTTCAACGAATAATGTCCCATCTGATGTTGCTTCTGGTGCATCTTCAAATAAAAGTGATGATGACAATATTGACTTAGGTGATGAGGATGATTTTTTAGACAGCATTGATATCAGTTTTCAAGTTGCTGAACAGATTGAAGACACAATAAAATTGAATGATAACTAGATCTAGAGGACAGAAGACTGACATAGCAGTTGTTGTTAATGTGGCAATATTTTTTTAAAACATGTATATCCAGCACCCCTTCAAACAGAAACAGGAATTAATATAATAAATGCTTTTATGTTTGTACATGAATTTAAGAGTGAGTACTTAAATTGCTTTTTGGAAGTAGAAAAAACAGGTGAGGTAATAGATTACTATACCAGTCTGTACAGTTTTTCCTTCAACTCTGTCTTTGTGAAAATGTTTAGTTCTTTAAAGTGGATATCTTTCTGTTATTTTTTTCTAAAGACGTACCAAGTACCATATTAAAATGTTTTAAAAAATTAAAATTTACTTTATTCAGTCATTGCTTTTTAAATATTTTAAAAATTATCTGGAGAAGTTATAGTGCTGTTTTTTTTCCCCCACATGCTTTTTCTAATACTGGGTGACTCTAGTGAAAAGGTGTCATAAAACTGGTTAATGAATACAATATTTTTTGGCTAATTTCTAATCATTTTTCTGAGTTATAGAAATTTTTAAAATAGTAACACTATTTGCCATATTATTTCATGTCAAGCCTATCAATAATTATGTAAAATAATTACATAATTTTTATTACCTTACTATAAACACAATGGTAAGTATCAAATAATGCTAGCAAATTTAAAGTGTTATTGTAGCTACATACTGCATGCTACTATTTCAGTTAGTTGTTTCATTTTTGAAAAGGCATCCCTTTGGAATTCAGCATTTCATTCCCATTGTATAGAATGACAACAGCTATTAAGATTATTCAGATATAGTTTTAACAATTTATCCAGTTGTTTCTCTTCTTTGGTGGCTATTTTTCTATAAAATAAGATGAAAACTATGTTAATATCTCTATTTTTATGTGTATATACAAGCACAAAAGTTTTTATACTTAGTAAATATTTATGTTAGTTAATACTTTACAGGTTTTTTTTAAACATTTGTATTTCATACCTGCATATTTTCATTAACCACACAAAGAAAAAGATATTTATTATAATACAATAAATATGCTAGCTTGTGTGTACACTTTGTTTATAAGGTTGATCTTTAAAAAAAATGTCATGTCATTGTATATAACATCTGCTTTTGAATAATGCATTATTTTGATGATTTACTTAAAAACAATTTTGTTATTAAAAAAAAGAAATTATGAAAAAAAAAAAAAAAAAAAAAAAAAAAAAAAAAAAATTTAACTAGCTGATCTGTATCTGATGTGCATAAATCTGCCTCAAAATATTATGAGCGAAAAGATTAATCTGAGGCTGTAAAATTCTGACATAAGTGAATGAGAAATAGAATATCTCTTCTAACTCAGTTGAAAAGAACAGAGATAAGGTTTAATTAAGTTGATGGTAACCGAGAGATCGTTTATTTTTACATAAGTTAAGCTACTTGTATGGATGGGTGGAGAGGGGTAATAAGTAAGTTGTTACACAGTGTAACAAACTTATTGCTACATAAATACAACGTATACATAAAAACGTTGTCTTTGTTGATTTTCATATAAAATACCAGCGTTGCTGTCAAGTGATATTGACAGAAACATTCGAATAACTTTGTCTTTAAATAAAGTAAGGTATTTTGAAAAAAATAAAACAACAGCAAATCATGATTGTATAAGTACACATTATTGTAATATTTTTTCCACCTCATGCACTTTAAATACCAACCAAGACTATCATTTTAGCTAAAACAAATGCATTTATTCAGTCTCGATAAACAATATTTAGTTGGTTTAGTATTTACCAGAAAAGCTGGACAATTTAAGTTGTCAAAACTTAATTTAAAAAATGCCACAATCTGTCAGCCCTTGCTATTTTATATTATTTCGTTATTATATAAATATTATTTTGTAAATCCATGCAAATATTTCAAACTTTCCGTTCTGGGAAACGCTTCCTAAATCAAAGTTTAGTGCAAATGCAACGTAGACATTTCCCACATAAGATAATTATAACGAGTTTCATTTCAAATAAAAATAAATAACTGAGAACTCAATCCGATGTATTATGTTTTATTTTCTTCTTCTTCTTCGTTCTTAATTTTTAGTGTTGCAAAGGATCGAGCCTTATCTCCCTTTTTATCTGAGACTTTTTTTTTTCGAATTTATTAACCATGAGCTTTGTCGATTATGCTACCATCACAATTAAGGATTACGTGTCAACTGGTTATGCGCCATTGAGGCCATTGTCTCCGATTTCAGCCTGCTTTTCTTTTTGGATTTGCTTCCATAGCCTATGTCCAGCCAAGAACAAACTACAAGGCAGCAGTTGTTTAATTTTGGAGTTGTCTCTCCTAGAAGAGTGGCTGTCCCCAGCTAACGAGCCTCATCTGCCCGAGGGTTCGAACTCGAGACTTTTCGGTTTAGCAACCATGAGCTTTACCGACTCGACCACGCCATCCCCTAAGTTTTATAAAATGTCTACAATTCGATAATAATTTGGTTTTTTTTTCTTCCTCGGGGTAGATAATAGTGTTAATGACCCAACACACCTCATCGAGACATTATAGTGTAGTTTAAGTCAGGGTTATCATGTACGGTCAACAGTATCAGTGTCATCACGTGGTCATCATGTGGTCACACCTTCACACTGGTCATTAGCAGATTAAAACACCAGCAACACAGACACGGGTAGAAGAGATTAGCCAATAGTTAATGCAGGAGTTAACGACGACTAATCTGGTTACGTTAGAACCCGATTGGATTAATATAAATTAAAAAATAAATAAATAATACTCGGTGGGCGGGGAGACAATTCAAATAATTTTTAAAACATGTATGTCCTTTAATCTATAGTTACTAACAATCTTCGTCATTAAATGAACAATCTACTTCATTAAATGACATGTGACGCTTTGTTTTCTAACATCTACAAGTGTCAACGTGGCTTTGCACTTTTCTAATTATATTTTCATTTTCGCGACAGAATCTTGTTGTGAAAATTGCACTATTGACTGTTAATGCTCTCTATTGTGTGAGGTCATATTTGTTGAAATCTAACGTTTTGTTTTAATCTAATTTTAGATTCTTCTTAGTTGACCTAGATGGGGTAGACTAGTATCATGGGTGGAGTAGACTGGTGTCATGTGTGGAGTAGACTGGTGTCATGGGTGGAGTAGACTGGTGTCACGTATGGAGTAGACTGGTGTCATGGATGGAGTAGACTGGTGTCATGGGTGGAGTAGAGTGGTGTACTGGGTGGAGTAGAGTGGTGTCATGGGTGGGGTAGACTGGTGTCATGGGTGGAGTAGACTGGTGTCATGTGTGGAGTAGACTGGTGTCATGGATGGAGTAGACTGGTGTCATGGGTGGGGTAGACTGGTGTAATGGGTGGAGTAGACTGGTGTCATGGGTGGAGTAGACTGGTGTCATGTGTGGGGTAGACTTCTGTCATGGGTGGAGTAGACTGGTGTCATGGAGGGAGTAGACTGGTGTAATGGGTGGGGTAGACTTCTGTCATGGGTGGAGTAGACTGGTGTTATGGGTGGAGTAGACTGGTGTTATGGGTGGAGTAGACTGGTGTCATGGGTGGGGTAGACTTCTGTCATGGGTGGAGTAGACTGGTGTCATGGGTGGGGTAGACTTACTTATGTCATGGGTGGAGTAGACTGGTGTAATGGGTGGGGTAGACTTCTGTCATGGGTGGAGTAGACTGGTGTCATGGGTGGAGTAGACTGGTGTCATGGGTGGAGTAGACTGGTGTCATGGGTGGGGTAGACTGGTGTCATGGGTGGAGTAGACTTATATCGATGTACATATAAATGTACAATGTTGCATATTTTCTATTTTAGTTCATTTGAAATGTATCCCTACCCCATAGTATTCAATATAATGTCGCCAATTTAAAAAAAAAATGAATCTGGTGCAAAGAAGTATTTACCAATATTTTTTTTTCCTTGTTTGGAAATCATACAAGGGAAGTTAATACATATTATATAGACCGTGTTGGTAAAGGAATTGGAAACAAAATAAAACAGACATACTAATTGATTTATGGAATATAACACAATCAACATCAACGTGATGTCGTGTGGGCACCGCCACAGTCCATTTGGTGAAAACATCAGTCATTACCAACACATGTTCCGTCCCATCCGATGATTGCTCCAACGACGTAAAGTCCATAGCCACAATCTCTAGTGGTTTTGTCGCTAATAGGTGTCCCGATGGCTGTCTCATTTTGACAACTGGCATTTTCGCATGCTGACACCTCACACAAGCCTCACAATGGCGTTTGACCTCCATTTCCATATTGGGCCAGTAACACCTCCGTCGTAATATTTTGTGCGTCCTGCCCTGACCCTGGTGTCCTGCCCTGTCATGTGCCAACCTTAGCACTTCTTCTCGTAATTGTCCAGGCACCACCACCTGGTGTATTGTCCCATCAATTTGGTCATGAATTCTCCGCATGAGAACACCATCCTTTATACTGAGACGGTCCCACTGACTCAGTATTTTCTTTGTTTCTCGACCAAATTGTTCTCTTTCCCTTCTTCCTGGGAATTTTTGTTCCTGGACGTGTTTCAACAGCAAATAAAAATAAATAACTGAGAACTCAATCCGATGTATTATGTTTTATTTTCTTCTTCTTCTTCGTTCTTAATTTTTAGTGTTGCAAAGGATCGAGCCTTATCTCCCTTTTTATCTGAGACTTTTTTTTTTTCGAATTTATTAACCATGAGCTTTGTCGATTATGCTACCATCACAATTAAGGATTACGTGTCAACTGGTTATGCGCCATTGAGGCCATTATCTCCGATTTCAGCCTGCTTTTCTTTTTGGATTTGCTTCCATAGCCTATGTCCAGCCAAGAACAAACTACAAGGCAGCAGTTGTTTAATTTTGGAGTTGTCTCTCCTAGAAGAGTGGCTGTCCCCAGCTAACGAGCCTCATCTGCCCGAGGGTTCGAACTCGAGACTTTTCGGTTTAGCAACCATGAGCTTTACCGACTCGACCACGCCATCCCCTAAGTTTTATAAAATGTCTACAATTCGATAATAATTTGGTTTTTTTTTTCTTCCTCGGGGTAGATAATAGTGTTAATGACCCAACACACCTCATCGAGACATTATAGTGTAGTTTAAGTCAGGGTTATCATGTACGGTCAACAGTATCAGTGTCATCACGTGGTCATCATGTGGTCACACCTTCACACTGGTCATTAGCAGATTAAAACACCAGCAACACAGACACGGGTAGAAGAGATTAGCCAATAGTTAATGCAGGAGTTAACGACGACTAATCTGGTTACGTTAGAACCCGATTGGATTAATATAAATTAAAAAATAAATAAATAATACTCGGTGGGCGGGGAGACAATTCAAATAATTTTTAAAACATGTATGTCCTTTAATCTATAGTTACTAACAATCTTCGTCATTAAATGAACAATCTACTTCATTAAATGACATGTGACGCTTTGTTTTCTAACATCTACAAGTGTCAACGTGGCTTTGCACTTTTCTAATTATATTTTCATTTTCGCGACAGTATCTTGTTCTAAAAATTGCACTATTGACTGTTAATGCTCTCTATTGTGTGAGGTCATATTTGTTAAAATCTAACGTTTTGTTTTAATCTAATTTTAGATTCTTCTTAGTTGACCTAGATGGGGTAGACTAGTATCATGGGTGGAGTAGACTGGTGTCATGGGTGGAGTAGACTGGTGTCATGTGTGGAGTAGACTGGTGTCATGGGTGGAGTAGACTGGTGTCACGTATGGAGTAGACTGGTGTCATGGATGGAGTAGACTGGTGTCATGGGTGGAGTAGAGTGGTGTACTGGGTGGAGTAGAGTGGTGTCATGGGTGGGGTAGACTGGTGTCATGGGTGGAGTAGACTGGTGTCATGTGTGGAGTAGACTGGTGTCATGGATGGAGTAGACTGGTGTCATGGGTGGGGTAGACTGGTGTCATGGAGGGAGTAGACTGGTGTAATGGGTGGGGTAGACTTCTGTCATGGGTGGAGTAGACTGGTGTTATGGGTGGAGTAGACTGGTGTTATGGGTGGAGTAGACTGGTGTCATGGGTGGGGTAGACTTCTGTCATGGGTGGAGTAGACTGGTGTCATGGGTGGGGTAGACTTATGTCATGGGTGGAGTAGACTGGTGTCATGGGTGGGGTAGACTGGTGTCATGGGTGGAGTAGACTGGTGTTATGGGTGGAGTAGACTGGTGTTATGGGTGGAGTAGACTGGTGTAATGGGTGGGGTAGACTTCTGTCATGGGTGGAGTAGACTGGTGTCATGGGTGGAGTAGACTGGTGTCATGGGTGGGGTAGACTGGTGTCATGGGTGGGGTAGACTGGTGTCATGGGTGGAGTAGACTTATATCGATGTACATATAAATGTACAATGTTGCATATTTTCTATTTTAGTTCATTTGAAATGTATCCCTACCCCATAGTATTCAATATAATGTCGCCAATTTAAAAAAAAAATGAATCTGGTGCAAAGAAGTATTTACCAATATTTTTTTTTCCTTGTTTGGAAATCATACAAGGGAAGTTAATACATATTATATAGACCGTGTTGGTAAAGGAATTGGAAACAAAATAAAACAGACATACTAATTGATTTATGGAATATAACACAATCAACATCAACGTGATTCAAACAATTTGCAAAAAACGGCAGATTTGCGTTTGTTTTATTTTTTTAAATGTTACTGTAATTTCAAACAGAAACACAACAGCTTTGTTTTTAATTCATTTGAAACACAAGCGAAGATATCGCTTAATAATGTTTGCACTTATGTACAGTTCGATGAGTTATTTTCCCTATTCATCACAAAGACAATAAATTAAACATAGAATAATTTTTTTTTAAAAGTTTGATCTTGAGTATTACAACTTTAACTTAAACTTACAACTATCAGTTCGGTGGGCAGTTTCCTCCAGGTATCTCCCCACCCCCCCCCCTCCAAACGAAATATAATTTGTATATAATTATATACACATTTTAAGTGACCCGCCCCTCCAAACGAAATATAATTTATATAGAATTATATACATATTTCAAGTGACTCCCTCCACCCCTACCCCGAGAAAAAAAAATCTAAAAGAAACACAATCAGGGGCAGACAATATACACTTAAGGTCCAAGTTTGCTCTCAAATTGTTCTTCACGTATTACATTCTTGAAAATGTTTGTTAACACAGGTATATTTTTCCAAAATTGTAAAGTTATTTTGATGCGAAAGTTTTAATATTAGGAAAGTATTCCATGATAATAATATAATGGGAAGTAATTAGTAAACGGTATCTTATTGTTTAAAAACAAAACAATACATTAAAAAAAAACATTTCTAGCTCAAACGTTTATAACCTTATAATAAAATATAACAATCTATTAATATAATCTGTTCATTTAAGTTTTAGTTATGTTAACCTTGAGTTGTGAGGTAACATCATTAGTTCGTTACAATTGTTTACATTGTTTACTTTCACAAGAAGTAACTAAATTGTCATTCGTTTCAAAATGTGTTCTATCCTACGTTAATATTGTTGTTCTATTTTTTTAGTAGTATTGCCTTATTTTATTCTTAGGCATAAAACCTAACCCATGAATAATGTATTTGCTCATACACCTTACTATTTAAGTAATGGAATAAACACGTCTAACTTAGCATTTAAGTCTACAAGATGTGTTATAATATTAAGCAGCTTTTGTTGTTGGCTCTTGTACATCGGCACTATCATGAAGTTGATTTTAAAATTGAAGGTTTAGTCAATACTAAAGATATTTTTAAAAATCTAGGGATAAGCAACTTCTGCCTTTGTTGTGCACATAAATTGACGTAAAAATTTGTATTAAAATTTGAGTACGAGCTATCGCAATGAGTAAACGTAGTGATGTATCGTTTGGTTTGAGAAATCTAAATCTTTCATCCGCTTTCTTATATGGGAACAAAGTTATAGCGCTTTGAAAATGTGTTAGTTTTCACACCTTTTCGTGGTTTCCATGGCAACCAGTTTGCTATTGACGGCTATATTTTATTATTATATTTATTTCTATAGTTTAACAACTATAAACATATGAACGTATTAAACACTCAGAAATGTGTTAATTAAATAATAAAAAATTCTATCCGTGGTGCCTATGCTTAAAGCCGTAGATGTAGAAAACGATGTTTAATTTTAATAATTAGCTTGTCTCGAAATGTAACATTAAATAAGCACACGTTGTTCATTTTCTAAATGTATCAAGAGCATTAGTAATCTTTGAAGTTAAGCTTTCTATATTAGGCATTTAATAATAGCTTAAATTGGGTTATGCGATCTTAAATAAAGTGTGAGCATTATTTTAATTATTTTTTTTTTGTTCTTTGTAAATTGATTTATTTAGTTATGAATCGTTTATTTTTTTTTTTTTGTTTGTGAGTTGTTTTCCGTTAGTCATTAAAAAAAAAATGGGAAGTAATTGTAAAATGCTTATTTAAAATGCCAAATCAAATTACTATTCTTAATTCATTTACTTAAGATCACCCAATCTTATAATACCTGTGCATTTCCACTAATAAATATGACATATCATTGCCTGAAGATGGGCTGATTATTTAAAGAATTTCAATTCAGTTTTGTAACTGAATGCGGGGGGGGGGGGGTGGGGGGGGGGGGCTATCTGATTGTTCTGCTTATTATATATTTTTCGTGAGTATTGTAGTATAGGTTAAACTGGGTTCAAATTCTTTAGCAGTGTTGCTCATGGTTGTTACATTGCAACTAATCCTTCTAACAGATGGTGAGAGCAGCTTCTATAGCAGCAAAATGTACGATCCTACTCAGATGTCCCGACCTCAACCACAGTCAACTGTGGGGAATGTCCAGACATGTACTCAGCTCCGTCTTCAACACGTTTTTTATCAAAGAAAAATGGGCCCCAGGCTTAAGAAGTTACATAATCAGACAACTAATTAGTCAACATAAAATACTGAACTACGAACAACGGACGTGTGGACAAGTGGTATCTTACAACATTTGAACATTTTAACTAATCTGTTATGTAGTTGTTTGCCAATAATAAAATGATAGGGACACGTATTAGTTTTTAGTTTAATATTTCATTATTGTTGATTTTAACGAAGACATTCAGCTAAAAATGAACTTTGGACATGCACTTGGACTGACTTATTGGGGCCTGAATCGCATGCACATCAACTAAACATGATAATATGGTACACTGAAGTTTGATCACAGCGAGACTTTGACCACGTGTACTTTGTCCAAATATCCAAATATGGTAATGCTTAATTTAAGGCGCCATACATTTATAACGTCGACAAAAATATCAGATTATGTCGGTGCACTTTTGTCTGCGCTATTGTGTCGGCGCTCTTTTGTTGTGCGCTCTTGTCGGGGTACCAGCCATTGGGGATTTCGGGCGCTCAACTACACATTTTAAAAACATGTTAGGTCTTTGAGTACTAAAAAACTTTCCAAAGTTTACCGAAGTTGGGATGGTCTCAAGCACTTTTTCTAGAGCCTTTTGTAAAACACTCAAGGGAGAGAATTCAAATTATACACATTTAATATCGTATTTGTTTATGGTTATCTGTACTCGTTACACACTATTATCGTCTGCACTCATAATATTTTCTAGCATATGATAAGGTTATATAGTAGCAGGGATAGTGGACAGAATTGACTTACTGAATTTTTATTCGTATGGCTTTGTTGGGTGTATTATTTATTAGAAGGCCGTTGTGTGCATCTGCGTATATGATTTCAATCCATGTTTGTAGGTAAGGTTGTATGCACATATTTTTTTCCCCTTAGCAGTGTATCATCAACTGCATTGAATGTTTTCTATTGATCTATACTATGGGTTACCAGCTTTATGTTTATATTACATTGTCTCTCAAAAGATGGGTGCGATTCTGGATGTTCCTTCCTAGGATGCTGTAGTATTGGTCTCGGTGAATTATATCCTTGATGTACTTTCCTAGCTAGTGTTTTCGTCAATACTTTATAGCTGTAGGGATATGGGTCTATATTTATTTAATTGATTTGAACATTTACATGTATAATGGTTTGCGTCCGTATAAAGTCACTAAGTCAACCCAGCTCTGATATAAGATCATTGTTAAATAACCTCATTGTATTTTTTAAAAATGTCAAACATTGGGTACAATAATTTGTTTAATAGACAATGCATGTTTTATCAAAAACAGTGGTAGTTGAACATAGCATCAGATAGACATACAGAGTAATATGATGTTAGGAAAACATGACTCAGATAAGACAGTGTATATACATAGATATAACAAAAATACGAGGAAATAAAATGGTATTTTATGTAGCATAAATGGCAAGGTGACGGCGTAGTCGGATGACAGAGCATACGACTGCAAACCCCGAAAATCGAGAGTTCGAATCAGAGCCGTAGCGACATATTTCAACGTCCGGGGCGAACTATCGATTTTGTACCCCGTCCATTTGTTAATATCTAAATCCCCCAAAACAGCCACAATTTGTGAACTTTTTTTAAGGAAACAGTAGACTGTGAGAAAAAAAAATGATAAAACAGATCCTACAGTTCTAACCCCACGACTGTGGCATGTTCTTTTCTCAATGTCTGACAGTCATTTACTTTTCTTATGTAAGCACTTGCTTTTCTCATAAATTTAATTTGATCTTACATTTTATTATAGTTTTGATTTTACCAATAAACATGTTTATTTACCAATAGTAATTACCTCCCTCTGTTAATGCTATATTTAACGGATTCAAGGGAGACAATGCAAATCTGCAACAATTATCAAGCTGAGTAAAATATATAAAATTATGTAATTAATCACCTTTTAATTTAAAAACAGAAATGAATTTTTATAGAATATAATAATTAAATTCACAAATCTGCAAAAAGATTAGTTATATTTGGAATAATTATTAAAACATTTTTGTAATTGCAAAATGTGAAAGCCTAATATTTGTATTTAACATTTTTTAAAGACAAGCAATATAATCTTTATAATAAATTGTTTTTTGGGCTAAACATTGTTAGTTTAATTTTGTTGGCAACATTTAACTTGTTCTGCTGCTCGATATTTTACTCCGAAATGTATGTAACACAGGGGTCGGCAACCTGCGGCTCGCGAGCCACATGCGGCTCTTTTGATGTCGAGGTGCGGCTCTTCAGTTCAATGGAAAAATATTAATAATTATTTTATGTTCTTCTTGAAACTAATAAAAATATTAGTCTGCAACACTCGGTAATGAACGATTTAATAAATATAAACAATAAACACTCGCTATTGTATTTGCGACTTTGACATTTTATTTTCGCAAATATCTCCCCATGAGTATTCTCAACAGCTTCCTAAAGTCTCATGGCAATCAGATGAAAGGAGTAGTAATTAATAAAGGACAAACAGACACACACACACATATATATATATATATATATATATATATATATATATATATATATATATATATATATATATATATATATGTAACGAGTCCCCGAGTCTATCCTGCCGACAACGCAAAATGGAACGAGACTTATCCTGCTCGCAGAGCCAAATGTAACGAGTCTCTGACTACCCTGCCGACAACGCCAAATGTGACCTTCCCGAGTCTAACCACTCATTCCACACAACATTGACCACAGCATAGATACTCGAAGATGCAGGTTCATTATTGATCCTTTTATTACATGAATCAAAGAATGTTTCACAATAATATATTGAATCAAGAGAGATGTTTCACAATAATAGTCTGAATCAACGGACCCCCAACAGTCTTCACTAGGCTTCATCTAACTGAATACACATGTCTAACGTCCTTCTTAACACAATATAACCAACTTGATCTGCCACACAGACTGACTGATCGAGAGCGGGCGAGAGAGTCTCCGAAAAACCCCCGAGTTCAGCCGTCGCCTTCCTATATATCCCCTTCATAATCGTACTCATATTCGGTCCTATCATAATCGTAATTGTAATCGATTCTAATCGTTACATCAGACTGTTAATCACGCCGCTTCTGTCGTACAGTCCGATTTTAATAAGCCACCTGCATCCTGTCACATCAAAGTTGACAGACCGTCTTTCGTATCGCTTCCCGAGATATTACGCCTTGGCATCAGCCAACACCTGCACTGTGACGTCAGACTGTAACACGTTATGTCTCTTGGTAACTTCCCCTAGTTACATCCACCCCTGCCTTTTTTTGTGTGTTATCAACCACAAACAACGCTTGGCAGGTGCAGTCATTCAAAGTCCATCGCACCACCGTAAAAAAAAAAATCCATTGTTCCACTCACTGTCAATGTCGTCACATTCGTATAAGATTGACAGTTATCCCTATTTCACATATCCAATGTGTCTACATCATCTTCCTCAGACACAAAACAGTTCTAGAATTCACATCCACCTTTTTTCGTTTGGTGCCTTCACCAGTTCACTTTTATGACTTTTTGAACAGTCTGTTTTCATACCAGCGCGACCATGAAAGAATTGATGGTTGCTGACAAAAAAATTTCGTATTCTTTCTGTTTCTCAAACTTCTCCGCGGACCACTTATCTGATGGTCTACTGTCTCTCTGCTTTTGGAGGGACCGGGATCCTCCTTGTTGCCGGTATCCTCCCCTTGTGTATCGCTGTTGTTCTGTTGATGGTGACATGGTTCCGGGATGGGTATGAGAATTTCCGTTATAGTTTCCGGTTCCCTAATTGTCTTGGGTTTCCTTGTGTGTAACTGCTCTTCTTGACTATGACAATATTTCTTTAATTGAGCAATCTTCGCCCACCGATCCGGTTTGGTGTGATCGATGGGTCTTATCTTAAAGGGGCCACCTGCTACTTTAGGCATCTCCACGACTTGCCATATCTCCTGTCCCCAGAGGTCGTGGATTTTGTTTCTGCCTAACGGGTGGCTACGCAGTAATACCCTGTCGTTCAGTTTGAGTGGCGGGTCCTTTGTCTGTACCGGCGGTTCCCTTCGCCGTGCTTCATGTTCTAGTCTTTCCTGTACTACCCTGTACATTTCTCTAATTCGTCTCATATGTTCATTCACATATTCCAGTGCAGTGTATGAGCCAGTCATACTCTCCTTTTTCCCTAGGAACAAGTCAAGAGGGAGTCGAGCCTCCCGTCCGAACAGCAACATGTGTGGCGAAAAGCCGGTTGTGGCATGGGGGGTGCAGTTGTATAGATATACCAACTCCGGGAGAAAATCAGGCCAACGTTTTTTCTGTTCAGGTTCTAGGGTACGCAGCAAATCATGCATGCTGCGGTTGAACCGCTCGCACTGTCCGTTTCCTTTCGGATTAAATGTGGTTGTTCTAGATTTGTTGATCCCGTAGTGGCTGCACAGTTGGTTAATTACTTCTGACTCGAAGGCCCTTCCTTGGTCAGAGTGTAATTGTCTTGGTATGCCATATTTGATGAACCAATGTTCTATTAAGACCTTTGCCACTGTTTTGGCAGTCTGATCTCGTGTGGGCACCGCCACAGTCCATTTGGTGAAAACATCAGTCATTACCAACACATGTTCCGTCCCATCCGATGATTGCTCCAACGACGTAAAGTCCATAGCCACAATCTCTAGTGGTTTTGTCGCTAATAGGTGTCCCGATGGCTGTCTCATTTTGACAACTGGCATTTTCGCATGCTGACACCTCACACAAGCCTCACAATGGCGTTTGACCTCCATTTCCATATTGGGCCAGTAACACCTCCGTCGTAATATTTTGTGCGTCCTGCCCTGACCCTGGTGTCCTGCCCTGTCATGTGCCAACCTTAGCACTTCTTCTCGTAATTGTCCAGGCACCACCACCTGGTGTATTGTCCCATCAATTTGGTCATGAATTCTCCGCATGAGAACACCATCCTTTATACTGAGACGGTCCCACTGACTCAGTATTTTCTTTGTTTCTCGACCAAATTGTTCTCTTTCCCTTCTTCCTGGGAATTTTTGTTCCTGGACGTGTTTCAACAGCGGCTGTAAGCCACTATCCGTTTTCTGGGCATTTCTTATTTCTTTGTGATTAAGGCAACTAAAATCACCAATGTCCATATGTCCGGGCTCTGTGGAAATGTGCTCCACCCCGGTCTGTCCGTTCTGCCTCACGTGCACCCCGTGAGGGATATCTGTTGACGCTCTGACCTCACATATTCCTGTCAGCGTTTCTTCCTCATCGCCCGGTCTCTCGTAAGGATTCCTTGATAAGGCGTCCGCATTGCCGTTGGACCGCCCCGGGCGATATTTTATCTCTAGGTCAAAGAGTGCCAATTCTGCTGCCCATCGCTGTTCGATGGATCCCAACTTTGCTGTCTTTAGGTGACTCAAGGGGTTATTGTCAGTGTATACCACACATTTAGCACCTAATAAATAGTCCCTGAATTTTTCCGTCACAGCCCATTTTAATGTCAAAAGTTCTAGTTTCATGGCGCTGTAATTTGTCATGTTCTTCTCTGATTCCTTCAGAGCTCGACTGGCATAAGCAATTACCCTGAAGCCTTGCTTTTGTTGTTGTGATAGCACAGCTCCCAGACCTTTAGAGCTGGCGTCAATTTCTAGCCGAAATGGTTTGTCAAAGTCTGCGTATCCTAATATCGGCGCCTCTGTCAAAGCCTTTTTCAATAGCTTAAACGAGTTCAGGCATTCCTCAGTCCATAATTCACCTATCAGTTGTGTTTTACCTTTCTTTTTCTCCTTACTGTGTTTCTTTGTCATTTTGTTTACCAAGTCATGCAATGGTGCGGCAATTTTTGCAAAACCAGGCACAAATTTTCTATAATAGGAAGCAAAGCCCAAGAATGATCTGACCTCTACTGTAGTTGTTGGCTGTTTCCATTCTTTAACAGCTGCAATTTTATCTGGGTCAGTGGCGATGCCATCCGACGAAATCACGTAACCCAAAAAATGTACCGATTTCAGACCGAAGCAGCATTTGTCTGGGTTCAGCTTTACTCCTATCTCCCTAAGACGGAGAAACACTTGTTCTAATCTTTCTAGATGGTCCTCCCAAGTTTTTGAGTAAACTAGTATATCATCCAAGTACACCAACATTATTTGAAATAGAAAGTCACTCATAGCACTCTGCATTACTCGCTGGAATGTAGCAGGTGCATTAGTTAGACCAAACGGCATACGGGTCCACTCGTACAGTCCCAGTGGAGAAATAAATGCAGTTTTATGTTGATCGTTGGGGTGCATGGCCACTTGGTGGTAGCCACTAGCCAAATCCAAAGTAGAAAAAAATCTTGCTCCCCCCAACGCATCAAGACATTCATCAATACGAGGCAAGGGGAATGCATCCCTTCTTGTGATATTGTTCAATTTCCGGTAATCACAACACAGTCTTATCTCCCCTGACTTCTTTTTTACCACTACTATCGGTGCCGCATACGGGCTCGTGCTGGTTGTAATAATTCCCTTTTTTAGTAGATCGTTCAGGTGAGCTTTCACCGCAGAGTAGTGACTCGGTGGTAATCTTCGATAAGGTTGCGCCACCGGCTTGTCTTGTAGTAAGGGTATCTGGTGTTTTATTACTTCCGTGTAACCCAAATCACCCTCGTACGAGGCAAATATATCCCTGTACTTATTCAACAATTCATTTAGTTTTGGGTCCTCAGTTTCCGGGAATGTATATGATCGGCCATCCTCTTTCTTCACCTCGGCCGTCACATTGACCGACCTAACTGTTACTTCATTACTGCTGGTATTGCTCAGTTCGATGCACTGTGCCGACCTTTGTACCTCGACGTTCTGTGGTACTCCTACCAGAGTATTAGGCGGTATAAAAATTTCCTCATCCAAAACATTTGCCACTAATCCTTGAACTAGTCCATTTTCCGCTGATGTGTATGTCCGCAGTAACACGACGCCTGCCCTCAGTGCGGCGCCACATGGTTCTATCATCACATCACCATTCACGCTTCTATCACCAATTTGTAATGTGATTGCCTTGACCGTGTTTGCCGGGACTGATATCCTTCCTCTGGTCTTGGCAAACCTGGCCAACTTGGATCCCCGACCTGGTGTGGTCGATCCGACAATATTTGTAAGAAATTCTGGCAACTGGCCAAGAATATTCATGCCCAACAGGCAAGGTATATTTGACACATTTGTCTCTAGGTTGTGTTTCGTAACGAACACCCCAACCTGCTTCAACCTATGTCCCGCCACCACGACATCCGCCAGAAAATAACCACAGTATGGAATGGTTAGTCCATTAGCTGCCGTCAGGCGCATGCATGTGTCAGACCTCAACCTATGGTCTTTTCCTTTCATCCATTTGGTGTAAAAATTTTCCGTGATTGTCGTCACCTGGGAGCCTGTATCCACAATTGCCTTCACCGCGATGTCCCCAATCGTAATCACCATTTCGGGACAGACTCCCATCATTTTGCTTCTTGGGCCATAACCTCGCCCCTCTGTAGCCTGGCCCTGCCTTACAGAGGACGACCGTTTCCCTGGCAGTACCGTGCCATATGTCCGGGTTGTGAACAGGACAAGCAAATTGGTCGACCGTCAGCCGTCCACCGGAGTGATGGACCGGCGGGTCGCGGCCGTCCAACCTGTCTCTGTTTTGTCCCGTTCTTTTCCTGATTCTCAGCTGTTGACCTGCTTTCCAACCTCTCCAATCTTTGGTCAACCTTATCCAGGTGGGCCAACAGTTGAGCCATCATGGTTTCCACCGTGCCGGTCCCCGTGGGTGGGGATTGTTTCTGTTCCGGCACAGAGACTTTGTCCACCGAACAGTTCGATTGGTCCTCATCCTCGGACCTGCGGATCGCTGAGTTCCTAACCTGAAGGAAGGTCAACTGCGGGTCTTTGTGGACCTCCTCTTTCAACTCTCTCCTTAAGATCGGGGTTGCTAGCCCCTCGATGAACTGGTCCCTCAGTAGGCGTACATCAATGTCAGGTGTTTTGCCCTTTACCGAATCAAAGGCCCTGTTTATTCGGTGTGAATACTCCATCACACTCTCCGCCATTCTCTGCTTTACGCCTACGAACCCCGATAGCAGTTGCGATCCCGACCGTCTCTCCCCAAAGGTCTCCATAATTAGATCCAACACCTTATCTGGATCTGATTGGACGGTTTTATCGTGGCATTTGACCTCTGCCCTAACCGTCTCTCCTATACTGCCCATCAGCAGTCTTAATCTTTCCTCTGGTGACATGTTTCTCGAGGCCCAGGCCGCTTTGACCTCCTCACTGAACCTGTTGGTTAAAGTTGGATCACCGTCCCCGTAAAATTTGTTAATGTGGGACTCTCTGGGCAGGACCACAATATGGGTCTGCTTCTCGTCCAGAGTAGACATGTTATTCCTGTAGTAAAAAAAAAAGAGTTCTTTCTTACCGTGTGTGTATGAAAAAAATTTTCCTCGTTCCTCAATTTTCACTGTTCCTGAATGTCCGAATTCACACACACACTAAACACAGTTATGAACTAGGTTGACTATGGGTGCCTAACGCGGCAAGTCTCGTTGAATTCATCCTGTCCGCAGCGCCAAAATGTAACGAGTCCCCGAGTCTATCCTGCCGACAACGCCAAATGTAACGAGACTTATCCTGCTCGCAGAGCCAAATGTAACGAGTCTCTGACTACCCTGCCGACAACGCCAAATGTGACCTTCCCGAGTCTAACCACTCATTCCACACAACATTGACCACAGCATAGATACTCGAAGATGCAGGTTCATTATTGATCCTTTTATTACATGAATCAAAGAATGTTTCACAATAATATATTGAATCAAGAGAGATGTTTCACAATAATAGTCTGAATCAACGGACCCCCAACAGTCCTCACTAGGCTTCATCTAACTGAATACACATGTCTAACGTCCTTCTTAACACAATATAACCAACTTGATCTGCCACACAGACTGACTGATCGAGAGCGGGCGAGAGAGTCTCCGAAAAACCCCCGAGTTCAGCCGTCGCCTTCCTATATATCCCCTTCATAATCGTACTCATATTCGGTCCTATCATAATCGTAATTGTAATCGATTCTAATCGTTACATCAGACTGTTAATCACGCCGCTTCTGTCGTACAGTCCGATTTTAATAAGCCACCTGCATCCTGTCACATCAAAGTTGACAGACCGTCTTTCGTATCGCTTCCCGAGATATTACGCCTTGGCATCAGCCAACACCTGCACTGTGACGTCAGACTGTAACACGTTATGTCTCTTGGTAACTTCCCCTAGTTACATATATATATATATATATATATATATATATATATATATATATATATATATATACATTCCTAATCAAAGATCATATTATAAAATAAAAATATTAGTAGCTCTTTAAAAGCTGGAAGTATTGAAAATTTTAACTTTTGGCTCTTACGTCTCAAAAGGTTGCCGACCCATGATGTAACAAGTAGTACAAACATACCGTGATGGCAAGAGAATATCTAACTGTAATTTAAACCGACGTATTACCCTTTTTTTAAAAAGGGCAAACAAAGTCCTTATAGTTTTTCGGTCTTTAAAATTCCACAAATTGTTAAGAAAAAGATACATATAACCTAAAGGAAAAATCAAGTTTTCATTATATTTTGATATATTTAATTTTCAATTCAGACTTACTAATCGTGTTCCTGTATATTTTTTCAGATCATTTGCACGGCTAGTAATATAAACTAGAATAAATTTGTCTCCCGTGTACTGTTTTGTATAAATAATGGGAAGTAATAAGCAAATAAGTATTTTTAGTCAAACAAATGTAAGATTTTTTTGGATGATTTATGTTTACAATATACCCAAACATATTACCAACAATCCAACACTTCTACTAAAGTAATGACATCGTGTAAGACATTAACCCTTTGAGCCCGCCAGGCCGGTAAACCGGCTTCAACATTAGGCATATATGTCCGAAAAGCCGGTTTTTCGGCCCGTTGATCTAGCGTCATATTCCTAGCGGCCGGTATATCGTCTAATTAAATATAATTAGCGGAAGACTGACTAAAACTGCGCATGTCTTTTTAGTGGGGGATTATGATTCTAAAAATAGATTGATTCTGATGAAGAAGATAATATTCCTGGTCTATATTGTGATGATAGTGACGTTGAATTTGAGACTGAACACAGTGGCATTGAAATTGACAGTGACAATGAAACTGTTCAAGTACGTTCTGATGCACGTGGTGCTGTAAAACGTCAGTCTCCTTGGCGTGTGGATAATAATTATGTTCAAAAGTTATAGGCAAAGTTAGAAGCAGAGAAGTGAAAATTGGTTTGGCCCTGGGAGCTCAGGAAATGGGAGAAATTAGGTCAGGGAGGCCAGGGCTCAAAGGGTTAAGACTGTGAGAATTGAACTTTGAACTTATATTTTGCGCAGCGCGATCAACAACGGTACAATATAGTATCCATGCAACTGTCTATACAGAATGTTTACATGTACTATTTTAGCTTGTGTTTAGAGTTGTAATGATATAACTCTTGTCTCGATTTTGTTCCAACACTATTATCACTTTATTTGTTAACCGTGGAATAGGTTAAAGTATGGAATCATTGAATTAAAACAAGATGCTAAGTGTTGGCTATCACATCCAAAATATTGTTAACAAACTATATGGAGAGTTTCTAGCCACGATGATAGCGCGTCAACAAATCACTCAGGTGACTTGGATACGGAACCCAGCCAGAAAATGTGATTTTTTAAAAATGTTTCTACTAAGAAAGTAAACAACTTTTTGATAGAACTACTGATCAGATTTCTAAAAGGTCCGAAAAATCGCACCCCTTTTAGCATGCACAAGTTTCAAAATTATCATATTATTTATCATAAACTTTCTTTCTATGAATGTCATCACAATTATATCGTGACACAAGTTTTAATAGCACCTTACACATCCGTCTACATTTCAGCAACATCCGACACATCGGCTTACGATTATACAGCATGCCTCACACCGGTCTCAATATGTGTATCATGTCACACAAACCATGCCATATACATTAATAATATCACGCAAGTAACAAGCAATACATTCATGAAGTGTAAGTATCCGGAACAATATTTTGTGTCTATATCAACGTTAGCGTCCCTACAACGGGTGATTTGTTATGACAATTAAACCTCATCTTCTTTATTTTTTTGGCCAATAAGTAGGAAACGTACCGCACTGTAGTCGTCGAGAGTACTGTAGATCGAACCGGCTTATTCGCGTGTCTTTAAAAAGTGCAAACAAACTCCTTCTTCAAGGAACAATAGTTACGTCATCCATCAGAAGTAACAGCATGTGTTGACACGTTGAAGTAAGTCCGATGAAGCACATATGTCATCTTCGATTCCAGATCACCGTTTATTTATTTATTTTTATTTTTTGAAAATACTTAATATACCCCAGGTGAGTGAGGATTACAGCACTGGTTTGAACCGACTTATTCGCGTGTCTATATATTTTTTGGTCTTAAAAAATAACAAAAAAAATTGTTAAGACAAAAATACATATCACCTAAGCTTGTTATTTTAATATAATGTATTTAATTTGCAATTCAAACTTACTAGTCGGGTTTCTGTATACTGTATCAGTTCATTTCCACGGCTAGTAAAATAAAACTAGAAGAGCATTGTCTCCCGTGTACTGTTTAGTAAGAATAATGGGAAGTAATAAGGAAATACGTATTTTTATAGTTTAAAAAAAAAATTGAGATTTTTTGTATGATTTGACGTATTGTGAATTGTTTACTCTGATGGCGTTTTCAAGAATTGAAATCAGCGCTAAATTTGACTTTTACATTTGAGATTTAACCACAACTAAAGATATTTTTTTCAAAATCTGACGATAAACAACTTCTACCTGTGTTGTTGTCATGTATGATACTTGCTTCCTCCGCCCCTAAAATGATACGACACCTTATTTTACCAAACCTGTCCCTCAAATTTACATTACATTTTTAAAGGTATTGTTTAAGGTTTATTTTTATTTCTTTTTCAAAGCTTTACTACGCTTGACTTTTTTGACAAGCGAATTTATGGTAAAAACTAATTTTTTAAAAATGTTTTAGTGCAAGGGTCTCCAAACTTTTCAGTCCGAGGGCCGCATTGACTATCAAATTTCAGTTCGGGGGCCAGTTTCTACCAGGCATGTCTTTGATTTTTCTGGGCAATCGCGGGCCGCATCCGGCTCGCGGGCCGTAGTTTGGAGACCCCTGTTTTAGTGCATAACCGTGTCATTACTTTTTCTCCATTGTCATCTAACCCAACCCCCTCCTCTACCCTCCAGGTTGAAAACAAATATATCAGAACTGCACGACCATAGACCACTGGTCAAACCAATGCAACCAACAACACGTAAACACACCTCAACAGACAACCTGTAAACTGTACCTACGGCATTGTATCAAAATCAATCTGTTATGTGCAGTTAACCTAAATAATGAAACTAGCGACACCTGGCCATATGCTAATGCTGTTTGGGCAAATGTACATATGAACGGCTTAGTGGACACCAAAGTTTTGTTGGGATATTCAAGTCTGTCTCCTCTCCTGTGACTTAGCCTGCCGACAAGAGCTATTTTAGCATCTCTGTCCTGGGCTGGTGTTACGGGTCAGTTGTAGGTTAGATTAGAATAGGTTAGAATAGTCTAGAACTAGGGGAGAGTGCATGTGTGAGTGGAGTTCACCTTACTGTGTAGTTACCCTTGTGTGTTTATGTCCTGTAGTCCCAAGGTCGAATGCGGGTATAAAAGGGCGAGTGAACGATTGTGGGGGGCAGTCAGCGGGTTAGTAGCGGGTAGGACGATGGCTGTTCTGGTACGATTAAATGCATTGAGACGAATAAAAGTAGTGAAGTTATACAGGAAGTGTTGTTGTTGATTTGAAACGATCCCAGAACGTAACAGCAGGTCTCTCCTACTTCCCTAGATGTATCCAGGCTAGTCTCTCCAACTATCCCCAGGTGTAACCTATACAGGCTAGTCTCTCCAACTTCCCAAGGTGTATCCAGGCTAGTCTCTCCATATGTCCCCATGTGTATCAAATCTTCTTGATGTTTTCTCCCAGGTCACGTTGCTCCAGATCTTCTTTGGTCGGCCTCTTATAATTGTTTCCCCTGTAGATTCCAGTTGATGGCCTGTCTTCTTATGCTGGATAAAAGCTTCACGAGTGTGTGACCAACCCATTTCTATTCTCTCTGTATGAACTCTTCAGCTGGCAGCTGGTTTGTTTGTTGCCATGGTACATCATTTGTGATAGTGTTGGTCAGCGTACTGTCACACAACAGACCACAGATTAGTATAGATCCTCCCCTCTCTCTACACACATCTTATCATAAGTAAATAACAACAAGATGTCTTTCAGTTAGTTTTGCGTTGTTGCATCTTCTTAATAAGTAGGAATGGGATTGTCAAAGATAGAAAAAAAACTGCTAGTTACAGTATTACTCGTATGCATCCATGCTTGCGGGAGACACATGAACCAATCAAAATGAAAATCGTGACTAATTTACGTCTAAGAAAGTAACAGTTACAATTTAAATACCTGGATAGCAACTGACGATTTCAACCGCAATAAGCATAGATTGTCCATAGTAATGAATGATAAGGAAACTTGACTACAATGCTTGTGGTATAGCGATAATTCCTGGATTCTGATTATTTGTGACAGTGTGGTTTGTGATAAAGCGTGTCTGTTGCACTAAGATGACGCAATATTGCATTATATGTTATAGATAAACGAGGGTGTAGCATATCGTAGGTCAACTAGACATTGGTCAAGTAGAACTAATATAATGCAGCGACGAGCAGACTATTTACGTGAGATAATCAGCTGACCACTGAAGCGTCTGTTGCTAGTTGGATGTACATATCTTTAGCGGTTGATCATTGGCGCGTATAGGGGGGAGTCGATGAATAGTTAGCAGTTGCGGAGTTAGATAGTTATGTGTAGACAGCGGTTGTAGTCAGATTAGACAGAGAAGTATTAGGAGATAGGCGAGACAGTCAAAGTAGTGAATAGTAGGGTACAAGAGTGTAGATCAGAGGTCTCCAAACTTTTCAGTCCGAGGGCCGCATTAACTATCAAATTACATTTCGGGGGCCAGTTTCTTTCAGGCATGTCTTTGATTTCTCTGGGCAAAGTTCCTCAGCCATCACCAACGAACGTTTTTTCCGTTGACAAAAAGATCTCCGCGGGCCGGATGAGAGGACATCGCGGGCCGCATCCGGCCCGCGGGCCGTAGTTTGGAGACCCCTGGTGTAGGTGATTGATTATGTGCAAATAAAGAAATATTATAGCATGTTTTGAATTGTACTTGTGTTTGATTTTACACTTTATGCCAAGCTACATACGATTAAGAAAAGGCGATCCCGGTTAAGTAACGTCCGACATATCAGCCTACAATTATATAACGTGTCACACATCGGTCTACATTTAAATATCATTACATACATCACCTTACATTTACGTATTATGTAATACATAATAAACCAGACAACGTAACTATATTTGCATTACCAGTCACAAGTTATATATGTAGTGTACATATCCACAATAATAATGCGTATATATATCAATGTCAGTGTCCTTACTACAGGTGAGTTGATATGACAATCAAAAGTCATCTTCTTCAACATCAGAAAGAAGTTTCCTTTTATTTTTATTGTGATTGTTTACATTTAAAGTAATAAGCAAAGCAACATGAAATGTAAAATGGCAGTTAATTAAACCGAATTATTCGCTGGTCTATGAAAAGAGTAAAACAAATCAACAAGGATTTTTTGACTTTCTAAATACAGTCATCTTAAAAAAATAAAACATCGTTAACCCTTAAAGTATTAGTTTTCCATTCAACTTCTTATTTTAAAAGTATTTATCTCCATGTGTATGTAAGGCATAATAATTTGGTTCATGTTTGTTCGATAAGTTCTTTTACACGGCTAGTAATACAAACTAGAATTGTTTAACCCATATTATCCCAAGGTCTCAAATTTTTATAATTTTTTGATATGGTTTAGCTTTTGGGCACTGAATGAAGGAATGACTATGGATTTTTTTTTTAAAATCAATACTTTTTAAAATATCGATTTTTTAAAAAACGTCCCATAAATGGGACGCTAGCAACGAACGGCCCCATGTACATTTATTGAAAAATAAAATCATTTATCACGAAATATGGCTAATCACGCGAAAATTAAGCTGTATACTGATTGTGTATTGTTAGACCAATGATTACATTGTTTAGGACAGCTAAAAAAAATGATAATGATCAATTGGGTTAGCCATACCATGGTCTAAAATGCAGAAATTTTGTTCAAAAGTCTAGTTTTCTTTCAATCTAGCATCCATCAAAGTGAACAACACTTGGAAATAAGTAAAGCTGTGACTAGTACATCTAATTATACACACATGATCACAAATATTGTTATTATTCATCGAAACTGTAATATAATTAAATATAAATAATTGATTTTTTGGGGGGCGTACTTGAAATTTTCAGCGGGGGGGGGGGGACTTAAATTTCAGGGGGAGGGTGGACATTGGTAAAAGTATGTTTTGTAGATAAATTCCATTTTGTTCTGGGGGCAGAGACCCCCCCCCACCCCTCTCCAAAATGATTCCTGAAAGAAACTCTGCCCTCGGTGAATTCGCAAAAGACGATCCGGTCCAGTCCCAGATGTCATCCAACCATCTATCCTTTTGTTATCCTCACTATTCCCCCCCCCTCACAGGCGTACATTAAGACATCCATCAGACATCTTATGTCTAGGGCACGGATCTGTTTCTGGGGGCTTGTATTGAGTGTTCATGGCTCTCATCCATGTATGCACCTCACTATGCGAACAGCTCCCAATCTAACACCAGGAATCTCCTTAAAAAGTAAACAAAGTAAAACTGGTATCGGGAACCTTTGGATGGGAATATTATTGGGGCATGACACTAGTACACAGCTAATTCACATTTCTGCTATATGTAGCTTGAGCTCTTATATGAAGAGAGTTATCCCACCCCCTTGACTGAATCATTTCACCTCAATCGTGGCCATTGTTATTATTCTGGTTTGTTATAATTTTAATATCACGCACTAGTAAATTTACAGCAATACTAAATTAGTTTGTATTCAATGATATTAAATACTTCAGTAAGCGTAATTCTGATAACTTAAAAATAAAATGTAAGTTTTTCAATATTTGCAATTTTTAATACAATTATATATAAGAAAATATAGGTCAAGGTCATAATTAAATATCTATAAATAATACTTAACACCCTAAAGTCAACAGTTAACAAAGTCAACAATTGTTTCACCATAATTAACCATTTAACATAAATATTTGCATCTGTGTTTCTCGCTAGTGTCCAATAAATGTGACGTTTGTGTAACAATCTGCATAAATATAGGTCAAGGTCATAATTAAATATTTATAAATAGTACTTAACACCCCAAAGTCAGCAGTTAACATAGTCAACAATTGTTTCACCATAAATAACCATTTAACATAAACATTTGCATATTATGTGTTTCTCGCTAGTGTCCAATAAATGTGACGTTTGTGTAACAATCTACATGGGGCCATTTGTTGCAAGCGTCCCACTTATGGGACGCTTGTTGTACACTTGATATAACGAAGTAGTAAAAAAAATTGTTATTCTTAAATTTTTATCAGATAGAAATATGGTACTGCTACAAGTTTCAAATGTATTTTGCACTTAAAATGTTAATATTTTAGAAGATATGCATTTTCCTGTGCGCATGATTTCTTTTTTCCGCCATTTTGACAAGTCCTTCAAATCCGGCACTATAACATTTTTCTAAATTAATTTTTTTCACAAAACACACATAAATTCAATAGTCTAACCATTTTCAAATACAATGAAACATAATTTGTGTTTTAACTAGTTTTTAGTAAATTTTAGCAATTTTTTTTACAAGCGTCCCATAAGTGGGACGCTAGCAGAATATGGGTTAATCTCCTTTATAATAAGGGGGGTATATAATGGGAAGTAATAGCAAAATAATTAAAATAAAGATAAGGGTCCAATGTAAATTTTGTATTGGAAGTTAGAACATACCATCATGTGACGAAGTAGTCGAGAGGTTGATAACGCGTCCCGGCCTTTAATCAAACATCAAGTTGATATTCTTGTATGGTTTCTGTTTACAATTTACCCAAACATCCCACCAACTATTCAACATATCTACTTATATAAGGACAGCGTGAAATACTTTAGGACTTAGAGCCCACTTAAACGTCGCACTTATATTTTGCAATTGCATAGCGCATCAGTATCCATGTAACCGTCTATACATAAATGTACATGCACTATTTTAGCTTTTGTCTATAACTGTAATAATATAAGTGTTTGCTGTTTCAAATATAAGCGATAAATAGACTGTATAAATATGTTAAGTCTGTATTTTATAGATTTGATCATAGAGACACGATTCTAGATTTAAGATAGCTAAACTATATTCTAGATTTAAGAATGAAAATTAGTAATTGATTTCTTTTACTGAACTATTTTAAATACTTACAAATTCAATATTTAATATTTTTTTAATGTTTTACTTACGGTTTCTTGTTTTTACTGGGTTCAACGTTAGGTTAAGTGTCTCATTTAAATCAATTGGTTCACAATATAGAGCTAGTAGATTAAACACAGACTAAGATACGCACAGTCAATTTTTATACCTATTAATAGTTGCAAACTCTAATACGTATAAGAAAGTATTAATATATTTATTTTATTTTAATTGTAGATCATAGTAATAGTAGATCATATCTTATTAAAAGGATTTTAGCAATGATTACATTGACTTTGGAGCTTTGCAAAAAATAAAAATAATAATAATTAATTATGTTAAGCAACTAAACAAAGTAAAGCATTTTGTTGTACCGTGTCATCTATCTACTGAAACAAAAATGCGTGGATTATAGAATTGTTCCAAGTGAAGTAACTGTGTTTTTAATCTTACTAATTTAAAAAAAAACACACTCTTGAGTTCACACTTTGATTAAACGAATGAAAGTTTATTGTCGATGTATAGTGAACATTATGGATCCTTAAGGTTATGTTGCGCTCGATATATTAGGATGTTTATATTAGTATATTTCAGTTATACATATCGCTATTATGTCCTCATTTATTAGGGTGTATAATATATTTACCTACGTACGGCAGTGTTGTTAGGCTGTCACTATATGTATGAATATAGACGGCTAAGTTATGGTGACATATTTGTATATGTGTACGGCCTGCATAACATTTAAATTTGTGCGTTAATGTGTAACATGTTAACATATGTATGGCAGTGTTACGGTGTAATATATTTACATATGTACAGCCTACCTAACAATGTTTTTGAAAGTTGAATAAAAGACTTTACATTAAGACATGCTCACCCTGACAGAGATAGTTGACTAGAAGACTTTACATTGTGAAATAGTCACTCTGTTGCCGTTTCTAATTAATGGAATCATCACTGAAGTTGACTTTAACATTGGCTACTAAACCAAAATTAAATATATTTCTAAACACTTGCGAATACGCAATTTCTGACTTGGTTGATGAAATGGTTAAGGTGCTTCCCCCTCCCCTAGAATTATATCGCACCTCATTTTACCGAACCCCTCCCTCAAAATTACAATAAAAAGGCGATAATTTAATTTATCTTTTTTTTTATATTGTTTATACTTAAATCTCAAATGAGCTCGATTTTCTTGACAACGCAAATACAGATAAAACTCATGTTCTAGTTTTTACTACAATAACGTTTTATTTTTTTTCTCTCTATCATCATCAACCCCTTCTCTTCTAACCCCTCCCTTATCCAGATATGTCGTCATATATAGACAATCCATTATATACATTGAAATGCATACAGCTCAACACATTATGGGTTTTACTTTTAATAGTAAAGCAAAACAATACACATCACCAAAAAAAAAGGATAACAATGTACATTATTATTGGTAATTTGAAGAACGTTTTCTGTTCTAAATATGTATTTTCTTTTAAAAGAATAGGAACAATACACCCAAAACGATACACCTCCAGTGAAAGTAGATTAAAAGATATCCTCGCTTGTCTTTCAAATGAGTAAAAAGTAATGCTGTTGTGTTTATGTTTTCAATTACAATAAAATTTAAAACATAAAACAAAGGCACATCTATTATCTTTTGTATTTTATTTGCAACACTCATTACAAAGTAAACATCTAATATTCAAAAAATAAAATAGTAAGGCTCTTTGATTTTTTTTTATTTTGTTTTACAATTCGTTTACCAAATGGTGTAATTAATAAGTAATTACTTCCCGTGCACAATAACCAACCATGAAAAAACATATTGGTAAATATCAGCATCGGAAAAATAAAACAAACAAATAAATAAAAAATATGGGCGACATTGTATCGAATCATATGGATACATTTAACATAAACTAATATATAAACTGTGAAACAATGTAAGATACGTATGCGTTACTAAAAGAGAAGGTCAAATGTAGCTCAATTTAAAGTTGTGTGTGTGTTAAATATGGCAGGTATTATGTTGATACACTCATGAATCAAGTTATTGAAACTGTCATTTAAATTAGTGGCCGGAGTAGTCGAGTTAAATATTGCACCTCAGAGGCGTAGCTAGGGGAGGGCGGGGAGGGCGGCCGCCCAGGGCGCCGACCCTAGGGGGGCGCCAAAAGGGGTTGAAAAAATTTAAACGCTCATTTTAAGCTGCAGTTTTGAATTATAAAAAGTCAAAGCAAAGAAATTTAACGGCTAAGAGCCTTTGCATACTGATTTAACTGTTTTTCTACCTTGATTGTGTAACTGTAAAACGTCTATCTTTAAGAAACAGTGACTGGAAAAACCGCTTTCCAAGATGGGGAGGGGTGGGACGCTTTTTCGAAGACTAAAATCGGAAAAATTCACATCGGATTAAGGAATAAATAACCGATGACACTCAGAAAAGAAACCCATTGAACTAAAGCGTAATTTACGATTGTGTAACATAAAAGAGAGTGACGTTTAAAATCCGCTCTACCATTTTTGTCCAAGATGGTGGGGCGCTTTTACACTAACAAAAATCGCAGGATTTGTATTGGATCGGTTGCTAGATAACTCTTTTAACACTTAGAAAAGAAATCAATTGTATTAACACTTAATGTACGATTTCACTACCCATTTTTGCTAAGCATTAACGTGACTAGTTCTTTGTACGATTCTTACGATTCTTTCAACTTGATCGTGATAGATCAAATACTTTTACTTGATTGCATTACATCTTACCTGGATCACTGCATAAAAGAGAAATAAATATAACGGATTCTTGTATCGCTATCCGATCAGTAAAATAGCAGACTGTCGGAGCGGGTGGATAGGAAGCGACACTCTTTGACAAAATTTTAAGAGAGAAGAAAATTAGTATATTGTACTGATTATTACTTTGTTCAACCTAACTGATAATTCAAAATTGCAATATTGGCCTACTAATATCGAAATTGTTCTAAAGACACGACCAAAAGTAGACCAAATAAGGCTTGCACCTTCTACAAAATACACTCTAAAGCAGTGGTTCTTAACTTTTTGGAGTACCGAACCCCACCAGTTTCATATGTGTAATCACCGAACCCTCCTTAATAGTTGTATCGTCCACAATTGACAAAATCCGATCGTGTATCATATGAGTCGGATGTGTATCTTGACCTCCGCGGAAGCCCTGAGACTAAATTACCGAACCTCTCGGGTTCGATGGAGCCCACTGTTGTAAGCTCTTTTGATTTTCTACTTCTTTCGTTTCGGCATCTTAAGGGGAATTTAATTGGCGTCTAGTGAAGTTTTAGGGAACGACAATCAGCGTAATTGTTAATTTTTTTCAGACTGTCGCACACACAAACACACACGCATATATATATATATATATATATATATATATATATATATATATATATATATATATATATATATATATATATATATATGGGGGCGCCAAACTGAAAGTTCGCCCTGGGCGCCGGGAGTGGTCGCTGCGCCTCTGTTGCACCGATTCTCTTCTCGACATTTTGACTAAGATCAAAGTGTTCTATCTGCTATGGGTTATGTACGGAGTCAGGTAACCCATTTGACCTGAGTGGACTAATTGTCCCGTTAATTTTTTTTAAATTTTTTTTGGAAAAAAAATGTATCATAATTTAGTCATCAGTTATTTTGAACGCCAGATAATATTAGTAAAATAGATCATAACTAATTACGTATATAACAACTTATTATAAAATATATCCAATTAATAACACATTGCTACCAATGTAACGACAACACCAAACACAAATTAAACGATACAATGTACACGTGTTTTTATTTAGTTTAAAATATTAAATATATTTTCTTTTTAAAAAAATAAGTACTGATATATTTTATGTGCCCTGAAATATTACGGTAAAGTAAAATGTAATTACTTGTTTAATAGTTATTTTTATTGTTTTAAATAAACTCATGTCAAAATTAATGTGAATGTTACAGTATAATACACATTTAAACTCCCAAAATTAAACAGCTGGTGGGTTACCAGCATTGATGTATTTCTTCAAAAGGAAATTTATCATTTTTTAAATTAAAAATAGGTCTTTAGTTATGCCAAAAATATAGTCTTGATGCTTTGACAATAAGTTTCTTATAGATACGGGTTATCCTGCTACAGGCGATTTGAACACAGGGCCTTTATTATACAGGGGCTTTGACTATAAGTAGTTTGTCCACAACTTTAATTAAACTATTCTTTTCCGATTAGGTCCGATTCTTTTTTCTCAAAATAAAGCACATGAGCCAACACACACACAAACACGAATAGATGCTTCATATCGTTATCTCCATAAATCAGTTAAAAATATAATAATAAGAAAAACATTATTTTTACTCAAGTTGTATTGACAACCCTCATACATATTCAAAATCTCTAACGTAATTAGTTGTTTGTTCTCGATTTAAACCATTAATACAATTTAAAAAAAACAACACCAAATACAGTATGGTACTCTATAGTGAGTGACCCGTAATGTAATTTTGGTGACCCGTGGGCTACTGCTGGTGACCCGAGGGCTTTTGCTAGTGACCCGTGTGATCTACTGTGAGTGAATATTTCAATGTGATAACTGATCTAAGTTGTCTCAATAAAACATGAAGGAACACGAGGGGAAACAATGAATTGATCCATTTCAATTCCCTTACTCAATTTCTTCTAAGTCGACACAATGTAAACTCACTAAGTAATAAATAAAACAGTTGAGTTGTCGTTTTATTGCTAGATATTTTAAAATACGATTTGCTGTAAGGTGATTATCTTGAGTATGTCGTGTGATTGATTACATGGCAAATGTGTGATTAAAGTCAAACGTTATAAAATCAGGAGATCAGTGTTTACGTAACGACAACTCACGTTTCATTAGCAATTGTTATTGTTATTCTATTTTTTGTATGGTTTCCAAAAGTAAAAGTGTAACAGCATGCACATTAATGCAATGTTGCTTTAATTTATTGTATCGGTTTAAAAAAAAATGTGTATATCATGTCCTTCATCCGGCCACTATATTTAATTTATACAAACTTAAAAAAAACAACATATTTTAAGTTTACTTTAAGACGCCAACGGCAACAATTGTGGTACCAGATCTTTACTGTTATTGAGTTTGTCATCCCTTGGTGTCACGTGGTCATTAGGCTACGTAAACAATTATTTCCACTTTAATTACAATTCATTAAGCGTGACTTAGTGACAAATAGCCACCGTGTTTTTTTTTTGTTATCAATGTGAATTATGTTCACAATAATTGATTTAGTTCTAAAAGTGTTATGTCTCCGTGGATAAGTGAGAGAAAACGAGAACTTACAGGTCCAATTGTGGGTATTTTCAGGATCAGTGTGGGATTTCCAATTAAATGTTATATAACTTATGTTGACGTTTTTATGAAACTGATCTAACAGGAACATTAATTCGAAGATGCCAAAAAAAAACTAGTAGGGCGGGGGGCGGGTGGGGGAGGGGGGAGGAAGTGGTTTTGTCGATAGTAAAAGATTTATAAAATTCAGAAAAGCATTAATTAGACGCTAAATTAAGATCTAATACAGAACATAACTAAATAAGACTTCATCTCAAAACTCCAAAATTTGTAACACACATCGTGAAAGTGTTAAATATTCAATGAAATATATAATTTAAATAGACAACACACGCAGTTTATAATTATCTTCAAATATACATTTTTAATGTATTTTTAACTTTATATGTTTGTTTATACACGTAAAACCTGTGTGTTTTTATCTTCTTTTGTTCAAATGTATTTTATGTTTATTTGCTTTGTTAATTAAATTGGTTATTACTCCCCTTGCTAAAATGTTCATTTTCAAATGTCCCTGCATACACACAGTTGTATATCAAATGTGAACTTATTAGAGGGTCATATGTTGTCAAACATATAAGACCTACATTTAGACCGACAAATAGGCCTACATTTTAATAGCATCATACACATGCGCCCACAGTTCAGTAACATCCGACACATGTGTCTACAATTATTTATCATGTCTTAAATCGGTCTACGGTGTGTGTATCATGTCAGGAAATATAAGGAATACTATTTTGTGTCTGCATCAGTGTTAACGTCATTACTGTGATGGGGGGTTTCATATATATTATATAATTATATCTTCTCTAAATCTTTTCTATATTCTGATCTGCTACTATTCATACGACAACTATTATACTTGTGAGTAGGACGGGAATCACTCTTATGTTCCGCAGACACTAATTAGCAAAAGTCAACCACTTCGTTTATGAAAAGAACACTAACTTTATTAATACACACTTATTTGCACAATATCAAAGAATACATCCGTCTCCTACAATTACTAACCCCGAACTCACGTTACTGCCGCGGTCTACGTCATTGGTACATTCTCGTGTCATGCTCACGTCACATTTGCGCCACAAATATTGTATTCAACATGCGCACAATACTCTCGCACCAAATCGTCTACAGTCAAGTTCGCACCGTCCTTTGTAACATCTACTAGTCGTCTAATTCTTTATATCTACGCTATGACATCTCCTCCCCCCCTACAATTAAAAAAACTAATACTATTAGTTTTTTTTTTCTGTCTTCTTAGTCAATCATCGTCAATCATCGTATAAATACATAGTCATAGCGTCATCAATGACTGAATTACATTAACATTTCAATAGCAACAATTCCAGCATTCACATTTTCAAAAAAACAAACGACAACAATGTCATGCCGCATCTTGAACTGCCAGTAGAGAACTTTATCATCTGTATTGACAAATTTACAAAATATACGTCAGTCAATGAATCTTTATCTTCAGTAAAGACTGTTCCACAAAAGTTTATCATCTGTGTAGACAAATTTACAAAATATACGTCACTCAATGAATCTTCATCTTCGGTAGAGACAGTTCCACAAAAGTTTATCATCTGTGTAGACAAGTTTACAAAATATACGTCACTCAATGAATTTTTATCTTCGGTAGAGACAGTTCCACAAACGTTTATCATCTGTGTAGACAGTTTTCCCTGTTATACTTGACGTCTAAATGTTCCCTTGAGCTTTATAAACACAAAACTTGGCAACACTGTGACTGAAAAACAGATATTTATAAGCTGAAGTTGCCGTTACGACTTGATCGAAAATTGACCGCGACCGTGCGTAAGGCTTTTGTTAGTTGGTTATGGTGACCCTTCTTGCCGTTACGACTTGGTCGGAAATTGACCGCGACCATGCGTAAGGCTTCAGTAATCTGGTTAGGATGACCCATCTCACATTGATTTGGTTCCTCTAGATGTGTTACTTGACGTGATCCTGCGGACGTGTCCTTGACGATGTGTTTCATATGTTCACGTTCATGATGTACTGGTCGTTTGACCGCTGCATTCATTTAAGCTGGGCATCAGTGCGTAGCATTCACGAAGATGACGTCAGATTCTGAGAAAATATGAGCGGACATGTCGTCTTAAACATATGCCAGCTAAGCGTTTTTGTGCCCGTCGGACAAATAACCTTCCTCTTTTAAAGAAAAAAACCCACCAAATTTTGATATGCTGGTTATTTGTCCACGACACACTACATAATAATAATAGTAACTACATTATTATAATTATCAACAAAATATCAACTACATTACTAAATCATTAACTACACACGACTAGCATTAAAATAGAAAGAGATCTACTACACACAAAGAAAAGACATGTATGTTGTATTGCGTGTCACATATCTGTATTGCAGGAGCAGCTCTCTGCCTGTGACTGTGTAAGCTATATTTAATTTCTTGACAATATGTCAGCCAGTCGGTTCTGTTTTCCCGGGATGGGAACAACTGTGAAATGATAGTCCTGTTTTAACAAGGTTATCAATCTTGGAGAGATCTTCATCACTAATCACATCTGGTTTCTCCAACACAATCTTGTCATTATTATCTTCAGCTTTTTTATCTTCATCTGTCTCCTCAACAGGGCATGTCATTTGTGTTAAATGCACCTCATTTCCATCTAAATCAACTTCATTTACAATGAAATCAGAGTACCTTTGTTTTATAACAGCACTAAAACCTTCATGTTCCCCAAGATATTCAGTAATTCCTGCTTGTATTTCATTAATAGGCACCTCTTTTTCATGTATTTCGCTCTCTAAGTGGATACCATTTTTATTTTCAATACATTTTTCATTGTCTACAACTGTTGCAGGTATTTCAGCATCTTCTTCTTTGCAGGGTTTTTGTATGTTGTTACTTTCTCCAGAAGCATCTAGCTTTATTTTTTTACATGCAAGCTCATCAGTTGTAACATTTTCCGATGATAGATCCACTGATTCCATTGTACAGATTGGTGGGGCGGTAGCGATATGCCTAAGGAGCGGGGCCGCAGGTGGCTTAGATGTATCTTGTGTTCTGCATATGTGACATGATTTAACATATGCAGATATGTCTTTGTCCATGCCAGGCCAGTAGAAAGCAGATTCTATTCGTTGCTTGGTCTTTGTTCTGCCCATGTGTGCTGTCAGTGGTAGATCATGAGCGTGATGTAATATCGCCTGGCGGTATTTCTGTGGAGCAACCAGCTGATTGACTGTTTTATCATTATCTGTGAATTTTCTAAACAATGTGTTGTCTCTTACAAAGAAGGAGTGTTCCTTTTTATTTTTTGACACGGTTACCGATTTCTTCTGAGCAAGTTTAAATATTTTGCTCAGCGATTTATCGTTGTGCTGTTCTTGTTGGAATGATTCAGGGGACCAGGTCGTCTCTGTCACCACCGACTGTTTAGTCTCGTTGTTCACGGCCTGTTCTGATGCTTTACTTTCTTCTATAACTTTAGCAGCAGTTTGGGCCCTCGTTTCTACCAATTGAACTATTTCAGTTTGCAGCCACTTATCTATGTCACCTTGAGGTAGCGTCTGATTGTCAATCACATTGCCGATGATCAGGTCGTATGGTCCTTTATTAAAAACAACAGCGGCATATCTACCTGATATATATGGTGTGTGAACGTCTATCCGTACAGTAGGGTGAAGGGAAATTTTACCATCAAATCCCTGGACAGGTATATGTTTACCCGTATACTGGTTGGGATGTACCACACTGCTTTTGACGGCCAGTGTGCTGCAGCCTGTGTCCCTGATCGCGTTCACCACCTGTCCATTAACCCTACATTGGAAGCTCGGCAGTTTATGGTGTCCAATTGTTCTCATAAAATGAACATGCTCTATTCTGTTGCTGTTAATGTTGTAGTAGCGACCGTTCGCACTGTGTGCACGGAACTGATTGTTATGTTGAAACGAGTTTGGTCTTCTGGCCTTCCTGCAGTCTTTTTTATAATGACCAAGGCCGTTGCAATAAAAACATCGTTTGTCCGACTGATGCATCTGTTGTTGTCTGTCGGGTTTGAACTGCATATGGTATTTACTTCTGTCGGCAACATGGGTCATGAATACTGAAGTTAATTCTGTCTCGTCGTACTTTTTACATACTGGATTTGTCGGGTGGGCCGCTATGAATTTCTGCGTCATTTCTGTGACAGTCTTTATATCTCTAGGTTTTCTTTCTTGTAAAAAGGAATATAAGTCACTGTGGACTGAATTTAATATTTTGTCGACCAGGACGAATTGGAATAGATCTTCATAAGTTTTGTTAATAGATGCTGCCTCAATCCATTTTTCCAGTGTAAGTTTTAAGTCATTAGTAAACACTTTGAAATCTTCATTTTTGTTAGGTTGAAGTTGGTGGAATTTTTGTCGGTAAGTTTCTTCTGTCAGGTGGTAGAATTCTAGTAGGGTCTTTTTTAATGTCTTGTAGTCTTTTATTTCCTCGTCAGTCAGGGTGTGGCAGGCGTCGAGTCCTCTTCCACCAACCAGAGTGAGCAGGTGTTGGCTCATCATATTGTCGGCTATGTTTTCTGACTTGGCGATCGTTTCGAACCGTCGAATAAAAGCATCTATGTCGTCTTTTTTGTCTTCAAATTTAGGCATTTTATATAGCATGCTTCTGGAATGATTGGTTGTTGTTGGTGGTGCTTCAACCTGCTCTGCTTGTGTACTTTTTTTGTTTACTTCTAACCGTTTTAATTCAATTTCTTTCTCCATTTCTATTCTAGCCTTTTCTTTCTCAAGGTCTATTTTTGCCAATTCCAGTCTTGATTTTTCTTTTGTCCTTTCTTTGTCTTTTTCTAGCTCCAGTTTTCCACGTTCAATTTCAATTCTAATACACTTGTCTGCGTCTATGTGGGCCAACCGCTCTTTATCAGCCGTGATAGCTCTATATTTTTCTTCAACCCATGCCTCTAGCTCAGCGCCACTTTTTTCGAGCGTCTTGCCTAGCTTATACAACTGAGCGAGGTCAGTCATGGTGTGTGAATTTTAATAATTTGAATGAACGCACACAAAATAATCGTACACACAAAAATAACTAAAGTGTTATACAAACAGCGATAAACGGCACAGATAACTGACGCGATAATCACAACAATAATACAGGACCTATGGTAACAATAGAAGGTAAAGAACGGCAGTACAAACAGGACTTCTACATCTAATAGTAATATGCACTTCTTAAAAGGCAGGCCTACACTCAGTGTGTCCTATCGTTAGGAAGCCTCAGACAATTTAAGAATAACAAGACTAGATCTATAAAGACATAAAACAAACACGAAAAAGAAAAAAAAACTGCTGAATAACCAGCACAGGATCCAAACAATCCCGGTTACTTACAAAAAATCAGAGGAAGGTACTTATCTTGCTTCCCTGCGATGATCTAGTAGCACCTCTGGTCAACACGAATCCGCTTCAAACTTCACAACTTTTCACTCGAATCCTTTTTAAAACACCACTTGCGGAATTAAGGACCACTTGTGCTCCACCAATATGTGATGGGGGGTTTCATATATATTATATAATTATATCTTCTCTAAATCTTTTCTATATTCTGATCTGCTACTATTCATTCGACAACTATTATACTTGTGAGTAGGACGGGAATCACTCTTATGTTCCGCAGACACTAATTAGCAAAAGTCAACCACTTCGTTTATGAAAAGAACACTAACTTTATTAATACACACTTATTTGCACAATATCAAAGAATACATCCGTCTCCTACAATTACTAACCCCGAACTCACGTTACTGCCGCGGTCTACGTCATTGGTACATTCTCGTGTCATGCTCACGTCACATTTGCGCCACAAATATTGTATTCAACATGCGCACAATACTCTCGCACCAAATCGTCTACAGTCAAGTTCGCACCGTCCTTTGTAACATCTACTAGTCGTCTAATTCTTTATATCTACGCTATGACAATTACAACAGGTGATTTGTTCTGACAATTAAACGTCATCTTCTTTATTTTTTTTTGCAAATAACAAGTAGTACAAACATACCGTGATGGGAAAAGGGAAGCTGATTATGGTTTAAACCGACGGATGTGCCTGTCTTTAAAAAGTGCATACAAACTCCTTATAGTTGTTCGGTCTTTAAAAATCCACAAATTGTTAAGACAAAAATACATATACCCTAAAGGAAAAAATAAAGTTGTCCTTATATTTTATGACTTCACAGACATGAACATACATTTTGAAATGTATAGAGGACCCATCCTAGAACAAGAAATAATAGAAGCTATCCAAAAAACAAAAAGCAATAAGGCTCCAGGAGAGGACAGAATCACTGCGGAGATGCTAAAGGCAGACCCAAAAAAAGGTGCAGAAACTCTATCAGGGATCATCAACAAAGTATGGAATGAAGAAAAAGTCCCAGATTTTTGGAAACGGGGAATCATTATCAAATTACCCAAAAAGGGCGACCTTAATGTTTGTGAGAACTGGAGAGACATTAATCTTCTGTCAGTACCAGGAAAAGTTTTCTGCAGAGTCCTATTACAAAGAATGAGGAAAGGAATTGATGGGATCCTTCGTGAAGAACAAGCTGGCTTCAGGGCCAACAGGTCATGTAACGACCAAATATTTGTCTTGCGCACTATAGTGGAACAGTCCCTGGAGTGGAATTCGTCTCTCTACATCAACTACATAGATTTCGAGAAAGCATTTGATAGCATCCACCATCCATCATTATGGAAGATACTAGAGCTATATGGCTTTCCAGGAAAAGTCATAAACATACTTAAGGACATGTACTATGATAACCAATGCTGTGTGCGACACGAAAATCAGCAAAGTGAATGGTTCAAGGTAAAAACAGGAGTCAGTCAGGGCTGTGTCATCTCACCTGTCATCTTTTTGGTGGTAATAGACTGGATTATGAGAAGAGCCACTGAGGATAAGCCAAGAGGAATTGTTTGGGAACTTACCAACCACCTAGAGGACTGTGACTTTGCTGATGACTTGGCTTTACTTTCACATGCCCAAAAAGACATCCAAGCGAAAACCACAAGAATAGAACAAATTGCCAAAAGCGTTGGGCTAAAGATAAACTCCGGAAAAACCAAGCTAATGAAAATAAAACCCAAAAGTGCTCTCAAGACCTTTGTGAATGGAGCAGAGCTAGAAGAGGTCGAAGACTTTAAGTACCTCGGCAGCTATATATCAGCAAATGGCAGCATGGAGAAAGAAATTGCCACCAGAATAGCAATGGCAGCACAAGCTTTCAACAGACTCGCTAAGATCTGGAAATCATCCTCACTGCAGCAGAGAACTAAAATAAGGATCTATAAGTCTAATGTACGTTCTGTACTCCTCTATGCTGCAGAGTCATGGAAACTAAACAAGAAAGTAGACAGCCGACTCAGAGGCTTTGAAAGAAGATCCCTCCAACGCATCCTCAGGATAAAGTGGGACGACAAAGTCCCGAACAAGGAAATATGGCGAAGGACAGGATTAAACGACATTGTCTCAGAAGTTCGAACGAGGAGATGGAGATGGCTGGGCCATGTCCTACGCATGAGCAAAAAAAGACTCCCCAACATGGCGCTGAAGTGGAACCCACCCGGAAAGAGAAGTAGAGGAAGACCACTGGGAACATGGAGGAGGGAGATGGAAGAAGAAGTACAGGCTACTGGCAAAACCTGGCATGAACTAAAGTGGCTCGCCCAGGACAGGGTGGAATGGCGGAGATTTGTTGCTGCCCTATACTCCACAGGGAGTGATGAGGATTAAGTAAGTAAGTAAGTTAAGTAAGTATATTTTAATATATTTAATTTTCAATTCAGACTTACTAGTCGCGTTCCTGTATATTTTATCAAATCATTTTCACGGCTAGTAATATAAACTATAAGAAATTTGTCTCCCGTGTACTGTTTTGTATAAATAATGGGAAGTAATAAGTAAATACGTATTTTTAGTCAAACTAATGTGAGCTTTTTTGTATGATTAGTTTACAATATACCCAAACATATTACTAACCATCCAACACTTCTACTAATGTAATGACATCGTGTAAGACATTAAGACCGTGAGAGTTAAACTTTGAACTTATACTTTGCAATTACGCAGCGCGATCAGCAATGGTACAATACAGTATCCATGCAACTATCTATAAAGAATGTTTACATGTACTATTTTAGCTTTTGTTTATAGCTTTAATGATATAACTCTTGTCTTGATTTTGTTCCAACACTATTATCACTTTATTTGTTAACCTTGGAATAGGTTAAAGTATGGAATCATTTAATTAAACCATTTAATTTTAACCATAGTCAATTAAAACAAGATTTTAAGTGTTGGCTATCAAATCAAATGTTTTCAACACTTAAATGAGAGTTTCTAGCCACGATGATAGGCTAGGCAGCCAAAGTAGAGTACAGTAGGTTACAAGAGTGTAGAAGATTGAATATGTGCAAATAAAGAAATATTATAGCATGTTTTGAATTGTACCTGTGTTTGATTTTACACTTTATGCCAAGGTAGATACGATTAAGAAAAGGCGATCCTAACAGCAAAAAAGTAACGAAAAGAAAGTCACGAAAAAAATTATATCTGTGAAATTTGTAAAGCTGATTATAAACTTAGAGTGTTTCCGAGATGATGTAAAATACAATTATCAATACAAGATAAATAAAGTTTTCCAATGATGCTAACTATTATATCATGTCGGATATAAAACGTGCCATATATATGTTGTAAGATTGGGAGAAGAAAATTAAGAACGTGTGCTTCTCAATACCATGTGGTAGATCATAAAACATTTTACATTCTTCAGCGAAAAAAGTTGTGTTTTTTAAGAACGCGAGTTAGGTGATTTTCTTATTTTCAGTGCATTTAAAAGCTTGTTATAACGTTTTTTTTTTGTATTTGCTTTATTTTTTAAACTCTAAAATTTCTACTTTGTTGATAATGTTGTAACCAACCACTGGACGGTCTACACACTAAAAGACTGGACTAGGGCGGTAAAAATATATCGTATGTGTAGGCTCGTGGTGACGGCGTCCTGCACGACAGAAGTAAACACATTTCTGTAGACAACTATAAATAGAACAACACACATAACATAGGCAAGACAAAAGTAAACACATTTCTGTAGACAACTATAAATAGAACAACTCACACAAGACATAGGCAAGACAGAAGTAAACACATTTCTGTAGACAACTATAAATAGAACTAGACTCAAACAACATGAATAAAATAAAACAACATACAAGACATAGGCAGGACAGACATAACAACATTTCTCTAGACAACTATAAATAGAATAACACACACAAGACATAAGTAGGACAGAAGTTAACACATTGTTTGAATATGTCAGAATGTAGGATCCTCATATGCATCTTTTTTTCTGATATTTGAAACTAGATAGTAGCCTTTATATTGTGAAATGTTTACTCTGCTGGTGTTTTCATGTAATGAAATCAGCGCTTAAGTTGACTTTTATATTTGCGATTAAACCACGACAAAAGATATTTTTTTTTAATCTGAGGATAAGCAACTTCTGCCTTTGTTGTGGTCATGTATGATACTTGCTTCATCCTCCCTTAAATTGATATCACACCTCACTTTACCAAACCTGCCCCTCAAAATTACATTACACATTTAATAGCATTTATCTTTTAAGGTTTATTATTTTTTTTTAGCTTTACTAAGCTTGACTTTCTTGACAAGCGAAATAAGGGTTAGAACTAATGTTCTAATTGTTTTAGAGCATAAGAGTGTCTTTACTTTTTCTCCGTCGTCACCTAACCCAGCCCCCTCCCCTCACCCCCTCCCCTCACCCCCTCACCTATCCCGATCTATCTCATTTCTAGATGAAACCTTATATATCTGGTGCCCTGTTATAAGCGAGAGATAAACATACATAGAGACCATACACACGTGTAGACTTAACGACTGGTACATCTCAGGATTACTAACGTATTTGTGTACCAGACACGTACAGGAAATAATACTTTTTAATAGTTATCTTTCAAAACACCAATAGATGTATTCTATTTTGGATAGTATGGTGTTTTTAAAATGAAATATTTTATTTGTTTGTTTTATAAAGTGGGTTGATATTGTGCTAACTGTGACTGTAAAGATGTTTTGGTAAAATGTATCTGTTAATTAGCGCATCCCTAATGGTTGAACTACAATGTCCAGCTTCTGTGTAATTGTGTCCGTCAGTCTCGTCCATATGAAGCGGTACAGTTTGAGTTTGTCTGTCACTGTTATGGGGGTGTTATATTTTGTCTTTCTTTTCTGTTACCTAGAATTTTGTATTTCTCAGCATTGATTTAGCCACCACTGACTCTCCTGTATTCTGGACATGCCTCTATTATTGTCCTCATGTTTTTCTCCGTCTGTAGTTAAACATTGGTGTCGTCAGCGTGAGCTATACTTTTCTTGGCTGCCGTGTTTGGTATTGGCAATCCTTTAATGCGGTTGTAAAAAGTTTTTTTTTTTTTTTGTAAAAAGTCGTCAGATCTCATTATGACGTGTGGTCATTACAGTTGCTGCTACTTGCTATGAAAGTTTTAATATTCCATTGTTTGGTAAAATTATCGTTTCTACCACTGACAAGCACAACGCTTTTGCTTTAGTAAATTGTTATTTAAAAGCTACATCCCTTTTAAATGATGTCAGCCGAAATTTGACGTGTGTACACGGTAGGTGGCGGGGGATACTAAAAATCTGAAATTGTTGGGACTTCAGAAATGGATAAACCCTTTATGTAGTAACACACGTTTACAAACACTGTAATAAAGAGATATTTGTATTTATACAATTACACCTTTTAACAATTTAATCCTATTAATTTTTGTGTCATCCAAAGGTAGAAAAGACAGGCCCGTCATAACATGATCTGACATGATTTATGTAATACATTGGAAAATCTACCATCTAAGCATAGTATGAGTATAAAGATTTAGCTGCCATTTGCACTCACTCATCGGAACTCCAGATTTCCATTAGGCGCTATTCAATAACCAGTTTCACATAGAAACAAAACGAAAGTACCCTAGACATTTGCAGCTTTTCTACTATCATATGATGTAAGAGTCATTGTGTATACCTACGTATATATTTTGAGATATATTTAGTTTAAAAAAAAAATCATTGCGCTACCCCCCCCCCCCCTTTTTTTTTTGTAATTATTTAACTCTGCTTGCGCTACATTAACAGTCTTTTATTAGCTAATTAAACATACTAATAATGAATATTTACTTTTTTTTTCAAAATTATGCACTAGTAAATATGTCACAGAACGTTGATAAAACGAAGTCTTTTGATAATTGTTGTATTTAAAAGTAAAAACATGACTGTTTTCTATGTTTATAAATACAATATAAATTATAATACATGTAAGAAAAGTCCCATTAGTTTAGCTTTTAAATAAACAACATAATGTTTGTATGAACAATCTTAAAAAAGAGTTATATATCTAACTAATAATGCAAATTAATTTTAGTTCCTTCCCTTGATAATTTTTAAAAGTGAAATCGGAGTAATTGTGAAGCACTAAATTTGTTTTTAAAGTACACTAATTTCTTCGCCAAATAATATACAACGAGAAAAATGGCCCGTTGAGGAAGGATACACCGGGCGCTAGGTTGATAGTGCTGTCTCTTTTCTCTAAACTAAAACCAACCCACCCCCCCCCCCCCACACACACACCACCCCCCCCCACCCCCCACCCCACACCCACCCCACACACCAGCCCCCCCCCCCACCCCACCCACCGCCACCCACCCCCACCCCACCCCCACCCCCCAAAAAACATGTCTACCGTCCCATTCAACGAAATATAATTATATACTTTTTCCAGTGTCCGCCCCCTCCCCGAAAATTTTACCCCCGCCCCCGAAAATTTCAAGTACCACCGCTCTCCGGGGAGGAAAAAGTCTGAAAGAAACACTGGTGTCGCGCTTAGCCACTACGCGAAGAATTGCATTAAAGAAATTGCGAGAAAACCACTTTTTAGATTAGACACATTAATTAGGCGGTAATTTTATTATAGAGTATCGATGAGGAAACCACCGCCCCACCCACCCCCCCACTCACACCTCCCCCCCCACCCCCCCCCCCACTCCCCACCCCCACCCCCCCCCCCCCCCCCCCCCACTCCCAAAAAAAACATGTCTACCGTCCCATTCAACGAAATATAATTATATACTTTTTCCAGTGTCCGCCCCCCCCTCCCCGAAAATTCTAACCCCGCCCTCGAAAATTTCAATTACCCCCACCCCTCTCCGGGGAGGAAAAAGTCTGAAAGAAACACTGGTGTCGCGCTTAGCCACTACCCGAAGAATTGCATTAAAGAAATTGCAAGAAAACCACTTTTTAGATTAGACACATTAATTAGGCGGTAATTTTATTATAGAGTATCGATGAAGAAATTTCTTTTGAGTTGGGGAGGGGGGGGGGCTCAGACGTTCTTACGCGGGGGGTGGGGCTTCGCCCCTACCCGAAGAATTGTATGCAAGAAACTCTTCACGCAAACCATTAAGATTAGACAACATTTCCTTTTTATTCAATGTTAACGCGAAAATCAATGACGTCATATAACTGTGAGCACTCTCTGGGTTTGAGATTATTTTCTACTCTGTGCGCTAAATGTGTCGACGTCATACTTCGTTTTTCGAATTACTGTGCATGTTTTTATTTTCCTTGTGTTTTCTCTAGAGCGTTCTTGTCAGACAGATAGATAGATAGATAGATAGAGAGACAGCGAAACTATTATTATAGATACATTGATAGCTGTATATTCTAAATTTTCCCCCGACATACACTATACAGAAAATACAATTCATGAAGCTTGGTCGATTATAAATAACGGAAGTTTTTTTTATGCAGACTAGTGAAGAATATATTGCTGTCAGCTAACCAGTGTTTCTTCCAGACTTTTTTCTCCGGGGGGGGGGGGGGGGGCACTTTAAATTTTCGGGGGGGGGGGGGCGGTACACTTTCTTCGGGGGGCGGACACTGTTAAAAGTATATATTTTCTATATACATTATATAAATTTCATTTCGTTCGGAGGGGGGGGGGGCGGTAGAATTTGTTCGCCCCCGTCCCCCCCCCCCCTGATGAAATACCTGGAAGAAACTCTGCAGCTAACACTAACTGTGTTAATTCTTGATTTTTTTTTTATTTTGTCGAGCTAAAAAAGTATATATTTATAATAATATTCGCTTACATTGCTTAAGATGTGATAGTTTAACAAGCAATCGGACTCGCATGATTTCTTATGAGACAAATATCTGAACATATTTTTGTGTAATTCCGAGTGAGATAAACAGTAACACTGTTTTAGACTCGGTCCGTCAGTTAAAATTGACGTCAAAGTCAAATATTGAATACAGTTTAAAAATAATAACAAAAAGAAAAACATTGTCAGATCAGTCGAAACATTGATTAATCTGACGATAAGGACTGTCTTTAAGGTATGTATATACAAAAATATATCTTTCAATGATTGTAATTATACAAACATTTTAGCAAATAAACAAAGTGTAAGTAAAGATTTATCAGATCCGTCATGTGTTTTACTTTTGTGTTAGATAAACAATATGTTATATGCGATATGGATGTTTGTGGTGTTGTGTATTGTTAGGACAACGACCGACAATCTCTGATACCAAATCCAAGTATGTGCCCTACAATAGTTCATGTTTGTTGGTTGCTGATGATTGTCCTAATGATTTGTCTTAGACGATTTGGATGACCTCTTGTATTTGTTGGTTGTGGATGATTGTCCTAATGGTGTATTCTAGAAGAATTGCGTGACCTCTTGTCTTGATGTCTTTTGTTTAACCCAAGTCAAGTCAATGAAATGAATGATTACAGAAGGAGATTACATGTTTATTGCGATCATTCTATTAGAGCGTTGGATACAGCGAGGGATCAGTGTTTCTTCCAGACTTTTTTCTTGAAATTTTCGGGGAGGGGGGGGGGGCGGTAGACTTTCTTCGAGGGGGGGGGGGGGGCGGACACTGTTAAAAGTATACATTTTCTATATCTATATATATAAAGCATTATTTTCAAATTCTAAAAACATAATTCTGAGTTTAATTTTATACTTTCATTGTTGTTTTTAAAATGTGTGAATATTGCTCTTGTAACAAAAACAACTATCACTCATTCACTTGCACACCCCTCGCAGAGTTTCTTCCAGGCAACTCTTCAGTACTCCACAGTATAAATTTAGGCCCTAAACATTTAACATAGCAGCCAATAACCTATTAATTAATCATTCAATTCCTCAATTTTTTTTGAAAACCTAAGCGAAGCTAGGCAGTCCCGTCCCCCCCCCCCCCCCGAATTTTTTTTGTTTTGTATAGACTTGGTCCATTTATTAAAAGGGACTGAAAAATATCAATATTTTATTGTGTAACATGGCCTGTGATACACCGAAGTTTAATTGTTTTCTTTGTTTTTACTTTAATTTTTATGTTATTGTTAATAGTACATATTTATCGAATATTGTTTCATCTCTATTTAATAATCTAGATAAACATTTTTTAAAAATATTATAGTGTGCTATAGGAAAAGTAACGACTGAGGAAATTCAACGACGTATAATTAGCTTACTCGAATGTCTTTTAAAAGTGTAAGCTAATTCAATAAAGTTTTGTATAATAGGCGAAAACAAAATGTATTAAAAAAATGATAGAATAACGTAATTATTTAAAAAATTCTTACAAAATGTTTTTTTGTACTTACTGTACATGTCCGACTTAGTTTTTTAATTAATGTTTATTTGTTTCAAATTTTTACATAGCTAGCGCTTTGAAGTGTATTTTTATTGTTTCTCTTGTTAATGAAAGAAGTTAAAATGGGAAGTAATTAGTAAACTGGATGTTAACAAAAAACAATACATTTTTAAAAAGACATCATTAGCTCAAATGTATGCAAACACTGTAAGAAAATATAACATTAACTAAAATATAATATGTTCATTAAATGTATGGTAACATCGAGTTGCGATTGGGTTATATATGTTCTTAATATAACATGTTTTCGAAGTTAAACCGACAAAAAGTGACGAAGTAGTCGAGAGGTTGATTGCACAGCGTTTAGTCATAAAGTATGACATTGTTGTATTGCACTATACCCAGACATCTAACCAGCCATTCCACGGATTATTTGCAAAACGTTTTTACAAAGACACATACACATTCTAGTTACAACTCAATGTTGAAAACAAACATATAAGAACTGCAGGACCACAGACCACGTAAACACACGTCAACAGACAACCGATCAGAACGTGTAAACTGTACCTACGGCAATGCATCGATACCAAACTGTCATAATTTTAGTTTTAGTTTTATTTAAATTCCGAAAGTATTCTAGTCCCAACTGTAATGGTACCTTACAAAATGTCATAACTAACTAGCGGGTGTATCCAGATAATCTCTTTAGATGTTGTGACAAGCACAACCACTCAAACGACTGTCAGGTTTCCATAAAGAAGTAGTTGCTGTTTTTGTTACTGTAAACAGTCCACCCTGTTCCATGTTTAAATATACCACATAATTTCACGGATTATGAGATAACATCATTAGATCGTTAACGAACTGTGAGTACGTTTTCTATCAAGTCATCAGATCCTCGATTTAGTTCAAAACATGCTCACTGCCCGTTGACTTTTTCCACCTTAGCTACATGGTTGTTAGGTCAATGATTGTTCGGTCAATGCTTACAATAACTATATTTACAAGTTATAGATGTAGGCCTAATCTATTGGCATAAGGAATGTATTATTTTACTGTAAATTGCCTAATTTATTGACCAACAATACAATAAACTAAAAAAAAAATACACTAAAATAAAATTAGTAAACAAATGCACATGTAAAATAAAGTGTAAACATTTACACACACAACTAATTTGGCTTGCTAGATCCTGCCTAGTTCACAATTAAAAGCCAAACGATGCATCTAATAAGTAGTAAATATCAGTCTTAATATCCTGATACACAAACATCAAGTTGTATTTACCAGGTATTGTAATTAAACCGTTTAATTATGACATGATCAGCGGTCTGTAAACATAAACAAAACGTGTTAAATGTTGTAGTGTATGGAACCTTACTGATCAGATAATACATGGGATATTTTAATTATTGTCAATAAATAACATTAAAATAGAAACCTCATATTAGGGCTTATCAAACACAGTTTAAACCTTTTTCGCAAGATTTCAAACAATCGACGCACTACATACATAATTTTGTTTTTTTAAATAACCATGTAAAATACAGGGAGAGAATAACGAAACAAAGACTACAAGAAGTGAGGTGGCAGACCACAATCCTAGGTACCATCGGAGAAATGTTTTCATAGTTGTCATGACAATAATAACACCTCGTAATAAATACATCTTTTTTTTTTAAGAGTCGTTTGGTTGTTGATTTTAAATATAAGCGATCTAATTTTTTGTTTGTTTGATGTAGTTGGTGGAAATTGTTCTGTTGTTTGATATACATACAATTTAGGGTATAATGGGTCTATTTCATTGTGCTACCCTGGCGAAACTAGTATAATTGTAGGTTTTTCTAGTTTTTTGTTTACTTTTTTCCCCTTTAGTTTTGTACATGTGTCTTTGTCTTTTTTTTGTCGGACTCTCTGTATATGTTATACCACATAGGTAAAATCTGTCTATTATTGGGATTGTTAATTTTTTATATTTAAATCACCCGTAACAGCCACAGTTTGTGAACATTTTCTGAAGGAAATAATAGACGGTGAGAAAAAAAAAATGATGAAACAGATCCTACAGTTCTAACCCCACGACTGTCGCATGTTTTTTTCTCAATGTCTGACAGCCATTTACTTTTCTTATGTAAGCACTTGCTTTTCTGAGAATGTTAGTTGATCTTACATTTTATTATGGTTTTGATTTTACCAAAGAACATGTTGATTTACCAAGAGTAGCTACCTCCCTCTGCTAAATGCAATATTCATGTTTTCAAGGGAGACAATGCAAATCTGCCACAAATAGCAAGCCGGGTAAAATATACAAAATTGTGTTATTAAACACCTTTTAATTTAAAAACAGAGTGTAACATTTTATAGAATATAATAATTATTTACAAAAGTTCAAAATGTTTAGTTTTACTTCGATTAATTATTAAAACTTTATTGTAATTTCAAAAATTGAAAGCCTTATATTCGTATTAACATTTTTTAAAGACATGCAATAAAATCTTATTAACAATGTTCCCTTGTGCTTTTCGCTGGGAGTTGAAATGTTTTTTCTAATACTTTTAAGCAACATTTGACTTGTTCTCTTGCTCGAAATTTTACGTCGGAAATGGATGTAACAAGTACTGATATAAAATAACTTTTATCCGTAGAAAAGGACACAAAAACATCACGTAAAACACGGAACATACGTTTTAAAAAAACGTTGTTGAGGTATGAAATAATTAAATAAATAACGCCTCTAGGTACGTAAATCTCCTTAGAGGTCATCCATATATGAGGTCCAAACATATTTTAAAATTATTTTGGACAACCTCCCCACACAAGTCCACTTAATTCGCAAAAGTCTATTTTTTTCAGACCCCCCCCCCCCACCCGTGTGGACGTCATATATGGATGACCTCTTACATTCCCATTTGTATAACATTCTCTAACTAATTTCAAAATGCACATATTAAAGTCCTGTTACATTAACAACGTTCTCTCGGTCAGCTCGCTTTCATGATTTTATAAAATAGAAGTTTAAAAATACCTGGAAACCCAGCCATGTTGCTTGCATCAAAAACTACGAGATTAGCACGGGAAAGGTGGGGGTCGTAAAATACTTTGTTGATCACTTCCCCCATTTGTTGGCTCTGATCTGTATATGATGAAGGAAGGTGAAGATGAACATGATACATTTTAGAGAGCATCAACTGCAACGTTCTCCTAGCTGTTTAAAAACTCTAAGTATTGTGTTTGTGGCTGTGTTTTTATCTAACTTACTTTGGACAAATATTAATGTATAACTGTACTTGATACATAGATAACCGAAATATAATCTCGTATCAAAACATGTTATGTTTTTTCATTATCATCAATAGAACTAGACTTGCCAAAACATGAACAACCATTGAGATAATTAAAAAACATACTGGATCAAGATATTATTTTCAACTAGTGGTTTCTGAAAACACAGTTTCAAATTAAAGTAATTGACTGTGGTTATGGAAAATGGACAATAGATGTTGATATAAAAGAAGATAAAAGTTTTTTAGGCACGTACATCATTTTTATTTTGAGCGCTCGGTAACTCTAATTATCGATCATAGTAAACTGTACATGCCACAGTAGGGATTCTTTTTTTAAACTCACAGATACCATGTACTTCTAAACTGTGAAGACTACATGGTCCACTGAACCTGATCTCCATGTTTCATACATTGATAATGTGATGCCAAGATAAATTTGAAGTCAAAAGGCCATTTATATATACATGTGACAAGAATTCAATACTGGCACAATGCAAAACCAAACTTGAATATAGGCAAATGGTAGCGAGAGCTCACATTTAGTCATTACATCAAAGAAATATCACCTCAAGACCTGGTCGTAGAGGCAAGAATTTCACTTCAACCCTACCAGAAGTTGATAAATCAAAGGAAGAAAAACGCAGGAGTTATGCACAATGTACAACAGAAAAAAAATGTAAGCTGAGTACCCCAAAATATGGAAGACGATTGTGAATTCATTGTTTATTGGGCTTAAAATATAACATCAGATGAATGGTGGAACACCTACGAAGGGGTTAATTTTTCTAGATGACCGCCGTTGTCACAGTTATCAGGAATTTATCACCAATTTTTTGGTGGAAATGCATATGCAGATGTACCTTTAAAAAGCTGTAAACAATATTTATTTTCTAACGAGTATTAAATAAAGTTTTTTTTTGTTTTGTTTTTTTTAACCGGCGCCTACCCCTAATGATTGAAATAAATAAAAACAGATAACATTAATTGGTATTATGAGACGCTAAAACCAAATGTTAATAATCTAAATAGATTTACAAGACACAGAGACAACGTGTGAAGCCACTGACATAGTAATGACAGGAAAATGTTAAGGACATGGATTGTTTTTGTTTGGAGAGTAAAAGCTGTATCGTCTGCGTAGGCTAAAATTGTTTTGTTCGATAAGTTTTGTATGTCTATTGCTCTGATGTATGTATTGTACCTAATGCTTTCTAAGAAGAGTTCTATTGCTAGTAAGTAAAGGGATGGGAGGTGGTGGGGGGCATTGTCTAATTAATTTTATGATCTATCAGTAGGTGGCTGTGTGTGTTGTAAAATATGATTTGTATCCGAATTGTTTTTTCTTTGAGAATTGTGGGAAGATATGTGTGCGCTACTGGATGAAAAGCTTTCACATGGTCTGAGTATGCATGCTGGGGTGTTTTTATCGTGTGTATACTGAATGATATATCTGTGTGTATTTTCCTCCCTGTGATATTGCATTGTTGGTCAACATGAATTAATTTGTATGTGAATGGTTCTATTTTGGCAATCTAGAATTATGGTATAATTGTATAGTAGGATGTTTAAAATAAAAGTAGATCTATAAATGTGGGTTAAATTAGGGTCAGTCTGGGATTTCCGAAGAAATGTTATGAAATATGTTAAACTTGTAACGGCACCGTTCAGACAGGAAATTATTTCGATCGTGTCTAAACGAGCATGGTTCTATTGGTTGTGAAGTTTTTATATAATTCACAAAATCAGGAAATGTATATAAAAATCTATATACACAGACAAAAGCATTCAAATAATTGATCAATCAGACTTTATCACATCTCTTCTAAATGTGTATCACATATATCCACTGGTTTTAAATTATAATGTCATAGCCATTTTAAATAAAAAGCAAAGACACCTATTCAAATTTTATAATTTTTCAAAAATGGTTTGGTATATAACATATCAGACAAAAATACGCGTGTAAAATTAATAGAACTAACGGCAGTTTCTTCAAAGATCAGTTTAAAAATAAACGATTTTGTCGGTTTTTGATTGCCATTGTTGACTGTGATACACCAAAGTTGACATTTTTTAAATCTTATTTTTTTGTATTTACTACATATTTGTCAATCTTGTTTCATCTCGAATAAATTAATTATTTGATTTTAAGTACACGATTTGGTGGCTTTTTTCTCAACCTATTGGAGTCTAAAAATAGCCGAACTTACCAGTTATGTGTTGTTGTAATTGTAGTAACTTGACCTACTTGACATACAACTCCCATATACTTATTTTATATATATATTGCTATTTTAGCAATGATTACATTGACTTTGGAGCATTAAAAAATATTAATTAATTATGTTAACAACTAAACAAAGTAAAGCATTAAGTAACGTGTCATCTATCTACTGAAACAAAATGCATGGATTATCGAATTGTTCCAAGTGAAGTAACTGTGTTTTCTAATCTTACTAATTTTAAACAAAACACACTCTTGAGTTCACACTTTGATCAAACGAATGAAAAGTTTATTGTCGATGTAGAGTGAACATGATGGATCCCTTACAGCTATGTTGCGCTCGATATGTTAGGGTGTATATATGTCAATTATACATATCGCTATTATGTCCTCATATATTACGGTGTATAATATATTTATCTACGTACGGCTGTGTTAGGGTGCCATTATATGTATGAATATAGACGACTAGGTTATGGTGACATATGTGTATATGTGTACGGCCTGCATTACATTTAAATGTGTGTGTTAAGGTGTAACACGTTAGCATGTGTATGGCAGTGTTACGGTGTAATATATTTACATTGTGTACAACCTACCTAACAATGTTTTTGAAAGTTAAATATAAGACTTTACATTAAGACATGCTCCCCATGACAGACAGTAAATTGAAGACTTTACATTGAGACATCTTTACCCTGAAACAGACGGTTGGTTAGAAGACTTTACATTGAGACATCTTTACCCTGAAAGAGACGGTTGGTTAGAAGACTTTACATTTTGAAATAGTCATTCTGTTGCCGTTTCCAATTTATGGAATCATCACTGAAGTTGACTTTAACATTGGCGATTAAACCAAAACTAAATATATTTCTAAAAATTTGAGGATACGCAATTTCTGCCTTGGTTTAGGTAATGGTTAAGGAGCTTTCTCCTCCCCTAAATTTATATCACACCTCATTTTACTAAACTCCTCGCTCAAAATTACAGTAAAAAGGCGTTAATGTAATTATTTTTTTTTAATATTTTCCCGACTTAATTAAACTTTAATTAAGTTCGATTTTCTTGACAACGCAAATACAATTAAAACTCATTTCCTCTCTCTAGATGTGTCGTCATGTATGGACGATTCATTGTGTATCTGGTACTCTTTAGTAAGCAAAAATTGATATGCATACAGCTCAACACATTATGGGTTCTACTTTTAATAGTGAAGCATAACAATACACAACATCAAAAAGGGGGATAGCAATTAAAAGAAAATACATGTTGAGAACAGAAAACTCTCTTCAAAATACCCATAATAATATTATGGTTATTTTGAAGAGAGTTTTCTGTTCTCGACATGTATTTTCTTTCAAAAGATTAGGGATATTACATACAACGCTGAGAGAGTGTCGAAGCAGTGTATTGAACGATATCCTCGCCTGTCTTTTAAATGAGTAGGAATTAATGCTATTGTATTTCCAGTTTGCATTTTTATAGCACTTTCAACATTAAACAAATACACATCTATTTTTTGTATGTTATTTTAATCATTTTATTGTAGAATAGACGTCTAATTTTAAGAAAAATTAGAAAGTCACTTTAATTTTTTTTGTTTTGTTCAAAATGTGTTTACCAAAAGGTCTATTTAATAGTTAATTATTTCCCTTGCACAATAACCAAACAAGAAAAAAATATTGGTAAATATCAGCATCGGAAAAATGAAACAAATAAAAAAATATGGGCAACATTGTATCGAATCATATGAATACATTTAACATAAACTAATATATAAACTATGTAACAATGTAAGATGCGTATGCGTTACTAAAAGAGATGGTCAAATGTAGCTCAATTTAAAGTTGAGCATGTGTTAAATATGGCAGGTATTATGTTGATACACTCATGAATCAAGTTATTGAAACTGTCATTTAAATTAGTGGTCGGAGTAGTCGAGTTACTTATTGCACCGATTCTCTTCTCGACATTTTGACTAAGATCAAAGTGTACTATCTGCTATGGGTTATGTACGGAGTCAGGTAACCCATCTGACCTGAGTGGACTAATTGCCCCGTTCATTTTTTTAGAAAAAGAAATGTATCATAATTAAATCATCGGTCATTTTGAACGCCAAATAATATTAGTACAATAGATAACTAATTACGTATATAACAACTTATTATAAAATATATCCAACTAACAACACATTGCTACCAATATAACGACAACATCAAACACAAATTAATATTATGTATACGTGTTTTTATTTAGTTTAAAAAGTGAATTATATTTTCTTTTTTTTAATAAGTACTGATATATTTTAAGAAAACAAAATTTAGTTCGCAATTAAAAATGTAATTTGTATATACGTATATATTAATTATACTCCCCCTTGATCATTGTCAAGTAGTTAGGTACATTGTTACTGCTCTAGTTGTGATTGCTATAGTATAAGTTTGGCAAATGAAATAAAGTACGCATTTTCTGCCCTGAAATATTACTTACAGTAAACTGTAATTAATTGTTTAATAAATATTTGAATTTTTTAAAATAAACTTATGTCTGAACTAATGTGTATGTAACAGTATGTAACAGTATAATACACATTTAAAATCCCAAAATTTAACAGCTGGCGGGTTACCAGCATTGATGTATTTCTTATAAAGGATATTTATCATTTTAACAAGACATCCATTGTTTTTAATAACAAATAGGTCTTTGATTATGCCAAAAATAATAGTCTTGATGCTTTGACAATAACTTGCTTATAGATACGGGTTATCCTGCTACAGGCTATTTGAACACATGGACTTTGACTATAAGTGGTTTGTAGGTAACGATGTTATTTTTTTTTTACCACAATGTCTTTGCTAAGATGTGGTTTGTCCACACATGCGTTTTATACATATAGGATAATTGAATAGGCCTACAAATGTTTTACTCATATGCATTTATTCCACATGCATTTAAATAATTTTAAAAAAATATTTAAGAGTTACAATTTATGGCACTTTAATTAAACTATTCTTTTTTCTCTAAATAAAGCACATGAGCCAACACACACAAACAAGAATAGATGTTTCATATCGTTATCTCCATACATCAGTTAAAAATATAATAATAAGCTAAACATTAATTTACTCAAGTGTATTGACAACACTCATACATATTCAAAATGTCTAACCTAATTACTTGTTTGTTTATATCGATGTAAACAATTAATACACATTAAAACAACGAATACGGTATGGTTATTTTAAGTTACTTTTAAAGACACCCGAAGTATTCTGTATATCTGAATTCAGAAGGACAAACAAAATGTTTTTTTTTTTACACATTCTACAGTGAGTGACCCGTAATATAATTTTGGTGACCCGTGGACTACTGCTGTTGACCCGAGGGCTTTTGCTGGTGACCCGTGTGATCTACTGTGAGTGAATATTTCAATGTGATAACTGATCTAAGTTGTCTCAATAAAACAGGAAAGAACACGAGGGGAAACAATGAATTGATCAATTTCAATTCCCTTACTAAATGTCTTTTAAGTCGACACAAATTTAAATTAAGTGAAAATAAAACAGTTGAGTTGTCGTTTTATTGCTAGATATTTTGAAAATACGAAGTAGGGTTAGGTGATTATATTGAGTATGCCGTGTAATTAATTACATAGCGAATGTGTAATTAAAGTCAAACGTTATGAAATTAGGAGATCAGTGTTTACGTAATGACAACTCATGTTTCATAACACATTTTATTGTAATGCTGTATTTTTTTATTGTTTAATGTTTCCAAAAGTAAAAGTGTAACAGCATGCACATTAATGCAATGTTGCTTTAATTTATTGTATCGGTTTAAAAAAACCGGGAGTGATCTCCCCTAAACTTTCTCGAATATTCTTATATAAAACAACAGGGGATGGGAACTCGGGCTATTGACATGATTTTTAATATATTTTAAATACTTAAAGTTTTAAAAATAGAATAAAAAACGTTTTAATAACAAGCTTTTATGTAATGATGCACTAAAAAGTAGAAAATAAATTATAGACTACTATTTAAATAACTATAAAGAAAAGCGTGGGTCACTTTAGTACTTTACTACCTATTGGATACCTTTACTAATGTTAAGGAAGACACCCACGCTTTTCTTTATAGTTATTTAAATAGTAGTCTATAATTTATTTTCTACTTTTTAGTGCATCATTACATAAAAGCTTGTTATTAAAACGTTTTTTATGAATTTTTTTTTCAGTACTTTACATGTTTTATCTACAATAGAGTTACATGACTAAAAACCATTGCGCGCCTACTGAATATCACGTTCAGTAGGCGCGCAATGGTTTTTGAACGCAGCCATTACGTGGTCGTGATGGCGCAGCTATTGATGACGCGTGTGGTGTGGTTGGCTAGACATGCCTACTAATTCGGTCCAAATTTTAATTAATTCATAAAAAATCAATTAGGCATCCAATTAAGTCAAATTTAGTTTCAGATTGCATTGTCTTCATGTCTTGACCCACGTGCCAACTGTGAATCGTATCGGTCAAGTAGAACTGTCCGAATTTTCACTCCTGCGTTTCTATCTAGACTGACGACAGACAGAATGACGAGGAAGTGAGTTAAATAAAAGCTTGTAAAAAATTCATAAAAAACGTTTTAATAACAAGCTTTTATGTACTTATGCACTAAAAAGTAGAAAATAAATTATACACTACTATTTAAATTACTATAAAGAAAAGCGTGGGTCACTTTAGTACTTTACTACCTATTGGATACCTTTACTAATATTTGAGAAGAGACCCACGCTTTTCTTTATAGTAATTTAAATAGTAGTGTATAATTTATTTTCTACTTTTTAGTGCATAAGTACATAAAAGCTTGTTATTAAAACGTTTTTTATGAATTTTTTTTCAGTACTTTACATTTTTTATTCACAATAGAGTTACATGACTAAAAACCATTGCGCCTATTGAACGTGATGGCGCGCCTACTGAACTTGATGGCGCAGCTATGGAACGTGATGACGCGTGTGGTGCGGTCGGCATAGACATGCCTATTGATTCGGTCCAAATTTTAATTAATTAATAAAAAATTAATTAGGCATCCAATTAAGTCAAATTTAGTTTCAGATTGCATTGTCTTCATGTCTTGACCCACGTGCCAACTGTGAATCGTATCGGTCAAGTAGAACTGTCCGAATTTTCACTCCTGCGTTTCTATCTAGACTGACGACAGACAGAATGACGAGGAAGTGAGTTAAATAAAAGCTTGTAAAAATAGAATAAAATCTCGTAGACAAAAGAATTGCACGCCAAGTGAACTAGTGAACGCCAAATAAAAAAGTGCACAATAGCGCGCAATATTATTAGTACTTTAAAAATTTACATTAGTTTTTTGAGAAATCGGAAGTAGCGTAAATTACTACTTCCGGTCAACGGAAATTACTCAAAATTTAACAGAATGTTGAGAATTACATCTTTTACTTACATGTGAAATTTCATTTATCTATCTGAAATAGTACTCAAGTTATAGGCTTTTGAAAAATTCAAAGTAGGAAAAGTACCACTTCCGGTTATCGGAAATCGCTCAAAAGTTGATACGGATCTACGATTTTGATAAAATACTTATATATGAAATTTCATCAACCTAGCTATAACGGTACTCAAGTAATCGTGTTTACACACGGACACACACACAGACACACAGACATACGGACAGAATTGCAAAGCCCAGTTTTTCAGACTGGATTACGCATAAAACCTCTTAATTTTGATAAATCTGGATTGATAATTTTTGCCCGATTAAAATAAGCCCTCTATACTTCGGATGTGATGAAGGACTGAGGTGTAATACGGTGAAAATTGTTAAAATTTCAAGTGATTTTTGTGCACGATTACAATACTTTCTCTATACTTCGTATATACGAGAAAGTAAAAAAAATGTGTATATCATGTCCTTTAGCCGGCCGCTATATTTAGTTTATACAAACTTAAAAGAAAACATATTTTAAGTTTACTTTAAGACACCAACGGCAACAATTGTGGTACCAGATCCTTACCGTTATTGAGTTCGTCATCCTGTGGTATCACGTGGTCACTAGGCTACGTAAACAATTAATACCACTTTAATTACAATTCATTAAGCGTGACTTAGTGACAAATAGCCACCATGTTTTTTTTTGTTATCAATGTGAATTATGTTCACAACAATTGATTTAGTTCTAAAATTGTTATGTCTCCGTGGATAAGGAGACTTGCATTTAAGTGAGATAAAACAAGAACGTACAAGTCCTATTGTGGGTATTTTCAGGATCAGTCTAGGATTTCCAATTAAATGTTATATAACTTATGTTGACGTTTTTATGAAACTGATCTAACAGGAACATTAATTCGAAGATGTAAAAAAAAATTAGTGGGGGGGGGGGGGGGGAGGGGGGGAGGAAGTGGTTTTGTCGATAGTAAAAGATTTATAAAATTCAGAAAAGCATTAATTAGACGCTAAATTAAGATCTAATACAGAACATTACTAAATAAGACTTCATCTCAAAACTCCAAAATTTGTAACACACATCGTGAAAGTGTTAAATATTCAATGAAATATATATTTTAAATAGACAACAAACGCAGTTTATAATTATCTTCAAATATACATTTTTAATGTATTTTTAACTATTTATGTTTGTTTATACACGTAAATCCTGGGTGTTATTATCTTCTTTTTCTTTTTCAAATTTATTTTATGTTTTTGCTGTGTTAATTAAGTTGGTTATTACTCCCCTTGCTAAAATGTTCAGAACAATATTGAAAAAAAAACATACAGTATAACGCTTACATTGCTCAACAAGACTAACCGTAAATTAGACTTAACTTACTTTAATCACTATTTTGTTTTGAAATTCGATGCTAGAAATGTTACTAACATTTAGACACATTTAAAATAGAAAATATGTAATCACATATGATATATAGTAGCTATGTTGGGAGATAATCAGATATGGTTCAAGTTGTGTATGAGTTCAATATGGTAGAGACTATGTTAATGCAATCCTTAATAAGTAATTAAAACATCAATTTAAAGTCATTATTATGTGAAGAAAGCATGTGCAATCATCATAGAGAGGGTATTATTAGTAGTGGTGTATAGTAGGGTAAGAGATAATCGAATATTTATTTTGTGCAGATAAAGCAACATTATAACATGTTTTGAAATGGACTTGTGTTTGATCTTACCCACTGTGCCAGGCTATACACAATTAAAAACAAATAGGTCTACAGTGTGTGTGTATCTTTTTACACATACCATTACGTGTGTATTAATTATATGTTTATCGCAAGTAACTAGTAATAACTTGGTCATTACAATGCCTGCCAGGAACCCATCGATTTCTGAACTAAACTGTCAGTTGGAATGGTCTAGCTTACAATCGTCCTTCACTAGCTATTGATAGTGTTTTAAAGCAAAATAAACCGGGAGTGATCTCCCCTAAACTTTCTCGAATATTCTAATATAACACTACGTGGGATGTCAACTCGGAATATAGACATGATTTTTGTTTACTTAAACTTTTAAAAATAGAACAAAATCTAGTATATTATTAGTACTTTATAAATTTACATGCGTTTTTTGAGAAATCGGAAATAGCGTAAATTAGTACTTCCGGTCAACGGAAATTACTCAAAATTTAACAGAAGGTAGAGAATTAGATCTTTTACTTACATGTGAAATTTCATTTATCTATCTGAATTAGTACTCAAGTTATAGGCTTTTGAAAAATTCAAAGTAAAAAAAGTACCACTTCCGGTTATCGGAAATCGCTCAAAAGTTGATACGGATCTACGATTTTGATATAATACTTATATATGAAATTTCATCAACCTAGCTGTAACGGTACTCAAGTAATCGTGTTTACACACAGACAGACACACAGACACACACACACACACACACAGACATACGGACAAGATTGCAAAATTATGTTTTTCCGTATCAGTGAGGTGTAAAACGTCGAGATTTGTAAAAATCTCGATTTTTTTTTTGCACGATTACAATACTTTCTCTATACTACGTATATACGAGAAAGTAATAATTTCAGTCGCAACATTGGTAGTGTCAAATTCACAAAATAGGAAAAATAGGAAAAAAAAAACTAAATAAAGGCGAGGCGTATGCTTTGTCGCGGGTCAGCTGGTATGAAATAAATCAACAGTTAACGATGTTTGATTTGGTTACGTGTTTACATTTGGTTATAAACTTTAAATGTGATGGTAAAGTAAAAAAAAAATCAGAGAATGTGAATTCTATAGTTGACGGCCTCACAACGAAACACACATTCACTTTCACGCACGCGTGCCTACGTACTTCCCCACTAAGGTATGAAGTAATTACTGCATGAATATTTGAATTACATGTATGTACGTGACGATTAGCTGTGTGTGCTGTGTGTGAGTATGTAATATTTTTATATGTGTACCTGACATGGATTATTAAAGACATACTACACATGAAGCTCGTGCTCACAAAAACATTGCACTAGAATTAAATGCGGCCATCTTACTTATAGTTTAGTCCGTTTATATACACGTTTTTAAATCGCAGACATTGTTTTCATAACGGTTTAAATGTATGATTTTTGTATAGAGCTGCTTTTTTTCTTTGATTGATTCACATGTTTTTTCATAGTTCAAGTGTTTAAGTCTTGTAACATTGCTTCTCGCTTTTTTGACTTCGATTAAAGTGACCTGTCCCGATAAATCTATTAGTTCAAGTCTCTCTACGATAAGACTATACGAGTCACAGACGACCCGAGTTAGCACTAGATTTTGACATTTTGCTATTACTGTAGTGTCATATGTAAGCATAATCAACAACAACAATGGAGTTGCGCCCATTCATGATCCATCTACGGCAAAAGCTGTAGGGAGGAGACTCTATGGTTACGGTCCACGTTGCTAAATGAAATCATGAGCCCCACACTTTTCAGATACAGCCAAGTCACTAACAATCTCAATCAAAATATCAGATGAAGATGGACCATCATCAAGACCAACGGCCACCACATTATTTATGGCCACATAATCCACAGTCTAATCAGCCCGCACCAGATCCTGCGACCCACACCTTCATTGTAGCAGATCTAAACAACACTAAAACACAACATGGACCCAACACACTTGAGCTATCCATGCACAAGAAAGATAATGTATGTGGCAAAGCGATGACGAAATAGTGTAATGTTTGTCATAGATAAGCGATAGATAGCGTAGGTCAACTAGACATTGGTCAAGCAGAACCAATATAATGCAGTGACGAACTGACCATTTACGTGAGATGATCAGCTGACCACTGAAATATCAGTTTCGAGTTGGATGTAGATATCGTTAGAAGATTGTTAGAGTTTTCAGAGGAAAAACTATGTGACTATTTATGTGAGATGATCAGCTGACCACTGAAAGGAGTTAGGGGATTATTGGAGCGTTTAGGGATCAATCGCGGATAAGCGAGTAGTAGCGGAGATTGATATTTGTGCAAAAAAGCATTTGAAATCAGACTAGAGACCGAATATTATTAAGAGTTGTGTAGAGTAAGAGAGAATAGAAAATGTATTATATGCAAATAAAGCAACATATTAATCATATGTTTATCGTAAGTATCAACTTATAACATGGTCATTACAAGGCATGCCAGGATCCCATCTATTTTAAGAGAACTAAACAACAATCCACACATCATTATTTCTTTTCAATTAAGCTATAGAATTTGTGTTTGAAGCTGGAAATTACAATAATTTTCAGAAAGGATTTCCTTATTTATATAATTTAGAAAAAAAGCGCTACAGTTTTCTTTGCTTGCCATTACATAGATAATATAATATATTTTTTAAAATATCTCTTTTTTTAGCTTTCGATTTTATTAAATAGAATTTTTATTTTGATATTTTTTTCTTATTTTTTTATAGGCCTACATTATTTTGATCTAAGTTACATGTCTAACTAATTATGATAATTATTATGCAGTACTTTCCCTTGCTGATTTTTAAAACTGGAATCGATTATGCAGCACTAGAATATATTTTTACTTTCTCGTATATACGAAGTATAGAGAAAGTCTTGTAATCGTGCAAAAAAAAAATCGAGATTTTTACAAATCTCGACGTTTCACACCTCACTGATACGGAAAAACATAATTTTGCAATCTTGTCCGTATGTCTGTGTGTCTGTCTGTGTGTCTGTGTGTCTGTGTGTCTGTCTGTCCGTGTGTAAACACGATAACTTGAGTACCGTTACAGCTAGGTTGATGAAATTTCATATATAAGTATTTAATCAAAATCGTAGATCCGTATCAACTTTTGAGCGATTTCCGATAACCGGAAGTGGTACTTTTCCTACTTTGAATTTTTCAAAAGCCTATAACTTGAGTACTATTTCAGATAGATAAATGTAATTTCATATGTAAGTAAAAGATCTAATTCTCTACCTTCTATTAAATTTTGAGTCATTTCCGTTGACTGGAAGTAGTACTTTACGCTACTTCCGATTCCTCAAAAAACTAATGTAAATTTTAAAAGTACTAATAATATTGCGCACCATTATGCGATTTTTTATTTGGCGTTCACTTGGTGTGCAATTAATTTGTCTACGAGATTTTATTCTATTTTTAAAACTTTAAGTATTTAAAATGGATTAAAAATCATGTCTATTGCCCGAGTACCCATCCCCTGTTATTTTATATAAGAATATTCGAGAAAGTTTAGGGGAGATCACTCCCGGTTTATTTTAGAACAATATACAGAAAAAAAAATTCATGAAGCTTGGTTAATAATAAATGTCGGACATTTTTTATGTAGACCAGTGACGAATACAATCATTGCTGTCAGTTAACACTTACAGATATCTGAAGAGATTTTTTTAAAACTCGGAGTGCGATATTAACAAGATAAACAGTGACACTATTTTGGACTCGGTCCGTCTATGAAAATTCATGCGAAAGTCAAATATTACCTAACAGTTTCAGAAGAGAAAAAAAGTACATATCAGTTGAAACATTGATTAATCTGACGTTATTGCCTGTCTTAAATATATGTGAATTTCAAAGTTTGTAATAATAAAACATTTTAGCAACTAAATAAAATAAACTAACTTATATGTATTCAGTATTGATCAATATGTTTTCAATACGGACTGTTTAATTGAACGTTTTAATCACTACTAACAACTACGTGTAGTGAGTTATGTGTTGCTACCGAGGAAACAAGGGCAGTGACCTAACCTAGTGTAAAGCGTATATATTTTAGTTATTGTCTCCCTTAGACCAGTCTTTAAAGTTTAAACTGTCGCTACATGGTTCCTAAGATCGTGTCCGTGTCTGTAGTACAGGTCTGTCACAGTCACCCATCGTCTCACGAGTTCGGCCTATCTGGTGATGTGAGTTGTCACGTCCGACTGACGTTGACTTTTATTTCTCCTTCACCAAAGCGTTTCTTTCAAAGCTACACGAAAAGAAAACTGACTTTATTTATTCTAGAGTAAATAAATCTAATGCCACAAGAATAATGACGTTATCGATACTCAATAATAAAGACACCTACATTACTACCTAATGTATTTATTTAATCTTAAAAGTGGTCTGCATGTAGTGTTTCTTTCATACTTTTTAAGGGGTGGGCGGACACTAATAAAAGTATATTTTCTATATAAATTCGTTATCGTTATAGAGGGCGGTATACGGTCTCAAAGGGCTCAGCAGTCAAAAACATTTTCTTTCTAAAATAAAATGAAAAAATAAATAATATGTATTATTCTTTTTTAAAGAAAATGTAGAAAACACGAAGAGGTCACTAGAGCAATGATTAAATGGTATCCTCTCTTGTCTTTCAAATGTGTACAAAAGAATACTACTATTTTTATATTTTTGCAATTACAGAGATATTTTAAAAATATACGAAACCAACTCTCATTGTTTGATCATAATTGAAACAATTTATATAAAATAAAATGTTTTTTTATCGTTACAACTGTGCGTTTGTTTCATTTGATTTTTTTGTTCCAATTCTTGTACCAAACCTGTTATGACTATTGAATAGAAGATTACGTCCCTTGCAAACATTCCAAAGCAATAAAGTAATTGGTAACAATTTTTTATCTCTATGGGTAAACTAAAAAAAATAATACTGTGTGGCCGGCAAAGTTCCTAACCATTTAGAAAAATAATAAACTATGTCACCGGACTTACTGACGCCACTTAAACATTAATATAACTCGACCTAGTGACGCCACTAAAACATGTAAGTAACCGGACCTTGTGACGCCACCAAAACATTAATGTTACCCGACCTAGTGAAACATTAATGTAACCCGATCTGGTGAAACATGAATGTAACCAGGCCTAGTGACGTCACTAAAACATTAATGCAACCCGACCTGGTGACGCCATAAAAAATGAAAGTAACCCGACCTAGTGACGCCACTAAAACAGAGAATAACTAAACAAAGACTACAAGAATTGAAGTGGCAGACCATATTCCTAGGTAAGATAAGAGAAATGTTTTCATAGTGGAAGTGACAATAATAAAACCTCGTAGTAAATATATCTTTTTTAAGTGTCGTTTGGTGGTTGTTTTTAAACATAAACTATCTAACATGTTGTGTTTTTTTTTTGTTTTTTTGTTTTTGTTTGATGAAGTTGTTGGAAATTGTTATGTTTGTTGATATAAATATAATTTATAATTTCCCCTTTAGTTGTGTATATGTGGTTTTGTCTTTTTTGTCGGACTCTCTGTATATGTTATATCATACAGGTATATATATATATATATATATATATATATATATATATATATATATATATATATATATATATATATATATATTATTGTGATTGTTGTGTCGTATGTTTTTGCTTAGCCTATTTTACCTATCTCTCTACCCCGTCCCATTATTTTCGATTTCTCTGCATTAATTATACCTCACATCATCTTCCGAATTCCGTGAAGGTTTCGATTTCATTGTATGTCGGTGGTAGGGAATTCATATCTAGCGTATGTGATCGTTTTCTTGGCCCTCGTGTTTAGCATGGCGATCATTTTATACAAACATCATGTCTAATACTTTCTAGCATATGATCCATACTAAGGTTATTTAGTAGCAGGGATAGCGGACAGCCTTGACTAACTGAATTTTTATCCGTATGGCTTTGTTGAGTGTATTATTTATAAGAAGGCCGTTGTGTGCATCTGCGTTGATGGTTTTAATCCATGTTTTTAGGTAAGGTTGTATGCACACATTTTTTTTTTCCTTAGCAGTGTATCATCAACTGTATTGTATGTTTTCTATTGATCTATACTATCGGTTGCCAGCTATTTGTTTATATTATATTGTCTCTCAAAAGATGGGTGCGATTCTGGATGTTCCTCCCTAGGATGCCATATTATTGGTCTCGGTGAATTATATCCTTGATGTACTTTCCTAGCTAGTGTTTTCGTCAATACTTTATAGCTGTAGGGTTATGGATCTATACTTTTTTAAATGATTTGAACATTTACATGTGTAATGGTTTGTGTTAGTATAAAGTCACTAAATCACTAAGTCAACCCAGCTCTGATGTTAGAGCATTTTTAAATAACCTCATTGTATTAAAAAAAATGGCAAACATTGGGTATAATAATTTTTTTAATAGATTATGCTTGTTTTATCAAAATCAGTGTTAGTTGAAAGACAATTAGCGTAATATGATGTTAGGAAAACATTACTCAGATAAGACAGTGCATATACATAGATGGAACAAAAATACGAGGAAATAAAAAGGTATTTTATGTAGCATAAATGGCAAGGTGACGGTTTAGTCAGATGATAGAGCATACGCCACGAGTTAGAATCATAGCTACATATTTCGACGCCCAGGGCGAACTATCGATGTTGTACTCCCGTCCATTGTGTATATTTAAATCCCCCGTAACAGCCACAATTTGTGATTTTTTTTTTTTTGAAAAACAGTGAGGAAAAAAAAGGATGAAACAGTTCTAACCCCACGACTGTTGCATGTTATGTTCTTAATGCTGACAGTCATTTACTTTTCTTATGTGAACACTTGCCTTTCTCATAATGTAAGTTGATCTTACATTTTATTATAGTTTTGATTTTACCAATAAACATGTTTATTTACCTATAGTAATTACCTCCCTCTGTTAAATGCAATATTTAATGTCTTCAAGGGAGACAATGCAAATCTGCCACAAATAACAAGCCGAGTAAAATATATACGAAATTGTGTAATTAAGCACCTTTCAATTTAAAAACAGAGTGTAATATTTTATAGACCGTAATAGTTTTATACAAAGAACTTCAAAATGTTTAGTTTTAATTCGTGTAATTATTAAAACAGTATTGTAATTGCAAAAATTGAAAGCCTTATATTTGTATTTAACATTTTTAAAGACTTGCAATAAAATCTAATTAAAAATGTCCTGCAATCGTTTTATTGTGAGTTACATTTTTTTTTCTCTAATACATTTATATCAGTATAACAAAGGCCTAGGGCAGGGGTCGGCAACCTGCGGCTCGCGAGCCGCATGCGGCTCTTTTGATATCAAGTTGCGGCTCTCCAGCTCCTTGAAAAAATACTAATAATCTTAATAAAAAAATAAAATATTTGAAATAAAAAAAAACATTAGAGGCTCTTTAAAACCAGGGAAATTTTGAAAATTGTAACTTTTGGCTCTTCCGCTTCAAAAGGTTGCCGACCCCTGTTCTATAACATTATATTCCTTTTATTATAGAAACTCGAAAACAAATTATACTAAAAAAACAAAAACTTTAAACACAATTTAAAAAAAAATGAGAATAGGTGGAGTAGAGTGTATATGGACCCTTGACAGCCTAGGACATTAGGCATTAGGCCCAGCCCCACAACTATGCTGTTGCCAGACCCATGGCAATGGTTCCATGCTTTCCACTACCGAAGTGCACATACAAATGTTATTGGCTCTTTAAAGTCTGGGAAATTTTGTAGAGTGTAGCTTTTGGCTCTTCCGTCTCAAAAGGTTGCCGACCCCTGGCCTAGGGAACAGAGCCATAAAATGTCAGAACCAGATAACCCTTCAAGTGATGCAGTTGAAGAAGTGGAAGAGGAAGATCATGCCGAAGAAATAGGGGAAGGAGGTGATAGTCAGGCAATAGCAAATCAGTTGATGAAAAACCCTGGTGTCTTAGCAGCACTTCAAGATAAGCTGTGTTCTATTGTTGGTTCTCCGTCTGGTTATATTCAGAGTTTACCCAAGGAGGTCAAACGACGTATCAAGGCTCTTAAAAAGCTACAGAATGAGGTTATTAATGTTGAAGCTGAATTTTATAAAGAGGTCAATGCCTTGGAATTGAAATATGCACCGAAGTACTCACAGTTGTTTGAAAAGAGAAAAGAAATCTTAACTGCTAGTAGAGAGCCCACTGATGAGGAATGTGATTGGCCCAGTGAGGAAGAAGAAGATGATGAAAAGGATGAGGAAGGAAAAATAACTGGAGAACTAAAAGATAAGCTTTGTATTGAGGGTGCCAAAGAAGCCGGAGGGGATAGTGAGGAGAAAAAACAAGAGGATGTTAAAGGTATTCCCAGTTTTTCGTTAACAATATTCAAGAATGTAGATATGCTTTCTGAAATGGTACAGGAACATGATGAATCAATTTTGACACATTTACAAGATATCAAAGTTATTATACATGATAAAGACCATGTAGGTTTCACATTAGAATTTCATTTTGAGCCCAATGAATACTTTACAGACCCAGTACTAATTAAACTTTATGAAATGCGCTATGAACCAGGCCCTCAATATCTATTTTCTTATGAGGGTCCAGAAATCATTAAGTGCACTGGGTGCAATATTAACTGGATCAAAGGGAAGAATGTCACTGTGAAACAGATAAAAAAGAAACAAAAACATAAAGGAAGAGGTTTAACAAGAACTGTTACAAAACAAGTTCAAGCAGATTCTTTCTTTAATTTCTTTAACCCACCTGCAGTTCCTGAAGGTTCAGAGTCAGAGATGGATGAAGAAGTAGAGGCCTTATTGGGTGCTGATTTTGAGATTGGCCATTTTATAAGAGAGAGGATAGTGCCTAGGGCAGTTCTTTTTTTCACTGGAGAGGCCATAGACAATGATGATTATGAGGATGATGAAAATGAGGAGGGTGAAGATCAAGAATATGATGAAGAAGCAGATGCAGATTTCAACCCTGATGCCCATGGCAAACCTAATGAATGCAAACAGCAATAGAACTGTGAATGAATGGGCTACTAGTTTTAAAGAAAATTGTGATACTCAACCAAGACGAAACACAAACTTCACAATTACTTCAGACATAAAAGATGTCCAATGACTTGCTCCACTTTGTGTTTACTTCCAGATAAAATCTTTAAATTTACATAAAAACAATAGTTTGTTATTTTTATCATGTTGTCTGGTTTTTAAATTTGGTGCTGCTTTTTCATTGCATTGTTGCAAGCAAATACATTCTAAATATCTGTAGAACCTGTTATTAAAGTATATTTTCTGAAAAAAAAATACATTTTACCCAACATTTGACTTGTTCTCCTGCTTAATTATTTTGGTTCAGGAATGTATGTTACAAGTACTGTTATAAAATAACTTTTATCCGTAGAAAATGACACAAAAACATGTCGTAAAACACGGAACATACGTTTTAAAATAACGTACATTGTTGAGGTATGAATTGATTAAATAAATAACGCCTTCGGGTACGTAAATCTCTTTAGAGGTTATCCATATATGACGTCCAAACATTTTTTTAAAATTATTTCCCCCCCCCCCCTCCAAGTCTATTTTTTTCAGACCCTCCCCCCCTTTCCCCCGTGTGGACGTCATAAATGGATGACCCCTTACATTCCCAGTTGTATTACATTTTCTAACTAATTTCAAAGTGCACATATTAAAGTCCTGGTACATTAACAACATCCTCTCGGTAAGCTCGCTTTCATGATTTTATAAAATAGAAGTTGAAATGTTAAAAATACTTGGAAACCCAGCCATGTTGCTTACATCAAAAACTACGAGACTACAGTAGCGTAGCGAGGGGGGGGTGGGACATATGTCCCCGGGCGCCGACCTTAGGGGGCGCCAAAATGGGTTGGAAAAATAAATTGAAAGGTTGAGGGTGGTGTAAATCGAAAGTTTGAGGGGGGAGGGGGTGCAAATGGAAATCTCGAGGGGGGGGGTGTGCAAATCGAAATCTAGAGGAAGGTGGCAAATCGAAAAGTTTGTCCCCGGGCGCCGGGAAGGGTCGCTACGCCTCTGCGAGACTAGCACGTGAAAGGTGGGGGTCGTAAAATACTTTGTTGATCACTTCCCCCATCTGTTGGCTCTGATCTGTATATGATGTAGGAAGATGAAGATGAACATGATACATTTTAGAGAGCATCAACTGCAACGTTCTCCTAGCTGTTTAAAAACTCTAAGTTCTGTGTTTGTGGCCGTGTTTTTATCTAACTTTCTTTGGACAAATGTTAATGTATAACTGTACTTGTTACATAGATAACAGAAATATAACCTCGTATCAAAACAGGTTATGTTTTTTTCATTATCATCAATAGAACTAGACTTGCCCAAAACATGAGCAACCAAACGTCCTTGAGATAATTAAAAAAAACAGACTGGATCAAGATAGTATTTTCAACTAGTGGCTTCTGAAAACACAGTTTCAAATAAAAGTTATTGACTGTGTTTATGGAAAATTGACAATAGATCTTGATAGAAATGAAGATCACAATATTTTCCGGCAGTTTAATAATTTTTATTTTGAGTACTTTGTAACTCTAATTATCGATCATAGTAAACTGTACATGCCACAGTAGGGATTATTTTTTAAACTCACGGATACCATGTACTTCTAAACTGTGAAGACTACATGGTCCACTGAACCTGATCTCCATGTTTCATACATTGATAATGTGATGCCAAGATAAAGATTTGAAGTCAAAAGGCCATTTATATATACATGTGACAAGAATTCAATACTGGCTACAATGCAAAACCAAACTTGAATATAGGCAATTGATAGCAAGAGCTCACATTTAGGGATTACATCGAAGAAATATCACCTCAAGACCTGGTCGTAGAGGCAAGAATTTCACTTCAACCCCACCAGAAGTTGATCAATCAAAGGAAGAAAAACGCAGGAGATATGCACAATGGACAATAGAAAAAATTTAAGCTGAGTACCCCAAAATATGGAAGATGATTGTGAATTCATTACTATTGGGCTAAAAATATAATATTTGATGAATGGTGGAAAGCCTACGAAGGGGTTAATTTTTCAAGATGACCGCCGTTGTCATAGTTACCAGGATTGTTTCACCGCCTTTTTATAGTGAAAATGCGTATGCAGATGTAGGCCTACCTTTAAAAAGCTGTAAAGAAATAATTGTTTTATAATTCGCATTTTTTTTTACCGGCGCCTACCCACAATGATTAAAATATTTAAAAAAAAAATGATAACATTAATTGGTATTTAGAGACGCTTAAGCAAATTTACATAATCTAACTAGATCTACAAAACACAGACACAGCGTGTGAAGCCACTGACATCATTGTAATGACAGTAGAATATTAAGGACATGGATTGTTTTTGTTTGGAGAGTAAAAGATGTATCGTCTGCGTAGACTAAAATTGTTTTGATCGATAAGTTTGGTATGTATATTGCTCTGATGTATGTATTGTACCTAATGCTTTATAAGATGAGTTATAATGCGACTGCAAGTATGTAAAGGGATGTGAGGTGGTGGGGGGGGGGGCATTGTCTAATTAATTTTAGGATCTATCAGTAGGTGGGTGTGTGGTTTGTAAAATATAATCTTTATCCAAATTGTTTTGTTTGATAATTGTGTGAAGATTTGTGTGCGCTACTCGGTGGAAATTTTTCTCCTGCTCTAAGATGAGTATGCATGCTGGGGTGTTTTTATCGTGTGTACACTGAATAATATCTCTGATTAGGTAATTGTGTGTGTTCCTCCCTGTGATATTGCATTGTTGGTCAACATGAATTAACTGTATAATTGTATAGTAGGATGTTAAAAATATAAGTAAGTCTATAAATGTGGGTTAAATTAGGGTCAGTCTGGGATTTCCGGAGAAATGTTATAACAGATGTGTTAACATTTTTATCGCACCGTTCAAACAGGAAAAAATTTCAATGATGGCTACACCAGGGGTCGGCAACCTTTTGAAGCGGAAGAGCCAAAAGTTACAATTTTCAAAATTTCCTTGGTTTTAAAGAGCCACAAACATTTTTTTTATTTCAAATATTTTATTTTTTTATTAAGATTATTAGTATTTGTGCAAGGAGCTGGAGAGCCGCATTTTGATATCAAAAGAGCCGCATGCGGCTCGCGAGCCGCAGGTTGCCGACCCCTGGCATCAGTTGTGAAGTTTTTAAAATTAATCTACACGCAGAGGTAAATGGTCAACATCAATCAATTAGACTTCATGAAATGTCTTTTAAATGTGTAACACATATCGCAACTGTGTTTAAACCATAATGGCATAGCCTTTTTATATAGAAAGCAAGGACACATATTAAGGTTTTTATCACTTTTCAATCAAAAATATAATATTTTAAAGATTGTATGTTTTTAGAAACAAAACATTGCGTCTCTTTTATTTGGATTATTCCCAATTCCTTAAATATACTTAATTTGTCAATTAAACACCAAATTATTTCCCTTCAAACTTTCAAAATATGAATTAAATTTTTTTGTGAACTAAAATAACAACATGTAAACTGCAGTAAACCTAATCTAGTATACACATTTAAAATGAGCTAAAATAGAAAACATCTAACCATGTAAAATATGCATCTGCTACTTTGGGAGCGGGTCGGATGTAGCTCAATATAAAGTTGTGTGCGATTCATTATGGAAGACCATATGTTGATACAATCCTCAATCAAGTTATTGAAACTGTCATGTAAAGCATTCATCACACGTGTCTGAGAAGTCGAGTGATTGATTGACCCATTTAATTTCTCGGCCTTTTGGCTAAGATCAACGTGGTCTATATCACACGGGTTCTGTACAGAGGTCTTAGCTGTGGCCGCAGCGTTTCCTAATGTTAGTCAGGTACCCATCTGAGGTGGGTTGACATAAGGACGTCCTACATATATGACATAATGTTTGGTTAACTTAATTGTCAATTCTGCTACATTGAAACACACAGGTGGTCAACTCGCTAGTTGTTTGGAAAATATACATTGATGCTATTATTGTGTTTCATATAAACAATAAACCTCGGTAGTTGAATTGTTTTTTCATACATTAGTGTACATGTTTCTTGCATAGATTCTTTCAAACGTATTAAAACAACAAATATATTCGAAAAAAAAACATGCTGAATACTAAAAGTACAGCACTGTAAACGATAGGCCCATGTTTGAGATTTTAAAAATAAAATAAGACAACAGACACAAGACATAGGCAGGACAGAAGTAAACACATGTCTGTAGACAACTATAAATAAAACAACACACGCATGGCTTAGGTGGCAAACTAAAAAAAAACTATTTTATTTTCTATCGATTAAGCTAATCAGAGATATTTTAATTGTATTTTAACAAATGTTTCTAACGGTACATTTAACTAATCTTTCTATCGCCCTAATTTTATTGCATATAGCCTATTTTGTCGATGGTCGATGTTATGATAATACGTTATGGAACAATATGTTAAGTACGACTAAGACTGGATTAACATAGTCAATGACTAATTTAATTGGTGAACAACTCGGATGTACGGAGTGAGTTTTACCAGCAACACGGTGCAACTGCTTAGATCAACGTGATCCTTAAATTTGTACTTTGAAAATCTTAACAATTATTTTTGCGGTAGTAAAAATAAAAAATCTGCTTCTTTCGTTTGAAGCTGCAAAGCTAGACATATCATTGTTCTAAATGACCTCGGTCGAATAGATTTGCATAATGCATATTTTAAGAATACAGTAACATTCGAATTGAAAGAAAGAAAAAAAAAACAGTTTTTAATACGTTAAAACAAATGTTGATTAAAAATGTCTATGAAATAAAAGTAGTACAGCTATCAAATTTTAACTGATTCAATTAATCGATATAAGGAAAAAGGAACAAAAATATACGATTTTTTTTAAACATCACGTACAGGAGAGCTAAGTATAAATGTCTTTCACTGTTTGTCTTTTTGTTCAGTCTAATAACTTGGTTATTGCAATGCATGCCAGGAACCCATCGAGTTTAGGAGATCCGAACACAGTCAAACACAGTCCACACAGCATAGAAAACTTCCAACCATCATCATTTTCCCTTGTTCAGGAAATGATATGTTCTATTTATTATTGAGAATGCACCGTTATAAAAAAAATGGGTGCTCATAGGTAAATATTTTATTTCGATTGAGTTTTTTAAACGGGCGTTTTAAAATTACTTCCCATATTCTTTTCCCAAAAAAATGAAGGGAGACAACACAGAAGCACAAAAAATTTATTAATAGCTAAAAACCCCAGATTTAAAAAAAATACATGTTAATACATTTTTTAGCAGTAATTTTAGATATTATTAAATGATTAAATATAGTTAGTTGATATTTAATGTTGAATTAACAATATTTATATAATTAGAAAACGAAAACCTTGAGTTTTTTAAATTGATTTTAAAAACATTCAAATCATTCAGGTTAATTAATAGTCATGCGCAGTTTCGTAGCTTAGGCTATATTATTTGATTTTTTTTGTAATGACAAGCAAATCTGTATGTAATGTGCCTAAATATGTATCTAATGTGCATAAATCTGCTTTAAAATACTATGAGCTAAATGATTAATCTGAGGCTGTTAATTTCTGACATAATCAAGTGCTAATCAAAAGATATTTTTTATTACGTAAGTCAAGCTACTTGTACAGATGGGGGGGGGGGGGGGCTGTTATTATCTATGGCCACTACCTGTTGCGTGATGCAAATATTGACCCGTGCTTAAACTCGACAATACGATTAAAAAGACTCAGCTGTTTACTCGACTACACAATGTTTCAATTTAATGCCACATCGAATCATAGTAAACACAATCCACGATAATAACAGTTTAAGATATATGAAACATATAACACGTCCAACACACGATATACCTAACTCATGACATGTCTAAATCCGGATTTTCAAACTTACACTATACAGAACTCACGATTTAACAACCTCAAAATATGTCCAACTCATGATATACCCACCAATGGTAGCCACTAGGACTGAAGCCCATATAATCCCTTCCAGCTCCCACAATGCCTCTCCTTGTTTATGTTATATGTTTTATATGTTTTCTAAGCTTTAAAATCATAATGCTTTATCGATCACTTAGATTCACTACTCGATGCACTCTTAATACCAAAAGATATATTCCGTTGATTTATTTTGGCTAATTTATCGAAAGCCATATAGCTAACGTTATAATAATTGTATCTAGTCTGGTGTTTCTGACGTCAAAACAAACCCAGTTTCCCAAATATATAGAACATTACTTGAACCTTAGTTGATTACGATAGTCGGGCGTGTGTGAGGGTGGGGGTTAAAGGAGATATATCGCCAGTAGTGAGGGTGGGGAAAAGCAGTACCACCAATTGTGAGGGTGGGGAAAAGCAGTACCACCAATTGTGAGAGTGGGGAAAAGCAGTACCACCAATTGTGAGGGTGGGGAAAAGCAGTACCACCAATTGTGAGAGGGGGGGGGGGGGTAAATGGAGATCTACAGCCAGTAGAGAGGGTGGGGAAAAGCAGTACCAGCAATTGTGAGGGTGGGGAAAAGCAGTACCACCAATTGTGAGGGTGGGGGTTAATAGAGATCTACCGCCAGTAGTGAGAGTGGGGAAAAGCAGTACCAGCAATTGTTAGGGTGGGGAAAAGCAGTACCACCAATTGTGAGGGTGGGGAAAAGCAGTACCAGCAATTGTGAGGGTGGGGAAAAGCAGCACCACCAATTGTGAGGGTGGGGGTTAATAGAGATCTACCGCCAGTAGTGAGAGTGGGGAAAAGCAGTACCAGCAATTGTGAGGGTGGGGAAAAGCAGCACCACCAATTGTGAGGGTGGGGGTTAATAGAGATCTACCGCCAGTAGTGAGAGTGGGGAAAAGCAGTACCAGCAATTGTTAGGGTGGAGAAAAGCAGTACCAGCAATTGTGAGATGGGGGGGGGGGGGGTAAATGGAGATATACCGTATATATATATAGAAAACAAATCGCGCCCTGCCGAGGTGCCATCCCTGGAAATTTGAAATTTTTTTTGCACACCTCCCCAGGAATATTCTCAACATCTTACCAAAGTTTCATGGCGATCGTGTGAACGGTGTCACTGCAATTCACGTTTATTATTTTTATATACCGTAAATTGAGAACAATCGCACCCTCCCGTGGCGCCGCCCTAGCAAAATTCAAAATGTTTTTTCTACAGAACCCTTCCCTAGAGTTTTATATTGAACTCCCCAAAGGTTCATGCCTATCGGGTGAACGGTGTTACTGCAATTCACTTTTTATTTTTATATACCGAATATAGAGGAAAATCTTCAGCTTTTAACCGATATTATCCCAACGTCTCACATTTATAATAATTTGTTGATATCGTTTAGCTTTTGGGCACTGGATGAAATAATGACTATAGATTTTTCTTTTTAAATAAATACTTTTTGAAATATCGTTTTTTTTTTAAAAAAAAAAAAAAAACCTCATATAAATGGGTCTCTAGCAACGAACGGCCCCATGTAAATTTATTGAACAAAAATCATGTATAACGAAATATGGCTAATCACGCAAAAATTAAGCTGCATACTGATTTTGTATTGTTAGACAATGATTACATTGTTTAGGACAGCTACAAATACTGATAATGTTCAATTGGGTTAGCCATACAATGGTCTAAAATGAAGAATCTATGTTCAAACATCTAGTTTTCTTTCAATCTAGCATCCATCAAAGTGAATAGCACTTGGAAATAAGTAAAGCTGTGACTGGAACATTTAATTAAGATATAATGTACAGTTGGCGAATTGTGATCAAATACTTTTTAGTTGACTGGATGTATCAACATACATGTTCAGTCCGTTGTTTTTTTTTTTCATCGCGTGTTTATGTGATATTTTTTTTTTAACATACGATATTACTGTTGCTTACGTATCCATCAGACGCAACCGCAGGTGTTGACTAAGTGAATTGAAAGCTTTGGATTCTATTCTAGACATACACATGTTTTTGTTTAATATTTTTTTATTATTCTTCATTTTTATTTTATTTTTATTTTTTTAATTAAAATATTTAGAGGAATTATTGTCATACAAAGTTGGATATTGAATTATCGACTTATTCGCATATTTTTAAAAAGCGTAAGAAATATCAATAACGTTTTCAAAAAAAAGCAAAAACAAAAAATTCTAGAAACGTAGATACATTCACTTAAACAGTTCATATTTTCTTATAAAATGATTTTTGTAAATATGTATTTACTGTCAATGTCCGTCTTAATTGTTTATCTAATGGTTATTTTTTTTTTAAATCATTTATAGGCTAGTGATATACAATGTGTTTGAATTATTTCCCTTATAAAAAACAAATGATTAAATGGGGAGTAATTATAAACTGTTTCTTTATTGTTAGAAAATATATTAAAACAAAAATACATTTTTAGCTAACATGTATATAGCCCTATATAATTTTAGATATGTTAACCTCGAGTTGTGAGCGGGTTATATATGTTCAGAACGTGTAAACTATACCTACGGCTATGTATCGATCCTAAGCTGACTTTCTATGAAACGATTAAGTTTTATTTAGACCCCGAATGTATACCAGTCTCATCTCTAATGATACCTTTAAAAAATTGCCAAAACTAACTAAGGGGTGTAGCAAGATTATCTCTTTAGATGTTGTGACAAACACAACCACTCAAACGAATGTCAGGTTTCCATAAAGAAGTAGCTGCTGTTTTTGTTACAGTAAACAGTCCATCCAGTTTTATGTTTAAATAGACTACAGTAATGCATGGCCCACGAGATAACATCATTAGTTAACAAGTAACTAGATTGAATAAATTCCTCATAAAGAACCAGCCTGTTCCTATAGTCCAGAAAAGTTATTTATCCTTGCTAGTTGAAAAATTGTCTTTAATAAGGACATTCTTAGAAGATAAATATGATCGGACCAAGTGAGGTTGTGAGCTATAATCAATCCTAGGTAACTGTACCCCCTATGGTCAAACCCCCTATGGTCAAAGCTCCGTTATGGTCAAAGCCCCGCTGTGGTCTAACCCCCTATGGTCAAAGCCCCGCTGTGGTCAAACCCCCTATGGTCAAAGCCCCGCTGTGGTCAAACCCCCTATGGTCAAAGCTCCGTTATGGTCAAAGCCCCGCTGTGGTCTAACCCCCTATGGTCAAAGCCCCGCTGTGGTCAAACCCCCTATGGTCAAAGCCCCGCTGTGGTCGAACCCCCTATGGTCAAAGCACCTGTGGTCAAAGCACCTACGACCATGTTAAGAGACCCCTGGTTTAAATCATGAGAAGCCTATGCAATAAGTTGCCAACATGTATGAATAATAAACCAAAATTGTGTAAAAAAACAAAAAAAGAAACCAAAATCCGGATGAGAAACCCACCATAACAAAACACTTCCTGGGTTTCACTAAATACTTAACAGCAGTTTATAACTGCGTTTTTGTGAATCAATACGTACTATTAGTCTACACCTGAATACTTTTGATGAATATAAAAACCTTAATATGTGTTGTCTAATTTAATTTTGTATTATTATAGTTTATGTTTATAAATAATTAAAATACATTGACATGCTTAGAAAATAGAGTGTTTGTGTTTTTGCACGTGTGTGTATGGTTATTAGCCACCCTACATCATGTCGCTGAATGCACGGGTCAATATATGCATCACATATATGACAGTAACCTGAAGACAATAGACAACCGATGTCTTTCAGTTTGCATTATCTTTGTACCATCTTATCTCAGTTCTTTTCAACTGAGTTGGAAGAAACATTATTTTTCATTCTTTCAAACATGTGGCATTTTAAAAGGTAATAATTTTTTTAGCCCAAAAAAAAAAAAAAAGTCATAAAAAAAACGTTTTAATAACAAGCTTTTATGTAATAATGCACTAAAAAGTAGAACATAGATTATATACTACTATTTAAATAACTATAAAGAAAAGCGTGGGTCACTTTAGTACCTATTGAATACCTTTACCTTTTTTTCAGTACTTTACATGTTTTATTTACAATAGAGTTACATGACTAAAAACCTTTGCGCGCATACTGAACATGATGGCGCAGCCATTGATCGTGATGGCGCAGCCATTAATCGTGATGGCGCAGCTATTGAACGTGATGACCCGTGTGGTGTGGTTGGATAGACATGCCTACCAATTCGGTCCAAATTTTAATTACTTCATAAAAAATTAATTAGGCATCTAATTAAGTCAAATTTAATTTCAGCTTGCATTGTCTTCATGTCTTGACCCACGTGCCAAGTGTGAATCGTATCGGTCAAGTAGAAGTGTCCGAATTTTCACTCCGGCGTTTCGAACTAGACCAGGGGTCGGCAACCTTTTGAGATCGAAGAGCCAAAAGTTAGAATTTATAAAATGTCCCAGTTTTGAAAGAGCCACCAACATTTTTTTTCAATATAATGATTTTTATTTAGGATTTGGTATATATATATATATATATATATATATATATATATATATATATATATATATATATATATATATATATATATATATATATATATATCAATGTATGTGTGTTTGTGTGTGTGTGTGTTTGTTTTTCTTTTATGCATTACTACACCTTTCATCCGATCGCCATGAAACTTTGGGAAGTTGTTAAGAATACTCATGGAAAGGTTTCTTCGAAAAAAGTTTTTCAAATTCGCATGATTGCGCGACCCGAAGCGCCCGGGCTCCCCTGCGAGCTCTACGGTGCCTACGTTCGATTTTAAAAATAGGCTATACACTATAGACACGCGTTGCTTTAGTAGCTCACTAAATCGAATCAGGCGCGTCCTCCAGCTTCTCTGCAGGGTGCGGTTTGGCGCCCAAGGTTATCCCGCGAGCACTAAGCGCCTACCTTAGTTTTAAGGAGCACCCTACAATACGACATACGATGATTAAACCGAGCTAGGGGCCGTACGCATCACCCCTGCGGTAGTATAATCGGATTCACGAGAGCGCCACTTTCCGTCCTCGACAATTAGGCGGTGAGTGATTAACGGCGATAATACGGCGAGTGATTAACTTACACTCAAGTCTTTCATACAGCACGCCATGGTGGTAGGCGGTAGTGTAGGTAACCAGTGCCTCGATACATATGATCCAAGCACAGGCATCGTTTACAGTTATATAACTCAGATTTAGAAAACAATGAAGTACATTGAAATAGGGAGTAAATAAATATTCTAATAGAATAGCGAGTGTTTATTGTTTATATTTGTTATTATATCGTTCATTACCGAGTGTTGCAAACTAATACTTTTATGAGTTTTAAAAATAAAATAAAACAATCTATATATATAATTCTCTTCTGGGAGACGTTAGAAAACAAGCTGCAAGCACGCCCCTTACAGTCCCCTCTCTTCCTCTTCCTCTATCACTACCACCCCCACCCCCACATGGTCTGGTGAGCGATGGTTCACCTTAAATGTTTACATTCGTGGAGCCGGGTTTAATGACGGCCAATAGGGGCAGATAATTTTGTTTGAAACGATTTTAAACTTGGAGGAGGTAATTTAGAAGAGGCTGCCTTCACGGGGGGGGGGGGTATAGGGTAGGGGTTGGGGGAAAGGGGGGGTAGTGTTTTAAAGCAAATATTTTCAGTGGCAGCATTGGTACTGTCGAATTCACAAATTATGAATTACTGAAAAATAGAAAATACCACAACTAAATAGCGGCTTATAATACGCCACGGGTCGGCTCGTTATTAATATTTGTGCACCGAGCTGAAGAGCCGCACCTTGACACCAAAAGAGCCGCATGCGGCTCGCGAGCCACAGGTTGCCGACCCCTGGTGTAAGTGCATTAGTGTGTTTTGTGATAATCAGTTTTATTTTATCTGCTATGGTTTCTCTTAACGTCTATCTGGCCAAAAGAATATAAAACATGAAATTTTTGTAGATGTAATGGTGTCTCGTGTTATGATTATTTTTACGTTTTTTTGTATTTAATTTGACTATTTAAAAAAGGGAAATAAGTCATGGAAGTGATTTGAACGTTTGCTTATCTTTTTTTACGTTTAATTGTAGAAGAGTGAGGACTTGGCTTTCACAGTGGTTTAAAAAGAAAGGGAACAAGAATATACAAGAGCGTGGGGATGGTGTCTATAGAATAAAGATAATCAAACTGCAGCTATGGTAATCGTTTTACAAAATAAAATACTTAAAAAAAAACTTTTTAAAAAACCACGTTTTTCTTGTGGACTAAAAAGTAGAAAATAACTATTTACATACATTTGATGACAAAAAACGTGGGTACGTTCACCATCAAATTTCCCGACCTATCTCCCCTACCCACGTTTTTTTGTCATCAAATGTATGTAAATAGTTATTTTCTACTTTTTAGTCCACAAGAAAAACGTGGTTTTTTAAAAAGTTTTTTTTTAAGTATTTTATTTTCTCCTTTTTAGTCCATTGCTACACATGAAAAACGTGGTTTTTAAAAAGTTTTTTATATAGTTTATTTTCTACTTTATCTAATCACTTGATTAAGTATGACTTGACTAAGTGTTTTTAAATACACGTACTAAAAAAATCTTGAGCGACCGATACGCTTTAAACAGAGAAAGGGTGTAATTTACGTTGCTGGCGTGGAGATCTACTCACGAATCACGTGATCAAATCTCCCATAAACAAACAAATAAACGCGAAGCTGAGTTAAGGAAAAACGTGTTTATGTGTATTTTAGCATGCCCAGCGTACCAACCGTGTCACCGTTAACAATGTGTTACCGTGTCCGTTCTCCTTTTTAGTCCGTTGCTACACATAAAAAACGTGGTTTTTTAAAAAGTTTTTTTTAAGTATTTTATTTTCTCCTTTTTAGTCCGTTGCTACACATGAAAAACGTGGTTTTTAAAAAAAGTGTTTATAAATACACGGACTAAAAAAATCTTGAGCGACCAGGATTCGAACCTGGGTTGTCGCGGCCACAACGCGAAGTACTAACAACTATACGATCACGGCCAGCGCGCTCACATCGATTGGGGCCGAAGTAACTGTGTCAATAGGCCTCAAGTCTTGTCGGTATCTTTAGAAATCATGTCCTCAATTTTATGGTCCTTGGGGCGTAATTAAATTAAGCTAATTACGGTCACTAATTGCTAGTTTTTATGATTGCATCTGAAATTGTTAGGCGAAAGTAGCATGCATGCCAAATTTCAGGTCTCTAGAGCAATCAGAAGTGGGCTAACTTTCAATGTCAATTTTAACAACAAACAAACAAACAAACGCGAAGCTGAGTTAAGAATAAAATGGGTATAAAAGTGCGGGATATTATTAGTACTTTATAAATTTACATGCGTTTTTGAGAAATCATGTCCTCAATTTTAGGGTCCTAGAGGCGTAATTTAATTAAGCTAATTTAGGTCTCTAATTGCTAGTTTTTATGATTGCATCTGAAATTGTTAGGCGAAAATAGCCAGCATGCCGAATTTTTTATCTCTAGAGCAATCAGAAGTGGGCTAATTTTCGTTGTCAATTTTAACAACAAACAAACAAACAAACGCGAAGCTGAGTTAAGAAAAACGTGTTAAAAACGTGTTAACAAACATCAAGTCAAAAATTGTGCAAGAAAATTAGATTTTGTTAACTATAATAAAACTATTAAGGTCGGCCTTGGGTCCCTAAATGGCGTGCCCCCCCCCCCCCCCCCCCCCCCGAAGAAAGTCTACCTTCACCCCGAAAGTTTCAAGTGCCCCCCAGAGAAAAAAGTCTGGAAGAAACACTGACTGTAGTTCCGCCCCTGTATGTAGACCTCAGTAAGCCTAATCTATTACACACATTTAAAATGAACGAAAATAGAAAATATCTAACGATGTAAAATAATTATGTACCTGCTAGTTTTGGGAGCGGGTCGGATGTAGCTAAATATATATTTGTGTGTGAGTTTAATATGGAAGACCATATGTTGATACAATCCTCAATAAAGCATTCACTACATTGGTCTGAGTAGTCAAGGGATTGATTGCACCATTTAAATTATCGGCCTTTTGGCTAAGATCAAAGTGTACTATATGTCACGGGTTCTGTACGGATGTCTTAGCTGTGGCCGCAATTTTTCCTAACGTTAGTCAGGTACCCATCTGAGCTGGGTGGACATAAGGACGTCCTACATATATGGCATAATGTTTGGTTAACTTAGTTGTCAGTTCTGCTACATTGGAACATCCAGGTGGTCTACTTGCTAGTTGTTTGGAAAATATACATCGATGCTGTTATTTTGTTTCAAATAAACAATAAACCTCGGCTAACTTATCTGAATCAAATGTTACAAGAGGTAGCACGTGAAATGTGTGAGTCGCTATTGAGTTCGTTCATCACTTCCCCCTTCTGTTGACACACGGCTCTCCCTATGATGCAGGAAGGTAAACAACAACACCATGTCTTTCAGTTAGCATAAACTTTGTTAATTCTTATTTCTGGTTTGTAGAATTCAATCGAACGACAAGTTAGTTGTATCGTTCACTTCAAGGTGTTGGGATGGGACAGTTACCAAAGAAAAATTATGTTTGTGAATATTGTTTTTTAATTTACGCACTATTAATTAAGTGTTTTTATTGTATTAAACATAAAACATTCTAGAGAAAAAAAATCAAAACAGCAGATGTCCCTAAACATGTGCGACAAAAATTAACGTTACTTATGTAAATACTGTTTTAAAAACAAAGCAATTAAACACTGTATTTGTTGGTATGTTTTATTTTCTTCAAATTGTATGTTCTAACTGTAAAAAAACAACCAAATATGCTTTTGTAAATTAAAATTCATTTTATAGTTTTTACTGCATTAACGTTTGATTTATTTTTCTCTCTATCATTATAAATCCCTCCTGTTCTTTCCCCTCCCCTCTCCAGATATGTCGTCATGTATAAAAGATCCATTATATATATGGTACTCTTTTGTAAGCGAAAATTGATATTCCTACAAATCAACACATTATGTGTTCTACTTTTAATAGTGAAGCAAACAATACACATCACCAAAAAAAGGATAGAAATGTACATTATAATTGGTAATTTGAAGAACGTTTTCTGTTCTCAATATGTATTTTCTTTTAAAACAATATGGATATTTCACCACACAGAGGCATGGTATAATACAAAATAAATTGAACGATATCCTCGCTTGTCTTTCAAATGGGTAAAACTGAATGCTACTGTTGCTTTTTTTGCAATTACAGAAAAATTTTAAACATAAAACAAATGTACATCTATTATTTTATGTATGTTTTTGAATAACTTTGTTGTAGAATATATGTCTAATTTTAGGAAAAAATTAATACGTCTCTTTGATTTATTTTTTGTTTGTTTACCAAATGGTCTATTTAATATGTAATTACTTCCCTTGCACAATAACCAAACAAGAAAAAAAATATTGGTAAATACCAGCATCGGAAAAATTAAACAAAAAAATACAAAACATATGGGCGACAATGTATCGAATCACAATGATACATTTAACATAAACTAATATATATACACTATGTAACAATGTAACATACGCATTTGTTACTAAAAGAGATGGTCAAATGTAGCTCAACTTAAAGTTGTGTGTTCAATATAGCAGGTATTATGTTGATACACTCATGAATCAAGTTATTGAAACTGTCATTTAAATTAGTGGTCGGAGTAGTCGAGTTACTTATTGCACCGATTCTCTTCTCGACATTTTGACTAAGATCAAAGTGTACTATCTGCTGTGGGTTATGTAAGGAGTCAGGTAACCCATCTGACCTGAGTGGACTAATTGCCCCGTTCATTTTTTTGGGAAAAAAATGTATCATAATTATTCATCAGTTATTTTGGACGCCAAATTATATTAGTAAAATAAATCATAACTAATTACGTATATAACAACTTATTATAAAAAAGCCCAATTAACAACACACTGCTACAAATTTGACGACAACACCAAACACAAATTAAACGATGTAGGCTACACGTGTTTTTATTTAGTTTAAAATATGAGTTAAATTATCTTTTTTTTTTAAAAAAGTACTGATATATTTTAAGAAAACAAAATGTAGTTCGCAAATAATAAATGTAATGTGTATATACGTATATATTAATTATACTCCCCCTTGATCATTGTCACGTAGTTAGGTGCATTGTTACTGCTCTAGTTGTGATTGCTATTGTATAAGGTTGGCAAAGAAAATAACGTACGCGGTATCTGCCCTGAAATATTACGGTACAGTAAACTGTAATTACTTGTTTATTACTTATTTGTATTTTTTAAATAAACTCATCTCTGAACTAATGTGTATGTAACCAGATAATACACATTTAAAATGCTACAGACGATTTGAACACAGGGGCTTTGACTATAAGTGGTTTCTAGGTAACGATGTTATGTTATTTTACCACATTGTCTTTGCTAAGATGTGGTTTGTCCACACATGTGTTTTATACATATAGGATATTTGAATAGGCCTACACATGTTTTACTCATATGCATTTATTCCACATATATTTTAATAATTAAAAAAAATATATGTAATTGAAGTTACAAAGTTTTTGCACCTTAATTAAACTATCCTTTTCCGGTTAGGTCCGATTCTTTTTTCTCAAAATAAAGCACATGAGCCAACAAACACAAACGCGAATATAATTATACTTCATATCGTTATCTCCATAAATCAGTTAAAAATATAATAATATGCTAAACATTCATTTTACTTAAGTTATATTGACAACACTCATACATATTAAAAATGTCTAACCTAATTAGTTTTTTGTTCATATCGATTTAAACCATGAATCCAATTTAAAAACAAACGAAAACGGTATGGCTATCTTAACTGACTTTTAAAGACACCCGAAGTTATCTGTATATCTTAATTCCCAAGGACAAACGAAATGGCTTTTTTTTTACACATTCTACAGTAAGTGACCCGTATTATAATTTTGGTGACCCGTGGGCTACTGCTGGTGACCCGAGGGCTTTTGCTGGTGACCCGTGTGATCTACCGTGAGTGAATATTTCAATGTGATAACTGATCTAAGTTGTCTCAATCAAACAGGAAAGAACACGAGGGGAAACAATGAATTGATCCATTTCAATTACCTTACTAAATTTCTTCTAAGCCGACACAAATATAAACTCACTAAGTAATAAATAAAACAGTTGAGTTTTATTGCTAGATATTTGTAAAATACGATGTAGGGTAAGGTGATTATCTTGAGTATGTCGTGTGATTGATTACTTGGCACATGTGTAATTAAAGTCAAACGTTATAAAATTAGGAGATCAGTCTTTACGTAACGAAAACTCACGTTTCATAACACATTTTATTGTAATGCTAATTTTATATATATATATATATATATATATATATATATATATATATATATATATATATATATATATATATATATATATATATATATATATATATATATATATATATATGTACAAGAAATATACTGTATGCGGCACTGTGATGACGAAATTAATACTAATAGTTTCGCTGTCTGTCTATCTATCTATCTATCTGACAAGAACGCTCTAGAGAAAACACAAGGAAAATAAAAACATGCATAGTAATTCGAAAAACGAAGTATGACGTCGACACATTTAGCACAGAGTAGAAAATAATCTCAAGCCGGATAGTGCACACATTAATATGACGTCATTGATTATCGAGTAAACATTCAATACAAAGGCAATTTGGTCTAATCTAAGTGGTTTGCGTGAAGAGTTTCTTTCATACAATTCTTCGGGTAGGGGCGAAGCCCCACATCCGCGTAAGAACATCTGAGCCCCCCTCCCCCCCTCCCCAACTCAAAAGAAATTTCCTCATCGATACTCTATAATAAAATTACCGCCTAATTAATGTGTCTAATCTAAAAAGTGGTTTTCTTGCAATTTCTTTAATGCAATTCTTCGCGTAGTGGCTATGCGCGACACCAGTGTTTCTTTCAGACTTTTTCCTCCACGGAGAGGGGTGAGGGTACTTGAAATTTTCGGGGGCGGGGGTAGAATTCTCGGGGAAGGGGCGGACACTGGAAAAAGTATATGATTATATTTCGTTGAATGGGACGGTAGACATGTTTTTTTAGGGGTGTGGGGGGGGGTGTGGGGTGGGGGGGTGGGGTCGGGTGGTTTTAATTTAGACTTTTTTCTCCCCGGAGAGGGGTGGGGGTACTTGAAATTTTCGGTGGCGGGGGTGGAATTTTCGGGGAGGGGGCGGACACTGGAAAAAGTATATAATTATATTTCGTTGAATGGGACGGTAGACATGGTTTTTTTTTTGGGGGTGGGGGGTGGGGGGTGGGGGGTGGTGTGTGTGTGTGTGGGGGGGGGGGGGGTGTGTGGGGGGGTGGGGTGGTTTTAGTTTAGACTTTTTCCTCCCCGGAGAGGGGTGGGGGTACTTGAAATTTTTGGTGGCGGGGGTAGAATTTTCGGGGAGGGGGCGGGCACTGGAAAAAGTATATAATTATATTTCGTTGAATGGGACGGTAGACATGTTTTTTTTTGGGGGGGGGGGGGGTGGTGTGTGTGGGGGGTGGGGGGGGGGGTGTGTGTGGGGGGTGGGGGGTGGTGTGTGTGGGGGGTGGGGTGGTTTTAGTTTAGAGAAAAGAGACAGCACTATCGGCCTAGCGCCCGTTGTATCCTTCCTCAACGGGCCATTTTTCTCGTAGTGTAATGTTGGTCATAGATAAGCGATAGGTAGCGTAGGTCAACTAGACATTGGCTAAATGTAAAACTGCATAGAAAGGAAAACTCAGCCTATGTGTTACTTGAAGAATATGATTGTTTTGGAACAAAATTTACTTCATTTTGTTGAAGACACTGAGAGCGGTAAATTACTTAACCCATATTCTGCTAGCGTCCCACTTATGGGACGCTTGTAAAAAAAAATTGCTAAAATTTATTAAAAACTAGTTAAAACACAAATTATGTTTCATTGTATTTGAAAATGGCTAGACTATTGAATGTGTGTGTGTGCTTTTTGAAAAAAAATAATTTAGAAAAATGTTATACAGTGGCGGAACTAGAAAAAAAGGGCCACCCCGCAAAAAAAAATGTGTAGGCCCCCCATATATATATATATATATATATATATATATATATATATATATATATATATATATATATATATATATATATATATATATATATATATATATATATATATATATATATATATGCCTATATATGAAATATACATATGTGTGAGTGTGGGTGTGTATATGTATATATATATATATATATATATATAATCACAAAATGCCAATATGGGATGCTCATTACTGGCCTGTTTGGGATTTAAAGAACATCCATTTGAAAAATGTCAACACCATGGTATGTGCGTAAGTGCATTGCATAGTGTGTTTTTTTTTTTTTTTTTTTTTTTTTTTTTAATTTTTTTTTTTATTTAATCAATAATCCTAGCTTTTTTTTTTTTTTTTTTTTTTTTTTTTTTTTTTTTTTAATACTTTTATTTGCAATTAAAACAAGTACATCAACATCAAATTTTTTAACATAATTTTGAACACCATATGAAAACGAAAGGTTTTGCAAATGTACATAATGAATATTTACATGATGTCATGTATTTGATTATAAAAAAAAATTGCAAAGGATGACAGTAAAAGGGGTGAAGGTCAAATGAAAGTGTCAGAAGTCTGGGTGGGGAGAGGAAAGGAAATTTTTCAGAGAGGGTCAATGGGACAGTGAAGCATTTTCTATGTAGGGAAACAACTTAAGTTGACTAGTTGAAAGGGTGTTGTAGTGGTCGCATTGAGTTTTCAAAAGGTTGCAGTGTGAAAGATGAGGGGAAAGAGACAAGATTTAGAACTTTAAATAAGTTCTGGATATTGATGTTGCGGTGGTTGGTGGGGTCGTTGGAACAGTTAAAGGGATTGTGGGGTTATCATGTCTGGGGGTAAAGTGGATAGAGGGGGAGAGAGGAGGGGGTAGATTTTTTATTTATTTTTATTTTTATTAATTCAATTGTTTTAAACATTTAAATCAGTAATAATAATATATTTGATAGATTTTACATAGCATCAAAGACATGAACAATGAACATCAATTGCATATATCATAATCAAAGGGAAAAAATTGCATATTGTGTTCTGTGCAAATCAGTTTTATCAATGTCTGATAGGAGTCACCGTTGCATCCAGTCGGTCAAAATATTGTAAAACATGAAAGCTTTGTATAAAGTAATGGTGTCTCGTGTTGTGTTTAATTTAATGTTTTTTTTTTATTTATATTATTAATTTTTAAAATATTATTGTTTTAATACATTTACTTTTCATACAATGTCATTCTTTAGTAATTACTTTATAAAAAAATAATTAAGAGAAATAATTGCTTTTTAATTTGTTTAGTACAAATCTATTAAAAGGAGTTTATGATTTCCCCTATTTAACTATTTTTTTAAAAAGGGAAATAAGTCATGGAAGTTGTTTGAACATTTGCTTATCTTTGATAAGTTTAATTGTAGGAGAAAGACTCGGCTTTCACAGTGGTTTAAAATCAAAGGGAAAAAGAATATACAAGAGCATGGGGTGGTGTCTATAGAATAAAGATAATCCAACCGCAGCTACGGTAATTTTTTACAAAACAACCATCAAGTCAAAAATGAAAGAAAAATTACTTTTTTTTAACTATAAAAAAAATTATTAATGGTCGGCTCTGGGCCCCTAAATGGCGTGGGCACCCCCGCATTGCGGGGTCTGGCGGCACTGTAGTTCCGCCCCTGATGTTATAGTGCCGGATCTGCAGGACTTGTCAAAATGGCGGAAAAAAGAAAACATGCTTACTGTAAAATGCATATCATCTAAAATATTAACATTTTAAGTGCAACATACATTTGAAACGTGTAGCAGTACCATATTTCTATCTGATAAATATTTAAGAATAACAATTTTTTTCTACTACTTCATTATATCAAGTGTACAACAAGCGTCCCATAAGTGGGACGCTAGCAACGAATGGCCCCATGTAGATTGTTACACAAACGTCACATTTATTGGACACTAGCGAGAAAAACAGATGCAAATATTTATGTTAAATGGTTATTTATGGTGCAACAATTGTTGACTTTGTTAACTGCTGACTTTGGGGTGTTAAGTCGTATTTATAGATATTTAATTATGACCTTGACCTATATTTGTGCAGATTGTTACACAAACGTCACATTTATTGGACACTAGCGAGAAACACAGATGCAAATATTTATGTTAAATTGTTATTTATGGTGAAACAATTGTTGACTTTGTTAACTGTTGACTTTGGGGTGTTAAGTAGTATTTATAGATATTTAATTATGACCTTGAGCTATATTTTCTTATATATTATTGCATTAAAAAATTGCAAATATTGAAAAACTTACATTTTATTTTTAAGTTTTCAGAATTGCACTTACTGAAGTATTTAATACCATTGAATACAAACTAATTTAGTATTGTTGTAAATTTACTAGCGCGTGATATTAAAATTATAACAAACCAGAATAATAACAATGGCCACGATTTAGGTGAAATGATTCAGTCATGGGGGTTGGTTAACTCTCTTCATATCAGAGAGCTTAAGCTACATATAGCAGAAATGTGAATTAGCTGTGTATAGTTGTCATGCCCCAATAATATTCTCCTCCAAAGGTTACCGATACCAGTTTTACTTTGTTAACTTTTTAAGGAGATCCCTGGTGTTAGATTGGGAGCCGTTCGCATAGTGAGGTGCATACATGGATGAGAGCCATGAACACTCAATACAAGCCTCCAGAGACGGATCCGTGCCCTAGAAATAAGATGTCTGATGTCCTAATGTACGCCTGTGAGGGGTGGGGGGGGGGGGGAATAGCGAGGGTAATAAAAGAGAAGATGGCTGGATGATATCTGGGACTGGACCGGATCATCTTTTGCAAATTCATTGAGGGCAGAGTTTCTTTCAGGCATCATTTCGGAGGAGGGGAGGGGGGCTCTGCCCCCAGAACAAAATGGAATTTATATAGAAAACATACTTTTACCAATGTCCACCATCCCCTGAAATTTAAGTCGTCCCTCCCTGAAAATTTCAAGCACGCCCACCCCCCCCCCCCCCAAAAAAAAAAATCAATTATTTATATTTAATTATATTACAGTTTCGATGAATAATAACAATATTTGTGATCATGTGTGTCTAATTAGATGTACTAGTCACAGCTTTACTTATTTCCAAGTGTTATTCACTTTGATGGATGCTAGATTGAAAGAAAACTAGACTTTTGAACATAATTTCTGCATTTTAGACCATGGTATGGCTAACCCAATTGATCATTATCAGTATTTTTAGCTGTCCTAAAAAATGTAATCATTGGTCTAACAATACAAAATCAGTATACAGTTTAATTTTCGCGTAAATAGCCATATTTCGTGATAAATGATTTTACTTTTCAATAAATGTACATGGGGCCGTTCGTTGCTAGCGTCCCATTTATGGGACGTTTTTTTTAAAAAATCGATATTTAAAAAAGTATTGATTAAAAAAAAAATCCATAGTCATTCCTTTATTCAGTGCCCAAAAGCTAAACCATATCAAAAATTATAAAAATTTGAGACCTTGGGATAATATGGGTTAATTTCGAAAATTCTGAAAAAAAATATAATGATAAAACCAAAGCTACTGTTAACATGAATCACTTCAGCGTTACTATAAACAAAATGAGAGCTTTGAGCAATTCAAAAGAAATGCAAGTACTCTGAAGTTCATAGTAGATTCTCTCTACACAAAAAAAAGAAATGAGATTAACTTTGAGCTATTTGGAATTGATGCTGGTTCGCTTCAAATCAAATTATTAGATTTGAAAACCAAACATTTGTGGAGAGGTAAGTTTACAGATCTTTAGAGCAAGTCTAAAAGATCTAAAAGAAATGCCGCGAGTTGAGGCCCTATTATGTGACGCATGGAATGGTCTTTCATGAAGCTACAGTGAGGTGAGGAAGTTAGCATTTGGAGTGCTGACGATCTTCGGTTTAATATATTCAAGCGAGCAATTGTTTTCTTTCATGAATATAATACAAAGTATAGAGGCTAACTAACACAAAAAATAAATAAATCTAGAGGCGCGCTTGAAATTGAATACAAGCTATGAGCCAGGTTTAAACAAACTTTCAAAAGGCATGCAAGACGAAACTGTTGTAAATAGTATTCAATAATGAAAGCTATATACTTTGATTACTGATTTTATTATTCTAGCAGAACTACATACAATACATTAATACTTTTTTTTCTGCGAAACATGTGTATGTTTCTATTTGAATAAATATTAATTCATATTTAAAGCTATATATATATATATATATATATATATATATATATATATATATATACATATATGTGTGTGTGTGTGTGTGTGAGTGTGTGTGTGTGTATATAATCCTAATCAAACATCATAATATTGAAATACAAGTGTCGGTGGTACTTGTTAGAAAACAGTTATTTCTTTACAGCTTTATTAAGATACACCCGCATAAGCATTTCCACTAAAAAATGGTGGAAAAAATTCGTGATAACCATGACAACGGCGGCCATCTTGAAAATTAACCCCTTCGTAGGTTTTCCACCATTCATAAAATATTACATTTAAAGCCCAATAAACAATCAATTCAAAATCTTCGTCCTTATTTTGGGGCACTCAGCTAAAAAATGTAAGTGCATATCTTCAAACTCATTTTTTATGAATTTTCAAAATTTGTGTCCGTTTAAAACACTAGTTTTAATGCCCCAAAATTACCCCAAGTTAAGTGTCCCCCCCCCCGCCCCTGGAGAAATCTAAAGTAAAATTAGTATGTATTTGTTTCAAAAGTTTCATAATGTAAATGGAAAATGCAGCCAATGGTGCAACAGTGTGTAATAAAATTTGATTAATCGATAATCTTCCATTGTCTTTCAAATGAGTTAAACATAATACTATTGTGTGGGTGTTTGCAATTACATATTTTTTAAACAATAGACAAACGCTCATATAAATATGTTATCACTATTGAATAAGTAATATTATTTATATTGGTACGTTTTAACACATTAAACGGAATGTCATGTTTATTTTTTTTTCAAACGTATTGCGTCTATTAAATAGGTAATTGTTTCCCTTGAACAAATTCTAAGCATGAAAATAGTTGTCTGCAATTTAAAAAAAAAAATAAATATATAGGCGAAATTGTATTTAATCATTTGAAGTCATACAAAAAATAGCTAAACAGATTCTCTTCTCGGCATTTAGACTAAATTAAAGCGTACTGTCTGTTATGGGTTCTACACGGGGGTCTTAGCTATGGGCGCAGTTTCTCCTTACGCTAGTCAGACTCGTCTCCAGCATATGAGCTCGTGACTTTCGAGTGAGAAATTATGGGATATAAAGGTCTAAATATAGCTACATCATTTTTAAAAGTAGTTAATGATTGTAATGTGATGTGTATTGGAAGCCATCTGTCATATTTTTTATTTTATTTTCATCCCCCTATGCCAAAATCTTTGTACATAGATTTTAAATCTCCAGGCAATATGCATGGCTTTTTTGTATTAATTTTTGTACAACTACTTTAATATTTACTTAAAGCTAATTGCTAAGAAAAGCGTGGTAATCAAATTAAAAGAATGTGTACAGGCATATTATAAAATGCATACATTTTAAAAATATAATGAAATACATTTGTGGTAATATATTGTGATACAGTATGCTCCATGTAGGCTATGGTAATATATAATGCTTTATTTTAAAAGTAGGGGAGGTAGATACAGCTGTATTGAGTTATGCATTATTTCCGTTGTTGTATCCCTTTAATTAGTATTCAGATTCTATGTAAATATGTGTGTCCGTCTCGTCCTTGTGAAGCCGAACAGTTTGAGTTTTTCTGTCACTGTAATTGTGGTGTCATATTTTGTTTTAATGTCCGTTTCATTTTATTTTGGATTTCTCCGCATTCATTTTGCCCCCACTGCCTATTCCATATTATATAAATGCCTATATTATTATCTTAATTTATTTCTCCGTCTGAAGTTAAACATTGGTGTCGTCAGCATATGCTATACCTTACTTTTAATGTGGATGTACTGTCTATTACTTTCTAACATGGGCTCTATGCTAAGTTTGTGGAGTAGTGAGGAAGTGGGGTAGGGCTATTAACTAGTTCAAGCTGGTGTATGTATGCATTTATTTATATTTGTATTTTTTTTATTTTACTTTTTTTTGCGGGGGGGGGGGGTGGTAATCTAATTATTTTATCCCCTTTTTTGAACTTGTACACAATAATAATTATAGATTGCAATTAAAATTATTTAAATACAGTTTTTCTAGTCCCCTGATACAACTTACGATCATAACAATTGGTATATGTTGTTGATACATGAACACCAGCTGTAGAAGTCAAGTTTGAAGCGGGTCACATATGTATTATCTATAGGCATATAACTGAGATCTGGTAACATTAAATGATTTGTTGTTCAAGCTATGTAAAGAAAAAAGAAATTAGACGGAGTTGTCAAACATTGTCTACTAGAAAAGACTGGCCCAGCATAACATCATCTGACATGATTTATGTAATATATTGGAAAATCTACCATCTAAGCATAGTATGAGTATATAGAGTTAGCTGCCATCTGCACTCACTCATCGGAACTCCAGATTTCCATTAGGCGTTATGCAATGACCAGTTTCACATAGATACCAAACAAAACTACCGTAGACTGTTGCAGCTTTTCTACTATATTATGTATGAGTCATTTTGTAGGCCTATACCTACGAATATAATTGGACATTTATTCAAATGTAGATTAAAAAAAAACCTCCTTGCGCCCAACCCCCCCCCCTTTTTTTTGCAATCATTTCAACCTGATTGTGCTGTGTTAAAAGTCTGTTATAAGATAATTATATAAACACACAAACTTATTGTTTTACAATTATGCGATAGTGAAAACAGAAATAAATCGTTAAACATTATATAAACGAAGTTTTTCGAAACTAGTTATGTTTAGAAATAAAAACATCACTGCTTTTTCTGCTTCCGATTGCATAAATAATATAATAAGTATTTAAGAAATGTCTCACTCATTTAGATTTTAAATAAATAACTTACAAGTTTTTTTTATTAAAAATGTATAGTACTTTTTATTTTATTTAAGTATTTTCAACCGAATTATATTTCTAACTATTTATGCAATATATTTTAAGTTCCTTTCCTTGCTAATTTTTATAACTGGAGTTGACGCACAGTAATTTTTTTTTTAAAGTAGAATAATTTATTTATCAAATGATATACAAGCCAATGATAAATGTATATTCTAAATTTTTCCCCTACACACAATAGACAGAAAAAAAATTGCATGAAGCTTGGTTGATTATAAATGTCCGATGTTTTTTTTTTTTTTTTTTTTTTTATTTTTATGCAGACTTGTGAAGAATATAATTATTGCTCTCATCTATCACAAAGTTTGTTAATTCTTGATTTTGTTTTTTATACTCAGTCGAGATGATAGACACTTTGTTTTTCTTATTGACTTGAATTTCTCATTATGCAATAGTTTAACAAGGAATCGGACTCGCATGATTGCTAATGAGACAGATATCTGAGCAGATTTTTTCTTTTAAGTCGGAGTGCGATAACAACAAAATAAACAGTGACACAATTTTCGACTCCGTCTGTCAATGAAAATTGACCTCAAAGTAAAATATTGCCTAAAAGTAAAAAAAAAAATAACAAAAATAAAACCATTGTCAGATCAGTCGAAACATTGATTAATCTAAAGTTATTGCTTGTCTTTAATATATGTAAATTTCAAAGTTGTATGCGTCATGCATGTTTGTGGTGTTGTATTGTTAGGACGACGATATGAAATCCAAGTATCTGCCCTACAATAGTTCATATTTGTTGGTTGCTGATGATTGTCCTAATGATTTGTCTTAGAAGATTTAGATGACCTCTTGTATTGGTTGGTTGTTGATGATTGTCCTAATGGTGAGTTCTAGAAGAAAAAAGTGACCTCTTGTCTTGATGTCTTTTGTTTAACCCAAGTCAAGTCAATGTATTAAGATGTTTGTAAGTGAAAACAAAAAGTGTACATCCTTATCCTTAACAACCATCTACGGACAAATGATTACAGTCAAGTTATAGTTGGTAACGGTTTAAACTCAGTTTCTCATATTTACTACAAAACGTGTCTTTACACTTTATGAACCTGTCTCTAACGCAACTTAATAAATAATCCGCAATCCCCCCCCCCTCACTAACACACATACACACACACTCTCTCTCTCTCTCCCCTTATCTCTGAATTGAAAGCAGAATATTTTAGAACGAATAATTTAACATTCTTGTTTTGGTTTCATTTTAAACGATGTATCGACAGCTTTCCATGGTTTGTACAATTAAACTAAGAATTATTTATTTAGCATATGAAAATCTATGTAAAATAATCATTTACTGAACACACTAATTTGTATTGGTTTGCTTCTGCGTTTTTTTCTAATTTACTATTTACAGTAGTTTATTCATGTTTTGCCAAGATTTAGTCCGTTTATAAAGAGGCAAATTCAGTTTAGAATACATTTCATTCTTTTATTGTGTAACAAGACTTGTGACAATCCGAAGCCGGAACGTTACTATATTTTTTATTTAGTTTTTTTATTACTACATGTTTGTAGAGTCTTGTTTAATTTCTAATTAATTAATTATCTGATTTAATGGACATGATTTTATAGCTTACATCTCAATCTGTTGGAATCTAAAAATAGCTAGACTCACCAGTTTTGTGTTATTATAATTTTAATTACATGATATACTTAACAAACAACTCCTTTATATATTTGTTTTATACTAGAATTAACTCAACTAAATATCATAACACGAAAAATGAACAATTCATTTGTATTTTAGTAATATATAAGTTCATTTGGGAGTTTTTGTTTAAAATACATGTTCAGTTGAGAGATTGTGTTTACAAAGATGTTCAGTTGACAAATTGTGTTCACATAGATATTCAGTTAACGGGCTGTAATCACATAGATATTCAGTTAACGGGCTGTGATCACATAGATGTTCAGTTAACGGGCTGTGATCACATAGATGTTCAGTTAACGGGCTGTGATCACATAGATGTTCAGTTAACGGGCTGTGATCACATAGATGTTCAGTTAACGGGCTGTGATCACATAGATGTTCAGTTAACGGGCTGTGATCACATAGATGTTTAGTTCTTTTTTTTTTGTTTTTCATCTCGTGTTTATGTTACATATTTTATCAACATAAGTTAGTGAAGTTCAGTTCCTACCTGACGTTAAAGTAAAGTAGAGTTCACTTGTTTCTGTGACATCGGCATACAACAGGATAGATTATTCAGCACTAACCACAACCACCTTTACTTTCCCAAACGTGACTGAGTGCCCATTTAGGCTGGGTTTGCTCGATGTATTCTACGGAGTTACTTTCGAATTGAGAATAGGCGCGTTTGGGTTGGTATGTATGTTCTAGCATTCAACCATACGGTCAATAGCTACGTGGTCTATAGGACGTAATTGTTGACTAGGTGAATTTAATTTTGTGTATTCTAGTTGTTGGATCCTTTTCAAGACAAACAAACCATTGCATTGTTATATATCTCTTTTTTTTACATTGTGAAAGTATAAATGAGGAAACATTAATCATGAGTGGTGAACATTGACTGACCGACTTACTCAAATCTATTTAAAAAGTGCAAGTTAATTCGATAAAGTTTTCTGAAATTGGTAAAAAAAAAATAAACACACAAATCATATATACAGTTACCTAAACTTTGACCCTTATATTAAAATGTTATTTAGTAAATGTTTATTTACTGTACATGTCCGACTTAAATGTTTTTTTTTTAAATCTATTTCAAATCATTTAATGGCTAGTGCTATTACTTTTATAATGTTTGTTTCCCTTATTAAATAAACCTGGAGTGATCTTCCCTAAATTATCTCGAATTTTCTTGTATTAAAACGTCGATATTTGCAAAAATCTCGTTTTTTCTTTTTTGAATTGTGAATATCGTGCAATTTTTTAAATACTTTGATTTGATATGACATGACATGGATACATAGTGTAGTCCAGTGAACAGCTGAGTCTTTTTAATCGTATTGTCGTGGTTTTGAACGGGACAATGTGTGCTTTACACAACAAGCTGTCACCCGATGACCGTAAATAACTACCGCCCCTTCCCCCCCCCCCTACCCTCCATCCATACACGTTGATTGACTTATGTAAAAATAAACGATCTTTCGGTTACCATGAACTTAATTAAATCCGATCTCTATTCTTTTCAACATAGAAGACATTCTACTTCTCATTTACTTATGTCAGAATTTAACAACGTCAGATTAATATTTTCGCTCAATATTTTAAGGGTGATTTATACACATCAGATACAGATCAGCTGGCTAAAAACATTTTTTTCCCGCCTGAGACATGTAATTAACAGCGTCAGTTGTGTGTTCGCTTTAGTATTACAGTTTTTATCATCGGCTTGTGAGGACTGATACAGATTTACAATAGTAATATTTCTTTCTTACTTGTAGCCTACTTTCATTCATTTAAGATGGTTTAGTTATACATAGATCTAATACAAAACGTCTAAACATAAATAAATAAATAAATAAGTAAATAAAACAACCTGAAAATGCAAATGTGTAATCAAATGATGATTCAAGGGATTTTTTTACCCTCGGCGTTGTGGGTGAGAGAGGGGGACGGGGTGGTAGTTGTACACATTTTTTTTTTTGTTGCATGTTTTAAAACATAATGTAATACATAGTATAACATTGATGCATAAAATATCAGTTCAATTGTGACTAATACAAAACGTTTAACAAAACTAGCGTAACAATGTCATGATGTCTATTTGTTAAAATCTTCAGAGAACTCTATTTTTTTGTCATTTACGCATTATTTTTGTTTCTTAGTCATGATGTCTGAGTGATGCGCTTCCATGTGGTGATAGAGACTGTGTTTTGGGAGGTTTACATCACAGAACGTACATTGGAAGATGGATTTTGCATGCTCTTCTAGGAAGTGTTTAGAAATAGACTCGTGGATTATTCCATCTTTGCAGTGGAAGCATTGCTTGAATTCCCGGTGTTCTGTATCTTCGTGACGTGTTAGTTCCTCGAGTGTTTGGTGCGAGTTCAGGCAGTAGCTGCATGTGAGGGGGTTTTTGGTTAGCGTTGTGTGTTTTTTTTTTTCCTTTAGTTGTTTTCCCTAGTTCAGTGGGGCTGGTTTGGTTTTTTCTTTTCATTGACGAGCTGGTTTCCATTTCTGAGGTTAGGTCTATTGGCCCCATTGTTGGAGGATCTTGTAGGTTGCTTGGTATCGAGGGTTGTGGTACAGGTGTTGCTGTATCCTGTGCTGTAGGTTGATTATTTGGCTTTGCGGTTGGTACAGCTTGTTGGTCCGGCTGCTCTTGGGACGCTGTTTGCTGTTGCGGAGGGGGTGTGACTCTTGGTGGCTCTGGTTCTGTTGTTTGTGAGGATAGGGGGCAGTGTTGAGTTGAGTCGCACGATTGACAAGCTTGACGTCTACCCGGTATGGCCACTAGTATGTTGACCGGTCTGTTTTTGTAGTTGAATTTGATGTAGTGTGGTATGATGCTCGGTGTGTCTGAGAATATGGTGAAATAAGTAAATAAAACAACCTGAAAATGCAAATGTGTAATCAAATGATGATTCAAGGGATTTTTTTACCCTCGGCGTTGTGGGTGAGAGAGGGGGACGGGGTGGTAGTTGTACACAGCATCAAAGATATGAACGTTAATGGCGGAACTAGTGCAGAACGTTAATCAATCGATATCTTCACCTGTATTTCAAAATATTAAACAATATAGCTACTGTGTTTGTGTTTGCAATTACAGTAATATTTCAACATAAAACAATGAAATATCTACAGTTTTAGATATTGTTCAAATAAAATAAATATTGTTGGCATACAGTGTTTCAAACATTTATTAATTTGACAGATTTTTAAAAATATTCTATTTATTTAATAAAATGGTATATTAAATAGGGTAATTATTTCCCTTGCACATAATCCAAAGAAGAAAAAAAAATGATTGGTAAATACTTATCTGCTTCGGAAATAAAACATTAAAAAATAAAGGTAACATTGTAACGAATCTAATGGATACATTTAAAATTAACTAAAATAGAAAATAACTTGCCATATAAGATACGTAGGCGTCACTTTTGGAGCTGGTCAAATGTAGCTCAATTTAAAGTTGTCTGTGTGTGTGTTCAATATGGCAGGCATTATGTTGATACAATCATTACTTAAGTTATTGAAACTGTCATTTAAAGTAGTGGTCGGAGTAGTCGAGTGACTGATTGCACCGAACCTCTTCTCTGTATTTTGAATCAGATCAAAGTGTACTATCTGTTAAGGATTATGTACAGAGGTCTTACCTGTAGCTTCAGTTTTTTCCTAATGTTAATCAGGTTCCCATCTGAGCTGGTTGGAAATAAGGACGTGCTACAGACTCGAATCGGGAATCTGAACAATGGCTAGATATAAAGGTCTAAATATGTGTGCGTTCTTTGTTGTGTTATGTTTTTTTTTTATGGTTTAAGCTATGTTTAAACTTTTTATTTTCTTAATAGGCCTACACATTGATTGTAAAAGTAATTGCCCGCAATCTTTTTTTTTGTATGTATGTTTTGAAGAATTATAAATTTTAACATTTAAAAAAAAACAAAACCTGCTTTTGTAAAAATGTTCTAAATATTATCAATTCGGCATAGCAATTTAGCTTTCGGTTATTTACCTTAACATCATTAATGAAAAGGAATAAAATGCAAACTTTAAATACTAATTGTCAATGTATAAGTACTATTATTTCGTTTATGGTGTGTATATAATGTTATCGTTACCTAAAATGTAACATTAATCTAAATAGACCATTATGTTCATGCAACAATTGGGTAAATGCATATTTCACTCTATAGGCCAGTGTGAATAATAGGACTAACATAAAACATATACACTTAAATGTTTATTGCAATATTTTTTGACATAGGAGAACGTTGTTCGGATTCGGCGAGCAATATTTCTAAGACGTACAATATGTATGTGAAACACAATTTTGTATACAGCAATAGCCCTTAGACATAGTGCTGACCTGACCTAGTTGAGTAGCTAGGGGAGGGTAGGTTGGGCGATGTCTTCGGGCGCCGACCCATGTGGGTGCGCCAACTAGAGTTGATATGACATACAGTCAAATTTAAGAAAATAGACAGCCATTTGGCTAGTCGGAAATATTGAATTGTTTTCCACATTACTTGTGTAACAAAAAAAATAAAACTTACACATGTCGAGATCGATATTTACATCTCACGTGAAGGGGTGGGGGTGTCAAAAAATTGGAAGGTCGCCCCATGTGAAGGAATGGGTCGTTACGTCACTGACCAGACCACACAATTCATTAACGAATCGATTTCACTGGTGGAAAATAAATATGGTATAATATGTTCTTTTTATAATAGTGTCCTGTTCTGCTTTAAAATTACCATATATGCAAAATATGACAGTTTGACTACACAATAAGAAAACCCAATCAAAAATGCCAAAAGCACAAAAAATATAAAAACAAAAATACCAACAACTCATCGAAATATACTAAAACGAATCAAACCTACAGCACTCAACCAACCAAAAATTGATTCTACATTTCTACTAAAACATTCTAGAAATTATGTAAGCACTGTTACGATCAGTCAATTCATATTTTGTAAACTTTCCCTATTACAATATATCTATATCAAATATGTTGCAAATAATGCACAACGACACCATTTATTTTTCTAATATGAAAAAAAGTTTTCCTAACAAAGCAGCCCTATAATGTGTCTGAACATTTGGTTTATAGAGAAACAACAACATGTTATCTAATTAATGTTAAGACAACACAAGGCACATGGGCAACAGCACGATACATGTAAACATTAGCCGTTTAATTTTTTTTCAAAAGGTAACATTTACTCGATGAATAATCTACATCAATATAAACACTTTTTTTCTAACAGTCCCCCTAAAATATTCTGTCACTGTCCGATCTGTTGTCGTTACAAACCATACGAATGTTTAAAGTTAAATAAAATATGGCTTACATTTAAGTTAGCATAACTGTTACAACTGTTATTATTGGTCGGATTATATGTATTCAATATTGATCAATATGTATTCAATACGGACTGGTTAATTGAACGTTTTAATCCCAATTTACAACTATGTCTAGTCCGTTTTGTGTTGCTACCGAGGAAACAAGGGCAGTGACCTAGTGTAAAGCGTATATATTTTAGTTATTGCCTCCCTTAGATCAGTCTTTAAAGTTTAAACTGTCGCTACATGGTTCCTAAGATCGTGTCCGTGTCTGAAGTACAGTTCTGTCACAGTCACCCATCGTCTCACGAGTTCGGCCTATCTGGTGATGTGAGTTGTCACGTCCGACTGACGTTGACTTTTATTTCTCCTTCACCACAGCGTTTCTTTCAAAGCTACACGAAAAGAAAAATGAGTTTCTTGATTCTAGAGTAAATAGACATCTAATGAACAAAAATAACGACGTTATTAATACTCAATGATAAAGATACCTGCATTACTACCTAATGTATTTATTTAATCTTAAAAGTGGTCTGTATGTAGAGTGTTTCTTTCAGACTTTTTAAGGGGTGGACGAACACTGATCAAAGTATATTTTTATATAAATATTTTATCGTTATAGGGGCGGGAGACTTTTTTTTCTTAAATATAAAGAAACATGTAATATGTATTGTCTTTTTAATGAAAAGGGACCAAACACGAAAAAGACAATGGAAATATCGAACTAACATTAAATAATTGATATTCTCACTCGTCATTTATATATGTACAAAAGAAAACTACAGTTTTTAATTTAGCAAATACAGATATGTTTTGAACAAAAACTAAACGCATGTCTACATTTGTATCATTATAATAACACTGTAAATACAATTTAAATATGTTATAACACACAAACTTTATGTCTGTTTCGTTTTTTTTTTCCAAATCTTTTACCGAACCTGTTATGACTATTACATACGTGATTACGTCACTCGCAAACACTCCCAAAAAAAGGAATCGGTAATAATGTAATAATATTATATGTATTGGTAAACTAAAATAACCTTGTGTGGCCGACAGTGTTCCTAATCATTTAGAAAAATATAAAATAAATTAAAATAGAAAATGTGTAACCATGTAAGATACGTAGACGTCACTTTTGGAGCTGGTGAGATGTAGCGCAATATACAACTTCGTGTGATATCATCAAGATGATATTGCACATAGCGTCAATGTGTACTTACACGGTTAGTTAACTCGTATTAATATAAATTGTATTATAAAGGCAAGCAGTTTACCTCTATATAGTTTACAATTTTTTTTCACCCTTTGGTTTTATATAGACATAGACTCAACTATTTAATTGTGTTATTCAATATTTACTTTGAATCATGTTTAAATGATTTAGACATCAAGCAGCCATAACATAATGTTTAGTTAACTTTGTTGTTATTTCTACTACATTAGACTATAAAGGTGGTCAACTCGCTACCACCCCCACCAGTCTGGTGAGCTATGGTTCACGAATGTTTACATTTATAGAGCCGGGTTGAACTAATGACGACTATAAGGGGCAGATAATTTAGTATTACACGATTTGAAACTAAGAGGAGATAACAATTTCTGCTAGATCTTTTCATTGCCGTCTGTAAACAGCTGCTTTCACTGGGCGGAAGGGGGGTGGGGGGTTGTGTCGAAGTCACAAGTTATGAATTGCTGATCAGCAGAAAATAAAACATTGTGTAAAATAAAGTGTACACGTTTACACCCGCACTACTAATTTGGCTTGCTAGATCCTGCCTGGTTCACAACAAAAAGCCAAACGATGCATCTAAGGTATAGTAGATGTCAGTGTTAAAGACCCTGATACATAATCATCAAGTTGTATTTACCAGGTATTGTATTTAAAGCCGTTTAATTATAACATTATCAGCAGTCTGTAAACATAAACAAAACGTGTTAAATGTTGTAGTTAATGGAGCCTTACTGATCATATAATACATGGGATATTTTAATTATTGTCAGTAAATAACATTACAATAGAACCCTCAAATTAGGGCAAATCAAACACAGTTCAAACCTTTTTCGCAAGACTTCAAACAATTGACGCACTACATACATAATTTCGTTTTTTAAATAGCCATGTAAAATATAAGGAGAGAATAACTAAACAAAGACTACAAGAAGTGAGGTGGCAAACCACAATCCTAGGTACCATCAGATAAATGTTTTCATAGTTGCAATGACAATAATAACACTTCGTAATAACTACATACTTTAAAAAAAAATAAGTTTGGTGGTTGTTTTTAAATCTAAACGATTTAGTATGTTTTTTGTTTGTTTGTTTGATGTAGTTGGTGGAAATTGTTATGTTGGTTGATATACATATAATTTAGGGTATAATGGGTCTATTCAATTGTGCTACCCTAGCGAAACTAGTATAGTTGTAGGTTTTTCTAGTTTTTTGTTTACTTTTTTCCCCATTAGTTTTGTACAGGTGCCTTTGTCTTGTATTGTCGGACTCTCTGTATATGTTATACCACATAGGTACAATCTGTATATTATTGTGATTGTTAATTTTTTTATATTTAAATCACCCTAACAGCCACAGTTTGTGAACATTTTCTGAAGGAAATAGTAGACGGTGAGAAAAAAAAATGATGAAACAGATCCTACAGTTCTAACCCCACGACTGCCGCATGTTCTTTTCTCAATGTCTGACAGCCATTTACTTTTTTTATGTGAGCACTTGCTTTTATCATAATTTAAGTTGATCTTACATTTTATTATAGTTTTGATTTTACCAAAGAAAATGTTGATTTACCAAGAGTAGTTACCTCCCTCTGCTAAATGCAATATTCATGTTTTCAAGGGAGACAATGCAAATCTGCCACAAATAGCAAGCCGGGTAAAATATACACAATTGTGTAATTAAACACCTTTTAATTTAAAACAGAGTGTAAAATTTTTATAGAATATACAAATAATTTACAAAAACCTTCAAAATGTTTAGTTTTACTTCCATTAATTATTAAAACTTTATTGTAATTTCAAAAATTGTAAGCCTTATATTTGTATTAACATTTTTTAAAGACATGCAATAAAATCTTATTAACTTTCTTTCTTTGAGTGGTTGTAAGTTGAAATTTTTTTTCTAATACTTTTGAGCAACATTTGAATTGTTCTCTTGCTTGTTTTTTTACGTCGGAAATGTATGTAACAAGTACTGTTATAAAATAACATTTATCCGTAGAAAAGGACACAAAAACATGACGTAAAACACGGAACATACGTTTAAAAAAAAACGTTATTGTTGAGGTATGAACTAATTAAATAAATAACGCCTCTAGGTACGTAAATATCTTTAGAGGTCATCCATATATGACGTCCAAACATTTTTTAAAATTATTTTGGACAACCTCCCCACAAAAGTCCACTTAATTCGCAAAAGTCTATTTTTTCAGACCACCCCCCCCCCCGTGTGGACGTCATATATGGATGACGCATTACATTCCCATGTGTATTACATTTTCTAACTAATTGCAAAATGAACATATTAAAGTCCTGTTACTTTGACAACATCCTCTCGGTCAACTCGCTTTCATGATTTTATAAAATAGAAGTTTAAAAATACTTGGAAACCCAGCCATGTTGCTTGCATCAAAAACTACGAGATTAGCACGTGAAAGGTGGGGGTCGTAAAATACTTTGTTGATCACTTCCCCCATTTGTTGGCTCTGATCTGTATATGATGGAGGAAGGTGAAGATGAACATGATACATTTTAGAGAGCATCAACTGCAACGTTCTTCTAGCTGTTTAAAATTCTAAGCATTGTGTTTGTTGCCATGTTTTTATCTAACTGTCTTTGGACAAATGTTAATGTATAACTATACTTGTTACATAGATAACCGAAATATAATCTCGTATCAAAACATGTTATGTTTTTTTCATTATCATCAATAGAACTAGACTTGACCAAAACATGAGCAACTAAACGTCCTTGAGATAATTAAAAAAAAACAGACTGGATCAAGATATTATTTTCAACTAGTGGCTTCTGAAAACACAGTTTCAAATTAAAGTTATTGACTGTGGTTATGGAAAATGGACAATAGATGTTGATTGAAAGGAAGATCACAATATTTTTAGGCAATTAAATCATTTTTATTTTGAGTGCTTGGTAACTCTAATTATCGATCAAAGTAAACTGTACATGCCACAGTAGGGATTATTTTTCAAACTCACAGATACCATGTACTTCTAAACTGTGAAGACTACATGGTCCACTGAACCTGATCTCCATGTTTCATACATTGATAATGTGATGCCAAGATAAAGATTTGAAGTCAAAAGGCCATTTATAAAATATAAGAAATTACGTTATATGAACATATTTAACGACTATAATGGCTGTTTATGACGGGAATAAAGTTTTTTTGTTACCCTCCATGGTCGGTCTACGACGTCACATAATATTAAGGGGATCGTTCGTCAATTTATTTATATATATATATCTCGTATAAGGAGAATTTCACTCAAGATCATCTTTTAGCCCTCGTCGAGGGCTTTGAGTCTGACCAACAGTTTTTCCATACGGCCTAGTCATCTTTAGTAGTGTATGCAAAAACGTAGCATGATGTACAGACATTAAGTAACCTAAAAATTGTGTTAAAATTTCCCTGTTTTTCCCATAAAATACATAGATTATATAGGGAAATACAACTGGTCAGTTTTGACCGCTTTACGAAGTTTTCCCAGATATGCCGAGTTTTTTGTGACACCCCTAGGTGTTCTTCTACCACCTCACAAAATATCAAGGGGGGTCGTCGGAGGAAATTTTTTTTCGTAATAGAGCTCATATAATGAGAATTTCACTCGCGGTCACTTTTTAGCCCTCGTCGAGGGCTTTGAGTGAAACCGACAGTTTTCCCTAAAGGTCAACCCATTGACCTAGGAGCATGCAAAAAATTAGCCAGATATACTGAGCTTAAGTACCCTAAAGTCTGCGTTGAAATGACCCTCTGTTTTTCCCATAAAATACAAAGATTATATAGGGAAATACAACTGGTCAGTTTTGACCCCTTTACGAAGTTTTCCCAGATATGCCGAGTTTTTTGTGACACCCCTAGGTGTTCTTCTACCACCTCACAAAATATCATGGGGGGTCGTCGGAGGAAATTTTTTTTCGTAATAGAGCTCATATAAAGAGAATTTCACTCGCGGTCACATTTTAGCCCTCGTCGAGGGCTTTGAGTGTAACCGACAGTTTTCCCTAAAGGTCAAGCCATTGACCTAGGAGCATGCAAAAAATTAGCCAGATATACTGAGCTTAAGTACCCTAAAGTCTGCGTTGAAATGACCCTCTGTTTTTCCCATAAAATACAAAGATTATATAGGGAAATACAACTGGTCAGTTTTGACCCCTTTACGAAGTTTTCCCAGATATGCCGAGTTTTTTGTAACACCCCAAGGTGTTCTCCTACCACCTCAGAAAATTTCAAGGGGGGTCGTCGGAGGAATTTTTTTTTCGTAATAGAGCTCATATAAAGAGAATTTCACTCGCGGTCACTTTTTAGCCCTCGTCGAGTGCTTTGAGTGTAACCGACCGTTTTCCCTAAAGGTCAAGCCATTTACCTATAAGCATGCCAAAACTGAGCCACATGTAAAGAGAGTAAGTGCCATAAAATCCGTTTTGAAATGACCCTCTGTTTTCCCCATAAAATACAAAGATTATATAGGGAATTACGACTGGTCAGTTTTGACCCGTTTCCCGATTTTTCCCGGACATGGCGAGTTTTTTGTGACACCCCAAGGCGTTCTCCTACCACCTCACAAAATATCAAGGGCGGTCGTCGGAGGAATTTTTTTTTCGTAATAGAGCTCATATAAAGAGAATTTCACTCGCGGTCACTTTTTAGCCCTCGTCGAGGGCTTTGAGTGTAACCGACAGATTTCCCTAAAGGTCAAGCCATTTACCTATAAGCATGCCAAAACTGAGCCAGATGTAAAGAGCGTAAGTGCCATAAAATCCGTTTTGAAATGACCCTCTGTTTTCGCCATAAAATACAAAGATTATATAGGGAAATACAACTGGTCAGTTTTGACCCATTTCCCGATTTTTCCCGGACATGGCGAGTTTTTTGTGACACCCCAAGGTGTTCTTCTACCACCTCACAAAATATCAAGGGGGGTCGTCGGAGGAATTTTTTTTTCGTAATATAGCCCATATAAGGCGCCGGTCAGTCGAGGTCAGTTTTGACCCCCGCTCCGTAGACTTTTTGCCGAACCGTCACCGGCCCTCGTGTTCTATCGCCATAAGGCACCTTCGTGCCAAATTTGACGCGCCTGCGGCGCCGGGAAGTGCCCTATCGGGCACCCGACCACTTTGCTTTATATATATAGATGTGACAAGAATTCAATACTGGCTACAATGCGAAACCAAACTTGACTATAGGCAAATGGTAGCGAGAGCTCACATTTAGGGATTACATCGAATAAATATCACCTCAAGACCTGGTCGTAGAGGCAAAAAATGTCACTTCAACCCCACCAGAAGTTGATAAATCAAAGGAAGAAAAACGCAGGAAATATGCACAATGGACAATAGATAAAAAAAATTAAGCTGAGTACCCCAAAATATGGAAGATAATTGTGAATGCATTACTTATTGGGCTTAAAATATAATATTTGATGAATGGTGGAAAGCCTACAAAGGGGTTAATTTTTCAAGATGACCGCCGTTGTCATAGTTACCAGGATTTTTTCACCACCTTTTTATAGTGAAAATGCGTATGCAGATGTAGGCCTACCTTTAAAAAGTTGTAAAGAAATAATTGTTTTATAATGAGTATTTTTTTTTACCGGCGCCTACCCACAATAATTAAAATATTTTATTTTTTAAATGATAACATTAATTGGTATTTAGAGACGCTAAAAGCAAATGTAAATAATCTAACTAGATTTACAAGACACAGAGACAACGTGTGAAGACACTGACATTGTAATAACAGGAGAATATTAAGGACATGGATTGTTTTAGTTTGGAGAGTAAAAGTTGTATCGTCTGCGTAGGCTAAAATTGTTGTGTTCGATAAGTTTGGTATGTCTATTGCTCTGATGTATGTATTGTACCTAGTGCTTTCTAAGATTATTTCTAATGCGTGTATGTAAAGGGATGTGAGGTGGTGGGGGGGGGGGCATTGTCTAATTAATTTTAGGATCTATCAGTAGGTGGGTGTGTGGTTTGTAAAATATGATCTTTATCTTGTTTTCTTTGAGAATTGTGTGAAGATATGTGTGCGCTACTTGATGGAAAATTTTCTCCTCCTCTAAGATGAGTATGCATACTGGGGTGTTTTTATCGTTTGTACACTAAATAATATCTCTGATTAGGTGAATGTGTATTTTACTCCCTGTGATATTGCATTGTTGGTTAACATGAATGAACTTGTGTGTGAATGATTCTAATTTGGCAATCTAGGATTTTGGTATAATTGTATAGTAGGATGTTAAAAATATAAGTAGGTCTATAAATGTGGGTTAAATTAGGATCAGTCTGTGAAGTTTTTAAAATAATTCTACATCAACGAGTTCAACGCACACCCTCGATCAATCAGACTTCATCAAATGTCTTCTAAATGTGTAACACATATCGCAACTGTATTTAAACCATAATGGTATAGCCATTTTATATAGAAAGCAAGGACACATATTAAGGTTTTTATCATTTTTCAATTAATAATAAAATATGTTAAAGATTGTATGTTTTTTAGAAATAAAACATTGTGTCTCTTTTATTTGGATTATTCCCAATGCCTTAAATGTACTTAATTTGTCAATTAAACACCAAATTATTTCCCTTGCAAACTTTCAAAATATGAATTAAATTTTTTTTGTGAACTAAAATAACAACATGTACACTGCAGTTAGCCTTATCTAGTATACACATTTAAAATGAACTAAAATAGAAAATATCTAACCATATAAAATATGCATCTGAGCGGGTCGGATGTAGCTAAATATAAAGTTGTGTGCGATTCAATATGGAAGACCAGATGTTGATACAATCCTCAATCAAGTTATTGAAAATGTCATTTAAAGCAATCACCACATTGGTCTGCGAAGTCGAGCGATTGATTGCACCTTTTAAATTCTCGGCCTTTTGGCTAAGATCATCGTGGTCTATATCACACTGGTTCTGTACGGAGGTCTTAGATGTGGCCGCAGTTTTTGCTAACGATAGTCAGGAACCCATCTGAGCTGGGTGGACATAAGGACGTCATACATACATGGCGTAATGTTTGGTTAACTTAGTTGCCAGTACTGCTACATTGAAACATCCAGGTGGTCAACTAGCTAGTTGTTTGGAAAATATACATCGATGATATTAGTTTGTTTCATATAAACAATAAACCTCGGCTAACTTATCTGAATCAAATGTTTCAAGGGGTAGCAGGTAAAATGTGTGAGTCGCTATTGAGTTCGTTCATCACTTCCCCCTTCTGTTGACACACGGCTCTCCCTATGATGCAGGAAGGTAAACAACAACACCATGTCTTTCAGTTAGCATAAACTTTGTTAATTCTTATTTCTGGTTAGTAGAATTCGATCGAACGACACGTTAGTTGTGTCGTTCACTTCAAGGTGTCGGGATGGGACAGTTACCAAAGAAAAATTATGTTTGAGAATATTGTTATTTAATTGCCGCAATATTAGTATGATAAATTTTTGTTTTTATTGTATTAAACATAAAACATTCAAGAGACACAAAATCAAAACAGCAGATGTCCCTAAAAAAGCACGACAAAAATTAAAGTGTCTTACGTAAATACAGTTTAAAAAAAAAAAAAAAGAAACACTATAATTGTTGGTATGTTTTATTTTCTTGCAATGTTATGTTTAAACTGTCAAAAAAAACAACAACTAAATCTGCGTTTGTATACACGTTTTTACAATTATGTATGTGTCAAACATTCCGATGTTTGTACTGGTTACAAATCATTTAAGAAGAGCAATAAAATACTGTTAAATAGTAATGTATACTATATACGTTATAATGAGTATATTATATTACAGTTTATTACATGTAACATGTAACATTAACCTAAGTTGACAATGTGTGTTCATGCAGAAACAGGACTTTGAAAATAAAATGGGTTGTATTGTTACATTTTTGTTAATATGGTCCTGGTTGCTTTAGAATTACTACAAATATATTATATAATAATTACATGTAGTCATATACCTCTATTTTTTTACATTGTAATAGGGTTTGTTTGTTGATGTTTTTAATGATGTTTTTTTTTTTTTAATTTAAATCTCTAATGTTTTGTTTTTTTTACATTGTAATAGGGTTTGTTTGTTGATGTTTTTCATTTTTTTTTAATTTATATCTCTCATGTTTTTTTCCTTGTTTCATAAATTGGGTTGGTAAAGCTATGTTTTGGTAATATGTATATTATGTTAATTAGCGCTGTCCTAATGGCTATACTGCAATGTTTATACTTGTCCATCTTCTGTGTAATTGTGTCGGTCAGTCTCTTTTGATGTCAAAATGCGGCTCTCCAGCTCCTTGCACAAATATTAATAATTATATTATTTTATTTTCAAAATTCAAATAAATACTACACTGTAAATAAACACAACTTAAAACAGGAAACACGCTCATCGGAGAACAGTGAGAATAGATGCAATATAAAGTATCCAGACAGCGGTTTGGGCACCAGGCCCAGCCCTTACAGCCGTGCTATTGACAGCCCCGCAGCAACAATACCATGCTTGCCAGTGCCAAGTGCCGACTTTTTCGACATCTTTGAATGGGGAATGTCATTTTATTCAGAATGCATTTCCCTATTGGTCAGTAATCATTACTTTGACCTGAGTGACGTAGTTTTTAGTTATTAGCTTCCTACTGTTGAGCCGGGTACAGGACGGTGGGGCACGAGTTTACCCTGTGTTCAGTGGGGTGGAAGATACGTCTGGTGAGAACCCAAGGACATAAGCAACCGATACGCGGTGATCAAACCAGTTGGTCCGAGTTTGCCGTGTTGAGACTTGCCTGGCTAATGGCAGATACCTACTGAGCCTGTGATATCCGTAAAGACAGAAAAAGAGTTAAAAGCTTCTAAAGTAGATTGGGATAGTCCTAAAGTTATATTATTTGATTACTAATTGTATTACCCTGGCGAAACATGTGTATGTTTTTATATGAGTAAATATTGAAAGCTATTTATTTTAAATAACAAATGTAATCTTACTAATTTTAAACAAAACACGCTCATCAAACGAATGTAAGTTTATAGTGGATGAATAGTGAAAAAAAAATGGATCCATCATAGCTTTCTTGTGCCCGCTGTGTTAGGGTGTATATATGTTTACAAATGTACATCTGTGTTAGAGTGTCATAAAATGTGTACATATGTACGACTATGTTAGGGTGACATATGTGTATATGTGTACGGCCTGCATAACATTTAAACAATGTTTTTGAAAGTTGAATAGAAGACATGTACACACGGACACATACAGTAATTAGACAACTTTACATTGAGACATACTCACCCTGACAGAGATAGTGGATTAGAAGACTTTACATTGTGAAATAGTCACTCTTTTGCCGTTTCCAAATAATGGAATCAGCACTGAAGTTGACTTTAACATTGGCGATTAAACCAAAATTAAATATATATTTTAACAATTTGGGGATATGCAATTTCTGCCTTGGTTGAGGTAATGATTAAGGTGCTTCATCATCCCCTAAAATTATATCACACCTCATTTTACCAAACCCCTCCCTCCCAAAAAATTTGTTATATATGTTTTCTACTTAAATCTTAATTAAGCTCGATTTTCTTGACAACGCAAATAAAATTAAAACTCATTGTCTAGTTTTTACTGCAATAACGTTTGATTTATTTTTCTCTCTATCATCATCAATCTCTCCTCTTGTACCCCTACCCTCTCCAGATAGGTCATCATGAATAAACGATCCATTATATATATATGGTACTCTTTTCTGAGCGTAAATTGATATGCATACAAATCAACACATTATGGGTTCTACAATACACATCACTCATCACCAAAATAAAAGGATAGCAATGTACATTATTATTGGTAATTTGAAGAAAGTTTTCTGTTGTCAATACGTATTTTCATTTTAAACAATTGGGGCATTTCACCAAAAGACGTTCTACATCAATCAAAACGTAGAACGAACGATATCCTTGCTTGTCTTTTAAATGAGTAAAAATCAACGCTATTGTGTTTTTTTTTTTCAATTACAAAAAAAAAAATAACATAAAACAAATACACATCTATTATTTTATGTGTATTATTTAGAACACTTTATTATTAAATAAATGTCTAATTTTAGGAAAAATTAATACGTTTTTTTATTTATTTATTTGTTTAGAATTTGTTTACCAAATGGTCTATTTAATAGGTAATTACTTCCCTTGCACAATAACCAAACAAGAAAAAAATATTGGCAAATACCAGCATCGGAAAAATTAAACAAAAAAATAAAAAAAATATGGGCGACAATGTATCGAATCATAATGATACATTTAACATAAACTAATATATAAACTATGTAACAATGTAAGATACGTATGCGTTACTAAAAGAGATGGTCAAATGTAGCTCAATTTAAAGTTGTGCGAGTGTGTTAAATATGACAGGTATTATGTTGATACACTCATAAATCAAGTTATTGAAACTGTCATTTAAATTAGTGGTCGGAGTTGTCGAGTTACTTATTGCACCGATTCTCTTCTCGACATTTTGACTAAGATCAAAGTGTACTATCTGCTATGGGTTATGTACGGAGTCAGGTAACCCATCTGACCTGAGTGGACTAATTGCCCCGTTCCTTTAAAAAAAAAATGTATCATGATTAAATCATCAGTTATTTTGAACGCCAACTGAGTTACTGAGTTAGAAGACACATTATATTTCTCATTCACTTGAAATGCCTAAAAATGCAACAGCCTCATAACAGTTTATAGTAGACGTATACACACTTTAAAAACAGCAGGCTTTAAAAAAAAAATGTCTGCCTAAAACCTGATGTATTACCTATTGTGTATTAATTGTAATATTCTGCTTGACTTTGAAAGTTACATTAAATAAGCACACATTATTCGTTTTTTTTTAGAATTATCAATAGAATAAAACTCAACATTGAATATCAGCTTTTACTCTTTAATCATTTAATAATAAACTGCATTTGGGTTATTACATATTAAATAATGTGTGAACATTTTTTTCTATTTCTTTTGTTCTTTGTAAAATGAGTTGTTTAGTTATGAATCGGTCTTGTGTTTGTGAGTTGTTTCCCGTTAGGCATGTAGAAAGTAAAAGGGAAATAGCTGTGATTTACTCGTTTAAAATGCATCATCATATTAATATTCATTTACTTAATTAAGGTCACCCTATCGTATAATAACTGTGTATTCCGACACATACATATAACATAACATTACCTGAAGATGGGCTGATGATTTGAAGAACTTTAAATAAAGTTTTGTAACTGACTGAGGGTGGGACCTATCTGATTGTTCTGCTTGTTATATACTTTTCGTGAGTATTGTAATGCATGTTAAAGTGGTTCATATCATTTAGCAGTGTTGTTCATGGTTGTTATATTGCAACTAATCCTTCTAACAGATGGTGAGAGCAGCTTCTATAGCAGCAAAATGTACGATCCTACTCAGATGTCCCGACCTCAACCACAGTCAACTGTGGGGAATGTCCAGACATGTACTCAGCTCCGTCTTCAACACGTTTTTTATCAAAGAAAAATGGGACCCAGGCTTAAGAAGTCACATAATCAGACAACTAATTAGTCAACATAAAATAATGAACTACGAACGACGGACGTGTGGACATGTGGTTTCTTACAACATTTGAACACTTTAGCAAATCTGTGATGTAGTTATTTGCTTATAGTTTATGGTTATCTGTACTCGTTACACACTATTATTGTCTGCACTCATAATATTTTCTAGCATATGATACGGTTATATAGTAGCAGGGATAGTTGACAGCATTGACTAACTGCATTTTTTTTTCGTATGGCTTTGTTGGGTGTATTATTTATTAGAAGGCCGTTGTATGCATCTGCGTATATGATTTCAATCCATGTTTTTAGGTAAGGTTGTGTGCACATATTTTTTTCCCCTTAGCGGTGTATCATCAACTGCATTGAATGTTTTCTATTGATCTATACTATGGGTTACCAGCTATATGTTTATATTATATTGTCTCTCAAAAGATGGGTGCGATTCTGGATGTTCCTCCCTAGGATGCTGTAGTATTAGTCTCGGTGAATTATATCCTTGATGTACTTTCCTAGTTAGTGTTTTCGTTAATACTTTATAGCTGTAGGGATATGGGTCTATACTTTTGTTAAATGATTTGAACAATGGTTTGTGCCCGTATAAAGTCACTAAGTCAACCCAGCTCTGATATTAGAGTATTTTTAAATAACCTCATTGTATTATAAAAAAAGGCAAACATTGGCTACAATGATTTGTTTAATAGACGATGCATGTTTTATCAAAAACAGTGGTAGTTGAACATAACGTCAGATAGACATATAGCGTAATATGATGTTAGGAAAACATGACTCAGATTAGACAGTGTATATACATAGATAGAACAAAAATACGAGGAAATAAAATGGTATTTTATGTAGCATAAATGACAAGGTGACGGCGTAGTCGGATGATAGAGAATACGACTACAAACCCGAAAGTCTAGTTAGAATCACAGCTACATATTTCGACACCGGTGACGACGAACTACGATGTTGTACCCCCGTCCATTACGTAACAGCCACAATTTGTGAATTTTTTTGAAAGAAACGGTAAGAAAAAAAAAGGATGAAACAGTTCTAACCCCACGACTGTTGCATGTTCTGTTCTTAATGCTGACAGTCATTTAGGTTTCTTATGTGAACACTTGCCTTTCTTATAATGTAAGTTGATCTTACATTTTATTATGGTTTTGATTTCACCAATTAACATGTTTATTTACCAATAGTAATTACCTCCCTCTGTTACATGCAATATTTAATGTTTTCAATGGAGACAATGTAAATCTGCCACAAATAGCAAGCCAAGTAAAATATGCAAAATAGTGTAATGAAGTACTTTTTAATTTAACTCAGAGAGAATAATTTATAGATTATTAAAATTGTAAACAAAGACCTTCAAAATGTTTAGTTTAAATTCGAATAATTATTAAAACATTATTGTAATTGCAAAAGTTGAAAGCCTTATATTTACATTTAACTTTTTTTAAAGACTTGCAATAAAATCTAACTAATATACGCTGGGAAATGACACAGTACATGAATCCATTTTTTTTTTCTAATAGATCTACTTTCATTCCAAAACTTTCCATGACATAAAAATCGACCCATGGCAATGAGGGCACGCTACCTTGAAATATCCGCCAGTCCGGTTGAGTGGGGGGAGGGGCGCTTCTATTTCTGTCCATGGGTGACTACAATGTGAACGTTTGACTCCGCAGCTAAGGACTGATCATAGTAAACTAAGCAGTCAAGCGAAACCTAGTTTGCACAACTTATTTTAGTCTTGTTCTTATACCATTTTATTTTCTCTCTTTGATTATTATATATGCAATTGATGTTCATGTCTTTGATGATGTGTAAAATCTATCAAATAAATTATTATTACTGGTTTAAATGTTTAAAACAATTGAATTAATTAAAAAAAAAAACCTGTTTGAGGACTGTATATATATAGATGTTTGAAAAGGAAGAGTGTTTGCTTTGATGTGTCTCATTGTAATAACATAACTTTTCCGATTGCTTAAAATTTGTATCATTGTAATTCTCTGTAATCCCACATTTATTTCAGCTTTACTTTAAAAAAAAAACGAATTCCACCTTCCCCCCCCCCCCCCACGTACCCCGTCCCCTCAGCCCACCACGCCGAGGAAAAAAAATTCCCTTGAATCATCATTTAATTACACATTTGCATTGTCAGTTTCAGTTTCAGTTTTTTTTTGTTTTTTTTTATATATATTAAAATTTTTTGTATTAGATCTATGTATAAGTAAACCATCTTAAATGAATGACAGTAGGCTACAAGTAAGAAATAAATATTACTATTGTAAATCTGTATCAGTCCTCACAAGCCGGTGATGAAAACTGTAATACTAAAGCGAATACACACAACTGACGCTGTAAATTATTACAGGTCTGAGACGAAAAAAATACAAAATAAAAAAAATGTGTTTGATCTGATCTGTATATGATGTAGGAAGGTTAATATGAACATAATACATTTTAGAGAGCATCAACTGCAACTTTCTCCCATCTGTTTAAAAAACTCTAAGTATTGTGTTTGTGGCCGTGTTTTTATCTAACTTCTTTGGACAAATGTCAATGTATAACTATAATTGTTACATAGATAACCGAATTATTATCTCAAAATATGTTTGTTTTTTTTCATTTTGATCAATAGAACTAGACTTGCCAAAACATGAGCAACCAAACGTCCTTGAGATAATTAAAAAAACAGACTGGATTAAGATATTATTTTCAACTAGTGGCTTCTGAAAACACAGTTTCAAATTAAAGTTATTGACTGTGGTTATGGAAAATGCACAATAGATGTTGATAGAAATGAAGATCACAATATTTTAGGCAATTAAATCCTTGTTATTTTGAGTGCTTGGTAACTCTAATTATCGATCATAGTAAACTGTACATGCCACAGTAGGGATTATTTTTCAAACTCACAGATACCATGTACTTCTAAACTGTGAAGACTACATGGTCCACTGAACCTGATCTCCATGTTTCATACATTGATAATGTGATGACAAGATAAAGATTTGAAGTCAAAAGGCCATTTATATATACATGTGACAAGAATTCAATACTGGCTACAATGCAAAACCAAACTTGAATATAGGCAAATGGTAGCGAGAACTCACATTTAGGGATTACATCAAAGAAATATCACCTCAAGACCTGGTCGTAGAGGCAAGAATTGCACTTCAACTGCACCAGCAGTTAATAAATCAAAGGAAGAAAAACGCAGGAGTTATACACAATGTGAAACAAAAACAATTTTTAAGCTGAGGACCCCAAACAATGGAAGATGATTGTGAATTCATTGTTTATTGGCCTTAAAATGTAAAATATTAAAAATGGTGTTAAACCTACGAAGGTGTTAATTTTTAATGACCGCCGTTGTCATAGTTACGAGGATTTGTTCACCAATTTTTTTTAGTGAAAATGCATATGCATATCGATGGTCTCGGTCGCAAACCGTCTAACTCAAAAAAATTCGATTTTCTTTTTTTTTACATAAATCAAAAGCCAATATGATTCCCCATAATGCTTGAAAATATTAGAGAAATCTGTAGAATGATTATTGAGATATAATCATTTGAACAAACCGCCTATTATTTCTAGCGCTAAAAATCTCGGCGCAAAACGAATATCGCTATATTTGTCAATTCACTTTTGATCGGGAACGCAGTCGCACGCCGTAATCACAAAATTTTACAGCACAGCAGTCACAGTACTTATAGGTAAGGATATTTGATTAATTATGTTCAACTATTCTATTACATTTTATCATTTTAAGAATAATAAACAAATAGTATTTGTTTAATATAGCCTATTTCCAGATTTTCAACAACCAAACTGATTTGTTTACATTTTTTTAGGCTAACATAATGCTTTGAAACTAGATCTTCATTCTAGAATCTAAATATCAATCAAAACAATATAATTCGAATTATATTTCCACAAGAATGTGCAATAAATTTAATAATTGTTAATTCACTACTAGCTTTAGATTGAGGGTTTAGATACGTGTTAAGAAATGTTTATATGGTAGGTTACAAAATGTTTGGCGTACATGTTTTTAGTAGATACTTTTATGATTAATTTTTCAAGAGACAAGCCTATCATAACACACCAGCCTCTCTCAACATACCAGCCTCTCTCAACATACCAGCCTCTCTCAGCATACCAGCCTCTCACAACAGACCAGTCTTACCACATAACAGACCAGCCTCTCTCAACAGACCAGCCTCTCTCAACAGACCAGCCTCTCTCAACAGACCAGCCTCTCTCGACAGACCAGCCTCTCTCAACAGACCAGCCTCTCTCGACAGACCAGCCTCTCTCAACAGACCAGCCTCTCTCAACAGACCAGACTTACCACATAACAGACCAGCCTCTCTAAACAGACCAGCCTCTCTCAAAAGATCAGCCTCTTTCAATAGACCAATCTCTTTCAACACACCACTCTTACCTGACTATCTTCGACATACCAGCCTCTCTCAACAAACCAGCCTCTCTCAACAGACCTGCCTCTCTCAACAGACCAGTCTTACCACATAACAGACCAGCCTCTCTCAACAGACCAGCCTCTCAACATATCAGCCTCTCTCAACAGACCAGCCTCTCTCAACAAACCAGACTTACCACTTAACAGACCAGCCTCTCTCAACAGACAAGTCTCTCTCAACAGACCAGCCTCTCTCAACAGACCAGCCTCTCTTAACAGACCAGCCTCTCTCAACACACCAGCCTCACTCGACAGACCAGCCTCTCTCAACAGACCACCCTCTCTCAACAGATCAGCCTCTCTTAACAGACCAGCTTCTCTCAACAGACCAGCCTCTCTCAACAGACCATCCTCTCTCAACAGACCAGCCTCTCTCAACAGACCATTCTCTCTCAACAGACCAGACTTACCACATAACAGACCAGCCTCTCTCAACAGACCAGCCTCTCAACATATCAGCCTCTCTCAACAGACCAGCCCCCCTCAACTGACCAGCCTCTCTTAACAGATCAGCCTCTCTTAACAGACCAGCCTCTCTCAACATACCAGCCTCACTCGACAGACCAGCCTCTCTCAACAGACCAGCCTCTCTCTTCAGACCAGCCTCTCTTAACAGACCAGCCTCTCTTAACAGACCACCTTCTCTCAACATACCAGCCTCTCTCGACATACCAGCCTCTCTCAACAGATTAGCCTCTCTCAAAAGACTAGCCTCTCTCAACATATCATTCTCTCTCAACAGACCAGCCTCTCTCAACAGACCAGCCTCTCTCAACAGACCAGCCTCTCTCAACATACCAGCCTCTCTCAACATACCAGCTGTTATGTCCCTTACATGTCCCCTGCTTGTGTGTGTGTGTGTTGTGTGCTGGAACGACAGGTACCCTCCCTTTGGTGTATAGTTGTATCCTTTGGTTGAGTGTGTTTACATGGAGCGAGAGGTGTTCACGTGAGGTGTGTCAGGTGACTGGTGTCAGAGCGTGTGCTAGTGTGTGGATCAGTTAGTTGTAGTGTGGCTGTGGACGTGGAACGTGGAACGTGGTGTTGAGTATTGTATTTATGTTGTAGACCCCTTTTGATCCTTTTATTATTTTAGTACTGTATATATTATTAAATATCTTTTTGATCCTTTTATTATTTTAGTACTGTATATATTATTAAATATCTTATTATTATTGTTATTATAGAGTGTTAGTGTTATTGTTGTATACGTCGTATTTGTCTGTTGTTATTTATATACCCCTAGATTCTAGAACCCAACACCAGCCTCTCTCAACAGACCAGTCTCTCTCAACAGACCAGCCTCTCAACATATCAGTCTCTCTCAACAGACCAGTCTTACCATACAAGACACCAGCATCTGTCAACTGACGAATCGTAAAGGCACCAGCATCTCTCAACAGACCAGCCTTTCAAAACAGACCAGTCTTAACATTAAGGCACCAGTAACTCTTAAGAGATTAGTCTCTCCCAGCAGACCAGTCGTAATATACAAAAGACCAATCTCTCTCAACTGACAATCTTACCCTCCAATATACCAGCCTCTCTCAACAGACCATTCTTACCATACAAGAGACCAGCTTCTCTCTAAAGATTAGTCTTATCCTACAATAGACAAGTCTCTCTCAGCACACCAGTCTTACCATACAATACACCAGCCTTTCTCAACAGATCAGTCGTAACATACAATAGACCAGCCTCACATAACAGACATTAGACACCAACCTCTCTCAAAAAGACCAGCCTTACCTTACAAGAGACCACTCTCTCTCTAAAGATTAGTCTTATCCTACAATAGACAAGGCTCTCAACACAGCGATCTTACTATACAAGACACCAGCCTTTCTCAACAGACCAGTCGTGACATACAATAGACCAGCCTCACATAACAGACATTAGACACCAACCTCTCTCAAAAAGACCAGCCTTACCATACAAGAGACCAGCCGATCTCAAAAGACCAGTCAGACCTATCAAAAATTCAAAGTGAATTAGCAGATAGCTTGCAATTGCTAAGCTAGGGTCGTATAATTATGATCTCAACTGTAGCCCCTGTCAAGTTGTACAAGAGCAGAAAAAAAGATAAAAGCTGTCATATTTGAGCACTCAAAAGCAAGTCATAAACACACCTTTTTATGATGATTTCCCTGATTTTAAAAATATGTTGCCATTTTAATGTTTCTTTATGTGACGTTTATTCAAAGAATGAATTTTTAAAAAATAATCATTAAAAAAGTTTTTAAAAACCCACGTTTTCTGATTGAACTAAAAAGTAGAAAATAAATGCTATAGGCCCTACATCACAATAATGCAAGCGATCACTCTACTATAAGCGAGCAAAAACGTGGGGCGCCGTGATTTTCTTACAGTTTCTAATACTGTTGACTCTCTACAAGCTCCCTAATAAAAGTCAATAGTATTATCTAATCAATAGTAATATAACTTTTATTTCGGCGCCCCACGTTTTTCATCGCTTATAGTAGAGTGATCGCTTGCATTATTGTGATGTAGGGCCTATAGCATTTATTTTCTACTTTTTAGTTCAATCAGAAAACGTGGGTTTTTAAAAACTTTTTTAATGATTATTATTTTCTACTTTTTAGTCTTTGTCTGTTTGTTTGCATTAAAATCTTGCTATCGATTTTATCTTTTCACTTTTTTTTTGGTAAAAGAAGACAAATACTCACAAAGGACGAACACCAAGAGTTACACCAGGCATGACACGCTTATTATTCAGGATCAGCTGCAGATTCGTGTCGACGCATTCTTTCCATCTCCTGTAGACATTCCTCATTGCAGGGTTTTTTTCCTGTTAGCTTGCTGCAATCCAATTCCACAATGCGTACGCCTTCGAGTGATCGTACTCGACTGAGCGCAACATACGCCTGGCCCGTTTCAAAAAGCGCTGGTCCTAAATAGACAACTGCGTGATCAACTGTGCAGCCTTGCATTTTATGCACTGTGCATGCCCAGCATAGAATTATGGGCAGTTGTCTTCGCTCGACTTTTCCATAATTCAGTTTTCCATCAAATTCTACGCATCTCGGCTCAATCCGATGGATTCCATCTGGTCCAAAGTCAATGCTTAAGTCGGGAATGTCTTTATCAATCTGGTCGCGTCTGAAATTTGGCCAATGAATTTCTGTAATGTTGCCGATTGCGCCATTAACCAGTCCCTTTTCAACGTTGATGTTTGCTCTCAACATCACTTTAGCGCCTAGGAATATTTCCAATTCCTTTTGCAATCCTCCAGTCTTATTTATATCGTTGGATACAACTTTGCTCATGTCGATTTTGTCGGCGTTTCTTCCAGAATCAATGATTCGATCCTGAGACTCGATCTTGTATATTCGAATGCCTTGCGATCGATAATATTGCAAAACAGAATTATTATGATCCTCGACCATTTTTCTTGTCGGATAAATTCTGATTGCCTTATTTAGTGCAAATTCTCCAGTCGGCTCTTTAAGAGTTTTCGTCATTAAGAGCTCGAAATGAGGACCTTTGAGCTCGCCAACTCGTAATGCATTTAGGAGATCAGCGAAAGATGTATCACCGCGCTGTCGCATATTTTCTGTCAATTCGACTAGACCGAATAGACGCCAAAGATGAAGAGCTGGCTGAAATCTGGCTGGCTGCTTAAATACAAATGATGCCTTTATTGGGCGTAATTGCATCAAATCGCCAAATACAATTACATTAACTCCGCCAAAGACTTTTTCGGGCTCCTTTTTTAGCTGTCTCAATCGAGAGTCAATCATACACAGTATTTCATAAGATACCATGGAAATTTCATCGATGAAGACAAATTCAACATCTTTCCATTGTTGTCTCATAACTTTAAGATAGTTACCCGTCAGCATTGGCATTTCAGAGAGGATAAAATTACCATCTCGTTGAATGGGTAACTTGAATGAAGTGTGTAATGTGGAGCCTCCAACTAATCTAGCAGCGACTCCAGTAAGAGCTGCGACTTTTACGGCATTTTTACCGTAGCATCGATTCACTTGGTTCTTAAGAACATTAAAGGTGAAAGTCTTGCCAACTCCCGCGCCACCTGTCACAAAGAGTCTGAGTCTTCTGGCACTTCCACTGAGCTGTTCTTGAATACAACTTGTCACATGATTATATAGCTCACATTGCTTGACGTTCATTGCAGCACACGCAGACTGGAACTGTTCATCAGTCATGCTTTGATCGAGAGGTTCTTCTTCTACGAATTCAGCCTCATTGAATTCCTCAGGCTGCAAGAGATTAAAAGCATGTGCTTGTACAAAAGCATTCTCTAAATGATGATCTCTTCTTCGGAATGTCTCCATATATTTGCTCATTTCTTTAAGCTGATCTTCGCGGGCAAGGAATGCCTCTCGAGCAGAATCGTAGCCTTCAAGTAGCTCATTCTCATTTTCGAAAGGCTGGTACTGCACGAGGAGAGAGTAGAAAAAGTTCCCCGAATCTCTTTGCATTTGGAAATATGGCACTCGTACGACTGCAGGCATATTTCGTACTGCCATTTTGGAACCGTCTATGAGTGTGATAAGTTTTTTTCTACCTTTTTGCTGTTGTTTTTCTTCTTCATCAGCATCAACACTTATTTCGGAGTCATCAAAGCGTTTGCCGTAATGTGGTTCAAATAACATAGCAAACTCAATCAAAGACATATCCTTAAAATTATAATCAGGATGTTGCTTTGGGCGCTTTTCGTACCGATCGAAGAAGTTAGACGCTACGCCCGTTGCTTCATTTCCCTCAAAAAGAAGGCTGCGATAGCGCTGATGCTTCAACCTTGTATTAAGGAACACACAATTTCTCGTACTTCCTCGCAACGGTAAGTGACACAATCGATAGACACATTCGCATGCTGAGACTTGACGCTCATGCAAAATTCGCATGCAGATTTTGAACATTTTTCGCGAAATGTTTGTGTCTTCACGACGAATGTTTCGAATCGCTTCTGCAACTCCTTCGTTCATAATCGTTGGCTCATTTTTCGAGATGTACTTGCCAATGTAGTATGCGATTCTCTCATCGTTTCCGCATGGCTGAATGTCAATATTAGCATCCCAGAGTTCGAGGATGATGCGGTTGTAGTTATTGACAAACCTGTCCTCTTGTCGTCTTTTTAAAACACAAGTTCGTCCGCCATTTCTAATGAATTCATCAGATGTGTGTTCGAGAATTCGCGTCTGATTGCATGGCTGACGCGGAAAGCAAAATCGACACATATCCTTGCCATTTTTATAACATGTGTGTGTGTGTTTGTGTATTTGGTTTCGCTTCACCAAATTATGCATAACGGGATCTTCATCTTCACACTGATATCGGCAAGATATTACCTCATCAATCAGTTTTATTCCTTCCTCTGACTCAAATGAAGGAGCGTTATTAATCCAAACTACCATATGGAGATGAGGACTGCCGCGGTTTTGGAACTCTATACGCCACCAGAAGTCCTTGACTTTGCCACCAAGAACCTTATCATCTGCCTTTATGAATTTCAAGAAGGCGTTCACTCTTCTCGAGAAATGGCGACTTACTACGACTGGATATCGTTCGATTAGGCGTTGAACCTCATCAATTGTGAGGTCCATTGGATTTTCGTGCGATCTATTATCGGCATGCAGTAATGCCATGCGCATGTCTTTCCAGTTCAGATCATTGCAGCTTAACGTGAGGAACCATGTTGGTGGACCGAGAATGCGAATCATGGCAACTAACTCGCTATGTGCAGTTGACCAGTATGCTGCCGATCCACGTAAGTTTCTCATGTAAAGGTGGAGATCCTCTACAGCACCTTCCTGACCTCTAATTTTCTTAACACATGCGCTAATGCTTGACTTAGCTCGATAGTACTCAAACATTGAGAGCGCATAGAAAAGGTAATCAGTGCGTTGGAAACGTTTAATTTTTCCCATTATTCGCGCCTGGAAGTAATCCAGCGGAGTGATGTCAACTGGGCGATCCTCATTCAGGCCATTTTTTCCATATGGGAAGAGATCATACCATGAGAACTCTTCAGCCCTTCGATCATGGTCAACATTTACAATATTGTTTCCGGTTTTTCGCCGGATCTCATTGATATTTTCTCCCTCAACGAGTACATCTTCTACATCAGGCTGAACAATATTAATGGGAGCCATGACGGAAGTTTGCATGGGAACGTAGTTACTTTCGTGTGCGGGCATTTCATTAATTCTGGCCTCGCCATTCACATTCGCATCAGAAATTTCATCTGAAGGTAAATTGTGCATGCGTAAGTGATCATTTAGCTGCATAACTTCACCATTAAGACGAACATCAATGTAGCTAATTCTGTACTCTATGTTTCGAGATCCCACTGTGCGTTTTACTATACGCAGAAGTTCTTCTGTAGTATCGCACTCTATTACACATGCTCGACCATTGGCGCTTCCGCTTTTTCCTTTCGGACCGCAAGAATGGGAATCGGTAAAGTAGTACTTTCCGTCAAAATGCATCAATCCCAATGTCGAGCCATCGACAATAAGGACACCAGCACTGTTTTCCTCGAATAGACGTGCAATACCATAGCGCAACGTCAGACCATTAACTCTATCGTTTTGTTTGTCTTCCAGACTGCCACTGCATAGCCAAGTATCGTCATATTCCAGTTTAAATGCTTTTCCAAACATCGTGACATCGTTTCGTACAACATTCAGGTTTTCCAACATCAAGAAACCATCAGGTGGAATCTGAGCTACTCCAGCTTGATTTCTTTTGACTTCAGTTCTAGCACGAATATTGGCATATAAATCATCTCCGGCTAGCATATTCTGATTAATAACATTACTATCCCATTGACAAGGGGGATGAATCGAAGCTCGGATAATGTTCGCTGTCACCATAGCAAAACATTGAACTCCGGCAAAGCCAGAAACAAAAACGTGACTTTGTGCTTGATGCCAATTGCCGTGAACAATTCGAGACGACTCGTTTATTCGAGTGTATAAACTGCGCGCAATTGGTTGATTTTGCATTTCATTGGGCATTGTTGGCACATTAATCAAATCATCTTCTTGTTCCTGTTGCGTTTCTGGAGGAACAACTCGAACAAAGTCTTCTGGAACGAGGCGCGCAAAATGATTAATTGTCACATCACTGTAGAGAGGATTGTTTTTAATCAACCAACGAAGTGCGGCGTAAATGCGCTGGCGAGAAATGGGAAAGTCACGCGAAATATTCAAATTCTCAAGTGTCTCAGTGACAATCACCATGCCGGAATCATCGCTTGAGCGAGGCAACATCGATGGTAATTGTTCGCTGACTTCAAATATATCGAGCGCAAAAAGAATAGCCTGACCCTTGAATCCATATTGGCCAAAGCGGCCATTAAACTTGATAATTTTAATGTATGGATTTATACGACGTAAAAGTCTGTATTCACACTCGCTCAAATTGGCAATTACGTCGGGAACTTCACCAGGATCAAGGTTATTCCAGTAGGCTTTCGACGGAGCCATGTTCTTCTTATTGTTGCGCAAGTGCGAGTTACATCGGTGACAAACTTCTAGCACAGTCTTTTGCGCAAGCTCAGGGGGAAGGTATCTCTTAGAAGCAAGCATGTGATATTTTGTCGCCTGATTACGATAGCAATGCTTTTGACAAATATCACAAGTTACATTGCAAAAAGTGTTTATCGTGTCGAAAAATGTTTGCATTGCTGCCGAACGTTGGGCGTAAGCAGTACCATGACGCTTTCTGTCTTTTGCTTGGCGAGAGACCCTTTCTTCTTCGGTCTCAATCGCAAGTGAAGCAGCTGTTCGTTCTTTCTTCTTAGCAAGACGAGAGACCCTTTCTTCTTCGGTCTCAATCGCAAGTGCAGCAGCTGTTCGTTCTTTCTGCTTAGCAAGACGAGAGACCATTTCTTCTTCGGTCTCAATCGCAAGTGAAGCAGCTGTTCGTTCTTTCTGCTTAGCAAGACGAGAGACCCTTTCTTCTTCGGTCTCAATCGCAAGTGAAGCAGCTGTTCGTTCTTTCTGCTTAGCAAGACGAGAGACCCTTTCTTCTTCGGTCTCAATCGCAAGTGAAGCAGCTGTTCGTTCTTTCTGCTTAGCAAGACGAGAGACCCTTTCTTCTTCGGTCTCAATCGCAAGTGAAGCAGCTGTTCGTTCTTTCTGCTTAGCAAGACGAGAGACCCTTTCTTCTTCGGTCTCAATGGCACGAGCAGTAGCATGACGCACTCTATCTTTTACTTTACGAGAGATCCTTTCTTGTTCTGTCTCCATCGCTAAAGCAGCAGATTTTCGGTTTCGATCTTTTTCAAGCTTCTTTTGATACTGACCTTCTTCCATAATTTTTGGTCGTTTAGGAGGATTTTCCAATCTGTATTCTGCATACTTCTGGCGTGCCTTTTCCAATTGACGTTTTTTCTGTGTTGCCGTTTCTTTCACCATTTTGCCCTCGCGAGTAAACCATTGACCATCACCATTCTACTTCCTTTGTAAACAAACACCGCGTGACCACTACTGAGCCAATCGCGTGCTTGCTCCTTCAGTAAGCCAGAAGAGGGAAAGTACTGTTGTAACCCCGGTGTGTTTGTGTATTGTTATCCCAAAGTCGAATGCGGTATAAAAGGTTGAGTGAATGATTGTCAGAGGTTAGTTGATAGCGGTTAGGACGAGGGCTGGTCTGTTGTGTGTAAAGAATTAAGACGGAAAGAGGTTAGTAAGACAACTCGTAAAAAGACAACTCGTAATAAAAAACAGAGAAAGCAAGTTAAAGAAAACGTCGGAAAAAAACACGTTGTGTGAATACGTTACTGACTAGAACACATAGATTTGAACCCGTGTCGAGTGGGATAGCAATCGTGTGCCCAACCACTCGACCATAAACTCGGTTCAAGCTAAATTCTCTGCCCCTAAGCCTGTGGCGACATGTGATCGTTCGCTTCACTGCGCGCGAGGTACGCGTCGCTGGTTTTTTTTCTAATGGCTAGCAGAGGAGAATTATATATATAGATTATATAGCGGTCTAAAATGCTCAATAAAATGTTTCCATTGATCAATTTAGTAATAATAACAATTGAATATTCAATGGTCATCCAAAAGAAAGCTTCCCTGAAAATTTCAGCGCGCTAGCTAACTGGGAAGTGCCAGAAATTTCGATCGCAAGATTGGATTGAAAAGACAAACAAATAAATAAATAAACACACAGAGAAAGCAAGTTAAAGAAAACGTGGGAATAAACACATTTTTGTGTGTTACATTTTTGTAAAATAAGTAAACATTAATTCAGTATTAATGTGATTAGTGTGTTATGTCCCATTCATATTATATCTGACAATACGGTTTCTGTTTTTACTATTATCATTCTACAAACCCAGCACCCACCAGATTTAGTAAAATAAACTGTGAGAATAGAAAGATGTAATAAATAAAGCATAACCTTCAACAGTTAACAAGTCTAGTGCTAAATACAGACATAATGAATACACTCGAAAGCGATAAAGCCATACTAAAACATCTCTACTAAAAATTAAACTGACCCCATAATGTAGAATAAACTCAAATAATTAAAATATGAGCCCAAAACTATAATCTAAATATTATGAAGTGTTAATTATAACTTAAAAACATAAACATAACTAAATCACGTTCATTGGACAAAACGAACGAATGCAGCTGAGACCGAAATTCTCGGTTCAAAACAGCTAAGTCTGCGCGCGCACAGATAGACGGTTTGCACCGAGAATTTTAGACCGAGCAAACCGTCTATCTTTTTAAACCTGCTATAATTTTGTAAATATGAACAAAACCCATTTTAAAACGCTACAATATAGTCGGTAGAGAGTTTCTTCGGAGATATCTTTTTAAAAAATGTGTATTAGAGCGATCGAGAAGGAAATAATCAGTTTTTTGTCTCTCCTGTAAAATTTACATTTTCGGAGTTAGACGGTTTGCGACCGAGACCATCGATATGTACCTTAAAATGCTGTAAAGAAATAATTGTTTTCTAACGTGTATTAATTTTTTTTTTTTAACCGGCGTCTACCCCCAATGATTAAAATACTAAAAAAAATGATAACATTAATTGGTGTTTAGAGACGCTAAAACCAAATGTACATTATCAAACTAGATCTACAAGACACAGACACAACGTGTGAAGCCACTGACACTGTAATGACAGGAGAATATTAAGGACATGGATTGTTTTTGTTTAGAGAGTAAAAGCTGTATCGTCTGCGTAGACTAAGATTGATTTGATCGATAAGTTTGGTATGTCTATTCCTCTGATTTATGTATTTTACCTAATGCTTTCCAAGATGAGTTATATTACTAGCAAGTAAAGATATGAGTGCGCTACTCGGTGGAAAGCTTTATCCTGGTCTAAGCTGAGTATGAATGCTGGGGTGTATTTATCATGTGTATACTGAATGACGTCTCTAATTAGGTGATTTTGATTGTGTTTGTCCCTCCCTGTGATTTTGTATTATTGTTCAACATGAATTAACTTGTGTGAGAATGGTTCTATTTTGGCAATCTAGGATTTTGGTATAATTGTATAGTAGTAGGTCTGTAAAAGTGGGTTAAATTAGGGTTTGGCTGGGATTTCCGAAGAAATGTTATAAAAGATGTGTTAACGTTTTAATGGCACCGTTGAAACAGGAATATTACTTTGAGGTTGGCTACACGAATATGATTCTGTCGGTTGTGACGTTTTTATATAATTCATTAACTCAGGAAATTAATTTACCGTGAGAATACATCGTATATCAATCTGACTTTATCACATGTCATCTAAATGTGTAACACATATCGCGACTGTGTTGAAACAAAGACAAATGTTTACTATTTTACCTTTTTTAAACAAAAAATAATATGTTAAATCGTGTACGTTTTGACCAATAAAACATTGTGCATTTTTTAATTGAATTATTTCCCACGCATTCATTGTACTTGATTTGTCAATTACACAGGTAATTACTTCCCTTGCAAACTTTCGGAACATGCATTTAAGTTATTGGTAAATGCGTATCTGAATTTGTGAATTAAAATAACAATATGTAGGGCCTACACTGCAGTAAACATAATATATTATACACATTTAAAATTAACTAAAATAGAACATAATCTAACCATGTAAAATATGCACCTGCTACGTTGGGAGCGGGTCAGATGTAGCTCAATATAAAGTTGTGTGCGATTCAATATGGAAGACCATATGTTGATACAATCCTCAATTAAGTTATTGAAACTGTCATTTAAAGCAATCACCACATTGTTCTGAGTAGTCGAGCGATTGATTGGACCATTTAAATTCTCAACCTTTTGGCTAAGATCAAAATGTACTATATGTCACTGGTTCTGTACGGAGGTCTTAGCTGTGGCTGCAGTTTTTCCTAACGTTAATCAGGTACCCATCTGAGCTGGGTGGGCATAAGGACATCCTACATATATGACATACTGTTTGGTTAACTTAGTTGTCAGTTCTACTACTTTGAATCATCCAAGTGGTCAACTCGCTAGTTTGTTTGGAAAATATACATTGATTCTATTATTTTGTTTCATATAAACAATAAACCTCGGCTAATTTATCTGAATGAAATGTTACAAAAGGTAGCACGTGAAATGTGTGAGTCGCTATTGAGTTCGTTCATCACTTCCCCCTTCTGTTAATTCTTATTTCTGGTTTTTAGAATTCAGTCGATCGACAAGTTAGTTGTATCGTTCACTTCAAGGTGTCGGGATGGGACAGTTACCAAAGAAAAATTATGTTTGAGAATATTGTTATTTAATTGACGCACTATTAATTAAGTGTTTTTATTGTATTAAACATAAAACATTCTATAGAAAAAAAAATCAAAACAGCAGATGTTCCTAAACATGCGCGACAAAAATTAACGTTACTTATGTAAAATACTGTTTTAAAAACAAAGCAATGAAACACTATATTTGTTGGTATGTTTTATTTTCTTCAAAATGTATGTTCAAACTGTAAAAAAAAAAAAAAAAAAAAAAAAAAAAAAACTAAATATGCGTTTGTAAATTAAAATTCATTTTATAGTTTTTACTGCAATAACGTTTGATTTATTTTTCTCTCTATCATCATAAATCCCTCCTGTTCTTTCCCCTCCCCTCTCCAGATATGTCGTCATGTATAAAAGATCCATTATATGTATGGTACTCTTTTGTAAGCGAAAATTGATATGCATACAAATCAACACATTATGGGTTCTACTTTTAATAGTGAAGCAAACAATACACATCACCAAAAAAAGAATAGAAATGTACATTATTATTGGTAATTTGAAGAACGTTTTCTGTTCTCAATATGTATTTTCTTTTAAAACAATATGGATATTTCACCAAAACGAGGTGCTCATCGGCCTAACGTAGAATGAACGATATCCTCGCTTGTCTTTCAAATAAGTAAAACTGAATGCTATTGTGTCTTTTTTTGCAATTACAGAAAAATTTAAAACATAAAACAAATGTACATATATTCTTTTATGTATGTTTTTGAATAACTTTGTTGTAGAATATATGTCTAATTTTAGGAAAAATTATTACGTCTCTTTGATAATTTTTTTGTTTGTTTACCAAATGGTCTATTTAATATGTAATTACTTCCCTTGCACAATAACCAAACGAGAAAACAAATATTGGTAAATACCAGCATCGGAAAAATTAAACAAAAAAATACAAAAAATATGGGCGACAATGTATCGAATCATAATGATACATTTAACATAAACTATTATATATATACTATGTAACAATGTAACATACGTATTTGTTACTAAATGAGATGGTCAAATGTTGCTCAATTTAAAGTTGTGTGTTCAATATGGCAGGTATTATGTTGATACACTCATCAATCAAGTTATTGAAACTGTCATTTAAATTAGTGGTCGGAGTAGTCGAGTTATTTATTGCACCGATTCTCTTCTCGACATTTTGACTAAGATCAAAGTGTACTATCTGCTATGGGTTACGTACGGAGTCAGGTAACCCATCTGACCTGAGTGGACTAATTGCCCCGTTCATTTTTTTGGAAAAAAGAAATTATCATAATTAAATCATCAGTCATTTTGAACGCCAAATAATATTAGTAAAATAGATCATAACTAATTACGTATATAACAAATTATTACAAAATAAATCAAATTAACAACACATTGCTACCAAGGTAACGACAACATCAAACACAAATTAAAAGATACTATGTACACGTGTTTTTATTTAGTTTAAAATATGAATTATATTTTCTTTGTTTAAAATAAGTTCAGATATATTTTAAGAAAACAAATTGTAGTTCGCAATTAAAAAAATGTAATGTGTATAAACGTATATATTAATTATACTCCTCATTGATCATTGTCCAGAAAACTACTGTGAGTAAATATCTCAATGTGATAACTGATCTAATTTGTCTCAATAAAACAGGAAAGAACACGAGGGGAAACAATGAATTGATCCATTTCAATTTCCTTACTCAATTTCTTTTAAGTCGATTCAATGTAAACTCACTAAGTAAAAAATAAAACAGTTGAGTTGTCGTTTTATTGCTAGATATGTTTAAAATACGATTTGATGTAAGGTGATTATCTTGAGTATGTCGTGTGATTGATTACATGGCAAATGTGAAATTAAAGTCAAACGTTATAGAATTAGGAGATCAGTGTTTACGTAACGACAACTCTCGTTTCATAAAACATTTTATTGTTATTCTAATTTTTTTTTGTTTCAAAAAGTAAAAGTGTAACAGCATGCACATCAATGCAATGTTGCTTTAATTTATTGTATCGGTTAAAAAAAAATGTGTATATCACGTCCTTCAACCGGCCGCTATATTTAGTTTATACAAACTTAAAAAAAACAATATATTTTAAGTTTACTTTGAGACACCAACGGCAACAATTAAGGTACCAGATCTTTACTGGTTTTGAGTTCGTCATTTCGTGGTCATGACGTGGTCATTAGGCTACGTAAGTAATTATTAACACTTTAATTACAATTAAGCGGGACTTAGTGACAAATAGCCGCTATTGTTTTTTTTTTATTTTTTTTTATCAATTGGAATTCTGTTTACAACAAATGATTTAGTTCTAAAACTATTATGTCTCCGTAGATAAGTAGACTTGAATTTAAGTGAGAGAAAACGATAACTTACAAGTCCTAGAGGAACTAGGGGGGGGGGGGGTAATGGTTTTGTCCAGGGGTCGGAAACCTTTTGAGATGGAAGAGCCAAAAGTTACAATTTTCAAAGTTTTCCAGGTTTTAAAGAGCCACTAACATTTTTTTTTTTTAATTTCAATATTTATTGTTTTGTTAGGATTACTAAATAAATTTGACTTTTTATTTAAAATAAATTAATAAAGGGTTCTCCCTATCCGCTTTTTAGAAGCAGCTAACTTTTTTTTTCTTTACGGACATCACCGGCTCATGGAGTGTCTCCCATTAGCCAGGCAGGCCTCAGCACGGCTATCTCCAACTAACTGGCTTGGGTATATGTTTGATTACCGTGTATCCGTCGCTTATGTCCTTTGGTTCTCACCAGGCTTCTTATCTTCCACTCCACTGGACGCAGGGTAAAGTCGTACTCCACCGTCCAGTACCCGGCTCAACCGTAGGAAGCTTATAACTAAAAAAAAACTGCGTCACTCACGTCAAATTAATGATTACTGACGGATATTCGAAAAAGTCGGCGCTTGGAATTGTTGTCACGTGTCTGTCCCCAGCACGGATGTGGGGCTGGGCCTGGTGCCCAAGCGGCTGTCCGTATACTTTCTTCTGCACATATTCTCACTGTTCTCTGATGAGTTTTTTTCTTGTTTAAGCGTGCATTTCTTTACAGTATAATTTGTGTTATGAGTTATGAAAATGAAATAATATTAATATTAATACTTGCGAAAAGAGCTGGAGAGCCGCATCTTGTCATCTAAGGAGCCGCATGCGGCTCGCGAGCCGAAGGTTGCCGACCCCCGGTTATATCGATAGTAAGGGTTTTTTTTTTATAATTCTCATTTTTTTTTTTTTTTTTTTCTCTCTTTTTTTTATTTTTGCCTCAGACACGTAATTTATAGCGTCAGTTGTGTGTTCGCTTTAGTATTACAGTTTTCATCATCGGCTTGTGAGGACTGATACAGATTTACAATAGTAATATTTCTTTCTTACTTGTAGCCTGCTTTCATTCATTTAAGATGGTTTACTTATACATAGATCTAATACAAAACGTCTAAACATAAAGAAAAAATAAAAATTAAAAGCCAACCTGAAACTGAAAATGTAAATGGGTAATTAAATGATGATTCAAGGGATTTTTTTTTCTCTCGGCGTGCGTGGTTGGCTGACGGGACGGGGGACGGAGGGGGGGGGGGGGGGGGGGGGGGGGGATTTGGGTTTTTTAGTAGAGCTGAAAAAAAAATTGGGATTACCGATAATTAAAATTATACAAATTTTAAGCAATCGGAAAAGTTATGTTATTACAGACACATCAAAGCTAACATTCTTCCATTTCAAACATCTATATCTATACAGTCATCAAACAGTTCTTTTTTTTTATTAATTCAATTGCTTTAAACATTTAAATTGGTAATAATAATATATTTGACAGATTTTACACAGCATCAAAGACATGAACAATGTACATCAATTGCATATATAATATTCAAAGGGAGAAAATAAAATGGCATAAGAACTAGATTAATTTTTATAATTCTCAATTTTTTTTTATTTTTTTTTTTAAATACTTTTATTTGCAATTAAAACAAGTACATCAACATCAAATTTTTTAACATAATTTTGAACACCAAATGAAAACGCAAGGTTTTGCAAATGTACATAATGAATATTTACATGATGTCATGTATTTGAATAATTCTCAAGAGCAGGAATAAGAGTCAACTTAAATAGATTTCTAGCTTAGCTGAAGAAGATTTCATTTTAAGCTTTTAAAATATATAACACACATCGTGAAAGTGTTTATATTTCAATGACATATTAATTTTATATAGACAACAAGTGCAATCTACAATCATTTTCAACAAAAATGTTTACTATAAATTGTTTATATTTATACTTTTAAAAACATATGCGTGTTTTATTAAAGTGTTCCAATTTATTTAATGAGCTTGCTTTGTTAATTATATATGTAATTACTTCCCCTACTAAAACTTTCAGAAGAAAAAAAACAATACAATTTAACACTTACATTGCTCAACAAGACTAATAGTAAAGTAGACTTAACTTACTGTAATCACTATTTTGTTTTGTAATTCGATGCTAGAAATGTTACTAACATGTATAGGCCTACACATTAAAAATAAACCAAAATAGAAAATATGTATGTATGATATATAGTGGCTATGTTGGGCCAAAGATCAAAGTGATCTATTTGTTATGGGTTATGTACGGAGGTCTAAGCTGTGGCCGCAGGTTTTTCCTCACATTAGTCAGGTACCCATCTGAGCTGGGTGGACTCAGTTTTTTCCTCACATTAATCAGATACCCATCTGAGCTGGGTGGACTTAAGGACGTCCTAAAGATTCAACTCCAGGATCCGAACACAAGACTTTTAGGTTAACAATTGTGAGATATAAAGCTGTATGGAAAGCAATCATGTTTTTTATCGTATGTCCCTATCATGTCATATTCTGTGTACACAGATTTAAAGCATTCAGCCAAGATGTATGGCTATTTCGTATATGTTTTGTACTACTACTTTGATATTTACTTATGTTACTATGTATTTAGAATATGTGAACAGACAAAGTATGATATGTAACTAGTTAAAACAATTCATCACATACATTTTAACCTTATAACTATATTTTATTATCGAGTTTATTCCATAAGTGGTGAGGTGTAAACTGTTATATAATGCATGATCTGCATCTGATGTGCACGCCTCTGCTTTAAAATATTATGAGCGAAAAGATTAATCTGGGGCTGTTAAATTGTGGCATAAGTGAATGAGAAATAGAATGCGTCTCCTAACTCAGTTGAAAAGAACAGAGATAAGTTTTAACTAATGTTATGCTAACCGAAAGATCGTTTTTTGTTTTACTTAAGTCAAGCTACTTGTATAGATGGAGAGTGGAGAAGTGGGGTAGTTATATATGGTTATCAGGTTATTGCATGTTGTGTGTTGTGAATATTGAGCCGTGCTTTAACTCGACAAAACGGTTAAAATGACTCGACTACACAATGTATCTATGTCATGTCATATCGAATCATCGTATAAAAAATGCACGGTATTCACAATTCAAGATATATCAAGCACATAGTACATCCAATTAGTAACAGTAGCAGTGTTGTATATTTATGTGAAGAAAGCATTGGATTAGTAACATTAGCAGTGTTGTATATTTATGTGAAGAAAGCATTGGATTAGTAACAGTAGCAGTGTTGTATATTTATGTGAAGAAAGCATTGGATTAGTAACAGTAGCAGTGTTGTATATTTATGTGAAGAAAGCATTGGATTAGTAACATTAGCAGTGTTGTATATTTACGTGAAGAAAGCATTGGATTAGTAACAGTTGCAGTGTTGTATATTTATGTGAAGAAAGCATTGGATTAGTAACAGTAGCAGTGTTGTAAATTTATGTGAAGAAAGCATTGGATTAGTAACAGTAGCAGTGTTGTATATTTATGTGAAGAAAGCATTGGATTAGTAACAGTAGCAGTGTTGTATATGTATGTGAAGAAAGCATGTGCAATCAGCATAGAGACAGGATATTATTAGGAGCTAGTTGATATGGTCTAAGTTGTGTATAGTAGTGTAAGAGAGAATAGAGCTAGTTGAGATGGTCTAAGTTGTGTATAGTAGGGTAAGAGAGAATCGAAGATTTATTCTGTGCAAAAAAAATCAACATTTAAACATGTTTTGAAATGGACTTGTGTTTGATCCTACACACTGTGCCAGGCTATACACCAATACAAACAGATAGGTCTACAGTGTGTGTGTATCTTTTTACACATACCATTCCGTGTGTATTAATTATATGTTTATCGCAAGTAACTAGTAATAACTTGGTCATTACAATGCAAGCCAGGAACCCATCGATTTCTGAACTAAACACAATCCACACATCATAGAAAACGTCCAACTATCTTCATAAACTCATCTTTAGTTAATAATTTTATATGTATTTTTTTTAATAGTGGGTGCTCTGATATATATATATATATATATATATATATATATATATATATATATATATATATATATATATATATATATAATTTTGATTTGGTATTTTACTTTTACAATTACTTCCCATATTTATTTTTCCAAACAAAGAACGGGAGACAACTCAAAGACACTAATCTGACTAATACTCTAATAGGTAAAAAAAATCATATTTAAAAAAATAATACATTCATTCGATGTATGATCCCTTGACATTAATTAGTTTATTATAATATTATAAGGTACATAAACATACTTTGCTGACATTGAACGGTGAATAAATGCTTCTGATACATTTAGAAAACCAACAGCTTGTACTTATTTCATGTAGATTTCAAAGATATGTAAATTAAACATTTTTAGCCATGATGGGATAACTGTAGTGTTAATCGTTTGCTAAATAATTCCTCATATAAAAAACAAATAATTAGGGAGCTGATATGTATCTCATTGTACACAATGCATCCATATCATGTCAAATTGAATCAACGTATTAAAAAAATTGCACGATATTCACAATTTAAGATATATGAAATATAAATCACATGCAACACACGATATACCCAACTCACGACCTGTCCAAATCCGGATATACCAAACTTACATTATACAAAACTGACGATTTAACTCAGAATAGTCACGACGTATGATATAACCACTAAATGTATTAAACACTTTTCAGGATATACAGGGTTTACAAAAAATATATACAAAACTTAATACACATAATTAAAATTGAGATTATAACATTCCATTCATTAAAGATGTGCTATTTTTTTACTTATGAATCTATATTCTACGAAATTAACCCGCATGTCACCAATAGTAGCCAATTTGTCATCAACACTAGCCCACAAGTCACCAATTGTAGCCCACATGTTACCACAATTAGCCCACGTTTCTCTAACAGTAACCATCGTGTGTCTTATAATTGCCAGTATATGGTATATATAATTTTAACAAATGGAATTTATTTATAATACAGCAAATGACAATGTAGTACAAATCAACGTCCAATCCTCTGGTCGATTTTGGGGGAGGTCCACAAGGCTGGGGCATTTGTCCATGATATTGAAACGTACAAGTGCTCTGGATTCATGTTGATGACTGAACTTGTTAAAATTCTTAAAATATCAGGCTAGTGCAGTGGTTCTCAAACTTTTTCGAGTGGCGACCCCCTTTTATAGAAAAAGTAAGTGACTCGCGACACTCATAGAATTAAAACGTTGAAATTAGTAAGAAAATTAATAAACACTAAAAACTATTCTCTAGTAGACTTTCAATATGAAATATTCTTGATATATGTTTTAATGCGATGGTTTTAATTCGCGGTTGAGTTTTTGTTAACACCAACCTCATCTCATTCGCAGTTATTTAATGTGTTTCTTTGTTCTGCTTTTAATTGGTGAATTGTTGAAACTCTATTCTCGCAAAGATATGTAGACACAAAAGGAAATAAAACTCGAAAGGCAATCGATTTTACGTTCGGGTATAAACGGTGCATACTACACCAAAATTGTGTGAGCAGTTTTTTTTTTTAATTTAAAACGTTACTTGACGCAGACATATTCTCGTAATAAATCAGGAATGCTGGCAACATCAACGGTAGCAGAAAATGGGTAACGCGTCAATGCATATTCTTCTTCTTCATCTCAGGGAAGATAAGGCCGAAGTTCGTTTTCAAGAGGTTCAAGATCCCCAGAAACAGCGTTTCTTCCAGAATTTTTTCTCCGGGTGGCGGGGGGGGGGGGGGCTCTTGAAATTGGGGGGGGGGGTGAATTCCCCTATAATATGGAGCTAAATCCTTTACTTTTTTTCTAAAGCCCTATTTTGACCCAAACATGACGAACTATTCGTACAAACCCCACAACCGTTTTACCATTCTAATCATCCAGTTTCAAAAACGTATTAATTTTCTCCATGAAATATTCACAACATATCAACTTTTCTTTGCTATCATCTGGATGAATTTATTTCACAGAGACATGCAACTGCTAACAAGGACTCATGTCTGTTAATTCATCAACTTGAAAATCAAACAATGGAGAAAGTTTGACTTCATTCAAAATTTCTTATTTAACATCTACGGACATGCCTGCTATATGCCGATGAAGAGCGTTAATAGACAGAGATATTTGTTTCATCTTTATTACACTGGAATCCACAATAATTAAGTTCACCACCCTGAACATGCATGATTCGATGAAATTTCCCCCTATGTGCGAGTGGGTTTTTTTTTTTTTTTTTAAATATTTTTTTTTTTAAATATTATTTTTAACTTTTCTATTTAATTATTTTTATTAATTAGTAAAAATATTCACAATAGATTTGACATTTTTTAAAAATATCTATATTTTAATCAAGCACATCAGCATTATCTTATTTAACATTTGATAGTTAAGCTTGGTGACATAATAATATTTTGTCTTCTCTTTCTCCTATTACTTTTTATTATTGTTTTTTTTTTTCAAAGCTGTTGCAGAACATTTAATCTATTGACATGGAATATCACACGTTGAATTGATGAATATTTAGATAACCTTTTTAAGATACGTAGGCTACATGCTTGAATGTCAAACGAAGTTTAATACCAATCTTCTTCTACTATTATAAAACCTCATGTGGCTGTTGTGTGGGAAGAAACCCAAATCGTTACTTAGTAATGATTCTGTGTCTCGGGTATTTATCCTCAGGGGAGACTTGTTGGGTGTGCTTGGCGTCCCTTTCTGGGTCTTTTTTTTTAAGTATAAACTTTATCTTCTGCTTCATTCGTGCAGAACATCAGTAACCAAAGCATTTTGGTTTTTTTTTTAATTCTAGAATCTAGAGAATCAATTAGGCCTGTTCTAGAATTACACTAGATTCAGATAAATCTACTAAGGGTATTTAAAAAAAAATGCCTACTTAGTATTGTACTTACATTTACATCATATTAATGCAAACAAAAAAGTTATATACAGTATTTTCAAACTGGTATAATCTCACCAAATGATCCACAAGCTATGTAATGTAGACTAACAGCAGATGATTAACCTACTTGTTCAAATGTCTTTTAATACAGTAGGCAAACTCGATAAAGTTTTCCAATATTAAAAAATGCAAAGAAATAGAAACAAATAAAGCACACATTCAGCTAATGATTTCATATTTTCATACAACTTGTTAATTTGTAGAAAAGTTTCTACTGTACATGTCCGACTTTATTGTTTGTTTAATGTATATTTAATTATATTCATTTAAATAGCTAGTGATATAAACTCTATTATAATTGTTTCCCTTACTATAATAGGATTTTAAAATGGGAAGTAACAAGTAGACTGTAAATTTATGGTATCGAAAATAAATACATTAAAAAAAAAATAAAAACCTTCCTGGCTACAATGTAGATAACCTTATATTATAATGTAATATTAGCGAACATGTAATAATTTAAGTTGTATTAACTTTAAGTTATGAGTAGATTATGCATGTGCCAAATATAAAATATGTTCGAAGATAAACAGACAAAACGTGACGAAGCAGCCGATAGGTTGATTGTTTTAGTCAAATATCAAAGTGTGGTATGGTTGTATGGCTTCTGTTTACACTATACCCAAACATGATACAAGCCATTGCACAGATTATTTTCACAACATTTCTACATAGACACCAAGCTGGCATGCTATTAATCGTGAAAGTGTTGTTTAAATCTCGAATGTATTCGAGAATTGGTGATAAGCACAACCGTTCAAACTACTGTCAGGTTTCTATAACGAAGTAGCTGCTGTTTTTGTTGCTGTAAACAGTCCGCCCAGTTCAACGTTTAACACAGACAACATGCGACGAAGTAGTCGAGAGGTTGATTTCTTTAGTCAAACATCGAAGTGTGATATTGTTGTATGGGATCTGCTTACACTATAACCAAAAACGTTTCTAGAAAAAAACATAAACATTCTTGTTTCAATTCCATGTCGACAATAAACATATCAGAACTGCACTGGTCAAACCAATGCAACCAACGACACGTAAACACATCTCAACAGACAACCTGAGATTCAGTCCGATCAGAACGTGTAAAATTTACCTACGGCAATCTATCGGTACCAAGCTGACTTGCTATTGAGTGATTTGGTTTTATTTAAATCCTGAATCGAAAAGCATTAGTCGATTCGAAATAAATCTTGTTTATTCTCTATTCCATCTCCAGTGATGCGAGCAAAGCCGAATTTTATAAATGTGTCTAAATATGTATGCTTTTATCTCATCGATGGGGTTTAGTATATACGTTGGCGACCCCCCAGAAAGCCCTTTGCGACCCCCCTGGGTGTCGCGACCCCCAGTTTGGGAACAGATGAGCTAGTGCATCCTCGTACTGGTCTGTCAACCACTCTCATTTGGTTGTGTCTTCATGACCAGTGCCGATATATTTCAATTGCAAAGGTTCAAGCTGACTGGATATTGTACCTGTCTCCCATGTGCAAGCAACTATCTTAAAGTATATGGGCATTTAAAGCTAAGAGTAATCTCATCTAAACAAAGAAATGTCTAAATTAAAAGTAAACGATTCGTTTTGACACTGTAATTATTTTCTTTTTTTTAAATATTATTTTTAACTTTTCTATTTAATTATTTTTATTAATTAGTAAAAATATTCACAATAGATTTGACATTTTTTAAAAATATCTATATTTTAATCAAGCACATCAGCATTATCTTATTTAACATTTGATAGTTAAGCTTGGTGACATAATAATATTTTGTCTTCTCTTTCTCCTATTACTTTTTATTATTGTTTTTTTTTTCAAAGCTGTTGCAGAACATTTAATCTATTGACATGGAATATCACACGTTGAATTGATGAATATTTAGATAACCTTTTTAAGATACGTAGGCTACATGCTTGAATGCCAAACGAAGTTTAATACCAATCTTCTTCTACTATTATAAAACCTCATGTGGCTGTTGTGTGGGAAGAAACCCAAATCGTTACTTAGTAATGATTCTGTGTCTCGGGTATTTATCCTCAGGGGAGACTTGTTGGGTGTGCTTGGCGTCCCTTTCTGGGTCTTTTTTTTTAAGTATAAACTTTATCTTCTGCTTCATTCGTGCAGAACATCAGTAACCAAAGCATTTTGGTTGTTTTTTAAATTCTAGAATCTAGAGAATCAATTAGGCCTGTTCTAGAATTACACTAGATTCAGATAAATCTACTAAGGGTATTTAAAAAAAAAATGCCTACTTAGTATTGTACTTACATTTACATCATATTAATGCAAACAAAAAAGTTATATACAGTATTTTCAAACTGGTATAATCTCACCAAATGATCCACAAGCTATGTAATGTATACTAACAGTAGATGATTAACCTACTTGTTCAAATGTCTTTTAATACAGTAGGCAAACTCGATAAAGTTTTCCAATATTAAAAAATGCAAAGAAATAGAAACAAATAAAGCACACATTCAGCTAATGATTTCATATTTTCATACAACTTGTTAATTTGTAGAAAAGTTTCTACTGTACATGTCCGACTTTATTGTTTGTTTAATGTATATTTAATTATATTCATTTAAATAGCTAGTGATATAAACTCTATTATAATTGTTTCCCTTACTATAATAGGATTTTAAAATGGGAAGTAACAAGTAGACTGTAAATTTATGGTATCGAAAATAAATACATTAAAAAAAAAAATAAAAACCTTCCTGGCTACAATGTAGATAACCTTATATTATAATGTAATATTAGCGAACATGTAATAATTTCAGTTGTATTAACTTTAAGTTATGAGTAGATTATGCATGTGCCAAATATAAAATATGTTCGAAGATAAACAGACAAAACGTGACGAAGCAGCCGATAGGTTGATTGTTTTAGTCAAATATCAAAGTGTGGTATGGTTGTATGGCTTCTGTTTACACTATACCCAAACATGATACAAGCCATTGCACAGATTATTTTCACAACATTTCTACATAGACACCAAGCTGGCATGCTATTAATCGTGAAAGTGTTGTTTAAATCTCGAATGTATTCGAGAATTGGTGATAAGCACAACCGTTCAAACTACTGTCAGGTTTCTATAACGAAGTAGCTGCTGTTTTTGTTGCTGTAAACAGTCCGCCCAGTTCAACGTTTAACACAGACAACATGCGACGAAGTAGTCGAGAGGTTGATTTCTTTAGTCAAACATCGAAGTGTGATATTGTTGTATGGGATCTGCTTACACTATAACCAAAAACGTTTCTAGAAAAAAACATAAACATTCTTGTTTCAATTCCATGTCGACAATAAACATATCAGAACTGCACTGGTCAAACCAATGCAACCAACGACACGTAAACACATCTCAACAGACAACCTGAGATTCAGTCCGATCAGAACGTGTAAAATTTACCTACGGCAATCTATCGGTACCAAGCTGACTTGCTATTGAGTGATTTGGTTTTATTTAAATTCTGAATCGAAAAGCATTAGTCGATTCGAAATAAATCTTAAACGAATGTAGAAGAATAATCAGACTGGGATCACCTGCATGTATGGGTTTCAAATCGATGACAGAGATGTACAGCCATGTGCATTTAACTTAAATAATGAAACTAGCGACAACTGCCCATATGCCAGTGCTTTAAGGACAACTCTACATATGAAGGGTTTAGTAGACACAAATGTTTTGTTAGGATAGGCAAGTGTCGCATCTCGTGGGTCATAGCCTGCCGATAAGAGCTTTTTCGGGATGTATGTCCTGGGCTAGTCTCTCAAAATGTCTCCAGGTGTATCCAGGCTAGTCTCTACAACTGCCCCCTGTTGTATCCAGGCTAGACTTTCCAATTGTCCCAGGTTGTATCCAGGCTAGTCTATTCAATAGTCCCCTCTTTTATCCAGGCTAGTCTATTCAATTGTCCCCTGTTGTATCCAGGCTAGTCTATTCAATTGTCCCCAGGTGTATCCAGGCTAGTCTCTCCAACTGTCCCCAGGTGTATCAAATCTTCTTGATGACCTCCAAGGTCACGGAGCTCCGGGATTTTCTTGGTCGGCCTCTTTTCTTTTTTTTCTGTAGATTTCTGGCAGGGCCCGTCTTGTTATGCTGTTTAAAAGCTTGATGGGTATTTGGCCATCTCATTTCCATTCTTCTTCAGCTGGCAGCTGGTTTGTTTGTTGTCATGGTATATCATTTGTGATATTGTTGGTCAGCCGTACTGTCACACAACAGACAACTGATTAGTATAGATCAGGGGTCTCCAAACTACGGCCCGCGAGGTCATTTCATCCGGCCCGCGTCGATCTTATTGTCCACTGAATAAATGTTTGCTGGAGATGGCTGATGAGCTTAGCACAGAAAATTCAAAACTATTTGAAAATGTAGCTTTGTGTGCAAATACAATTACTCGCCGTGTTGCAGACATTGGTGAAAATATAGTGACTCTAATAGTGAAAAATGCAAGCAAGCTTCACAATTTTTCAATTGCAATCGATGAGACGCTCTACAGTTGTTCCACCTCAACTTCTTGTGTTCATTAGATGTGTGAAGACATGAACACAAGAGCTGGCTGTATGTCACTGTTACCGAAGAGGATATCTAACCATAGGTAGTTCAGAGACAAACACAAAATCGCAAGATTTACCATATTTCACATCAGTAAGATTGCTAATTTTGCGACAAAGTTCTGAGCAGAGTATTTGAAAAGAAATAGGCAAGAGACACGTTCAAAGAAGGGCGGATGGGTTTTCATAAGTTTTTTTCACATGGAAGACTTTCCTAATATTAAAACTTTTGCATCAAAGTACCTTTCAAATTTTGGAACAACATACCTGTGTGAACAAACATTTTAATTAATGAAATACGTGAATAACAATTTGAGAGCAACGTGAAACTCTGGTGAGGTGGGGGGGGGGCATTTGAAATTCGTTTATATTTCTATATACATTATATTTCGTGGGGGGCGGGTGCGGTAGGCGTTCTTCGAGGGAGGGGGGGGGGTGGAAAGATGCCTTAAAGAAACTCTGGCCCCCGAACTGATATTTGATAGTTAATGCGGACCTCGGGCTGAAAAGTTTGGAGACCCCTGGTATAAATCATACCTTGTCTATACACACAACTCTTGCTAAGTAAATAACAACAAGATGTTTTTCAATTTGCATTGTCCTGATTGAATCTTCTTAATTAGTAAAAATGGGATTGTGGAAGATTGAACAAGCTGCAAAATCAAACAACTGCTGCCTTTTATTTTGTTCTTGGCTGGACAAAGGCTATGGAAGCAAATCCAAATGTTGGCTGAAATCGGAGTAAATGGCGTCAATGGCGCATTACCATTTGACACATATACTTAATTATGTTGGAGGGGATCCCTTCAAAAACTGAAATTAAGAACGAAGAAGAAAAAGAAAGAAGAAGAACAAATTACTACAACTACAGTATTACTCGCATGTATGCATGGAGACAAATTAATCAATCACAATGACAAAAAAATCCTGACACATTAACTTCTGGGAAAGCAGCTGTCACAATTTAAATGACTGGATCGCAACTGAGGATTTCAAACGCAACTTGTCCCAAGTAATAAATGACCATGGAGACATGCAACAACCTTGCGGTCTATCGATAATTCCTGGATTCTGATTATGTTTGCAACAGTCTGGTTTGTAATGAAGCTACGTGAAAAACATCAGAACTATTTCCACATCAATGTTTCCTATTATGAACTTACGGGCAGGTGACTCTTGAGCAATTATACTCGATTGATGGGATTTGGCTACTGAAGGTTTATTTTATTCTAGTGCGGTTTGAACAAACTGAAATTTAATGATTCGTTATGTGGATGCGTGTACATATCAGCCGACAATTATATAACGTGTCACACATCGGTCCACAATTTTATAGCACAACTTATAGCACCTCACACTTAAGTATTATGTACAACATAATATACCAGATACCGTAGCTATATTTGTATAACCAGTAACAAGTTATATATGTAGTGTACATAACCGAAATGCAGGGGCGTAACTAGGATTTTTGGGCCCCTATGCAAAAAATATTATTAGGCCCTAACGTTAATCTGTAAATTGTGTATTTTATACGCCCATAGTTGTGTTTTTATACGGTATTATTATGTAGTACCCCGTAGTGTAAACTATATTTTTTTATATCGCTTTTATGAACAAACTAACTAACAAATTAACTGTAAGCCTGTAACCTTTAAGTAACCTAACACATAAGCGTCCCATGACGAAAACTCGTAAAATTTACTGTCACAACTATTTTTAATACAGTTTAAATAATAAAATATTAAGGAGAGGGGGTAACACTCCACCGGAAAGGCAACATTATTAGACGGGGTGGGGATGACACTCACTAAACGCACCGGGTGATATCGAACCTTGTGACGCCACTAACCAAATACAACATTTTAAAAGTAGCTCATGATTTATTTATTCTTTTTTTTTTTATAAGTTTGCAAATTTCTTAATATGTTCCTTGAATTTCATTTTAGCTGCTTCTGTATCTTCGATACTTAGGATGGCCAAGTTACTGACCCAAATGGCATATCTACAACTTGTTTCATAACATTATCATAATGGAGAGACTTGGGGCGCCCAACTGCATACTACTGCCGAGGCGGCTGGAGGACACCCCTTATTTTCTTTAGCCATTGATTATAGTTGCACTCCGTATCCATTGGACATGGCGCTCATTAAAACACATGTATGCGCCGTAGTGCTCACGGGGGGGGGGGGAGCCCAGGGCGCCGGCTGATGCACTGGTGTCGTTTGACCGTTGAATTAAGAAGTAACCCTGACACCTTGCGCAGGACACCCAATTAACTGACCTCAGGTGCCGCTCTCAAAACGAAATAGAAAAAAAAATAGCAGAAAACTTTGCAGGAGTCAGAGTTTCTTTCTTACTTCTCTTCAAGAGGGGGGGGGGGGGTACAGTTTCTCGTGTGTGGGGTTGGAGTATGAAATTTCACGCTTAGTAGAGGTTTGTCCGAATAATTCTAAACGACTTCACAATGGTTCTTGGAGATTGGATCATTTTTTGTATTAATGCATACAAGCAGAGGCGTAGCGACCCCTCCCGGCGCCCGGGGCGAACTTTCAGTTTGGCGCCCCTCCATATATATATATATATATATATATATATATATATATATATATATATATATATATATATATATATATACGTGTGTGTGTATGTGTGTGCGACAGTCTGAAAAAATTAACAATTACGCTGATTGTCGTAAACTTCACTCGACGCCAATAAAATTCCCGTTAAGATGCATTATCCCTTAAAAATGATGATTAGTAATGTCAGAAAAATTAAAATTGTAGCGGAGCTAATTCGTTTTGGCAAAGAGTGTCGCTTTCCACCCACTCGCTCCGACAGTCTGCTATTTTCCTGATCAGATAGAGATACAAGAATCCGTGGTATTTATTTCTCTTTAATACAGTGATCCAGGCAAGATGTAATGCAATCAAGTAAAAGTATCTGATCTATCACGATCAAGTTGAGAGAATCGTAAGAATTGTACAAAGAACTAGTCGCGTTATTACTTATCAAAACTGGGTAGTGAAATCGTACATTAAGTGTTAAAAGAGTTATCTAGTAAGCGATCCAGTACAAATCCTTCGGATTTTGTTGGTGAAAAAGTGCCCCACCATCTTGCACAAAAATGGTAGAGTGGATTTTAAACGTCACAAACTCTTTTTTTATGTTACACAATCGTAAAATACGCTTTAGTTCAATGTGTTTATTTTCTGAGTGATATCGGTTATTTATTCCTTAATCCGTTGTGAATTTTTCCGATTTTAGTCTTCGAAAAAGCCCCCCCCCCCCCCATCTAGGAAACTGGAAAGCGGTTTTTCCGGTCACTATTTCTTAAGGATATACGTTTTACAGTTACACAAACAAGGTAGAAAACAGTTAAATCAGTATGCAAGGGCTCTCAGCCGTTAAATTTCTTTACTTTGACTGTTTATAATTCAAAACTGCAGCTTAAAATGAACTTTAATAATTTTTTTCTACCCCTTTTGGCGCCCCCTTAGGGTCGGCGCCCGGGGCGGCCGCCCTCCCCGCCCTCCCCTAGCTACGCCACTGCATACAAGACAAGGAGACAGACAAACACAACTCTTTAAGTAGCGGCATATTTGTCACAGGCCTTTGTCCTACCTTTTATATTACACATACAGAATCAAAAGACAAGCCTTCTTTTGCAGTTTTTCATATTTATTTTGTTTTCACACAGGCAGCGTGTTCACTCCAGCTCCGCCATATTCTTGCTTCCTCTCTCTTCTTCATTTCGCCCATGCGCACAGCCACTGTCTCCCTGATGCAATCACACACACTCCCAAGATACAATCTACCAATATTTCACTGTTATACGCCCTTTCTCCCGTTTAAAAAAATTAATTTATTAATTTTTTTTTGTTGTTATATAGATCACATTCACTATAAAAACTTCATTATACATATAACAGTGAAATGAAAATCATGTTGAAAAAGAAACTTGCTAATGAACATCCTAAATTATTGTATATGTACATTTTAAAATTAAAACAATGATATTCATAAAATACATGGCAAAGTGTAAAGTTTCACTTATCTAATAAGTATCGCCATTAAGGAAAATTGTAACTAAGGTAAACCCTCTTAGTTTAATAAAAACAAATGACTCTAACTAAGGAACATCTCTTCTTCGTGTAACAAACAAAAGAAATCATTAAACCTCAGTAAGGAATATTGCCTCTTAGTGTGTCTCAAAATAAATCTAACTGAGGAAAACTCTCTTTTAGTAGAACAAAATTATAGCTATGCAATAGCTCCCATGGGCAAATCATGTAATTGATTTCCCTACTTCACTGGCTGAGGTAAACTCCTCATCATAAATATAATTACCACATATTATTACATATAATTACCACATCTGTCAGGTCATACTGCCATAATCATGTTCATTACTTAACAAGATATACGGTATACATACAAATAACAAAATACAATAAAATGTAGGTTCATTTTCATTACTAAATTAAAATAGTGGTAAAAACATATTTATACAAGTCATATTATGACTTATTCCTATCTTGCTCACATTTGGAAAATGTTAATGTTCTCTGGAAGTACACAACACATACTGCATTATTCAAAATTTCCTTATAAGAATTGGCTGATATGTCTCAGGTCATTATTTTCTTTAGTCATTTCCATGTTTGTTTTTTCATCTTCAATCTGTCTTGATAAAAAATCAGCTAGTGTATTGTGCTGTCCCTTTACTGTTTTTATCTCAAACTTGAAATCTAGTAAAATCAGTGCCCATCTATTTATTTTGCTATTCATTATCATTTTCTTATTGATTGTGATCAATGGCTTGTGATCTATTCTGAGAGTAAAGTGTCTTCCCAATAAATACTTCTGTAATTTACTCAATGCCCATACAATTGCTAGGCACTCTTTCTCAATCACTGCATATCTTTGTTCTGTTGGTGATAATGCCCTGCTGAGGTATTGTACTGGGTATATTTTATTTCCCTTTTCTTGTATTAAGCAGGCTCCTAACGCTACATTTGATGCATCAGTAAAAAGAGTGAAATGCTTACTAAAATCTGGTGACATTAGTACCTTGTCACTCATGAATTCAGCCTTTATTTTATTCAAGGGACTTTCACATTCCTGTGTCCACACTAGTTTAACTTTGTCTTTGGATAGCAATTCTCTTAAAGGAGTAGTAATTTCAGCATATTTATCCACAAAAATATTATAAAAATTGCATAGTCCCAACAATGCTTTCACTTCTTTCTTTGTAGTAGGGGTTTTGATATTTAATATTTTGTCCTTATTTCCTTCAGTAGGTCTAATTTCTTTATTTCCAACCTTAAATCCTAGGAATTCTACTGTATCTACTCCCACATGCAGTTTCTCTGGTGCTATGGTAACCCCATGTTTTCTAAGTCTTTCCAGTAGTTCTTTTAGTGTTTCTATGTGTTCTGCCCATGTGTTTTTATGTATGCATATATCATCAACAAAGAAGACCAGGTTTTTCATTCCCTCTGTCAGTTTATTCATGAATTTTTGGAACGTGGCGGTACTGTTCACAAGTCCGAACAGCATCACCTTCCATTGACATAGACCTTTGCTTGATGTAAAGGCAGTGTATTGTCTTGACTCCTTTTCCAGTCCTATTTGCCAGAAGCCTCTGTTCAAATCACAAGTGGTGAAAATTGAGGATTTACTAATAGTTTCCAAAATGTCTTTAGGATCATTCATCTATCTTAGTCCTTTTATTCAACTCTCGATAGTCACAACATATCCTTACTTTGTTGTTCTTTTTTCTTACTATCACCATGGGTGATGAGTATGCCGATTATGTTCTTTCTATTTGCCCAGACTCAAGTAGAAAATCCAGTTCTGCTTCAACAGCTTCTCTATAAGCAACTGGTACTTGGTAATGTTTCCCTTTCATAGCACTATAATCAGTCAATTCTATTTTGTGTTGAATTGTTTCAGTAAAACCCATTTCTGTTGTAATCACATCTTTGTACTCATTTATTATTTTGTCTATTATGTTTTTCTCATTCACTGGGATATGATTAGTCTTAATTTCTTGTGTATTACAGCTTTCACTTATTATAGTACAGGCCATATGTTCCTCTTCTATCAGTTTCTCTGGCTCTACATATAATTTCTTCATTCTGTCTATGTGTATAGGAGTGTTATTTCCCTTTATGTTTATTTCATAATTTACATCAGATAGTTTCTTGATTACTTCAAAAGGTCCTTGAAATACATCTTTGTTTTTTCTGTCTGGCAGTTTGAAAAAACTAAATCTCCTCTTTCAAAGGTTCTTAAATATCTATGTTTGTTTTTTATATTTCTGTGCCTTTCACTGGCTAACTGTGCATTATCTTGGGCTGTCTGAACCCCATAAACTATTCTCTCTCTAGTCTGGTTTGCTAGTTCATGAGGATCAAATTCCTCTTCCTGTTTATTTAATAATTTGTGTTTCAATCAAGTTAATGAGCCTTTTGGCTTTACCCCATATATCAGTTCAAAAGGGGAAAAACCTGTTGACTCATGTTTAGTCTCTCTGTATGCGAATAGTACTTGAGGTAAATACTTGTGCCATTCACCTGGGTGATCCTCTGTTACCTTTTTTAACATAGCCTTCAGTGTTTTATTCCATCTCTCATTAATCCCATTTGCTTGTGGATGGTATATGGTACTATGCACTTGTGCAATGTTCAAGAAGCTTGTGGATGCCTTTGTCAATTTGGCCTTAAACTCTGTTCCATTGTCTGATAAAATCGTATCAGGAAAACCAAATCTTGTACATACACTCATCACAGCATCACAGATAGTCACAGCTGTAATCTCTCTAAGTGGTATTGCCTCTGGCCATCTGGTTGCCCAATCCACTATAGTTAATATGAACTTGTGGCCCTGGGAAGTAGGGTGTTCCATAGGTCCAACTATGTCCACTGCTATTTTTTGGAATGGTCTTGTAACTCCATCTGTCTGTTTTATGGGTGCATTATGTTTCCATCAATAGGATTGAGTCTTATGCATTTGGTGCATTTTTGTATGTGTTTCTTTATGTCTTCCTTCATTAAAGGCAAGTAGTAATCTTCAGCTATTCTCTCAAATGTATTTTTTTCTGCCATGTGTGCCCCCAATGGACTGTCATGTGCTTGTTGTAATATCTTTGTTCTCATAGGTTGTGGTACTACTGTCTGAGTCTTTTCATTATTTTTGTCATCAATATGTTTCCTGACTAAAACATTATTTTCTTTAGTGTACTTAGATCCCCTGGCCTTCATGTTACTTGTATTGATGTTTTTCAGTATATTTTTGAGAGTATTGTCTTCTTCCTGAAGTTTAATCCATTCATTTATATCTTCTATTAATTCTGTGTTGCTTTCCTCATTGTCCACAGTTCCCTGATTTGCTTGTTTCTGTGCTCTTGTCTGAACCGCTGCTCCAATTTGACTTTCCGATCTATCTATATCTTCCTCATTACTTTCTTTCACCTCCTTTACATTCACAATGATCATATCTGCTATTGGTTCTTCCATGACTGCCACTTTATATTTACCTTTCAGCCAAGCAGAATCTATATTAACTACTGCCATCTCACACTCATCCTTAAATTTCCTGTTGGCATATGTCATTTTCATTATGCCAGGAATGTATTGTTCAGGTCTTACAAGACTTTTCTTAACAATAATGCATGTGCAACCTGAATCTCTCAGGCACATTACTCTGACATTGTTTACTTTAGCTGGGAACATCTTCAGTGTTGTATTGCTTTGACTAACAGATGCCACCATCTCTGACCCTTCTACCCCTGCTGATATCTCTTGATGATTATTTCTACTAATTCTATTTTCTCCCCTGTTGTCTGGTCACATTCTTGGCTGTCTACTTTGATTGTGGAATTCATTTCTACTTTGTCCATCATACTGTTCTTGTTTGTAATAATTACTTTGATTTCTATAATTGTTAATAGGTGCATAACCTCCTCTGTAATTATTGCTGAGATATGTATCTCTATTTTGTGTGCTAAGACACTCAGACTTTACATGGCCTTTTTTCCACAGTTGTAACACTCTATGCTTTTGCTATATTTATACCTGTCTGGTTTCCATGTGGTAGGTGCACTGTTACTTCTATCTCTCTTGCTGTTGCCATACCTTCTTTGATCTCTGCTAGAGTTTCTACTGTAGACTGCTGCCGAAATCTCTCCCTGCTCTCTTTTGTCCAAAATAGCCCCTCAAATGTGCATCCTTATAAATGTTAAGGTGCTCTATTAATTGTTTCTGTGTCCTAACTTTTCTTTCACTCAAAAAAGTGAATAAACTATCTGTTGCATTATTTAAAACATGATCTATCAGGTTGAGTTCAATAATTGCTTCAGGATTTTTTAAATCTATTTCTGCCAATTCTAGCCTTTTGTTCATGCATTTGCGAATGTCAAAAATGATCTGGTTTATGTCACCAGTGTTGTTAATTCTAGCATATCTTATAGTCTTTCTGTAATAGTCTTCCGTTTTTCCAAAATGTTTCATCAATCTTTCTTTTACTAGGTCATAGTCTTCTTTTTCAGCCTCAGACATACTTGCTATTATGGCAATAGTCTCTCCTGTCAAATTAGTTAATAAAGCCTGTGCCTTCCCAGCAGATGAATAATTAAAACTCTTACATATTTGCTCAACGTGTATTAAGTAAGTTTCCACACTTTCTTTCTGTGGTTTAAATGCTCTGAATTTAGGCTTCCAATTGTCCATTTTGTTAACAGTGCTGTCTTGAGAACGGTTACTTTTATTTTTTTCTAATTCTAACTCATGTTGTCTCTGTTTTTCTCTATCTTCTAATTGTCTCTGTTTTTCTTTATCTTCTAATTGTCTCTGTTTTTCTCTATCTTCTAATTGTCTCTGTTTTTCTCTATCTTCTAATTGTCTCTGTTTTTCTCTATCTTCTAATTGTCTCTGTTTTTCTCTATCTTCTAATTGTCTCTGTTTTTCTCTATCTTCTAATTGTCTCTGTTTTTCTCTATCTTCTAATTGTCTCTGTTTTTCTCTATCTTCTAATTGTCTCTGTTTTTCTCTATCTTCTAATTGTCTCTGTTTTTCTCTATCTTCGGCCTCCATTTTAACTGTTTCCTTTTCAGCCTCAATTTTGGCTAGATCTAGTTCCTTTTGCCTATCCCTCTCTCGAGCTCTGTCTTCCCTTTCAATTGTATCAGCTACCTTCTTTTCAGCCTCTGATACTTTATGTTCAACCCATTTGGCCTTTTCTGCCCCAGTGTATCCTAACAAATCAGCCCACTGAATGTATTTGTCATATAACTCCATCGTAATGATGCAAGGAAAGCTATTCAGTTACACTACTAAATCTAGATTTAATTTGTTTCTTTCACGGTGCTGAGCACCTACCACTTCTGACGACCAAAATGTCACAGGCCTTTCTCCTACCTTTTATATTACACATACAGAATCAAAAGACAAGACTTCTTTTGCAGTTTTTCATATTTATTTTGTTTTCACACAGGCAGCGTGTTCACTCCAGCTCCGCCATATTCTTGCTTCCTCTCTCTTCTTCCTTTCGCCCACTGTCTCCCTGATGCAATCACACACACTCCCAAGATACAATCTACCAATATTTCACTGTTATAATATTGATAATTAGAGATAAATTAGATCAACAAACACATTGTGATTAAGATTAAAACTAGAGAAACATTGATACATTTTTCGACTCAGCTTGTTGTGCAAACACTGTCCACGACTGTTATTTTTTTTTTAAAAGTGGCTCAATTGTAATCATGGATGGATGGAATTTCGGTGAGGACAGAGAATTGAGAGGGGAGGGGGTGCATGTTTGTGGCAGTGGGGTAGAGGGTTTTTGGCGACGCGTATAAATCTGCCGGTGCCGGATGCCAATCTCACAAAAGAGTCAATGTTCAAGTTTATTTATAGGCGCATTCTCTCAACGGCTTGCCCGACAATGCAACAATGCTTATAGTGTTATTAATACCGATGGCGCGTGTACAACTCTACCCTCCACAGTAAGAAGGATCAGGGGGCCTTTTTTGAACTTTTAATTACTTCTACAGCAGAAAAGAAACTGGATTTCCGTTTTCTTTTTAAGATTATTGTTATATTTCAAATATTAACATTCCATTGTACACGTTTTAAAAAAATTAAAGAGGGAGAAAGGCCCCTATTTGCCTTGGGCCCCTTTGCCTTGCTTACGCTAGCTTTACGGTAGCTACGCCACTGCCGCAATAATACTGTGTATCTATATCAATATCAGCGTCCTTACTACAGGTGTGTTGTTATGACAATCAAAAGTCATCTTCTTCAAGGAATAATAGTTACGTCATCAATCAGACCCAACATCAGGAGTTACCAAGGCGTAGGCGAAACTATTCCAAAAACAAACCACTGTTGTACTATTCAACTTCAGACCGATGTTTTGTTTTATTTTTATTTGTTTACTTTGTTTGTTTTTTTTTTTTTTTTTTTTTTTTTTTTTACAAGTATTAATCAAAGCAATAACCACTAACAACCATTAATCAATTGAACCGATTTATACGAATGTGTAAACACATTCGATGAAGTTTTTTTGAATTTCAAAATACAGTCAGCGTGAAACAAAAGCAAAACTAACCCAAAAATTCGGAGATTCTTCTTTCAAAATTTTATTATGTAACTATTAATTTCGATTTACATGTCAGGAGTAATAATTCGATTCATGTTTGTTATATATTTTAGTTTGCATGAATAGTGATAAAAACTAGAAGCGCTTTATCTCCCTTACAATTGTGGTGGGAAGAAATGGGAAGTAATAGCAAAAAAAATATATAAATGTGTGTCCGATATAAATTGTATTGGAAATTAGAACAGACCATCATGTCACGAGGTAGTCGAGAAGTTGATACCGCTTCAAACATCAAGCTGATATTCTTGTATGGTTTCTGTTTACAATTTACCCAAACATCCTAACGAATATTCACCATATCTACTTATAAAAGGGCACCGTGAAATACTTTAAGACTGTTAAAGTGAAGCCAATTTAAACTTCGCACTTATAATTTGCATTTGAGTAGCGCGTTTAACATTATCCATGAAACTGTTTAGCTTATTTAGCTTTTGGCTGTAGCTGCTATGATGTTACTCTTTGTTTTTTCGAATACAAGCGATACATAGACTTTACATATACGTTGTCTGTATTTGATTGATTTGATTGGAGAGCCCCGATTCTAGATTTAAAATAAAGACACTCTATTCTAGATTTAAGAATACATAATACATAAATTGAATTTTTAAATTGAAATATTTTAGCCCTTACACATTTTATATTAATACGTGTTAATATTTTTAACTTACGGTTTCTTATTTCTACTGAGTTAGACGTTAGGTTACTTGTCTCATTTAAATCAATTGTTTCACAACATAGAGCTCGAAGATTAAACAAAGACTAAGTAACGCATAATCAATTTTTATACCAATTAGTAGTTGGAAACTCTAATAAATATAATAAAGTATTAATACATCTATATATACAATTCTCTTCTTGGATACGCTAGAAAGCACCAAGCTGTAAGCGCGCCTAGCAGCCCCATCTCTTACTTTCTAAGCATATCCCTACCACCCCCACCCCCACATGGTCTGGTGAGTTGTGGTTCACGCTAAATGTTTACAATCGTAGAGCCGGGTTTAGTGACCGCTATTAGGGCAGATGATTTAGTTTGAAGCGATTTTAAACTTATTGGAGGTAACTAAGTGGAGGCTTCTTTCACAGGGGGGGGGGGGCAGGGGTAGGGAAGGTGTTGAGGGAAATGAGGGTGGGGGGGGGGTGGGTTATCGTCTTTAACAACCTACTGATTTTGTTTTAAAGAAAATATTTTCAGTGGAAGCATTGGTACTGTCGAATTCACAAATTATGAATTACTTAAAAGTAGAAAATAAAACAATTAAATAGCGGCGTTTCATACGCCGCGGGTCGGCTCGTTTATTTTATTTTAATTGTAGATCGTCGAATTAGTAGATCATACATATTTTGTTCTTATTAAAATGATTTTAGCAATGATTACATTGACTTTGGAGTATTTAAAAAAATATAATAATTAATTACTAAACAAAGTAAAGCATTTTGTTGTACCGTGTCATCTATCTACTGAAACAAAATGCGTGGATTATAGAATTGTTCCAAGTGAAGTAACTGTCATCTATCTACTGAAACAAAATGCGTGGATTATAGAATTGTTCCAAGTGAAGTAACTGTGTTTTTAATCTTACTAATTATAAACAAAACACACTCTTGAGTTCACACTTTAATCAAACGAATGAAAGTTTATTGTCGATGTATAGTGAACATGATGGATCCCTTACAGCTATGTTGCGCTCGATATGTTAGGGTGTATATATTTCAATTATACATATCGCTATTCTGTCCTCATGTATTAGGGTGTATATTATATGTACCTACGTACGGCTGAGTTAGGGTGTCATTATATGTATAAACATAGACGGCTAAGTTATAGTGACATATGTGTATATATGTGTATAACATTTAAATTTGTGTGTTAGGCTGTAACATGTAAAATAAGCTGTCTACCCTATTGAACGTTATATTATAAAGGGACATAATTGTTAAACACTATTTAAAATAAATTATTCAATCAATTTAAGTTTTACAAACATATAACACTTTATTATGGCTTAAACATGATGAGTGTATGTCGTTTTTGGGGATGGGGGACGGTACAGTAAACTGTAATTACTTGTTTAATACTTATTTGTATTGGTTTAAATAAACTCATGTCTGAACTAATGTGTATGTAACAGTATAATACACATTTAAAATCCCAAAATTAAACAGCTGGTGGGTTACCAGCATTGATGTATTTCTTCAAAAGGAAATTTAACATTTTAACAAGACATGCATTTTTTTAAAATAACAAATAGGTCTTTGATTATGCCAAAAAATATAGTCTTGATGCTTTGACAATAAGTTGCTTATAGATACGGGTTATCCTGCTACAGGCGATTTGAACACATGGGCTTTTACTATACGTGGTTTGTAGGTAACGATGCTATTTTTTTTTTACCATATTGTCTTTGCTAAGATGTGGTTTGTCCACACATATGTTTTATACAAATAGGATATTTAAATAGCCTACACATGTTTTACTCATATGCATTTATTCCACATATATTTAAATAATTTAAAAAAAAATGTAATTGAAGAGTTACAACGTTTTTGCACTTTAATTAAACTATCCTTTTCCGGTTAGGTCCGATTCTTTTTTCTCAAAATAAAGCACATGAGCCAACACACACAAACACGAATAGATGCTTCATATCGTTATCTCCATAAATCTGTTAAAAATATAATAATACGAAAAACATTCATTTTACTCAAGTTGTATTGACAACACTCATACATATTCAAAATGTATAACCTAATTAGTTCATATTAGTTACGTTTAAAGACACCCGAAGTATTACGTATATCTAAATTCCCAAAGACAAACAAAATGGCCTTTTTAACACATTCTACAGTGAGTGACTCGTAATATTTGTGGTGACCCATGGGCTACTGCTGGTGACCCGAGGGCTTTTGCTGGTGACCCGTGTGATCTACTGTGAGTGAATATTTCAATGTGATAACTGATCTAATTTGTCTCAATAAAACAGGAAAGAACACGAGGGGAAACAATGAATTGATCCATTCCAATTCCCTTACTAAATTTCTTCTAAGCTGACACAAATGTTAACTCACAAAGTAATAAATAAAACAGTTGAGTTGTCGTTTTATTGCTAGATATTTTGAAAACACGATGTAGGGTAAGGTGATTATCTTGAGTATGTCGTTTAATTGATTACATGGCATATTTGTAATTAGAGTCAAACGTTATAAAATTAGTAGATAGTGTTCAAGTAACGACAACTCACGTTTCATAATAAAAGTTATTGTAATGCTAATTTTTTTGTTATTGTTTCCAAAAGTAAAAGTGTAACAGCATGCACATTAATGCAATGTTGCTCTAATTTATTGTACCGGTTGTTTTTTTTTTTAAATTGTATATAACGTCCTTCATCCACGCGATATTTAGTTTATACAAACTTAAAAAAAAACACATATTTGCAGTTTAGTTTAACACACCAACGGCAACAATTGTGGTATTGAATCTTTACTGATATTGAGTTCGTTATTACGTGGTCATCACGTGGTCACAGGGGCGGAACTACAGTGCCGCCAGACCCCGCAATGCGGGGGGGGGGGGGGGCACGCCATTTAGGGGCCCACGGCCGACCATAAAAAAATTGTTATAGTTAAAAAAAAAATTCTTGCATTTTTGACTTATGTTTGTTTTGTAAAAAAGATTACCGTAGCTGCGGTTAGATTATCTTTATTCTATAGACACCACCCCTTTGTCATTTTTCCTTCGTTATTAAACCACTGTAAAAGCTGAGTCCTCTTTCTCCTACAATCAAACTTATCAAAGATAAGCAAACGTTCAAACCACTTCCATGACTTATTTCCCTTTTATAAATAGTCAAATAGTGATGCTCATAAGCCTCTTTTTAATAGATTTGTACTAAACAAATTAAAAAGCAATTACTTCTCTTTATTATTATTTGTTTATAAATTATTTACTAAAGAATGACGCTGTATAAAAAGAAAATGTATTTAAATTTTTAGCGAAATAAACAATTTGAAACAAGTTATGGGGAAAAAATACCTGAGTTTACCACATACATTTTAACAATTTTAAAGATATATTTTCAAAAAAAATGAAATTGTTAGTTTGATACCACACCTAAAGTAACATCACACCTCATTTTACCAACCCCTACCTCAAAGATACATCAAAAATGTAACAGCAGTAATTATGTTGCTGTTTATTTTTTTTATTTATTTTTTATTGTTTTTATTTTTTGTGTGTGTGTGTTTTTTTTTTAAAATCTTCATTAATCTTGACTTTATTAACAAAGCGAATTAACATTTCGCTTCAAGGGTCATCCATTAATTATGTCCACTTTCGACGACCCTCACCCCCTCTAATTGTGGACTTCCACAAACATTAGTAGACCTCTCAATACATGCTGCAAAATTACGAATTCATTTATATGCAATGTGTACATTAACTTATAATATACAATAGTGATTTGATATTTTCGGTTATATCTATTACTGGGCCTAAATAATAATTGGGATTTAAGCTTTCCAAGATGTCCGTAAGTCTACGTCTTGCGTCGTATTAACTTTCCGAGTGTATTAGCCAGAACTAGCTAAAGATGTGATCGCGCATGGACGCTGTGTACCCTGCCTCTCGATTTTAAAGGCTTTTTTACCCACTATATATATATATATATGTATATATATATATATATATAAATATATATATATATATATATATATATATATATATATATATATATATATATATATATATATATATATATATATATATATATATATATATATATATATATATATCTATATATATAATTCTCTTCTTCGAGCCGTTAGAAAACAAGCTGCAAACGCTCTCCCTACCTCCCCACCCCTACATGGTTTTAGTGAGCTGTGTTCACTCTAAATGTTTACAAGCAGAGCCAACGATTTTAAACGTGGGGGGGGGGGGGGGGAGGAAGGGGGGGGGGGGGTTATGGTCCTTAACGAGTGTCCTTATAGTGTTTTAAAGAAATATTTTCAGTGTCAGCTTTGGTACTGTCGAATTCACATATTATGAATTATTGAAAATTAGAAACAACTAAATAGCGGCGTATGTTATGCCGCGGGCCGGCTCGTATATATATAATTCTCTTCTGGGATCCGTTAGAAAACAAGCTGCAAGCGCCTCCTTGCAGACCCTTCTCTTTCTCTTTTTCACTATCACTACCACCCCCACCCCACCCCCACATTGTCTGGTGAGCGATGTTCACTCTAAATGTTTACAAAGCTAAATGTTTACAAATCGTTGAGCCGTAGAGCCGGGTTTCTATTAGGGGCAGATAATTTAGTTCGATTTTAAACTTACAGGAGGTAACCAAGAAATAACTAAGAGGAGGCTGCTTTCACGGGGGGAGGAGGGTGTATTGTCGGGGTTAGTGGAAAGAGGGGGGGGGGGTTAGTGTTTTAAAGCAAATATTTTCAGTGGCAGCATTGGTACTGTCGAATTCACAAATTATGAATTACTGAAAAGTATAAAATAAAACAACTAAATAGCGGTGTATTATACCCCGCGGGTAGGCTCGTATGTTATAAAGAGTGAGAGATTGCAGACAGTCATGCATCTTTTTTTTTTTAATTGATGTTGCTGTAGACTGAACTTTTTATTGTCATGTGTAGCTGTCTAGTTATCAACGACTATATGGGTTCAGGTAATTTCGGCTAATCAACGTGACGTCATTATGTTACTTTTACCCAACTTAACTTTTCAATGCATGTGTTTCCATAACAAACCGCCTCTTCCCTTTCTTGTGGTCTCGCCCTATACACATGACCAAGCGAGCACATTATACACGCGCTGATGTTTAAAAATATAATTGTTACGTGGTTGTTTTGAGTATTTTTCTTGAAAATATGACTAGATCTACTTAATCTTAGGCTTTGTCACAAAATAATGATGTAGGCCTACTATGGTTTAGTTACAATAGTTGAAATGTTTAAAATGATATTGAAATTCCATGAATTGTTTTAGAAAAAAATGTCGCTGTCACTGCCCCATCCCCTACCACTAGTAAAAGCAAAATCACTCTTTTTTTCTTAGGCGGGTGGTAAACAGTTACATAACTGATACAAAAAAAATAATAAAACAGATCTTACAGTTCTAACCCCAAGACTGTCACATGTTATTTTCTCAATGTCTGACAGCCATTTACTTTTCTTATGTAAGCACTTGCTTTTCTTATAATTTTAGTTGATCTTACATTTTATTATGTTTTGATTTTACTAATAAACATGTTTATTTACCAAAAGTAATTACCTCCCTCTGTTACATGCAATATTTAATATTTTCAAGGGAGCCAATGCAAATCTGCAACAATTAGCAAGCCAAGTAAAATATACGAAATTTTGTAATCAATCACCTTTTAATGTTAAAAACTGAGGAAATTATTTAGTTGAATAAAAAAATTGTATACACCGATCTGCAAAAGTTTAGTTATAATCTGATTAATCATTAAAACATATTTTGTAATAGCAACAATGAAAACCTTATATATGTATTTACCATTTTTTAAAGGCATGCAATAAAATCAATCAATCAACACTCACTCCGCGTCCTGTTCGCGAGTTATAATTTGTTCTAAAACTGTTACCAACGGACATCTTATAATAAAAGCTTCTGGGCCTTTTGGCTAAGATCAAAGTGTAGTATCTGTTATGGATCTACCTAAATCTTAGTCAATTGGTTGGTCAGCCCTTTTTAGGGCTGGCTGCCGGGGCCGAGAGGCGGTCAATCTACTACTCAACTCATCAAAGCAATCAATTGCAAATCTCGCCAACGATCGCTGTGGGGTTGCGCCCATACATCCCTCGAAGTGCACATGCCCTCGAGATGAGTCACCCAGTACTCGTATTGGGTGGCTTCAATGTACGAGTGGCTAATCTTCAATTTTCTATTTTTCAGCCTGACGACACCCACCTAGGAGAGGGGTCGGCAACCTTTTGAAGCGGAAGAGCCAAAAGTTATAATTTTCAAAATTTCCCTGGTTTTAAAGAGCCACTAACATTTTTTTTTCAATTATTTTTTTTTTTTATTAAGATTATAAGTATTTGTGCAAGGAGCTGGAGAGCCGCAGGTTGCCGACCCATGAACTAACCATCTCTCCAAAACCAACAACTCAACTTTCCTAAAATAAACACTCGTCAACAGCTTCACTTTGCCTATTTCAACTATTTGACCAAGCTCAAATTCCTCACATCTACAACCCTCGACTCAGCAATATCAGGAAAACTTCATTCTTCAACGTCATTTCGCCTACCTCAATTACTAGACTACGACACAACTTCACTCTTCTTCAAAACCACAATGAACAATAATTCAACCCACTTCAAAAGATATCTCAACACAAGGACCCCCAACTCAACTATTCTCTCCAAGCTCCACTCCATCGAACAACTCTACTATCAACACACGAGACTCGCCCTTTCACCAATGCATCATTGTGCGATTCAATATGGAAGACCATATGTTGATACAATCCTCAATCAAGTTATTGAAAATGTCATTTAAAGCATTCATCACACGTGTCAGAGAAGTCGAGTGATTGATTGCCCCATTAAAATTCTCGGCCTTTTGGCTAAGATCAACGTGGTCTATATCACACTGGTTCTGTACGGAGGTCTTAGATGTGGCCGCAGTTTTTCCTAACGTTAGTCAGGTACCCATCTGAGCTGGGTGGACATAAGAACGTCCTACATATATGGCATAATGTTTGGTTAACTTAGTTGCCAGTTCTGCTACATTGGAACATCCAGGTGGTCAACTCGCTAGTTGTTTGGAAAATATACATTGATGATATTATTTTGTTTCATATAAACAATAAACCTCGGCTAACTTATCTGAATCAAATGTTACAAGAGGTAGCACGTGAAATGTGTGAGTCGCTATTGAGTTCGTTCATCACTTCCCCCTTCTGTTGACACACGGCTCTCCCTATGATGCAGGAAGGTAAACGACAACACCATGTCTTTCAGCATAAACTTCATTATCTCCGGAATCTGGTTGAACGATATCCTCGCTTGTCTTTCAAATGGGTAAAACTGAATGCTATTGTAGCTTTTTTTGCAATTACAGAAAAAATTTAAACATAAAACAAATGTACATGTATTATTTTATGTATGTTTTTGAATAACTTTGTTGTAGAATATATGTCTAATTTTAGGAAAAATTAATACGTCTCTTTGATTTATTTTTTGTTTGTTTACCAAATGGTCTATTTAATATGTAATTACTTCCCTTGCACAATAACCAAACAAGAAAAAAAATATTGGTAAATACCAGCATTGGAAAAATTAAACAAAAAAATACAAAAATTATGGGCGACAATGTATCGAATCATAATGATACATTTAACATAAACTAATATATATATATATATATATATATATATATATATATATATATATATATATATATATATATATATATATATATATATATATATATATATACATATATATATATATATATATACTATGTAACAATGTATCATACGTATTAGTTATCAAAAGAGATGGTCAGATGTAGCTCAATTTAAAGTTGTGTGTTCAATATGGCAGGTATTATGTTGATACACACATGAATCAAGTTATTGAAACTGTCATTTAAATTAGTGGTCGGGGTAGTCGAGTTACATATTGCACCGATTCTCTTCTCGACATTTTGACTAAGATCAAAGTGTACTATCTGCTATGGGTTATGTACGGAGTTAGGTAACCCATCTGACCTGAGTGGACTAATTGCATCGTTCATTTTTCGGGGAAAAGAAATGTATCATAATTAAATCATCGGTCATTTTGAACGCCAAATATTATTAGTAAAATAGATTATAACTAATTACGTATATAACAACTTATTATAACATATATCAAATTAACAACACATTGCTACCAATGTAATGGCAACATCAAACACAAATTAAACGATAATATGTACACGTGTTTTCATTTAGTTTAATCGATGAATAACATTTTTTTTTAAAAATAAGTACTGATATATTTTAAGAAAACAAATTGTAGTTCGAAATTTTAAAAAATGTAATGTGTATATATTAATTATACTCATCCTTGATCATTGTCCAGAAAACTACTGTGAGTGAATATCTCAATCTGATAACTGATCTAATTTGTCTCAATAAAACAGGAAAGAACACGAGGGGAAACAATGAATTGATCCATTTCAATTCCCTTACTAAATTTCTTATTAGTCGACACAATGCAAACTCACTAAGTAATAAATAAAACAGTTGAGTTGTCGTTTTATTGCTAGATATGTTTAAAATACGATTTGATGTAAGGTGATTATCTTGAGTATGTCGTGTGATTGATTGCATGGCAAATGTGTAATTAAAGTCAAACGTTATAAAATCAGGAGATCAGTGTTTACGTAACGACAACTCACGTTTCATTAATAAATGTTATTGTTATTCTATTTTTTTATGGTTTCCAAAAGTAAAAGTGTAACAGCATGCACATTAATGCAATGTTGCTTTAATTTATTGTATCGGTTTAAAAAAAATAAATGTGTATATCATGTCCTTTAGCCGGCCGCTATATTTAATTTATACAAACTTAAAAGAAAACATATTTTAAGTTTACTTTAAGACACCAACGGCAACAATTGTGGTACCAGATCTTTACTGTTATTGAGTTCGTCATCCCGTGGTATCACGTGGTCATTAGGCTACGTGAACAATTATTACCACTTTAATTACAATTCATTAAGCGTGACTTAGTGACAAATAGCCACCATGTTTTTTTTTTGTTATCAATGTGAATTCTGTTCACAACAATTGATTTAGTTCTAAAATTGTTAAGTCTCCGTGGATAAGGAGACTTGAATTTAAGTGAGATAAAACGAGAACGTACAAGTCCTATTGTGGGTATTTTCAGGATCAGTCTGGGATTTCCAATTAAATGTTATATACCTTATGTTGACGTTTTTATGAAACTGATCTAACAGGAACATTAATTCGAAGATGCCAAAAAAAAAACCTAGTGGGGCGGGGGGGGGGGGGGGGGGAAAGGGGGGAGGAAGTGGTTTTATCGATAGTAAAAGATTTATAAAATTCAGAAAAGCATTAATTAGACGCTAAATTAAGATCTAATACAGAACATTACTAAATAAGACTTCATCTCAAAACTCCAAAATTTGTAACACACATCGTGAACGAGTTAAGTATTCAATGAATTATATATTTTAAATAGACAACAAACGCAGTTTATAATTATCTTCAAGTATACATTTTTAATGTATTTTTAACTTTTTATGTTTGTTTATACACGTAAAACCTGTGTGTTTTTATCTTCTTTTTTTTCAAATGTATTTTATGTACTTGCTTTGTTAATTAAGTTGGTTATTATTCCCCTTGCTAAAATGTTCAGAACAATATTGAAAAAAAAAACATACAGTATAACGCTTACATTGCTCAACAAGACTAACCGTAAATTAGACTTAACTTACTTTAATCACTATTTTGTTTTGAAATTCGATGCTAGAAATGTTACTAACAATTAGACACCTCTAAAATAGACTAAATAGAAAATATGTAATCATATATGATATATAGTAGTTATATTGGGAGATAATCAGATATGGTTCAATATAAAGTTGTGTATGAGTTCAATATGGTAGAGACTGTGTTAATGCAATCCTTAATAAGTAATTAAAACGTCCATTTAAAGTCATTATTATGTAAAGAAAGCATGTGCAATCATCATAGAGAGGGTATTATTAGTAGTGGTGTATAGTAGGGTAAGAGAGAATCAAATATTTATGCTGTGCAGATAAAGCAACATTATAACATGTTTTGAAATGGACTTGTGTTTGATCTTACCCACTGTGCCAGGCTATACAAAATTAAAAACAAATAGGTTTACAGTGTGTGACTCATTTTACACATACCATCCCGTATGTATTAATTGTATGTTTATCGCAAGTAACAACTAATAACTTGGTCATTACAATGCATGCCAGGAACCCATCGATTTCTGAACTAAACTGTCAGTTGGAATGGTCTAGCTTACAATCGTCCTTCACTAGCTACTGATAGTGATTTAAAGCAAAATAATTTCAGTCGCAACATTGGTAATGTCAAATTCACAAAATAGGAAAAATAGGAAATAAAAAAAACTAAATAAAGGCGAGGCGTATGCTTTGTCGAGGGTCATCTGGTATGAAATAAATCAACAGTTAACGATGTTTGATTTGGTTACGTGTTTACATTTGGTTATAAACTTTAAATGTGATGGTAAAGTAAAAAAAAAAATCAGAGAATGTGAATTCTATAGTTGACGGCCTCACAACGAAACACACATTCACTTTCACGCACGCGTGCCCACGTACTTCCCCACTAAGGTATGAAGTAATTACTGCATGAATATTTGAATTACATGTATGTACGTGACGATTAGCTGTGTGTGCTGTGTGTGAGTATGTAATATTTTTATATGTGTACCTGACATGGATTATTGAAGACATACTACAAATGAAACTCGTGCTCACAAAAACATTGCACTAGAATTAAATGCGGCCATCTTTCTTATAGTTTAGTCCGTTTATATACACGTTTTTAAATCGCAGACATTGTTTTCATAACGGTTTAAATGTATGATTTTTGTATAGAGCTGCTTTTTTTCTTTGATTGATTCACATGTTTTTTCATAGTTCAAGTGTTTAAGTCTTGTAACATTGCTTCTCGCTCTTTTGACTTCGATTAAAGTGACCTGTCCCGATAAATCTATAAGTTCAAGTCTCTCTACGATAAGACTATACGAGTCACAGACGACCCGAGTTAGCACTAGATTTTGACATTTTGCTATTACTGTAGTGTCATATGTAAGCATAATCAACAACAACAATGGAGTTGCGCCCATTCATGATCCATCTACGGCAAAAACTGTAGGGAGGAGACTCTATAGTTACGGTCCACGTTGCTAAATGAAATCATGAGCCCCACACTTTTCAGATACAGCCAAGTCACCAACAATCTCAATTGAAATATCAGATGAAGATGGACCATCATCAAGACCAACGGCCACCAAATTATTATGGTCACACAACCCACAGTCTAATCAGCCCGCACCAGATCCTGCGACCCACACCTTCACTGTAGCAGATCTAAACAACACTAAAACACTACATGGACCCAACACACTTGAGCTATCCATGTACAAGGAATATACTGTATGTGGCACTGCGATGACGAAATAGTGTTATGTTGGTCATAGATAAGCGATAGGTAGCGTAGGTCAACTAGACATTGGTCAAGCAGAACCAATATAATGCAGTGACGAACTGACCTTTTACGTGAGATGATCAGCTGACCACTGAAATATCAGTTGCGAGTTGGATGTAGATATCGTTAGAAGATTGTTAGAGTTTTCAGAGGAAAAACTATGTGACCATTTATGTGAGATGATCAGCTGACCACTGAAACGAGTAAGGGGATTATTGGAGCGTTTAGGGATCAATCGCGGATAAGCGAGTAGTAGCGGAGATTGATATCTGTGCGAAAAAGCATTTGAAATCAGACTAGAGACCGAATATTATTATGAGTTGTGTAGAGTAAGAGAGAATAGAAAATGTATTATATGCATATAAAGCAACATATTAATTATATGTTTATCGCAAGTATCAACTAATAACATGGTCATTACAATGCATGCCAGGATCCCATCTATTTTAAGAGAACTAAACAACAATCCACACATCATAGAAAACGTCCAACTATCTTTATTAACTTATCTTCAGGCAATAATGTTATATATATATATATATTATTTTAATATTGGGGGCTCTAAAATAAATATATATTAGTTTGGTTTGGTGTTTTAAACGAGCAGTTCCCAATTACTTCCCATATTTATTTTTCCAAACAAACTACGGGAGACAACTCAAAGATACGAAATCCGACTAATAGATAAATAAACCAATTTGAATAAAAAATAATAAATTCATTTGATGATTGATCCATTGACATTAATTTGTTTATAATAAGATATCTAAACATAGTTTGCTTACATTGAACGGTAAATAAACGCTTATGATACATTTAAAAAGCTAACAACTGATACTTATTTCATGTAGATTTCAAGATATGTAATTTAACAATTTTGCCAACGCTATAATCTTGGAATAAGCTTTCGCTAAATAATTGTTAAAAACTAGCTGATCTGTATCTGATGTGCATAAATCTGCCGCAAAATATTATGAGCGAAAAGATTAATCTGAGGCTGTAAAATTCTGACATAAGTGAATGAGAAATAGAATATCTCTTCTAACTCAGTTGAAAAGAACAGAGATAAGATTTAATTAAGTTGATGGTAACCGAGAGATCGTTTATTTTTACATAAGTTAAGCTACTTGTATGGATGGGTGGAGGGGGGTAATAAGTTTGTTGTTACACAATGTAACAAACTTATTGCTACATAAATACAACGTATGCATAAAAACGTTGACTTTGTTGATTTTCATATAAAATACCAGCGTTGCTGTCAAGTGATATTGACAGAAACATTCGAATAACTTCGTATGTATTCAGTCTCGATAAACAATATTTAGTTGGTTTAGTATTTACCAGAAAAGCTGGACAATTTAAGATGTCAAAACTTAATTTAAAAAATGCCACGATCTGTCAGCCCTTACTATTTTATATTATTTCGTTATTATATAAATATTATTTTGTAAATTCATGCTAATATTTCAAACTTCCCGTTCTGGGAAACGCTTCCTAAATCACTGTGAAAATACAACGTAGACATTTCCCACATAAGATAATTATAACGAGTTTTATTTCAAATAAAAATAAATAACTGAGAACTCAATCCGATGTATTATATTTTATTATCTTCTTCTTCTTCGTTCTTAATTTTTAGTGTTGCGAAGGATTGAGCCTTATCTGCCTTTTTATCTGAGACTTGTTTTTTTTCGAATTTATCAACCATGAGCATTGTCGATTATGCTACCATCACAATTAAGGATTACGTGTCAACTGGTTATGCGCCATTGAGGCCATTGACTCCGATTTCAGCCTGCTTTTCTTTTTGGATTTGCTTCCATAGCCTTTGTCCAACAAAGAACAAACTACAAGGCAGCAGTTGTTTAATTTTGGAGTTGTCTCTCCTAGAAGAGCGGCTGTCCCCAGCTAACGAGCCTCATCTGCCAGAGGGTTCGAACTCGAGACTTTTCGGTTTAGCAACCATGAGCTTTACCGACTCGACCACGCCGTCCCCTAAGTTTTATAAAATGTCTACGATTCGATAATAATTTGGGTTTTTTTTTTCTTCCTCGGGGTAGATAATAGTGTTAATGACCCAACACACCTCATCGAGACATTATAGTGTAGTTTAAGTCAGGGTTATCATGTACGGTCAACAGTATCAGTGTCATCACGTGGTCATCATGTGGTCACACCTTCACACTGGTCATTAGCAGAATAAAACACCAGCAACACAGACACGGGTAGAGGAGATTAGCCAATAGTTAATGCAGGAGTTAACGACGACTAATCTGGTTACGTTAGAACCCGATTGAATTAATATAAATTAAAAAAAAAATAATAATACTCGGTGGGCGGGGAGACAATTCAAATAATTTTTAAAACATGTATGTCCTTTAATCTATAGTTACTAACAATCTTCGTCATTAAATGAACAATCTACTTCATTAAATGACATGTGACGCTTTGTTTTCTAACATCTACAAGTATCAACGTGGCTTTGCACTTTTCTAATTATATTTTCATTTTCGCGACATAATCTTGTTCTAAAAATTGCACTATTGACTGTTAATGTTCTCTATTGTGTGAGGTCATATTTGTTGAAATCTAACGTTTTGTTTTAATCTAATTTTAGATTCTTCTTAGTTGACCTAGATGGGGTAGACTGGTGTCATGGTTGGAGTAGACTGGTGTCATGGGTGGAGTAGACTGGTGTTATGGGTGGGGTAGACTTCTGTCATGGGTGGAGTAGGCTGGTGTCATGGGTGGGGTAGACTTCTGTCATGGGTGGAGTAGGCTGGTGTCATGGGTGGGGTAGACTTCTGTCATGGGTGGAGTAGGCTGGTGTCATGGGTGGGGTAGACTTCTGTCATGGGTAGAGTAGAATGGTGTCATGGGTGGAGTAGACTGGTGTCATGGGTGGAGTAAACTGGTGTCATGGGTGGAGTAGATTGGTGTCATGGGTGGGGTAGACTGGTGTCATGGGTGGAGTAAACTGGTGTCATGGGTGGAGTAGACTGGTGTCATGGGTGGAGTAGACTGGTGTCATGGGTGGAGTAGACTGGTGTCATGTGTGGAGTAGACTGGTGTCATGGGTGGAGTAAACTGGTGTCATGGGTGGAGTAGATTGGTGTCATGGGTGGGGTAGACTGGTGTCATGGGTGGAGTAAACTGGTGTCATGGGTGGAGTAGATTGGTGTCATGGGTGGGGTAGACTGGTGTCATGGGTGGAGTAAACTGGTGTCATGGGTGGAGTAGACTGGTGTCATGGGTGGAGTAGACTGGTGTCATGGGTGGAGTAGGCTGGTGTCATGGGTGGAGTAGATTGGTGTCATGGGTGGAGTAGATTGGTGTCATGGGTGGAGTAGACCGGTGTCATGAGTGGGGTAGACTGGTGTAATAGATGGAGTAGTTTGTTCTCATGGGTGGAGTTGACTGGTGTTATGGGTGGGGTAGACTGGTGTCATGGGTGAGGTAGACTGGTGTCATGGGTGGAGTCGACTGGTGTCATGGGTGGAGTAGATTGGTGTCATGGGTGGAGTAGACTGGTGTCATGGGTGGAGTAGACTGGTGTCTAGGGTGAAGTAGACTGGTGTCATGGGTGGAGTAGACTCATATCGATGTACATATAAATGTACAAAGTTGCATATTTTCTATTTTAGTTCATTTGAAATGTATCCCTACCCCATAGTATTCAATATAATGTCGCCAATTTAAAAAAAAAATAATCTGGTGCAAATAAGTATTTACCAATATTTTTTTCCTTGTTTGGAAATAGTACAAGGGAAGTAAATACATATTATATAGACCATGTTGGTAAAGGAATTGGAAACAAAATAAAACAGACATACTAATTGATTTATGGAATATAACACAATCAACATTAACGTGATTTAAACAATATGCTAAAAACGGCAGATTTGCGTTTTTTTATATTTTAAATTTTACTGTAATTTCAAACAGAAACACAACAGCTTTGTTTTTAATTCATTTGAAACACAAGCGAAGATATCGCTTAATCAATGTTTGTGTATTTTGATTGTTCAATGAGTTAATTTCCCTATTCATCACAAAGAAATTTCAGGTTGGTTTTTAATTTTTATTTTTATTTATATTTAGACGTATTGTATTAGATCTATGTATAAGTAAACCATCTTAATTGAACGAAAGCATGCTACAAGTAAAAAAGAAATATTACTATTGACAATCTGTATCAGTCCTCACAAGCCGATGATGAAAACTGTAATACTAAAGCGAACACACAACTGACGCTATAAATTACGTGTCTGAGGCAAAAAAAAAAAAAAAAAAAAAAATCACAAAGACACACCTTTTCGTGGTTTCCATGGCAACCAGTTTGCTATTGACGGCTATATTTTATTATTATATTAATTTCTATAGTTTAACAACTATAAACATATGAACGTATTAAACACCCAGAAATGTGTTAATTAAATAATAAAAAAATTCTATCCGTTGTGCCTATGCTTAAAGCCGTAGATGTAGAAAACAATGTTTAATTTTAATAATTAGCTTGTCTCGAAATGTAACATTAAATAAGCACACGTTGTTCATTCTCTAAATGTATCAAGAGCATTAGTAATCTTTGAAGTTAAGCTTTCTATATTAGGCATTTAATAATAGCTTAAATTGGGTTATGCGATCTTAAATAAAGTGTGAGCATTATTTTAATTATTTTTTTTGTTCTTTGTAAATTGATTTATTTAGTTATGAATCGTTTTTTTTTTTTTTATTTATGAGTTGTTTTCCGTTAGTCATTTAAAAAAAAATGAGAAGTAATTGTGAAATGCTTATTTAAAATGCCAAATCAAATTACTATTCTTAATTAATTTACTTAAGATCACCAAATCTTATAATACATGTGCATTTCCCCTAATAAATATGATTATTTAAAGAATGTCAATACATTTTTGTAACTGAATGCGGGGAGGGGGGGGGGGGGGCTATCTGATTGTTCTGCTTATTATATATTTTTCGTGAGTATTGTAGTATAGGTTAAACTGGGTTCATATCCTTTAGCAGTGTTGCTCATGGTTGTTACATTGCAACTAATCCTTCTAACAGATGGTGAGAGCAGCTTCTATAGCAGCAAAATGTACGATCCTACTCAGATGCCCTGACCTCAACCACAGTCAACTGTGGGGAATGTCCAGACATGTACTCAGCTCCGTCTTCAACACGTTTTTTATCAAAGAAAAATGGGACCCACGCTTAAGAAGTCACATAATCAGACAACTAATTAGTCAACATAAAATACTGAACTACGAACGACGGACGTGTGGACAAGTGGTTTCTTACTAAATGTAAACATTTTAGCAAATCTGTTATGTAGTTGGTTGCTTATATTAAAATGATATGGACACGTATTAGATTTTAGGTTAATGTTTTATTATGTTGATTTTAACGTAGAATTTCAGCAAAAACGAACTTTGGACATTCAATTTCCCTCACTTATTGAGACCTAAAACACATGCTTTTTAACTAAACATGATAATATGGTACGCTGAAGTTTGATCATAGTGATACTTTGACCAAGTGTACTCTATTCCTTTATGGAAAGGTTTTACTTAAGGGGTGATTCATTAATGACGTCAAAAAAATTAAAATTCCCCTCACCCTCCGTCTACACTTGTCCACGTTCGACAGACACCCTCCCACCCCCTAACACTCATACAACTTATTGCGGACGTCCACAAAAATGTAACTCAAAAATTACTATTTTAACCATGTTTAGTATTAAGCCTAAATGTTAAAAGCAGAAGGTAGACATGGAAAGAAATAAACCGGGATTAAAAATCATGTCTGTAGCCCGAGTTCCCATCCCCTGTTATTTTATATAAGAATATTCGAGAAAGTGTAGGGGAGATCACTCCCGGTTTATTTTGTTTAATATTAAGGATTGTCCCATTTCCTTTTATTTATTTTTTTATTATTTTTTTTTTATTTGAGGGTTGAGGCTAACACATTATAATTATCTATACTCGTTACACTATATTATTTTTTTTTTTCAATCGTTGAACGTATTTTAAAGATTAATATTAGCATTTATGACATTAATAAGTCGCATGGCCTCTTAGGACTTTGCACAGATATTTGGTCAAACATATGTTTTGACGTATGTGTGTGCTAATGATTAACTGTATAATTCCCCTATTGTCGTATCTTATGTGTTCAAAGCACATGACACTTATAAAACTACAATTCATTCTTTACTGGTTATGTAATTAGTAAGGTTCGGCTGCACCAACTGCGGACTTAGCCGATAAATTGAAACTATTTTTTTAACAACAGGTTCACACAATCAATACAAATTATTTTACATTGTAGAACTTGATGTAGTCAGTCAACGACCAAAAACATTTTTAAATATCCCTGCATACACACAGTTGTATATCAAATGTTGTCAAACAGATAAGACCTACATTAAGACCGACAAATAGGCCTACATTTTAATAGCATCATACACATGCGCCCACAGTTCAGTAACATCCGACACATTGGTCTACAATTATTTATCATGTCTCAAATCAGTCTACAGTATGTGTATCATGTCACACATACCATATACATTGATTAAATATATATTACACGTAACAAGCAACACACGCAGTGTAAATATAAGGAATAATATTTTGTGTCTGCATCAGTGATTAACGTCATTACAACAGGTGATTTGTTCTGACAATTAAACCCCATCTTCTTTATATCTTTGCAAATAAGTAGTAAACGTAAAGTTAAACATGGGCTATTCTCATTGTAAATCATATTGACTTATTCGCCTATCTTAAAAAAGTGCAAACAAACTCCTTATAGTTTTTCGGTCTTTAAAAATCCACAAATTGTAAAGAAAAAAATACATATAACCTAAAAAAATAATCCAGTTTTCCTTATATTTTAATATATTTAATTTTCAATTCAGACTTACTAATCGGGTTCCTGTATATTTTATCAGATCATTTGCACGGCTAGTGACATAAACTACAATGAATTTGTATCCCGTGTACTGATTAGTATATATAATGGGAAGTAATAAATAAATACGTATTTTAGTCAAAGAAATGTGCTATTTTTCGTATGATTTACGTTTACAATATACCCAAACATATTACCAACAATCCAACACTTCTACTAATGTAAGGACATCGTGTAAGACATTAAGACTGTGATAGTTGAACTTTGAACTTATATTTTGCATTTGCGCAGTGCTACCAACAACGGTAAAATACAGTATCCATGCAACTGTCTATAAAGAATGTTTACATGTCCTATTTTAGCTTTTGTTTATAGATTAAATGATGTAACTCTTGTCTAGATTTGGTTCCAGCAAAAAAAATGAGAAAAAATTAAGAACGTGTGCTTCTCAATACCATGTGGTCGATCATAAAACATTTTACATACTTAATAAAACATACATAAAACTTACAAATATTACATATTCATTAATTTTGTAAACACAGCATTTATTCAATAACCGTAACATTAATGATAAGACTAGTTGTTAAAATGAGTTGTATTTTCAAAAAAAAAAACAAAAAACAAAAAAACAACAACAATTTATCACGGTAGTCTTTAAAGCCTACATTCTGATGTTAATGGCTTCATACCAAGGCACACATTTTCAAATATATATATTTAAATTGCATTGGTTGAAGCTTTAATATCGGTATACAGTATACACCATTTGAGACGAGGTATTAAGATTCTATATATTTATCTTAAACTTTTACTCAACATGATTGTTAGAATCTTCAGCTTTTAACCGATATTATACCAAGGTCTCACATTTTTAATAATTTTTTGATATGGTTTAGCTTTTGGGCACTGGATGAAAGAATGACTATAGATTTTTCTTTTTAAATAACAACATTTTGAAATATCGTTTTTTTTATATAAATTGGACTCAAGCAACGAACGGCCCCATGTAAATTTATTGAAAAAAAAAAATCATGTATCACGAACTATGGCTAATCACGCAAAAATTAAGCTGCATACTGATTTTGTATTGTTAGACAATGATTACATTGTTTAGGACAGCTAAAAATACTGATAATGTTCAATTGGGTTAGCCATACCATGGTCTAAAATGCAGAAATTATGTTCAACGTCTAGTTTTCTTTCAATCAAAGTGAATAACACTTGGAAATAAGTAAAGCTGTGACTGGAACATTTAATTGAGATATAATGTACAGTTGGCGAATTGTGATCAAATACATTTTAGTTGACTGGATGAATCAACATACATGTTCAGTCCGTTTTTTTTTTCATCGCGTGTTTATTTGATATATTTTGTTAACATGATGGATATTACTGTTGCTTACGTATCCATCAGACGCAACCGCAGGTGTTGACTAAGTGAATTAAAAGCTTTGGATTCTATTCTAGACATACATGTGTTTTTGTTTAATATTGTTATTCTTCTTTTTTTTATTTTTATTTTTTAATTAAAATATTTATGAGAATTATTAGCGATTCTCTGGTAATATTTATTAATCGACTTATTCGCATGTCTTTGAAACCTGAAAGCAAACTCAATAACATTTTCAAAAAAAGGCAAAAAAAAAACAATTTCTAGAAACAAAGACACACTCACTTAAACAATTCAAATTTACTTATAAAATGATTTTGGTAAATAATAATACACTGTGCATGTCCGTCTTAATTGTTTAACTAATGGTTTATTTTTTAAAAAATAATTTATAGGCTAATGATATACATTGTGTTTGAATTATCTCCCTTATAAAATACAAATGTTTAAATGGAGAGTAATTATACACTTTTTCTTTATTGTTAAAAAAATACATTAAAACAAAAGTACATTTTTAGCTAAAATGTATATAGCCCAATGATAATTGTAATAAAAATTAAAATATAATTTGTTCATTTTAGATAAGTTAACCTCGAGTTGTGAGCGGGTTATACATGTTCAGAACGTGTAAACTATACCTACGGCTATGTATCGATCCTAAGGCGACTTTCTATGAAACGATTAAGTTTTATTTAGACCCCAAGTGTATACCAGTCTCATCTCTAATGATACATTTAAAAAATGTTCAAAAATAACTAAGGGGTGTAGCAAGATGTGCTGACAAGCACAACCACTCAAAGGACTGTCAGGTTTCCATAAAGAAGTAGCTGCATGGGCCATGAGATAACACCATTAGTTAACAAGTAACTGGTTGTACTCACGCAAGCATGGCGCTAGAATTAAATGCGGCCATCTAACTTATAGTATAGTCCGTTTTTATACACGTTTTTAAATTGCAAGCATTGTTTTCTTAACGGTTTAACTGTATGATTTTTTGTATAGAGCTGTTTTTTTCTTTCTTTGTTTGATCAAAATGTTTTTTTTCATAGTTCAAGTGTGTACGTCTTTTAACATCGCTTCTTGCACTTTTGACTTCGATTAAAGTGACATGTCCCGATAATTCTATTAGTTCAAGTCTATCTACGATAAGACTATTCGAGTCACATACGACCTGAGTTAGCACTAGATTTTAACATTACGCCAACACAGTAATGTCATATATAAGTATAATCAACAACAACAATGAAGTTGCGCCCATTCATGATCCATCTACGGCGAAAGCTGTTGGGAGGAGACTCTATGATAACGATCCACGTTGCTTAATGAATTCATGGGCCCCACACTTTTCAGATAAGCCAAGTCACCAACAATCTCAATTGAAATTTCAGATGAAATGGACCATCATCAAGACCAACTGCCAGAGGAGTAGCGACCCCTACCGGCACCCAGTGACACATTTGCAATTTATTTTTTTTATATTTATAATTAAAAACTGCAGCAAAATGAGCTTGTCATTGTTTTTCCCCACCTATTTTAGCGACCCTTTGGTCGGCGACCGGGGACATATGTACCCCCCCCCCACCCGTCGCTACGCCTCTGCCAACGGGCACTGAATACTTCCAATTTTGATATTGGTTGCTCTAAAATAAATATATATATATATTATTTTAATTTGGTATTTTAAACGAGCATTTCACAATTACTTCCCATATTAATTTTTCCAAACAAACGACGGGAGACAACTCAAAGACACAAAATCCGACTAATAGATAAATAAACCAAGTTGAATAAAAAATAATACAATAATTTGATGCTTGATCCATTGACATTCATTTGTTTATTATAAGGTATCTAAGCATACTTAACTTACATTGAACGGCGAATAAACGCTTTGGATACATTTAAAAAGCTAACAGTTGGTACTTATTTCATGAAGATTTCAAAGACATGTAAATTAAACAGTTTAAAAAACTCTGCATAAATTCTCATAAGTATTAGCCAAATAATTGTTTTTAATTAGCTTATCTGATCTGTATCTGATGTGCATAAATCTGCCTCAAAATATTATGAGCGAAAAGATTAAACTGAGGCTGTAAAATTCTGATATAAGTGAATGAGAAATAGAATATCTCATCTATCTCAGTTGTAAAGAACAGAGTTAAAATTTAATTAAGTTTATGGTAACCTAAAGATACTTTATGTTTACATAATTTAAGCTACTTGTATGGCTGGGTGGAGGGGGGTAATAAGTTTGTTGTTACACAATGTAACAAACTTGCTGCTACATAAATACAACGTATAAATAAAAAACGTTGACTTTGTTGATGTTCATATAAAATACCAGCGTTGCTGTCAAGTGATATTGACAGAAACATTCGAATAACTTTGTATTTAAATAAAGTAAGGTAATTTGAAAAAAAAAATCATGATTGTATAAGTACACATTATTGTAATATTTTTTCCACCTCATGAACTTTAAATACCAACCAAGACTATCATTTTAGCTAAAACAAATGCATTGTCTGGTGTTTAAAAAAAGTTTATGTATTCAGTCTCGATAAACAATATTTAGTTGGTTTAGTATTTACCAGAAAAGCTGGACAATTTAAGAGGTCAAAACTTAATTTAAAAAATGCCACGATCTGTCAGCCCTTACTATTTTATATTATTTCGTTATTATATAAATATTATTTTGTAAATCCATGCTAATATTTCAAACTTCCCGTTCTGGGAAACGCTTCCTAAATCACTGTTTAGTGAAAATACAACGTAGACATTTCCCACATAAGATAATTATAACGAGTTTCATTTCAAATAAAAATAAATAACTGAGAACTCAATCCGATGTATTATGTTTTATTTTCTTCTTATTCTTCGTTCTTAATTTTTAGTGTTGCGAAGGATTGAGCCTTATCTGCCTTTTTATCTGATAATTTTTTTTTTCGAATTTATCAACCATGAGCTTTGTTGATTATGTTACCATCACAATTAAGGATTACGTGTCAACTGGTTATGCGCCATTGAGGCCATTGACTCCGATTTCAGCCTGCTTTTCTTTTTGGATTTGCTTCCATAGCCTTTGTCCAACCAAGAACAAACTACAAGGCAGCAGTTGTTTAATGTTGGAGTTGTCTCTCCTAGAAGAGTGGCTGTCCCCAGCTAAAGAGCCTCATCTGCCCGAGGGTTCGAACTCGAGACTTTTCGGTTTAGCAACCATGAGTTTACCGACTCGACCACGCCGTCCCCTAAGTTTTATAACATGTCTACAATTCGATAATAATTTGGGTCTTTTTTTTTCTTCCTCGGGGTATATAATAGTGTTAATGACCCAACACACCTCATCGAGGCATTATAGTGTAGTTTAAGTCAGGGTTATCATGTACGGTCAACAGTATCAGTGTCATCACGTGGTCATCATGTGGTCACACCTTCACACTGGTCATTAGCAGATTAAAACACCAGCAACACAGACACGGGTAGAGGAGATTAGCCAACAGTTAATGCAGGAGTTAACGACGACTAATCTGGTTACGTTAGAACCCGATTGGATTAAAATAAATTAAAAAAATAAATAAATAATACTCGGTGGGCGGGGAGACAATCCAAATAATTTTTAAAACATTTATGTCCTTTAATCTATAGTTACTAACAATCTACGTCAGGGGTCTCCAAACTTTTCAGTCGGAGGGCCACATTAGCTATCAAATTTCAGGTCGGGGCCAGTTTCTTCCAGACATGTCTTTGATTTTTTTGGGCAACGTTCCTCAGCTATCACCAACAAACGATTTTTACTTGGACAAAAAGATCGCCGGGGGCCGGATGAGAGGACTTCGCGGGCCGCATCCGGCCCGCGGGCCGTAGTTTGGAGACCCCTGATCTACGTCAATAAATGACATGTGACGCTTTTTTTTTTCTAACATCTACAAGTGCCAATGTGGCTTTGCACTTTTCTAATTATATTTTCATTTTCGCGACAGAATCTTGTTCTAAAAATTGCACTATTGACTGTTAATGCTCTCTATTGTGTGAGGTCATATTTGTTAAAATCTAACGTTTTGTTTTAATCTAATTTTAGATTCTTCTTAGTTCACCTAGATGGGGTAGACTGGTGTCATGGTTGGAGTAGACTGGTGTCATGGGTGGAGTAGACTCGTGTCATGGGTGGAGTAGACGTGTGTCATGGGTGGAGGAGACTGGTGTCATTGGTGGGGTAGACTGGTGTCATGGGTGGAGTAGACTGGTGTCATGGGTGGGGTAGACTGGTGTCATGTGTGAAGTAGACTGGTGTCATGGGTGGAGTAGACTGGTGTTATGGGTGGAGTAGTTTGTTCTCATGGGTGGATTAGACTGGTGTTATGGATGGAGTAGACTGGTGTCATGGGTGGAGTAGACTGGTGTCATGGGTGGAGTAGACTGGTGTCATGGGTGGAGTAGACTGGTGTTATGGGTGGAGTAGACTGGTGTTATGGGTGGAGTAGACTGGTGTCATGGGTGGAGTAGACTTCTGTCATGGGTGGAGTAGACTGGTGTCATGGGTGGAGTAGACTGGTGTCATGGGTGGAGTAGACTTCTGTTATGGGTGGAGTAGACTGTTGTCATGGGTGGAGCAGACTGGTGTCATGGGTGGAGTAGACTGGTGTCAGGGGTGGAGTAGACTGGTGTCATGGGTGGAGTAGACTTCTGTCATGGGTGGAGTAGACTGGTGTCATGGGTGGAGTAGACTGGTTTTATGGGTGGAGTAGACTGGTGTCATGGGTGGAGTAGACTGGTGTCATGGATGGAGTAGACTTCTGTCATGGGTGGAGTAGACTGGTGTCATGGGTGGAGTAGACTGGTGTCATGGGTGGAGTAGACTTCTGTCATGGGTGGAGTAGACTGGTGTCATGGGTGGAGTAGACTGGTTTTATGGGTGGAGTAGACTGGTGTCATGGGTGGGGTAGACTGGTGTCATGGGTGGAGTAGACTGGTGTTATGGGTGGGGTAGACTTCTGTCATGGGTGGAGCAGACTGGTGTCATGGGTGGAGTAGACTGGTGTCATGGGTGGAGTAAATATATATATATATATATATATATATATATATATATATATATATATATATATATATATATATATATATATATATATATATATATATATACATATATATATATATATATATATATATATATATATATATATATATATATATATATATATATATATATATATATATATATATATATATATATATATATATATATATATATATATATATATATATATATATACAAACTCAAAATACGGACATACACATTGTTGGCCTCTTCGGGTTTTGAAAAAAAATGTTTTTTTTTCAATTAAAACAAATTACATCATCGTGTCATGTGTGTGAGCGCATTAGTCTATTTGGAAAATCAGTTTTATTTTATTTCTGCTAGAATATCTTTTCACCTCAGGTCGGTCAAAAGTATTTAAACCATAAAAGCTTTGTATAAGTAATGGTGTGTCGTGTTATGTTTATTTTTATTGTTTTCGTATTTATATTATTAATTTTAAATACATTTCCTTTTTATACAATGTCATTCTTTAGTAAGTACTTTATAAATAAACCGGGAGTGATCTCCCCTAAACTTTCTCGAATATTCTTATATAAATCAACAGGGGATGAGAACTCGGGCTATAGATATGATTTTTAATCAATTTTAAATACTTAAAGTTTTAAAAATAGAATAAAATCTCGTAGACAAAAGATTGCACACCAAGTGAACGCCAAATAAAAAAAAGTGCATAATATTGCGCAATATTATTAGTACTTTAAAAATTTACATTCGTTTTTTGAGAAGTCGGAGGTAGCGTAAATTAGTACTTCCGGGCAACGGAAATCACTCAAAATTAGACAGAAGGTAGAGAATTAGATCTTATACTTACATGTGAAATTTCATTTATCTATCTAAATAAGTACTCAAGTTATAGGCTTTTGAAAAATTCAATGTAGAAAAAATACCACTTCCGGTTATCGGAAATCGCTCAAAAGTTGATAAGGATCTACGATTTTGATAAAATACTTATAGGCCCTATATGTTTACACACAGACTGACAGACACACAGACATACGGACATAATTGCAAAGCCCAGTTATTTAGACTGGATTACGCATAAAACCTCTTAATTTTGATAAATCTGGGTTGATAATTTTTGCCTGATTAAAATAAGTCCTCTATATTTCGGATGTGATGAAGGACTGAGGTGTAATACGGTGAAAATTGAAAAAAAATTCAACTGATTTTTGTGCACGATTACAATACTTTCTCTATACTTCGTATATACGAGAAAGTAAAAAAAATAATAATAAGGAGAAGTAATTGTTTTTTAATTTGTTTAGTACAAATCTATTAAAAAGATTGTATGAGCACCCCCATTGACAATTTAAAGAAGGGAAATAAGTCATGAAAATGGTTTGAACGTTTGCTTGTCTTTGATACGTTGTATTATAGGAGAAAGAGGACTCGGCTTTCACAGTGGTTTAAAAACAAGGGGGGGGGGAGAATATACAAGAGTGTGGGGTGGTGTCTATAGAATTAAGATAATCAAACCGCAGCTAGGGTGATCTTTTTTACAAAACAACCATCAAGTCAAAAATGCAAGAAAATTTAAAAACTGTTAACTATAAAACAATTATTATGGTCGGCTGTGGGCCCCTAAATGACGTGGGCCCACCCGCATTGCGGGGTCTGGCGGCACTGTAGTTCCGCCCCTGGTGTTATGCTTATTGTTATGTCTTTTTTATCTATATTATTTGTTTCAAATATATTTCCTTTTTATGCTGTCATTCTTTAGTATGTATTTTTTTAAATAATAATATTTAAGTGAAGTAATTGCTTTTTAAATTGTTTAGTACAAATATATTAAAATGCGCCTAGGAGCACCCCTATTAAACTATTTAAAAAGTGTTTTGAACGTTTGCCTATCTTTCACACTACAGCTCAGGCATATGTGATTTTTACGCAACATCAAGTATTAGCTACTGAATAACACTACTGTAGAAGATCTGTTTGTTATTTACACAGCTTTTTTACCAAGTCAAAATGCAAGGAACTTATTTTTTAACCATAACAAAGTTACTATGGTCGGCTATGGGCCCCTAAATGGCGTGCCCTCCCCCTTACGCATTGCGGGGTATGGCGACACTGTAGTTCCACCCCTGAATTTATCAGAACACTGACACAGGTATACGGAATAAATCATCAGTTACTACAGATGGTTAACGATGTTTGATTTGGTTACATAGGGTTATGTTTTTTTTTACTAAATAACTAGATTGTGCATTTAAAGTATGCAGTGAATGTAGTTACTACAGTTAGAGCCTTCACAACAACATACAGACACAAACACTTTCACACACACTTGCCCACGTACTTTCCCACACACACATATATATACATATATATATATATATATATATATATATATATATATATATATATATATATATATATATATATATATATATATATATATATATATATATATATAATTACTGCATGGATTTTTGAAATGCATGTTTTGAAATGAGCTATGTGCTGTGTTTGTTTGTTATTATGTTTTCATGAGTAGATGAAATACAATTTTTAAGGGCCGAAATACAAGTGAATTAAAAACAAATAGGTCTACAGTGTGTGTAACATTTTACACATACCATTCCGTATGTATTAATTATATGTTTATCGCAAGCTTCAAATAATATTATAATAACTTGGTCATTACTATGCATGCCAGGAACCCATCGAATTTAGGAGAACTAAACACAATCCACATAACATAGAAAACGTCCAACTATCTTCATTAACTCATCTGCAGGCAAGAATGTTATATGTATTATTATACGTTTTGGTGCTCTAAAATAAATTTATTGCATTTTGATTTGGTATTTTAAACTAGCATTTCGTAATTACTTCCCATATTTGTTTTTTTTTTATACAAAATACGGGAGACAACTCAAAAACACAAAAAAAAAACGAATAATAGACAAATTAACCAATTAATACAAAATAATACATACATTTGATTTATAATCTATTGATATTAATTATTATTTTATATACTATTTAAAAATACTTTGCTAACATTGAAAAGTAAATAAATGCTTTTGAGAAATTTAAAAAACTTAACGTTCTTACTTATTTCATGTTGATTTCTACGACATGAAAATTATACAATTTATTGCTTTCATACTACGTCTTTATTCTTGGCTATATTTATACTTTTTTAACCAGCTGATCTGTATTTGATTAATCTGAGGCTGTTTAATTCTGACATAATGAAGTGAATGATAAATAGATTATGTCTTCTAACTCAGTTGAAAAGAACAGAGATATGATTTTACTAAGTTGATGCTAACCGAAAGCCTGTGTTTTTTCCATTAGTCAAGCTATGTGTATAGATGGAGCGGGGGGGGGGGGGGGGGGCGTAATTATGTATGGTCATCAGTTGTCTTCCGGTTGTGTTATGCGAGTATTGACCCGTGCTTTAATTCGACAATACGATTAAAAAGACTTAGCTGTGTACTCCAGGGGTCGGCGACCTTATGAGACGGAAGAGCCAAATGTTACAACCTGCAACATTTCCAAATTTTAAAGAGTTATTAACAATTGTATGCACCTCGGTAGTGGAAAACATGGAGCCATCGCTACGGTGCTGGACACATAACAGATGTGGGGCTCGGCCTAACGCCCACACTGATACAGACGATTCCTTCCCCCCCCTCCCCCTCATTCCCATATCCAAGTCTCTTGACTTATGTAAAAAAAAAAACGATGTCTTTTGGTTAGCATTACCTTTGTTAAATAGTATCTCTTTTCTTTTCAAAAACTGAGTAAAAGGACACATTGTATTTCTAATTAACTAGAACAGCTGATTCGTTGGCTACTGCTGGTGACCCATGGACTACTGTTGGTGACCTGTGGGCTACTGCTGGTGACCTGTGGGCTACTTCTGGTGACCTGTGGGCTACTGCTGGTGACCTGTGGGCTACTGCTGGTGACCTGTGGCTACCGCTGGTGACCTGTGGGCTACCGCTAGTCACTAGTGATTGTCTTTTTGGCCTGTTGGGTTGCTGTGGGTGTCATGTGATCTATTGTTGATGATGTGCTGTTTACTGTGTGTTTCTTGTGATCCACTGCGGGTTATTTTTAAAAAAAAATATGTGAGTGACTTGTAATCTACTGTGAGTGAATATATCAATGTGATAACTGATTTAAAGTGTGTAAAGAACTCGAGTGGAAGCAATGGATTGATCTATTTCAATTCCCTTACTAAATGTCTTCTAAGCCGACACAAATTTAAACTTACTAAGTAATAAAGGAAACAGTTGAGTTGTCGTTTTAATGCTAGATATTTTTTTTTTAATTACGATGTAACATAAGGTGATTAATTTGAATAAGTTATGCAATAGTTTACATGATGGCAAATATGTTAGTAAAGTCAAACGTTATAAAATTATGATATTGGTTTTTGTGTAACAATAACTGATGTTTCAAAATCAGTTTTATTGAAATACTAAATTTGTTTCCAATAGTAAAATATGTATTATCATGAACTTTAATGCAATGTTGCTCTAATTTATTGTATCGGTTTCAATATAATGTGTTTATTTGAAGTGACCTTTGCGACACCATCTGCATCAATTGTGGCACCGTATATTTAGTGTTATTAAGTTCGTCATCACGTGATAATCACGTGCTAATTAGGCTACGTAAACAATTATCATCATCTTAATTACAGTGTTGTGTATCAGATACATTGAAATGTAACGGTAGTGTACCTATCTTCCATGTTTAATTATGTATGTTCCAATTGTTAGCGTCCCAACAACATGTCTTTTGTTTTGTTTTCGGAGTGCCGTTGTCTTCACGGGTCACTAGTTAATCATCCATCAAACGTAACCGTATGTTGGCCTACCCGTTTTTAACTAATCAAATCAGGTTGTTGGAGTAGATCAGTAAGTTTATTTCAAATCAACACTTTAGTCTAACATGTATATTTCGCCCCTCCCCCTCTCACCTTAAAAAAGTACATCCCCCCAAATAAAACAGATCATGACTTAATACGTATCTAACGCCACATACAAGTACGTATCCCCATATAATATGTCCTATCTACCCATTATCTGCTATCTTTGCCGCCCCCTCCTTGCACTTGCCAACAAAAGTAATTTGCTGATAAATACACTCACTATACTTACAGCCACACCATTTTATATTCAAAAATGGTTGCACGTATATTTTTTTCCCAGCCATTTGAACGAAATAGCGTTGGATGTTTTTTAGGATTTTTGTGACTTTTGATGATGTTTAAATCTTAAAGCGGCGCCTAATAACATTGTATGGGTTGTATAAACATATTAATATACAATTAAACCATCCATGATTTTTATATTTAATGGGCCTCTCGAATACCTCTAGACTATTCTCAGTATTGTCCATTGAACCCGATGGGTGTAGTTGCTTAACTTCAGATACACATTTCATTTTAAAAACAAAATTATTATTCAGGTAGAGTAGAGAACCATGTAGCTTATTTTAGACCGGCTAATTTTTTTATGAACTGAAAATAGGAAGTAATTAGCAAACAGTATCTTTATATTAAAAAGAACACACTAAATGGTTTGTTTTTTTAAGTTACATAATTAGCTACAGTGTATATTAACCTTTAATCAAATATAAGATTAATTAAATATAATATTTTAATTTATGTTATATTACCTTAAAGCTGTGAGCGGATTGTGCATGTGCTTAATATAAAACAAAAATGTTCGAAGTTAAACAGACAGAATATGACGAATTGCTTTATTCAAACATCATAATGTTATACTGTTGCATGGCTTGTGTTTACATTCTACCAACACATCTTACAAGACTTTCGCAGATTTTTGGCACACTATTTCTACCAAGACGCATTCTAGCTGCAATTCCATGTTGAAAACAAACATATATAAGAACTGCACGACCACATACCACTGGTCAAACCAATGCAACCAACGACACGTAAACACACCTAAACAGACAACCTGAAACTCAGTCCGATCAGAACGTGTAAACTGTACCTACTGCAATGTATCGATACAAAACTGACATGCTATTGATTGATTTAGTTTTATGTAAATCCTGAATCGATAAGCATTAGTCGATTCTAAATAAATCCCAAACGAATGTTGAAGAATCAGACTGGAATCACCTGCATGTATGAGTTTCAAATCGATGACAGAGATCTACAGCCATGTGGCGGAGTTATGCATATGCAGCGCCTGTAGTCAGATTAGACCGAGAAGTATTAGGAGATTGGCGAGACAGTCAAAGTAAACAAATTAAACAACTGCTGCCTTGTAGTTTGTTCTTGGCTGGACAAAGACTTTGGAAGCAAGTCCAAAAAAAAAGCAGGCTGAAATCGGAGTCAATGGCCACAATGGCGCATAACCAGTTGACACGTAACGCTTAATTGTGTTGGAGGCGTGGTCGAGTCGGCAAAAAGTTCATGGTTGATAAATTCGAACAAAGTCTCGAGTTCAAACCCACTTGAAGATAAGTCTCGATCGCCTGCCACACTAATAATTAAGAACGAAGAAGAAAGAAGAAGGTATGAAATTTTGAAGAAAGTGTATTACTAATATGTAAACATTAGTTGGTAAAGGCTTCTTAAAACACATCATGGACCCAACACACTTGAGCTATCCATGAACAAGAAATATACTGTAGGCATATAGGTCAACAAGACATTGGTCAAGCAGAACCAATATAATGCAGTGACGAACTGACCATTTACGTGAGAGGATGAGCTGACCCCTGAAGCAAATTTTGCGAGTAGGATGTATATATTGTTAGGAGATTATCGGAGCGTTTAGGGATCAATCGCGGATAAGCGAGTAGTAGCGGAGCTTGATATTTGTGTGAAGAAAGCATTTGAAATTAGACTAGAGACCGAATATTATTAGGAGTTGTGTATAGTAGAGTAAGAGAGAAAGAAGATTTATTTTGTGTAAATAAAGCAACATTATAACACGTTTTGAAATGGACTTGTGTTTGATCTTACACACTGTACCCGGCTATACACAATTAAAAACAAATAGTTCTACAGTGTGTGCATCATTTTACACATACCATTCCGTATGTATTAATTATATGTGTATCGCATGTAAAATTTAATAACTTGGTCATTACAGTGCATGCCAGAAACTCATCGATTTTAGGAGAACTTAACACAATCCACACAGCATAGAAAACGTCCAACTACCTTCATTAACTCATCTTCAGGTAATAAAATATCCAAATATATGCCCTACAAAAGTTTATATTTGTTAGTTGCTAATGATTGTCCTAATGATTTGTCTTAGAATATTTAGATAGCGTCTTGTATTTGTTGGCTGCTGATGATTGTTTATGTGTGTTGTGTAGAAGAATTGCGTGACCTCTTGTCTTCATGTCTTTTGTTTAACCCAAGTCAAGTTAATGAAATGAATGATTACAGAAGGATATTACATGTTTATTGCGATCATTCTATTAGAGCGTTGAATACAGCGAGGGGTGTGCAAGTGAGTGAGTGATAGTTGTTTTTGTTACAAGAGCAATATTTACACATTTTAGAAACAACAACTAATGTATTTAGATGTTTGTTATTAAAAACAAAATGTTTACATCATTATCCTGAACAACCGTCTACGGACAATTGATAGTCATGATATAGTTGGTAACGGTTAAAACTCAGTTTCTCATTGTTACGGTAAAAACCGTACTTACACATTATGTAGAAACCTGTCTCTAACGTCATATAATTAATAAACCGCTCCCCTCCTCTATTTATGGGGTTTACTTAATTGAACTTAATATTTATTCTTTTTGCATTTTGAAAATAAATTTTTTTGCGGAACACGCTAATTTTTATTTGTTTGCTCCTGCGTATTTTTTAGTTTACTATTTACAGTAGTTTATTCTTGTTTTGCCAGAATTGGTTTAAGTTTATTCAAAAGCGACTCAGACACACTTAGTTTAGAATACATTTCATTATTTTATTGTGTAACAGGACCTTTGATACACCTTTTGTTTTTACTTTAACTTTATTTTTTGTTATTACTATATATTTGTCGAATCTTGTTTCACCTCGAATTATTTAATTAGATTTAATGTATATGTTTTTTTTAGCTTTTATCTCAAGATTTTGGGGCCTAAAAATAGCTCGACTGACATGTTCTGTGTTATTGTAATTGTAGTAACTGGACCTACTAACGTACAACTCCCATATACTTTTTTTAATACTAGATCAACTGAACTAAACATCATAACACGAAAATTGAACAATTCATTCGTACTTTAGTATGGGAGTTTTTTTTTAATTAAAAAATATGTTCAGTTGACAGATTGTGTTCACATAGATGTTCAGTTGACAGATTGTGTTCACATAGATGTTTAGTTGACGGGCTGAGGACACATATATGCCTAGTCATTTTCTGTTTAACATCGCGCGTTTAAGTGACATATTTTGTTAACATACGATAGTAAAGTTTATTTCATACCTGACGTTGAGTTCACTTGTTTCTGTGACATCGTCATACAAAATAATAGAGTGTTCAGCTCTAACCAAAACACTCTTTACTTTCCGAGACGTGAATGAGGTGCCAACAAAAGCTAAGGGTTCGGGGTGTTCTACGGACTTAAACCCGAATTCAAGTTAGATACAGTTGGGTAAGCAGTCGTATGCTCTAACATTCATTCTAACAGTCAATAGTTACTTCATTGATCAGGCGTAACCGCAGGTGTTGACTAGGTGAGTTAATCCTTTGGGTTAGATTATATTCCAGACAACCTTTTTTTGTTAAATTAATATTCCTATTATTTTTTTAATTATATTATTAAATAGATAGGCCTAGACATACAATCCATAACTAGCCTAATTTAACAAACTTAATCTAATGTTATTGAAAAGTGTAAGCGTACATAATAAAGTTTTCCTTAATTGGAAAAATTGAAAAAAAAAAAAACAAAAACCAAAAATCTAAAATCAAAATACACTTACTTAAACATTTCATATTTTCTTATAAATGTACGATTTAATAGTTTAATTACTGTTTCTTTATTTGTTTACTGTTTATTTAATTCAAATCGTTTACATGACTAGTTTATGAAGTGTATGATTGATGGTGTCACCCCCCAGAGGCGTAGCAACCCTCATATGCAAGCATGCAAGTATGGGGCGACACCATTAAGTGCCGCACCGGGTGACACCCGACCTCGCTACTGCCATTAATATAATATATTTATATAAGTTATGTTAACTACACGGACCATGAGGTAACATCATTAGTTCGTTATCAGTGTTTACATTGTTCACTCCTACAAGTAGTAACGAATTTTTTATTCTTTTCAAAATGTGTTCTATCCTACGTTATTATTGTTGTTCTATTTTTTATTTGTATTGCCTTGTTTTATTCTTAGGCATACAATCTAACACATTTATATTGTATTTGCTAATACACCTTACGTTTTAAGTTATGGAATAAACACGTCTATCTTAGCATTTAAGTCTACAAGATGTGTCATAATATTTAGCAGCTTTTGTTGTTGGCTCTGGTACATCGGCACCATCGTGAAGTTGATTTTAAAATTGAAGGTTTAGTCCATACTAAAGATATTTTAAAAAATTAAGAGATAAGCAACTTCTGCCTTTGTTGTGGTCATTGTTGATACTTGCTTCCTCCTCCTCTAAAATTATATCACACCTCACTATATTAAACCCTTCCCTCAAAATTATATTAAGCTACTGTTTATTGTGGATTTTTTGTTTTGTTTTTTTCTTCTTAAATCTTAAATATTCTCTATTTACTTAACAATGCAAAATAAAAAATAAAAATTCATTGTCCTCTTTTTAATGCAAAAAAAACAACTTTTTTTTTCTCTAAGTCGTCACCAAACCTTCCTCTTCTACCCCCTCCCCTCTTCAGATATGTCGTCATGTTTAGACGATCCCTTATATATCTGGTACTCTGTTGTAAGCGAAAAATGCATATGGTTCAACACATTATGCGCTCTATTTTTAATAGTGAAGCCAAACATTACACATTACCAAGAAAAGGATGGCAATCTACATACTTCTTGGTAATTTGAAGAAAATTTTCTATTCTAAAATCAAATGGGAAATAAAAACGTATTTTTTAAATGAATAATGATGTATTTATTTGTGTATTTATTATGTCTAATTTTATTCATCAAACATTTCAAAATTACTTACATCACATCAATTATTATTTTACTCTTAAAATACATTTAAACATATGTTCCTTCGGTTACATCCTGTGTTCCTCATCAAAACATTCATGATTTGTAAAGTTATTGAAGCAATAGGGTTCATTAAAAATATAAAATGAGATTTTGAGATAGTTATTTCTGTCAAAATATTTCATACTCAAATACCAAATGAAAATCCAAACCTAGCACAACACTAATACACAATAAATATTGTTATAATTTATAATTAAATATAACATCTATGTCAGATATATTACAAATAAAATCATGTAGTAGTCAATAAGTCATCGTAAAATAACTGCAACTCAAGGTGTTTTGCTTATGAACCCACTACTATTTATAATGTGGAGTTAAGATGGGGTTAAAAGCCCCATACATACTTTTTACCATTTGTAATTGGACATGTTGAGAAATCAACACAATTCAAGAGTACACAAGTTATGAAAAGTATAGCTGCGCTGATGGGTGTATAAATAAAATAATACTAGTAAAGGATATGCTTTTATTTTAATAAATACCTGGCAATAGCAAAAACAATAAACAAGTAGGATTTTTCCGAAAATGAACATCTTTGAAGACTTAGTGTTGCATGAAAATAGGAAAAATTAATAAAAAAAAAGCCTTTAAAATATATTTAAAAGCCTATACAATTTTAAAATTGTAAAAAAATAATTATCTTTCTCCATTTAACACCATACCATTTATTTCATGAAAACCATTTGAATTGTGTAAACCATTCATATGACCATTAAGTGGCTGTTTTACTATCTTATTAATGTGATCATCTGAAACAGGTTTGAATGGTGAAGTTAGAAGAGCATGCTGAAGCTCTGATGGTATTAGTTTTGCTTATACTCTAATCCCATGTTATTAATGGGTGTTAAGCCCATACAAGCAAGGAAAATATTGTCGATACAAGTCCTTTGTTTAAAAAATGCATTTACAACAAGGGTACCTCTTGGAGCAAGGGCAGCTTTACATAGTATACTGAATATGGACAATGCAGCATTAAATTTAAGCAATTCAGTTTCATTTCATTAAATATATGGAATTGAGTTTGAAGTGAATATTGAAAATAGTACAAAACCGAAGAAGAGGTCCGGTACGTTGGTTAAACGATTTCTTCGCTTGTCTTTCAAATGAGTAAAAAACAATGCTGTTGCGTTTATGTTTGCAATAACAGTAATATTTCAAACATAGAACTAAAGCACATCTACGACTTTTACATCGTATTTGACACACTTTAGTTATGTTTTTCTGTCTAATTTCACAAATAGGTTTGATTTATTGTTCTTTTGTTTAAAATTGATTTATCAAAAAGGTTTATTCAATAGGTAATTACTTCCCTTATATAATAACCAAATAGGAAAAAAAAAATATTGATTAATACTTTTCAGCATTGGAAAAATAAAAAACATTTTTTTTTTAAAAATGTGCGACATATTGTATCGAATCATATGGATACATTTAACATTAACTAATAAAGAAATTATGTAACCAAGTGTGATACGTAGGCGTCGCTAAAAGAGATGGTCAAATGTAGCTCGATTTAAAGTTGTGCGTGTGTTCAATATACAGGCAATATGTTGATACAATCATTGATCAAGTTATTGAATATATATATATATATATATATATATATATATATATATATATATATATATATATATATATATACATATATATGGGGATAGTGGTCAGCCTTGTCTAACTGACTTTTTTATTTGTAGGCTATAGCTTTAGTGACTGCATTGTTGATCAAAAGGTGGCTTTGAGCTTCTGTGTAAATTATGTTGTTTCATGTTTTAAAATAGCGTCCTAGATTGTATGCACCTATTGTTTTCATTAACTATGTGTGTCGACGTCTTCTTTGTCGTTGTTGATAGTAGTCAGTGAAGGATGTCTGTATTTCGTCCGTGTAAGTCGTTTACGTTCCGTCCTTGTTTGTTGTGGGCGTGTATTTGTTCTAGTGTGCAGTTGTAGTGAGAGGGTTCTTCGACTCCTATTATGTCTATTCTGCTCCTAATGCCTGCGCCCTTATATTTTTCAGTTTGCATAGCTTCCAATTGTCCAAGAAGAAAAAAAAAATGATTGCAATGTACAGAGTGCTTGGTAATTGGAATGAAATTATGAGAGTCCAATGACATTTTTGTAAAATCGAATGTAGAATTTGTATGTGTTTGTTTTTTTTTTTTGTTTTTTTTTTTTATTTTTATTTTTTTTAAATTACTTTTATTTGCAATTTAAAACAAGTACATCGACATCAAATTCTTTACATAATTTCGAACACCAAATGAAAACGAAAGGTTTTGCAAATGTACAAAATGAATAATTACATGATGTCATGTATGTGATTATAGAAAATTTAAAGGGATAACAGTAATAGGGTTGAGGGTCAAATAAAAATGTCAGGAGTCCGGATGCTGTGTTTCTTCCAGGCTTTTTTCTCCCGGGGGAGAGGGGGGGTAGACTTTCTTCCGGGGGGTGGACACTGCTAAAAGTATATATTTTCTATATAAATTATATAAATTTCATTGCGTTCGGGGGGTTGGGGGGGGGGCGGTAAGGATGCCTGGAAGAAGCTCTGTCCGGATAGGGAGTGGAAAGGAAATTGTATTAAGAGGGAGGTGGGGAGAGTCAATGTGACAGTGAAGCATTTTCTATGTAGAGAAACAAACATGTTTTTTAAACTTTTTTTTTTTTGCCTCAGACACGTAATTTATAGCGTCAGTTGTGTGTTCGCTCTAGTATTACAGTTTTCATCATCGGCTTGTGAGGACTGACACAGATTTACAATAGTAATATTTCTTTCTCACTTTTAGCCTACTTTCATTCATTTAAGATGGTTTACTTATACAAAGATCTAATACAAAACGTCTTAATATAAAGAAAAAAATAAAAATTAAAAACCAGCCTGAAACTGAAAATGCCAATGTGTAATTAAATGATGATTCAATGGATTTTTTTTTCTGGGCGTGCTGGGTGGGCCGAGAGGAAAGGGGGGGATGGGGGTGGAATTTGGGTTTTTAAGTAGAGCTGAAAAAAAAATTGGGATTACCGAGAATTAAAATTATACACATTTTAAGCAATCTGAAAATCTGAAAAGTTATGTTATTTTACAATGAGACACATCAAAGCAAACATTCTTCCCTTTCAAACATCTATATCTATACAGTCCTCAAACAGTTTTTTTTTTATTAATTTAATTGTTTTAAACATTTAAATATTTAAATCAGTAATAATAATATATTTGATAGATTTTACACAGCATCAAAGACATGAACAATGAACATCAATTGCATATATAATAATCAAAGGGAGAAAATAAAATGGCATAAGAACTAAGTTAAAATAAGGTGTGCACACTAGGTTTATCTTGACAACTTAGCTTAGTGTGCAGCGGAGTCAAAAGTTCACATTGTAGCCACCCATGGACAGAAATAGAAACGACCGTGGGAGAAGTGTCTCTGTAATGTACATACTAATCTATCATTCCAAAACTTTCCATGAAGTATGTGTTTGTTTTATAATGTAAATGGAAATACACCAAACCAAAGGGTTTACCAAAATTGTATAATCTTTTATTTAAACGATATCTTCGATTGTCTTACAAATGAGTAAAACATAATGATAATGTGTTAATGTTTGCAATTACATAGACTTTTTTAAACATTAGAAAAACGCACATCTGTGTTTGTTATCATTATTGAATAACGTTTATTACGTTTATTGGTACGTTTTGACACATTAAACGGTATGCCATTTTTATTTTATTTTGTATTTTCCAAACTTATTGTGTCTATTAAATCGGTTATTATTTCCCTTGCTAAATTTCTAAGCAAGAAAAAAGTTATTTGCAATGTTAAAATAAAATAGGAATATTGGCGATGTTGTATTTACGCATATGAACACATAAAAACATTAGCTAAAACAATTCTCTTCTCGGTATTTTGACTAAAATTACAGCGTACTGTTTGTTATAGGTTATGCACGGATGTCTTATCTATGTGCGCAGTTTCTCCTTACGCTAGTCAGACTCGACTCCGGCATCAGAACTCGTGACTTCCGAGTGAGAAATTATGGGATATAAAAGTCTAAACCTATCTATTATATTTTTTTAAAATTAGTTACTGATTGTAATACGATGTGTATTGTAAGCAATCTGTCATTTTAATGAGTCTTTTCATCCTAACATACCTAATGATTCGTACATAGATTGTAAATCTCAAGGCATTATGTATGGCTATTTTGTATTGATTTTTTAACAACTACTTTAATATTTTCTTAAGTTACTTGCTAAGCAAAACGTGGTAATCAAAAGAATTAGTACAGGCAGATTATCAAATGCATACAGTTAAAAAAATAGATACGTGTGTGATTAGATATTGTGATCGAGTAATATCCATGCGTTGTGAGATACAATGCTTTAAATTAATACAAATCAACAGGATAATATTTGCCTATGTGTGTCCCTCCGTAATATGGTTTGTTTGCTTGCTTTAATATCGTGTTAATCCTTTGTCTGGTGTAGTATTGTGCTAATGGGTGGTAGTGTGGCTCTAGTCTTATTGTATCAACGTGTTCAAATCTGAAAGTGTTAATGTGTGTTCTAATGACATGTAGACCTAATACGTCTCTCTCCCTCTCTCCCTCTCTCTCTCTCTCTGTATATATATATATATATATATATATATATATATATATATATATATATTATTGTCATTATTTCTTTCTCCGTCTCTAGTTAAACACTGGTGTCGTCAGGGTATGCTATAATTTTCTTGGCTGACATGTTTGGTATTGGCAATCCTATAATGTAACTGTCCTGCCTAATGTGTTCTAACATGGGCTCTATGCTAAGTATGTAGAGTAGTGGGGAGTGGGATTGACTAGTTGAAGCTATTGAGATGTCATTTAGAATAAACTTAATTATTGTTTCTAGTTAAAGACAGCTTCTATTAAAATCGTTCCCATCTCCGATTGTAGTAGAAGAATTATTACTTTTTACGTCTATGATTATTAAAGTTACATTACTATTCTATTGCTATGCTCTAAGTGACAAACCCATTTTACTCCCGGAGACCAATATACTAGAGCGGTGGATGAGCAAGTGAGAGAGTGATAGTTGTCCTTCTGTTACATTAGAAAGCAATATTTACCCATTTTAGAAGTAAAAATGTATCTATTTAGATATGTGTAAATGAAAACAAAAAATTCCCAGTCAGGTTGTAGTTGGTAACGGTTAAAACTCAGTTTCTCATATTTACTAAAAATCAACGCAAATAAAAGTAATTTCTTGTTTTTACTGCAATAACGTTTGATTTCTTTTTCTCTATATCACCATCAATCTTCCTCTACTATCCCCTCCCCTCTTCAGATGTGTCCTCATTATATATCTGGTACTCTTTTGTAAGCGAAAATTGATATGCATACAGCTCAACACATTATGGGTTCTACTTTTAATAGTGAAGCAAAAACAATACACATCACCAAAAAAAAAAAAGGATAGCATTGTATATTATTATTGGTAATTTTAAGAAAGTTTTATGTTCTAAATAGAGCTATGTATTTTTTTTTAAGAATAAGGATATTTTTTTTTTAATAAATTTGCTGTATTAGAAGTTTGTCAAAATTGAGTTACAAGATTTGCCACAAACCCACAAACAAAACATCGCAAACAAAATAAAAGCTTGTAAAAAGAGTTACAATTGTTTTACATATGATACTGAAATATAACTCTTTTTATTTTAAATATCTTTTTGTGAATAATATTTCTTTAAACCTTCACTGAAGACATCAATATTGGCCTTATGTTTCATAAGAAATTTACCATCAAGATGGAACACTGGAATGTCATATCGATAGGCTTTCCAAAACGTTTCATTGTCTGGTGTTGTAATGTCTACTTTTTGTAACACAACCTGATTGAGTAATGCTGGTCCTAATGCTTCTAATGCTTCATCACAAAGGTAACAGGGATCCTTTGTGTACAATGTAAGAACTGGTCGTGCTCGATTAGTGGACTCATTGTGAAAATTGGTAAATGCGTATGTCATTTTTTTTGCCATCAAATTGGCCTAGTGTGTCTGCTTTGCTCGAAGCCCATGATGGAGGATTGTTAATGCATTTTATTTTAATAAATCTAGATATAAAGCTAGAAGTAATACTAGATCTAGATCTTATCGAACGCTTTAAAAAAATAAGGATTTTTTTTTTTTGCCTCAGACACGTAATTTATAGCGTCAGTTGTGTGTTCGCTTTAGTATTACAGTTTTCATCATCGGCTTGTGAGGACTGATACAGATTTACAATAGTAATATTTCTTTCTTACTTGTAGCCTGCTTTCATTCAATTAAGATGGTTTACTTATACATAGATCTAATACAAAACGTCTAAATATAAAGAATAAAAAAAACTTTTTAAAAAACCACGTTTTTCTTGTGGACTAAAAAGTAGAAAATTAATTTTCATACATTTGATGACAAAAAACGTGGGTACGTTCACCATCAAATTTCCCGACCCATCTGCCCGACCCACGTTTTTTGTCATCAAATGTATGAAAATTTATTTTCTACTTTTTAGTCCACAAGAAAAACGTGGTTTTTTAAAAAGTTTTTTTTAAGTATTTTATTTTCTCCTTTTTAGTCCGTTGCTACACACGAAAAACGTGGTTTTTAAAAAAGTTTTTTATATAGTTTATTTTCTACTTTATCTAATTACTTGATTAAGTATGACTTGACTAAGTGTTTATAAATACACGGACTAAAAATCTTGAGCGACCAGGATTCGAACCTGGGTTGTCGCGGCCACAACGCGAAGTAATAACCGCTATACGATCACGGCCAGCGCGCTCACATTGATTGGGGCCGAAGTAACTGTGTCTATAGGCCTCCAGTCTTGTTGGTATCTTTAGAAATCATGTCCTCAATTTTACGGTCCTTGGGGCGTAATTAAATTAAGCTAATTATGGTCTCTAATTGCTAGTTTTTATGATTGCATCTGAAATTGTTAGGCGAAAGTAGCCTACATGCCAAATTTCAGATCTCTAGAGCAATCAGAAGTGGGCTAATTTTCGATGTCAATTTTAACAACAAACATCCAAACAAACAAACAAACGCGAAGCTGAGTTAAGAAAAACGTTTTAAAAACATGTTAAAAAATAAAAATTAAAAACCAACCTGAAACTGAAAATGCAAATGTGTAATTAAATGATGATTCAAGGGATTTTTTTTTCTCGGCGTGGTGGGCTGAGGGGACAAAGGGGGGGGGGGAGAGGGGGAATTTTTAAATTTTTTTTAAGTAGAGCTGAAATGAATTTGGGATTACAGAGAATTAAAATGATACACATTTTAAGCAATCGGAAAAGCTATGTTATTACAAATAGACACGTAAAAGCAAACACTCTTCCCTTTCAAACATCTATATCTATACAGTCCTCAATTAGTTTTTTTTTTCCTTTTTTTTATTTTTTTTATTAATTCAATTGTTTTAAACATTTAAATCAGTAATAATAATTTATTTGATAGATTTTACACAGCATCAAAGACATGAACATCAATTGCATATATTATGAGAAATAAAAGAATAAGGATTTTCTTTTTTTTTTCCTTTTTTTTTTCTTTTTTTCCCCTTTTTTCCCTTTCTTTCTTAAAAATTATTGGTATATACCAGGGGTCGGCAACCTGCGGCTCGCGAGCCGCATGCGGCTCTTTTGATGTCAAGGTGCGGCGTCAACTTGTTTACTTCCGGAATTGATGTCAACTTTCTTTCATAGTTTTTAGTGTTTTTATTCACTATTTAATCCAAATAAATCTAAGGGAAGTACTACTCATCCATTAGGGTTGAGAATGTAGTTTAATACTAATTTACTAGCCGGTTCTTATTGTGATATTTTAAGTTTTTATTTTATTGTCTCATCCATTGTAATAAAATGTAAACCGGATATCTATATTCTTAGTTGTTGTAGATCTACTGATGATTCGTTTTCTTTTTCATCTATTTCTACTGATGTCAGCATGATATTTTAATTTTACTGGTGAGTGAAAATGTTAGGGACTGGTGTTGTCACCAGAAGCAGCAGAGCTAAGAAGTATCGTTTAAATAAAGAAAAAGCTATATCAAAAAAGATTGCTAACATTTGTGCAGCGGATGATATTCATTTTCAAAAGAAAGATGGAGGACAATGCGTTATCATTGCCTTTAGAAACTCAATTAGCTATGAAAAAGTAAAAAGAATCTTCAAAACTAAATATGCTGGTGTTGTTGAGGAAAGAAGGGATGATGATGGCGCCAATGTTGAAGATAATTATAAATTACCAGGGCTGTCTGTCCATCTGTACCACACGAATAACAAAATTATGGTACAGGGAAAATCTAACGTTGTGTCTGTTTGGGTGGATTCGGAATTTTGCTGTATTCTAAATAACCTAATTACAACAGACAAAGCTGTCGACATGCCTCTACCCATGTCGCCGCCACTATCTCTGTCACCACCACCTTCACTGTCCCCACCCAGAGTATTGGAGCTACCCATTTCACCGCCCATGATTATGTCTGCTTCCAACAGTGACAATCAATGTGCAGAGGATACGATCAATACCAATCCGTTAGATTGTGTAACACCTATAAATAACTATACATTTTCATCAAACCTATCTCAACCAACTGATTTGCTTAGTCCAAAAATATCATTTCTTCAAACCACACAACTGGATAATAACTTAAGATCGTTTATTCTTAACGAGATCACCTGTGTTAAAAAAGCTTTTAAAGCGGAGAAATTGCTGTTTAACAGCCAACTAGAACAACTCCGAGTCGAAAACGCTGTCTTAAGGGATGAAGTCAAGAGACTATCTAATGAAGTGCATAGCTGCAAAGATATACACGTTAACCTTAAGAAACGTTTGATTGATCAAGAAAATATTTCTGCGTCACTAAAGAAACTCCTCACAACCAAGAAACCCTCTTGCAGCACAATATCCACCTCAACATGTGAGGATAATCAACAACAACTAATAAATGATACAAAAATCACATCGGCAGGCATCTTGCAAGAAGCTCCGTTCCCAATCCCTGTTAAAATTACACAACGTGATGACAGAGCGCGAATCAAACCATCGGAACATTCGAGTCCCAGCACCCTGCAACTACCACGAACAAAAAGCAATTCTACACAATACAGCGTCCCAACGGTCAAGGCTGTTCATGTCCCTGTTGTCCAACGCTCTACTCACTATGCCACTAATAGAGATAGCACACAACATGTCGCCGCCCCCTACACCAACCAAACAACGAAACACCATTTGATCCTTGGTGACTCTACACTTAAAGGTCTCCATCCTGATATAATGGCCACGGATCACTACGAGCGTGTATCGGTAATAGCGCTGCCTGGGGCAAATTTTGAAAAAATTAGGGACATTATTAGTAGCCGATCACGTGACTCTAATACCACAACTGTAACCTTACATTGTGGTGTCAACGACAGTCTATCAAACGTCAGGCTGTCACAAGCTAATATGCTAGACATTGTGAGAAGTATCACTCACAAATTTCCCAACGCAACAATCCGATTTTCATCCATCGTACCCCCATGTCGGGGCAAGGGTAGGCAGTTGATAGATATAAATAATAGATTTTTACAATCTTTCTGCATTAGTTATAAATACTGTTTTATAAACAATACACCTTTTTTCACTGCGAAGTCAGGAGCCCCGAGACAACGCTTGTACAGTGACAGTATTCATTTGACTAAAATTGGAAGCAGCATTCTTGCTAAAAATATAAAGTATCCCCAAAGAGCCGTCAGCTTAACAGATAAAGACCATGTGCAACTTTCAAACGTAAAAGGTACAACGTCTGATTTGGATTCGAATGTTGATTTGCTTCCAACAATATCATCAGATCAATTGAACTCTAGCCCAGGCTTACATCACTTAATGGGCTTTAGCCCTTTGTTGCTTCATCAAGCTCTAATGTTGTCGCTTAAGCGCCTTCCTGGAACCTAACTTTTTTCACTTACTATTTACTAGTTTAGCTCACTGTACTATTTTAATTATAGTGAAGGCAGTGTGAAGAGCAGCGAGTGTTTGTTTATTGGATGACAAAGCGTGTAATTGTAAAACAATTATATTGATTCTGTTTAATTAGTTCATTATATTGATTTTTGTTTATAACATCTCTTATTCATTGATATTTTATTATCTTTATGCATTGTCTATTTTCATCATCCTGGCCCTCACAAAGTGGGCTAAAATTGGGCCATTTAAATATTTTCCACATATTTAATAAACACCATGAAGTTCTAAAAATTTTAAACAATTCCAACAATCCTTTCCATATCTTTGGTTTCTCTGAAACTCGATTACAATCTTTTATAAATGATGTTGAGATATCCGTCTCTGATTATAACCTAATACGCCGAGACCCATCCTTACACAAAGAAACTGGCCTTTGTGTCTATGTCCACTCCTCAATTCGTTTCAAGTACAGGATGGATCTGTCAACGGACAATATAGAATGTATTTGGATTGAACTCGAAAAAAGCAAACACCATCCGGCAATTTTAATTTGCTTCCTTTATAGAAATCCCTGTGAAAACATGGATTGGTATGATCGTTTTTGCTCCATGATGGATACCGTTTTATCTACTAACAATGAATATATCATATTGGGAGATTTTAATATAAATTTATTAAAACCTCAAGGATATTGGCAAGATATTATTGATTCTTTGAATCTTAAACAATTTGTGTACACGGCTACCAGGGTAAATGATAAATCTAGTACAATAATTGACCACATATACGCATCACCTGACTGCAACCTAATAGAGGTCTGTGTCCCCTCTTGTGGTGTTAGTGATCACTTCCCTGTTTGTTGTACTTTTTCGACAAAAAGATTATGTGTACCTTCGCGGCAACACATAACTATAAGTTATCGCTCTTTTAGAAAATTTAATGAAAATCTTTTTCTTTCGGATTTATTGGCTGCCCCCTTCTGCAATGTATACAATTATAATTGTCCCGATCTTGCCATTTCTGAATGGCTGCGTATTTTCTATACTATATATGATAAACATATTCCTAAAATCTCTAAAAGAGTTAAGACTACATACAAACCTTCTTGGTTTAACAACAATATCGAATCTGCAATTAATAAAAGAGACTGGCTTAAACGTTATGGAACTTCTGAGGACTTTTGTAGGCAGCGAAATTATGTCAAACTGCTCGTGCGTAGGTCGAAGAAAGAGTATTTTAATAAGCTGCTGTCAGGCAAACCTAATTCCAAATCTATCTGGACTGCTATAAATCAAATAATTAGAAAAAAACGCACATGTAATACAGCTGGACATTGCCAGATATCTGCTGATGACTTTAACAATCATTTTATATCATCTGTAGCGCTCAACACAGATGCTGATTACACAATCAGTGAGGAGCTTAAAAATTTTTGTAATTCTGCTCACCAAGGTAGGACAGAGCTGATCATTCCGCTTCTCACTGTTCATGAAGTTTATGTTAGCCTAAGATCTCTTAAACCGTCTTCAACAACTTCGTTTGATGATATTTCTAATAATGTATTGAAGATTTCAGCTCCAATAATTTCCGAAGTTTTAACCTATGTCTATAACCTCTGTATTGCCAAGCATTATTACCCGACACATTTTAAGCATGCTAAGGTTATACCACTACACAAAAAAGGTAACATCCAAGATGCTAATAACTACAGGCCAATTTCTATACTTTCTTCCCTCTCCAAGCCACTAGAAATACATATAAACAAATGCATTTCATATTACCTAGAAAAGTTCAAGCTTTTCCATAGTAATCAGTCTGGGTTTAGAAAGTTTCATTCTTGTCACACTGCTCTGATTAAGATGAATGAAAACTGGCTTATAAATATTAACAAAAACCTACTCTGTGGCTCGCTGTTTGTCGATTTCAGAAAAGCCTTTGATTCTATTGATCACACCATACTTCTTAAAAAACTAATTCCATACAAATTCCACGATTTTACAGTTAGGTTACTTCACTCCTTTTTATCTAACCGATCTCAACGCGTGTTTCACCTTAATACCATCTCTTCACAGAAATATGTTAATATAGGGGTTCCACAGGGCTCAATCTTAGGTCCTTTACTTTTTTCTTTATACATTAATGATCTTCCATTACATATTGACGCTGGTCAGTGCGAGATGTTCGCTGATGATACTTCTTTGCATGTCTTTGCAGACAGTGCTGAGTCACTCAGTTACAAACTTCAAACATGTGCCAATCAGCTTGCAACTTGGACAAAATTTAACAAAATGAAACTTCACCCCGATAAAACCAAGTCAATGTTTATTACAACTCATCAGAAACGCCTTCGTCTTCCATCCACCGCATTAAACATTACAAATGCCTAGGATTGTTTATAGATCACAACCTCACTTGGTCTGACCATATTCATTTTCTAAGAATGTCCTTATTAAAGACAACCTTTCAGTTAGCAAGGATAAAGAACTTTCTCAACTATAGGAGCAGGCTGGTTTTTTATGAGGCTTTTATTCAATCCAGGTTGGATTATGCTTCTGTAGTGTGGAGCGGCAGCTTTATATCTAAGCAGCGTCCTCTTCTTTCTTTACAAAAAAGGGCTATAAAACTGGTTACTGGCTTGTCTAGTAGTATGGATTCTTTTCTTACAACTAAAATACTTCCATTAAATAAAAAGATAATATATACTAAATCAATTTTCTTATATAAAATATTCCACGAAACAGCCCCCTCTTACTTATCAGATCTATTTTCTTTTAACATAAAATTAAATCGTCGTCTCAATTTACCATTCCCTTATTCAACCTTTTTCCAAAAACATAGCTTCGCCTACTCTGGTTCTAATTTGTGGAACAATCTTCCTAATAAAATAAAGCTATCTAGATCTGAAAATATATTCAAATCTAAATTAAAACTAAAATTATTTAATGACCTAACTGACTCATTGTAACATTTCTCATTCATCTATTATATTCTCTTTTTTATCTCATTATGTATGGTAGCTATGTACCATTGTTTCTTTATTCCACATTTTCAGTGCTATGTGTTACTGCTATGTGTTATTGAATTGCTTTATTTGTTTAAACGGCCAATGTGAAAAAAGGCCTTTGTGCCTACAATTGTAACCGTTGTTTGAATAAATTTGAATAAATTTGAATAAATTTGAAATTTTGCACAAATATTAATAATTATTTTATTTTATTTTTAAAACTCATGAAAATATTAGTCAGCAACACTCGGTAATGAACTATATACTAATAAATATAAACAATAAACACTTGCAATTATATTAGATCAGTGGTTCCCAACCTATTTCGAGTGGCGACCCCCTTTTTATAAAAAGTAAGTGACCCGCGACCCCCATAGAATTAAAAAGCCGAAATTAGTATGTAAATTAATAAGCACTAAAATAAGATTTTTTAGTAGACTTTCAATATGAACTACTCTTGATAACTATTTTAATAGCATGAGTAAAATTGCATACTATTCACTAAACCTTCGTGGTTAAGGTTTTAATTTTAAAAAAAAAATGTTAACGCCAACCTATGTCATTATAATTATCTTAATTTTGTTTTTAATCGAAGAATAGTGTTGAAAATATATTCTCGAAAAGTCACTACATTTTACGTTTGGGTATGAATGGTGAATACTACATCAAAATTGTGTCTGCAGTTTTTCATCTTACTCGGAATCATTCTGCAAATCAAAGAATTCATCTTGTAATTCTTCGGGAATGCTGGGAACATCAAGGGAAGAAGAAAATGGGTAATGCGTAGATGCAGATTCTTCTTTTTTCAGCTCATAAAAATAGCGATGCAGTTCGTTTTCAAGAGATTCAAGATGCCCAGAAATCGCTTCTTTCAAAATTTTAATTAACTCACAATCAGATTCATCTACCACGCCGCAGAGTTTCTCAAATTTACAATATTTCCAAGATTTATTTTCTTTACCGATTTCGCAGCTTTGATAAAAATGCCCCGAGATTATCATGAAAAGTTATAATATTCGTTCATTTTCCCTGAAGCTTCAGGTTAAGCTTATCTTGATGTTCGAACACATCTGCTAGGTATGATACTCTCTCCAACCACTCTATGTCGTTTTAAGTATACCAAAAAGTCTTGTTTCCTTTGCACTTCCAAGAACAATTTGATTTCAGATTTCAATTCAAAAACACAATTTACAACATTTCGTTTGACAGCCAGCGTACTGTAAAGTAGAAGAGCAGAACCTCGTGATCTATATTAATGTTTTTGCTCAGTATTTTGAAGGCTCCAGATTTTATATAATTTTCGACTTATACTAGCAATTGACTCTTGATGTCGATTGGTTAGGGCAGTGGTTATGGAGCTAAATCTTTTCTGTTTTCTGAAAGCCCGATTTTGAGATAAAGATAGATGGCGCACCATCCGTACAAACCCCCACAGCCGTTCTAACCCACTTTAATCATCCAGTTTCAAAAAAGGTATTTATTTTCTCCATGCTATCTTTATAAAAGAGCAACTCTTCTTTGCTATCATCCGCATGAACATAGACACAGACCAGCAACTGCGAACACGAACTCATGTCTGTTGATTTATCAACTTGAAAAGCAAACAATTGTAAAAGCCTAATTTCAATAAAAATGTGTTATTTAACATTTACGTTCATGCTGCGTTTGATGACATTTTCTTCCTTGGCATTTTCTATCGCGACTTCACTTGATGCTTGTACTAATGCTGGTGAAAACTTTCTGTTCGATCAAGTCTCTGGCGTTTGCAACTAGCTTTTTACCGACGAAAGAACTCCATATATTTTTTGGTGTGTTCTGAATGACTCGTCTCAAATGACGTTTTAGTTTTGAAGATTTCATAGATTTGTGACTCAGAACAACTTTGTATAGTGCGCTTTGTTTCTTCTCTATTTACATTTCCAGTAATGCCAATGAAGCCGAATTTTAAAAATTCTTCTAAATATTTATGTTTTGTTTCAAATTACTAAGGTTTAGTATACCAGTTGGCGACCCCCCAGAAAGACCTTCGCGACCCCCCTGGGGGTCGCGACCCCCAGGTTGGGAACCAGGTTGGGAACCCGTGTATTAGAATATTTAATTACTCCATTTTTCAATGTAGGCTACATTTAAATGTAAACAATGCCTGTGCTTAGATCATATTTATCGGGGAGCCTGCTTACCTACAGTACCGCCCAGCAAGCCATAAGGCGTGCTGTATGAAAGCCTTGAGTGTAAGTTAATCACTCACTGTAATATAACCGTTAATCACTCAACGCCTAAGCGTTGGGACGGTAAGTGGTGCTCCTTAAAACTAACTTAGGCGCGTAGTACTCGAGGGATAGCCCCGGGCTCCAAATTGCACCCTGCGGAGACGCTAGACGACGCGCCTGATTCGTTTTAGTTAGTGACTCATTGTATTTTAAATGAATGTATGCGCCAAATCGCTCCCTGCCGGCACGCGTAATTCGATTAAGGCAATAATTATCGTTGCCCATCGTGTCTTTAGTGTATAGTCATTTTTTTTTTAAAACGAACGTAGACGCCATAGTGCTCACACGTGAGCCCGAGGCTCTTCGGGTCTCCCAATAGACGAGGTGCTGGCAGCTGCGCCTATTGCAGTTTTGCCGCTGAACATAGTAGTACCCCTTACCCGCTATGCAGGACGCCCGATTAATGGATGTCAAGTGCTAACATACCAGCTCTGGAACTCTGGGCGCCAAACCGTGTATTGACGAAAATCGCACCCTTCCGGGCGCTACCTATAAGAATTTTTTTTTCACAGAAATCTTCTTGGGTGTATTCTCATTTACTCTACAAAGTTTCATGGCATTCGGATGAACGATGTAGAACCGCATCCGACTTTTATTTATTTATATACAGAACCCACCCTTGCGAAAAGATTTTTTTTTTTTTAGCAGAAACCTCCCCTGGAGTGTTTTATTCAACTCTCCAAATGTTTATGACGATCGGATAAACGGTGTCAACCCGCAATCGATATGTAATTTTATAAACCGAATCGCTCCCTGACCACCCCAGCGAATTTGAAATACTCCTCAGGAGTATTCTCAACAAATTCCCAAAGTTTCATGGCGATCGGATGAAAGGTGTAGTGATGAATAAAAGACAATCAGGCACACACACACACACACACACCTATATATATATATATATATATATATATATATATATATATATATATTATATATATATATATATATATATATATATATATATATATATATATATATATATATATATATATATATATATATATTCTATATATATAGGGCCTATATACCTAATACTAATTACAGATTATAATATTGAAATTAAAATGTTTGCGGCTCTTTAAAAGCTGGGAAATTTGGTAAATTATAACTTTTGGCTCTTCTGTCTCAAAAGGTTGCCGACCCCTGGTATATATCGTGATCTAAATATTAAAAGATTTTCATATAACACCAAACAGATTTAGAATAGCGTATAGAGGAAGTAAAATAAATTAAATGATATCCTCGCTTGTCTTTAAAATGAGTAAAAATTAATAATATTGTGTTCGTTATTTGCAATTACAGAAAAAAATGTAGAGAAAAAAACAAACGCACATCTATTGTTTTTGTATATTTTTTGAAATAATTTATTGTAAAATACATTTTTAATTTAAAAAAAATAGTAAGTCTCTATGATTTTTTTTTTTTTTTTTTAGTACTCCTTTACCAAATAGTCTATTTAATAGGTAATTATTTCCCTTGCACAATAACCAAACGAGTAAAAATTATTGATAAATTTCAGCATCGGATAAATGAAACCAACAAATAAAAAAATATGGTCGACATTGTATCTAATCATATGGATACATTTAACATAAACTAATATATAAAAACTATGTGACAATGTAAGATACGTATGCGTTACTAAAAGAGATAGTCAAATGCAGTGGCGTAGCTACCGTAAAGCTAGCGTAAGCAAGGCATCGGGGCCCGAGGCAAATAGGGGTCCTTTTACCTCTTTAAAAAAATAAACTTTTTCATTGGAACTTTAATATTTGTTTAATGAAGATAATTTTAAAAAGAACATGTAAATACAGTTTCTTTTCTACTATAGAAAAATTAAAAGTTCCAAAAAAGGCTCCAGTCCTTTCTTACTGTACAGGGGTCATCCATAAATGACGTCACACTCGTAAGGGGGAGGGGGGGGTCCGTAATTTTGTGACGATGTGTGATGAGGGGGAGGGGGGGGGGGGGCAGATGTTGCGACGTCACATTTTTGCATTCTAAAAAAGCAATGTTAGAAAACGAATTTTAGACGTTATTTCGCGTTTTAGATAACTGTTTTAATAAATTGTAATAGTTTAGACAAGATTTTGGAAAAAATATCAATGTTTTAAAAAAATTCAACTGCGATTTAATTTTGAGGGGGGTTGTAGGTTGAGGTGTGACGTCATTTTAGAGGGGGGGGGGGGTCTGGCTTTTTGTGACGAAGTGTGACGGAGGGGAGGGGGGAGGTAAAAATCGTCAAAAAAAGCGTGACGTCATTTATGGATGACCCCACAGACAGTGGCATATAGTGGGCGGGGGGGGGGGGGGGGTGGGGGGCATCCGTAATAATTCCACTACTAGCGTTGTCGCATTGTCGGGCAAGCCTTTGGGAGAATTAGCCTATACATGAACTTCGAATTTTTTGGGAGATTGTACATGTATCGCAACAAACATCAAGTTACTAGGAAATTACCTACACCTTGCTCTCATCTGTCTGCCCTCCCTGAAATTCCATCCTACTAAGCATTCATGATAACAATTGATCCATTTAAAAAATAACAACCATGGACAGTGTTTTCATAACAACATAAGTATAACATTTGACAATTTTTTTTACCTTATTAAATACATTACGTTTGTTGATCTAATTTATATTTAAATAATATGGCACTAATAAAACTATACGTTTTTGGTCTTTAACAAATCGCCTAGAACGTATGTGAAGTTGTTGAGAATACGGCATGGCAGTGGTTTTCCCCAGATATTTTTCTAGAAAAGTACATGAATGAAACTCTGACATTTGGGAAGGTTTATGTCGTTAATTTTTTTTTATTTTTTCGTGTAACCCGAAGCGCCCATGGCTCCCCCCCCCCCCCCTCATAAACACTACGGCGCATATATTCGTTTTAATGAGCGTAATCAACTAAGAATACAGAGGACCCCTAAAATCGATTACTAAATCGAGTAGTAAAAGTTGGTCGCCTCGATATGGCCAGCAGCTACCTGAGTGCAAGGGGTCCGTTGATTGCACGTCCTGCATGGGTACTACTTATTCAACGATCAAACTGCAACATAGACAGATGACACCAAGCACAAGAGCACCCTACACTAGGGACACGGGGGCCTCTACGTTAGATGATTTAAACCGAACCAGGGGTCGCTTCCGGCTACCTAGTGTAACCAGTAACTCCTGCGACGTCGGTAGGCGGTCGCCAAAAGGTATTCAACCCCCCTATTACGGAGGATAATTAACGTGCACTCAATGCTTTTATACAGCACGCCCAAGGGCGTCTGAGCGGTAGTGTCGACAAACCCGCGCCCCAGCAACACAGTTTCGAAAAAAATAGCAGTGTCGATTTTTACATTTCAACTATCTTATTTTCAGCAAGCAAGGTCATACGAATTACGTTTATACTTTTAAAAGCATATGTGTGTTTTATTCAATGTGTTTCCAATTTATTTAATGTACTTGCTTTGTTAATTAAATAGGTAATTACTTCCCCTACTAAAACTTTCAGAAGAAAAAAAAAAAACAATACAATATAACACTTACATTGCTCAACAAGACTAATAGTAAAGTAGACTAAACTTACTATAATCACTATTTTGTTTTGTAATTCGATGCTAGAAATTTTACTAACATTTAGACACATTTCAAATAAACTAAATATAAATTGTAATCATGTAAGATATATAGTGGCTATGTAGAGAGCGGGTCAGATGTGGCTCAATATAAAGTTGTGTGTGAGTTCAATATGGCAGAGATTATGTTAATTCAATCCTTAATCAGTTATTGAAGCTGCCATTTAAAGCAGACAACACAATGGTCGGAGTAGTCGAGTGATTGAATGCAGCATTTCACTTCTCGACCAAAGATCAAAGTGATCTATTTGTTATGGGTTCTGTACGGAGGTCTTAGCTGTGGCCGCAGTTTTTTTCCTCACATTAGTCAGGTACCAATCTGAGCTGGGTGGACTTAAGGACGTCCTAAAGATTCAACTCCAGGATCCGAACACAAGACTTCTGGGTTAACAATTGTGAGATATAAAGGTGTATCGAAAGCAATCATGTTTTTATCGTATGTCCCTATCATGTCATATTCTGTGTACACAGATTTAAAGCATTCAGCCAAGATTTATGGCTATTTTGTATATGTTTTGTACTACTACTTTAATATTTACTTATGTTATTATGTATTTAGAATTGTGTACAAAGTATGATATGTAACTAGTTAAAACAATTCATCAATTACATTTTAACCTTATGATTATATTTTATTATCGAGTTTATTCCATAAGTGGTGAGGTGTAAACTGTTGTGTAATACATGATCTGTATCTGATGTGCAAGCCTCTGCTTTAAAATATTATGAGCGAAAAGATTAGTCTGAGACTGTTCAACTCTGACATAAGTGAATGAGAAATAGAATGTCTTCTAACTCAGTTGAAAAGAACAGAGTTAAGTTTTTACTAATATTATACTAACCGAAATATCGTTTTTTGTTTTATTTAAGTCACGCTACTTGTATAGATGGAGAGTGGAGAGGGGTGGGGGTGAGGTAGTTATATATAGTTATCAGGTTATTGCATGTTGTGTGTTGTGAATATTGACCCGTGCTTAAACTCGACAAACCTATTAAAATAACTATGCTGTTTACTCGACTACACAATGCATCTATATCATGACATATCGAATCATCGTATAAAAAATGCACGATATTCACAATTCAAGATATATGAAGCATATAGCACATCCAACACACGATTTACCCAACTCACGACATTTCAAAACCAGGATATACCAAACTTGCATTATACAAAACCCACGATATTTTCCTGATGTCATACAGTCAGCAATTCAATCACAAACTACTAGCAGCATGTGAGTGTGTCTCGCTATTAAACTACACTACTATGTATCGATGAGGGGAGGTGTATTAGGTCTATAACATCATCGTCTACCCCGGGGAAGTTAAAAAAAAAACAGACACAATTTATCAACGAATTATAAAAACACTTGCCCGAATAACATTAGACTATGTTCAAATCTAACATTTGTATTGCACAGAGCAATTCTAGCCTAGATCATGTTAAGTTCTAGCATGTTAAAATACAACGCCAAACAAGTAGATAGATTGTATCTAAATTAACATTAAGATTCTAAAACAGTTAAGTTAGGAAAGGAAATTCAATTGTTTTAGAATCATAATATTGATTTAAATAGAACCTTGATACTTAATTGGCCTTGTATTTTAATATTCTAGAGCTTGAAATGATCTAGAAATAATATATAATGTATTGAAGACGTATAGTAATCGTAACAAAAAACATTGAATGTAACGTCGTTTATGGACAATAAATTATACAACTTGTACGAGAAACAGAAACATAGGTCAGGAACACGAGAAACTACATACCTGTATGAATATTAATAATTTAATGCACCGTACAAGTACCGGACATAATAATGTATAATTTATAATTTATAAATTAAATCGGGGTGTTGGCATAATGTAATTACAATTTTAATTAAAAAAAATTGAAACTGCAAAATTGTGTTAGGGTGTCATAATATGTATACATATGTTCGGCTATGCTATGTTAATATATGTATGATTTTGTTACTGTCTAATTTTTTGCATATGTATAACCAACCTAACAATGATCTTAAAAGTTTAACATAAGAGTTTACATAAGAGTTTACATTGAGACATTGTCAAATTGACATAGACTGTTGAAAAGAAGACTGCATTGAAACATTGTCACATTGACATAGAAAGTAAATAGAAGCCTTTACATTGAGACATGCTCACCCTGACAGAGAAAGTAAATAGAAGCCTTTACATTGTGAAATGTTCACTCTGTTGGCGTTTCCAATGAATACAGTTGACTTTAACATTGACGATTAAACCAATAGTAAAGACGTTTTAAAAATCTGAGGATAAGCAACTTATGCCTTTGTTGTGGTCATGGTCAATACTTGATTTCTCCTACCCTAAAATGATAGCATACTTCATTTTACCAAACACCTCACTCAAAATTACATTATACAGCCGTTTATTTTATGTTGTTTTGTTTGCAATGTTTTTTCTTTGTAAATCTTAATTAAGCTCGATTTTCTTGACAATGCAAAATAAATGTTAAAACTCATTTTCTAGTTTTTACTGCAAAAACGTGTATTTTCCTTTTTTCTCCATCGCCACCAAACCCTCGTCTTCTAACCCCCCCTTCTTCAGATATGTTGTTTTGTATAGAGGATCTCTTTTATAGCTGGTACTCTGTTGTAAGCGAAAAATGATATGCATACAGTTCTACTGGCAATAGCAAAGCAATACAATACACATTACCATGAAAAAGGATGGCCATGTACATAATTCTTGATTTTTGTTTGTATTAAATTCAAATATAAAATAAATATGGATTATCTTAAAATGAATAGGGTAATTACATCAAGCAAAAGAAGGGTGTACAAAACATTGATAAAGCGATATCTTCGCTTGTCTTTCAAAATAGTTTAAAACATAGCTACTGTGTTTATTTTTGCAAATAAAGTAATAGTTCAACTTAAAACAATGAAGCATCTATAGCTTAAGATCTTTTAAAAAAAAAAAATATTGTTGGTATGTAATATTTCAAACATTTATTAATTTGACTGATTTTAAAAAATATTTTATTTCTTTAATAAAAGGGTATATTAAATAGGTAATTAATTCCCTTGCACAATATCCAAAGAAGAAAAAAAATATTGGTAAATAATTTTTTGCTTCGAAAAAAAAAACACTTTAAAAATATGGGAAACATTGTAACGAATACAATGGATACATTTAAAATTAACTAAAATAGAAATTATGTAACCATATAAGATACGTAGCTGTCACCTTTGGAGCTGGTCAAATGTAGCTCAATTTAAAGTTGTGTGTGTGTGTTCAATATGGCAGACATTATGTTGATACAATCATTACTTAAGTTATTAAAACTGTCATTTCAAGTAATGGTCGGAGTAGTCGAGTGACTGATTGCACCGAATCTCTTCTCTGTATTTTGAATAAGATCAAAGAGTACTATCTGTTAAGGATTATGTACAGAGGTCTTAGCTCTAGCTTCAGTTTTTCCTAATGTTAATCAGGTTCCCATCTGAGCTGGTTGGAAATAAGGACGTACTACAGACTCGAATCGGGGATCCGACCAATGGCTAGATATAAAGGTTTATATATGTCTACATTCTTTGTTGTGTTATGTTATTACTAACTACAATGGTAGGTGTATCGAAAGCAGCAAATCGTTCTATTCTCACTTTTCGTTCAATCATTTCCAGTTCTTCGTACACATATTTCAAGTCTTCAGCCAAGATGAATGGCTAGTTTGTATTGTATATTTTTATTAACACTATATTATTTATAATTCTTTTTTAAAGCCACATATGTTAAACGAAATTCCGTGTATAAGCAGTCATTTGAAAATAGTTATATTGTGTTCAGTAAGTAGGGGAGGATAATAATACTTTCTTGCGTTTCGTGGTATTTCCAGAATCATTTCCCCTTGGCTGTCTAAAGAAGGTAGTTTATGGCGAAAACACATTATTTTAGTTAACATCAAAAAGGGGTCAGGCTTGAAAACAAAAAAGAAAAAAAAGGTCTGTGCTAAAAGTAAGTTGCAATGATAAGTAAATCAATAATGTTTTCATCTAGAATAATCTAGATCGAAAACAGCATCAGCAGGTAATGTAATATTGTTATTCGTAGGTTGATGTAATATTAGTCGGATAACAGTTTTTATTTTTTTTTTTCTGTTTTAAAATAATATATAGACGGTCATTCTATCGTGTTAAACAAACGTCTATCGAATATTTTTTTTTTTATTTTTTTTTTTTTGTGTACGCAATCTTCTTTTTGTTTTGTAAGTATTTTTTGAAGAACTATGAAAATTAACATTTTATAAAACAAAACTGGCGTTTGTAAAAATATCTATATATATTATTCTCTTCTTGGAGACGTTAGAAAACACCAAGGTGTAAGCGCGCTCCATACAACCCCCACCCCTACATGGTCTGGTGAGCTGTGGTTCACGCTAAATGTTTACAATCGTAGAGCCGGGTTAATGACGGCTATTAAGGGCAGATGATGTAGTTTGAAACGATTTTAACATTAGGGGAGGTAACTAAGTGGAGTTTGCTTTCGCAAGGGGGGGGGGGGGTTGGGGAAAGGATGGGGGGGGGGTCGTCCTTAACTAACTACTAATAGTGTTTTAAAGCAAATATTTTCAGTGGCAGCATTGGTACTGTCGAACGAATTACTGAAAAGTAGAAAATAAAACAACTAAATAGCGGTGTATGATACGCCGCGGGTCGGCTCGTTATTAATATTATCAATTAGGCATAGCAATTTAGCTACATGTTATTTCCCTTAAAATCATTAATAAAAAGGGATAAAAAGCAAACTTTAAATACTAATTTTAAATATCGTAGTACCATTATTTCGTTTATACGGTGTATTTACGTTACGTAAAACGTAACATTAATCTAAATAGACCATTACGTTCATGTAACAATTGGATAAACGCATGTCTTGTTTAGAGCGAGTCATACTTCTCTTAGTATGAGAGTGTGGATACTAAGACTAACATAAAACAGATACCCTCACATGTTTATTGCAATATTCTGTTGTGTCCTTTGACATAGGAGAACATTGTTTGGATTTGTCGAGCAATGTTTCTTAGACGTACAATATGTGTTTGAAACACAACTTTTTATACAGCGATAGCCCTTAGACATTGGACGGACCTGACCTATTGGCGTAGCTAGGGGAGGGTAGGTTGGGCGATGTCTTCGGGCGCCGACATCTGTTGATTCGCCACTTAGAGTTTAAATGACACCGTTTAATTGTTGTAAAGGTAACATTTACTCGATGAATAATCAACATCAATATGAACACATTTTTTAAACAGTCTTCCTAAAAAATTCTGTCAATGTTACTTCCGGTGTAGTTATAGACGCGACGAATGCTTAAAGTTAAATAACATATGGATGTATTTAAGTTAGCATAACTGATATGCATTCATTATTTAATATGTATTCAATAATGAATGTTTAATTGAACGTTTTAATCGTAACTTACAACAACGTCAAGTGCGTTTTGCCGAGAAATCAAGGGCAGTGACCTAACCAGTAGCGTACGCAGGGGGGGAGCAGGGGGAGCGGCAGCTCCCCCTCTGGCCATTTTCAGCAAAGTGGCGCCTTTTTGGAAACTTTTTAAACTCCAAGTTTTAAACAATGATATTTGTTAAAAAATATTTTTGGTCGTCACATTAATGTCACACCTAGGTATACACTGGGTTGGATAATTGACCTAAAGTGAACGGACAGTGGTGAATGAAGTTGAACTCACCCCTCCCCCCCAACCCACCCCGGACTGATGTGTTAAGTACATGTAGAAAAACGCGTAATGATGTACCAAAGTACCATGCCGCCAGAAAATTAGCTTTTTAAACGTAAAACTCTGTGAATATTATTTTTGCAATTACCAGTGAAAAGGTGTGTGATCAATACAGTGATCTAACCCATACCTATCACTATGTTAAAAAATGATCTTTAAAGAACACAAAGAACAGTAGTTAATTAAAAACATATGATCTGAACTAAAAAGACCGACATTTAGTTAAATATAGGCTGTTATGCCGAATGCGTTTCTATTATATTAAAAAATTTGGTTTTATACCAACTCTGATTTTAAAAACTTTCATTATGCTGTAATACTTTAGCATTTATGACGAGAATATATTAAATTCTGATTATAGACAAAAACATTTTGTAAACACGAATAGTGTTAAACAATTTCATTATATGCTAAAGTAATTATTTATTTGTTTTGACATTTATAATTAAATGTGTAGATATATACATATTTATATTAAGAGAGTGATTATTTCCCCTATTTCACTTGTCTTAAATAATTTCCCAGGAATTATTATGTAGGAAATTTTTTTTACAAGAATAACAAATCAGATTGTGTTATGTTCGTTGTTTTTGGTTGTAGTGTGTGTATATTTTTTTTTTAGTTGAGATTGATACAATTTTTGTTTTGTCGGCCTACATTGTGTGTTTTTTTCTTATTTCTTCAGAGTGATATTTTCAATTTATTTTACATCATAGCCAAGTAATGACATACAGCTAGTAATTATATATATATATATATATATATATATATATATATATATATATATATATATATATATATATATATATATATATATATATATATATATATATATATATACCCTATATATAATACACGTATATAGAACGTGTTAAAAATTCGGCGCCTTTTTTTGCTCTTTTCGCTCCCCCTACAACGAAAACCTGGATACGCCTCTGGACCTAACCTAGTGTAAAGCGTATATATTTTAGTTATTGCCTACCTTAGACCAGTCTTTAAAGTTTAAACTGTCGCTACAAGGTTCCTAAGATCGTGTCCGTGTCTGTAGTACAGGTCTGTCACAGTCACCCATCGTCTTACGAGTTCGGCCTATCTGGTGATGTGAGTTGTCACGTCCGACTGACGTTGACTTTTATTTCTCCTTCACCACAGTGTTTCTTTCAAAGCTACACGAAAAGAAAAATGACTTTGTTGATTCTAGAGTAAATAAATCTAATGTCACAAAAATAATGACGTTATCAATACTCAATGATAAAGATACCTGTATTACTGCCTAATGTATTTATTTAATCTTAAAAGTGGTCTGTATGTAGAGTGTTTCTTTTAGACAACAGCTTTATGTCTGTCACGTTTTATTTATTTTTTTCCAAATTATTATATACAACTTAGTGTGATGTCGTCAATGTGATATTGCACATAGCGTCAATGTGTACTTACACGGTTAATTAACTCGTATTAATATAAATTGTTTTTTCACCCTCTGGATTTATTAAGACTTAGAATCGACTATTTAATTGTGTTATTCAATATTTACTTTGAATCATGTTTAAATGATTTCGACATCAAACAGTCATAATATAATGTTTAGTTAACTTTGTTGTTAGTTCTACCACAATAGACTATCAAGGTGGTCAACTCACAAAAGTTGTGTGTTTAGAAAATATATGTTAGTGATATTCCTTTTTTCATACAAGCAGTTAGGGGTAACACGTCATATGTGAGTTGCTATTGAGTTCGTTATCACTTCCCCCTTCTGTTGACACACGGCTCTCCTTATGATGCAGGAAGGTTAACAACAACATCATGTTTTGTTGATTCAGGAAGGTAAACAACAACATCATGTTTTGTTCACTTCAGTGTGTCAGGATGTGATGTGACAGTTTACCATATTCCTATAAAGATCATGAATATTGTGTGTACACAATCCGCCAAGTTCCATGTTTAAATGGAACCCATAATTACATGATTGTTACCGCATTGCTTACAAGTACTATATTTACGAGTTACACTGGTGCTCTATTTATAGACTTTATGAATGTTTTATTTCACTATAAGGCAGGGGTTCCCAACCCTGTGCCCGCGGGCGCCATGGCGCCCGCTGAACGATTCTTATGTGCCCGCCTCTCACTTTTCGACAGAATTTTTTTTTCATAAACATTATTTTATAGACCACATGATTGCATGGGCCATGAGATAACATCATTAGTTCGTGAAAGTAGCAGTTGTAATACTCGCAGGAAAATGTGTAGCAGAAAAACATGCATTCATTCTAAATAAATCTCAAACGAATGTAGAAGAAGAATCTGACTGGAATTATCTTTAATTATGACATTTGAAACATACATAGTAGTAAATATTAGTAAAGGTATATAATAGATAATGAAGTGACCTTATACTTATTTAAATGGTAGTGTAGTTTTATATATTTAAGAACATAATTTATTTTCTAATTTTTAGTGCCTTATTACATTAAACGTTTTTTGTATTTTTTTTTCCAAATAATATTTTGAAATTGAAAAAAAAAAATTCAAGATGGAATATAACTAAAATCAATTTCTCAAGTTGTTCGTACACGTTTTTGAAATAATTTAAAGAATAATAGAACTATGTAAATAATCAGTATTTTTTTAAGTATAGGATTTTAAATTATGACTTGCTAATTCAGATCTTATTTTATAATGCGTAGTGCCGTGTGTTTTTTATTTATTTATTTGTATTTTTGGTTTTGTTTGCGCACTATAATCCGTGCTATTATAATTAATATTTTTAGTAAATCTTCTATTTGCTTTCTGTAAAAAAAGAGTTAAAAATTAGCTCGTGGAATGTATGAGTCGTTAGAGAGTGCGTTGATCACTTCTCCGTCTGTAGACACTCTCTCTCAGCCATGTATGAGTCGTTAGAGAGTGCGTTGATCACTTCTCCGTCTGTAGACACTCTCTCTCAGCCATGTATGAGTCGTTAGAGAGTGCGTTGATCACTTCTCCGTCTGTAGACACTCTCTCTCAGCCATGTATGAGTCGTTAGAGAGTGCGTTGATCACTTCTCCGTCTGTAGACACTCTCTCTCAGCCATGTATGAGTCGTTAGAGAGTGCGTTGATCACTTCTCCGTCTGTAGACACTCTCTCTCAACCATGTATGAGGGTAAACAACAGACAGATCTGTTTCAGTTAGTTTTGACTTTAACATTATTTTCTGATTGTCGAATTCTTTAGAACTAGACTCTACATAATGTTTAACTAATACACTTCTGTGTATCGAAATTCGGTTGTTTATTGGTGACAGAAGCGGACACTTGCTAATAATAGCTGTATAAATGTGTGGACTAAATACCAGCAGAAATATATACTAATGGATTTATATTATTTAAAAAAGGTGTAAACATAGTTACTGTTTGTTTGTTTGTTAATGAATTAAAATGCATGTATTTGCTTTCTTTTTTTGTTTTATTAGACTTCGTATGTGAATACATTTAAGTTGTCTACCTGATTACATTTACGATTAAAAATTCTGAAAAACAACGAATTAACTAGATAAAATTGTGTCTACCGTATGGTACGTGTTAAAATATTAAAAAGTAATTGTTAAACACCAAACGTATTTAAAAAGAATATAATAATTTAACTTAAAAATTGTAATTAACATAAACATAACCATGTTATTCAAGCTAGAACAAACGATGCATGTGTGAGGTCGATACAGAAATTTAATATATACAACTAAATATTGATAGTTTTATTGCTAGTGCTATTTAAAGCAGTAGGAAATAGGGCGGAGTTGTTAAGTGATAAATAGTACGACATCAAACACATACGTTATAAATGTGAAATAAATTCCTAAAATAAAAGAAATCACAATTGCACTGGCCACCCTATGTATGTACATGTGGAGTTCACAGAGAAAGCTGAAGTGATTTTAATGATTACAATATTTTTTTTCAAAAACGATAACATTAATTTGTATTTAGAGACGCTAAAAGCAAATGTACATAGTCTAACAAGATTTACAAGACACAGACACTACGTGTGAAGCCACTGACATTGTAATGACAGGAGAATATTAAGCATATGGATTGTTTTTGTTTAGAGAGTAAAAGCTGTATCGTCTGGGTAGACTAAAATTGTTTTGTTCGATAAGTTTGGTATGTCTATTGCTCGGATGTGTTTATTGTAAATAATTCCTTCTGAGTTCTAATGCTAGTATGTTAAGGGATTGTGAGGGGAATGGGGGGGGGGGGGAACTTTTCGAATTAACTTTGAAATAATGTATCTATAGCTTGGTCGCTGTGTGTGTTGCAGTAGATGATTTCTATCCATATAGGGCTTGTAAGTAGGTCACCAACGAGTTCTACGACTCATGCAGGTTTTATTGAGCCGTATTATAATTCGTATGTGTAGTAAACCTTACATTTGCTTTCTGTTACAAAATTAGCTCGTGGTTGGTGACATACTTACCAGCCCTATTGCTTCCTGTGAGAATTTTGTGAACATATATGTGCGTTACTGGATGGAAAGCTTTCATTTGGTCTAAGCGGAGTATGCATGCTGGGGTGTTTTTTATCGTGTATTAACTAAATTATATCTCTGAGCACACTAACATTGTGCCTCAAAAATCACACCATCCATGTCCATCAAATAGTGGATTTTTTTTTTCATCTGAGACATGACTTGTGCCCTCAAATAAATTAAATTATTGGCCACTCCTTGCCACAAGAATACATCATACATGTGAATAAAAAAGAGTATTACATGTATACTTATTGCAAGTTTAGCAATAAAAAAAAATAAAGACGAATCACTAATAAAATCTTAAGCCCAACCAATCATTCAGCAAACCTTTCGTAGTACATAGATTTTGTAATTTGGGTTAGAGATGCATGACATGATTCCAAGTAAGGCATCACGAATATGTCCGGTAAAACTGAGTCCGTGTTTAAATCACAGTACAAAATATCTGGGATATTCATTGGGAACTCCGACTGCAATTTTTTTCTCTCTGTCAAAGTTGCTGTTTCTTACAATAGATTCCAACCTAAAAGTCAGAATATATGAAGGTGCAAAGATGTAAGGTGGTAATTCTTAACATTAGCCTATACAAAGGAAAAATAAAATTAGCCTTTACGTAAATAATACTGTCGGTTACACTACTATTTAATTAGGCTATCTGATTATTCATTTAGAATTTAGATTACCTGAGTCGACCCGGGCGCATTTTCTTTACTAAATAATAAATACATTAAACTTAATGCAGGCCCTAGAATCTCTAGCTAGATCTAGATCTAGTCTAATTAAGTCTTGTCACTAGCACAAGGCAAAACAATCTCTTATTAAAATGAAATATCGCAAGCAAAATCAACATAAATTAAAACATTACCTTTCTACAAAATCTCTTTTTTCTCCTCTTATTTTTGCTCCTCTTCTTCGACATTCTTTTTTAAGTTGAACTAAATTTATTTTCCCGAAACTGACTTTCTCCATCTTTCGTGTTATCGCTTTAAGAAAATGTTATGGTACGCTCAATGCGTCGCTAGGTTGCTAACCTAATTCCCTGTGGCGCCACCTACCGGCGCTTTCTGAGAAATATGGCCCATTTGAAGAAAGTTTTCTATTCTCAATATGTATTTTCTTTTAAACGAATAGGGATATTACACCAAACAACGAATAACGGTAACGCGACATAGTTTAATCGATATCTTCGCTTGTCTCTCAAATGAGTAAAATTAATGCTGTTGTGTTTATGTTTGCAATTACAATAGAATTTTAAACAATAGACAAACGCGCATCTACTATTTTTTGTATATTATTGGAACCATTTTATTGTAAAAATAAACGTCTAATTTTAAGAAAAATTAATAATCGTCTTTGATTTATTTATTTTTTCTTTAGAATTCGTTTACCGAATGGTCTATTTAAGAGGTAATTACTTCCCTTGCACAATAACCAAACAAGGAAAAAAATACTGGTAAATATCAACATCGGAAAAATGAAACAAAAAACAAGTATGGGCGACATTGTATCGAATCATATGGATACATTTAACATAAACTAATATATAAACTACGAAACAATGTAAGATACGTATGCGTTACTAAAAGAGATGGTCAAATGTAGCTCAATTTAAAGTTGTGCGTGTGTTAAATATGGCAGGTATTATGTTGATACACTCATGAATCAAGTTATTGAAACTGTCATTTAAATTAGTGGTCGGAGTAGTCGAGTTACTTATTGCACCGATTCTCTTCTCGACATTTTGACTAAGATCAAAGTGTACTATCCACTACGAGCCGACCCGCGGCATACCATACGCCGCTATTTAGTTGTTGTTTTTCTACTTTTTAGTTATTCATAACTTGTGAATTCGACACTGCCAACGCTGCCACTGAAAATATTTCTTTAAAACACTATAAGTAACTCGTTACGGACAATAACCCCCCCCCCTCCTTCCTCCCCTACGTTAAAGTTAACTCCACTTAGTTTCCCCCCCCCCCCCCCCACCCCTAGGTTTAAAATCGTTTCAAACTAAATTATCTGCCCCTAATAGTCGTCACTAAACCCGGATCTGTTTGTAAGCATTTAGAGTGAACCACAGCTCACCAGGCCATGTAGGGGTGGGGGTGGTAGGGAGCGCGTTTACAGCTTGTTTTCTAACGGCTCCCAGAAGAGAATTATATATATATAGATGGGTTATGTACGGAGTCAGGTAACCCATCTGACCTCAGTGGACTAATTGCCCCGTTCAATTTTTGGAAAAAAGAAATGTATCATAATTAAATCATCAGTCATTTTGAACGCCAAATATTATTAGTCAAATAGATCATAACGCATTACGTATATAATAAATTATTATCAAATATATCCAATTAACAATACATTGCTACCAATGTAACGACAACACCAAACACAAATCAGACGATACTATATACACGTGTTTTTATTTAGTTTAAAATATGAGTTAAATAATCTTGTTTTTTTAAATAAGTACTGATATATTTTAAGAAAACAAAATGTAGTTCGCAATTAAAAAATGTAATGTGTATATACGTATGCAACTAATACAATGCAACTAATCGTATAGACACATTTACAATAAACTAAAATAGAACATATGTAATCATGGAACATACGTAGGCGTTGCGTTAGAAACGGGTCAGATGTAGCTAAATATAAATGTGTGTGTGAGTTCAATATGGCAGACATTACGTTGATGCAATCCTTCATCAAGTTATTGAAACTAATTTAAAGCAGATAGCGCAATGGTCTGAGTAGTCGAGTGACTGAATGCACCATTTCACTTCTCGGCATTTTGACTGAGATCAAAATGCAGTGTTTATTATTGGTTCTGTACGGAGGTCTTTAGAATGTCCTACAGATTTGACTTCTTGATCCGAATTTTCTGATCAGCGATTGTCGGATATAAAGGTCTGAATACATCTACTGTATATAACATGTGTAACGGAAATGTTATGTGTACGGAAAGTAATATTTGGTTTATTCTATCTTTTCTGGCCCGCCATAACATGATCGGAAAGTATTTATGTATTATTTTAGAAAATCTACCATCTAAGCATAGTATGAGTATATAGGGTTAGCTGCCATCTGCACTCACTCATCGGAACTCCCGATTTCCATTAGGCGCTATTCAATGACCAGTTTCACATAGAAACAAAACGATAGTACCCTAGACTTTTGCAGCTTTTCTACCATTATATGTATGAGTCATATAATTTGAGATATATTTAGTAAAAAAAAAACAACTACCATGCGCTACCCCCCCCCCCCCTTTGTGTAATTATTTAACTCTGCTTGCGCTCCATTAACAATCTTTTATTAGCTAATTAAACATACTAATGATGAACATTTCCTTTTTTTTAAAAAAAAATATGCGATAGTGAAATGTCAGAAAATATCGATAAACGAAGTATTTCGATGATTATTGTATTTAAAAATTAAACCATGACTGCTTTATATGCTTACGAATACAATATAAATTATAATACACACTTAAAAAATGTCCCATTAATTTAGCATTTTAATAAATAACATAAAATGTGTATGAACAATCTTAAAAACGTGTTTTTTATTACATTATTTTCAACAGAGTTATATTTCTACTTATTTACGCTATTTCCGATTTCTCAAAAAAACGCATGTAAATTTATAAAGTACTAATAATATTGCGCACTATTATTCACATCTTTATTTAGCGTTGACTTGGTGTGCATTTCTTTTTTCTACGAGATTATATTCTATTTTTAAAAATTTGAGTATTTAAAATGGATTAAAAATCGTGTCTAGAAGTCTATATTCCGAGTTGCCATCTCCCGTAGTGTTATATTAGAATATTCGAGAAAGTTTAGGGGAGATCACTCCCGTTTTTTTTAAAAGTACAATAATTTCTTCGACAAATAATATACAATACATTGATAACTGTATATTCTAAATTTTACCCCGACATACAATATACAGATCACAAATACGTTTGAAGCTTGGATGATTATAAATGTCTGCAGTTTTGTTTTGTTTTTTTTGTTTTTTTTTTGCAGACTAGTGAAGAATATATTGCTGTCAGCTGACACTAACTGTGTTCATCCTAGATTTTTTTTTAATTTTGTCGAGCTATAAAAGTATATATTTTTATTCGATTACGTTGCTTATGATGTGATAGTTTAACAAGGAATCAGGCTCGCATGATTGCTTATGAGACAAATATCCGAACATATGTATGTGTAATTCAGAGTGAGATAAACAGTAACACTGTTTTAGACTCCGTCAATCAGTTAAAATTGACGTCAAAGTCAAATATTGAATACAGTTTTTTTAAAAAATAACAAAAAGAAAAACATTGTCAAATCAGTCGAAACATTGATTAATCTGACGATACGGACTGTCTTTAAGGTATGTATATACAAAAATATATCTTTCAAGGATTGTAATTATACAAACATTTTAGCAAATAAACAAAGTGTAAGTAAAGATTTATCAGATCCGTCATGTGTTTTACTTTTGTGTTAGATAAACAATATGTTATATGCGATATGGATGTTTGTGGTGTTGTGTATTGTTAGGACAACGACCGACAATCTCTGATACCAAATCCAAGTATCTGCCCTACAATAGTTCATGTTTGTTGGTTGCTGATGATTGTCCTAATGATTTGTCTTAGACGATTTGGATGACCTCTTGTATTTGTTGGTTGTGGATGATTGTCCTAATGGTGTGTTCTAGAAGAATTGCTTGACCTCTTGTCTTGATGTCTTTTGTTTAACCCAAGTCAAGTCAATGAAATGAATGATTACAGAAGGAGATTGCATGTTTATTGCGATCATTCTATTATAGCGTTGGATACAGCGAGGGATCAGTGTTTCTTCCAGACTTTTTTCTTGAAATTTTCGGGGAGGGGGGGGGGGCGGTAGACTTTCTTCGAGGGGGGGGGGGCGGACACTGTTAAAAGTATACATTTTCTATATCTATATATATATAAAGCATTATTTTCAAATTCTAAAAACATCATTCTGAGTTTAATTTTATACTTTCATTGTTGTTTTTAAAATTTGTGAATATTGCTCTTGTAACAAAAACAACTATCACTCATTCACTTGCACACCCCTCGCAGAGTTTCTTCCAGGCAACTCTTCAGTACTCCACAGTATAAATTTAGGCCCTAAACATTTAACATAGCAGCCAATAACCTATTAATTAATCATTCAATTCCTTAATTCATTCAAGTCCCGTCCCCCCCCCCCCCAAATTTTTTTTGTTTTGTATAGACTTGGTCCATTTATTAAAAGGGACTGAAAAATATCAATATTTTATTGTGTAACATGGCCTGTGATACACCGAAGTTTAATTTTTTTCTTTGTTTTTACTTTAATGTTTATGTTATTGTTAATAGTACATATTTATCGAATATTGTTTCATCTCTATTTAATATTCTAGATAAACATTTTTTTAAAATATTATTTTTTTTTTTTTTTTTTTTTTTTTGTAAATTTAAAGATTTTATCTGGAAGTAAACAAAAAGTGGAGCAAGTCATTGGACATCTTTTATGTCTGAAGTAATTGTGAAGTTTGTGTTTCGTCTTGGTTGAGTATCACAATTTTCTTTAAAACTAGTAGCCCATTCATTCACAGTTCTATTGCTGTTTGCATTCATTAGGTTTGCCTTGGGCATCAGGGTTGAAATCTGCATCTGCTTCTTCATCATATTCTTCATCTTCACCCTCCTCATTTTCATCATCCTCATAATCATCATTGTCTATGGCCTCTCCAGTGAAAAAAAGAACTGCCCTAGGCACTATCCTCTCTCTTATAAAATGGCCAATCTTAAAATCAGCACCCAATAAGGCATATACTTCTTCATCCATCTCTGACTCTGAACCTTCAGGAACTGCAGGTGGGTAAAGAAATTAAAGAAAGAATCTGCTTGAACTTGTTTTGTAACAGTTCTTGTTAAACCTCTTCCTTTATGTTTTTGTTTCTTTTTTATCTGTTTCACAGTGACATTCTTCCCTTTGATCCAGTTAATATTGCACCCAGTGCACTTAATGATTTCTGGACCCTCATAAGAAAATGGATCTTGAGGGTCTGGTTCATAGCGCATTTCATAATGTTTAATTAGTACTGGGTCTGTAAAGTATTCATTGGGCTCAAAATGAAATTCTAATGTGAAACCTACAGGGTCTTTATCATGTATAATAACTTTGATGTCTTGTAAATGTGTCAAAATTGGTTCATCATGTTCCTGTACCATTTCAGAAAGCATATCTACATTCTTGAATATTGTTAACCAAAAACTGGGAATACCTTTAACATCCTCTTGTTTTTTCTCCTCACTATCCCCTCCGGCTTCTTTGGCACCCTCAATACAAAGCTTATCTTTTAGTTCTCCAGTTATTTTTCCTTCCTCATCCTTTTCATCATCTTCTTCTTCCTCACTGGGCCAATCACATTCCTCATCAGTGGGCTCTCTACTAGCAGTTAAGATCTCTTTTCTCTTTTCAAACAACTGTGAGTACTTTGGTGCATATTTCAATTCCAAGGCATTGACCTCTTTATAAAATTCAGCTTCAACATTAATAACCTCATTCTGTAGCTTTTTAAGAGCCTTGATACGTCGTTTGACCTCCTTGGGTAAACTCTGAATATAACCAGACGGAGAACCAACAATAGAACACAGCTTATCTTGAAGTGCTGCTAAGACACCAGGGTTTTTCATCAACTGATTTGCTATTGCCTGACTATCACCTCCTTCCCCTATTTCTTCGGCATGATCTTCCTCTTCCACTTCTTCAACTGCATCACTTGAAGGGTTATCTGGTTCTGACATTTTCTGGCTCTGTTACTTTTTAAGTTCCCTAGGCCTTTGTAAAAATATTATAGTGTGCTATAGGAAAAGTAACGACTGAGGAAATTCAACGACGAAAAAATAGCTTACTCGAATGTCTTTAAAAAGTGCAAGCTAATTCAATAAAGTTTTGTATAATAGGCGAAAACAAAAATGTATTAAAAAAATGATAGAATAACCTAATTATTTAAAAATTTCTTACAAAATATTTTTTTGTACTTACTGTACATGTCCAACTTAGTTTTTTAATTAATGTTTATTTGTTTCAAATTTTTACATAGCTAGCGCTTTGAAGTGTATTTTTATTGTTTCCCTTGTTAATGAAAGAAGTTAAAATGGGAAGTAATTAGTAAACTGGATGTTAACAAAAAACAATACATTTTTAAAAAGACATCATTAGCTCAAATGTATGCAAACACTGTAAGAAAATATAACATTAACTAAAATATAATATATTCATTAAATGTATGGTAACATCGAGTTGCGATTGGGTTATATATGTTCTTAATATAACATGTTTTCGAAGTTAAACCGACAAAAAATGACAAAGTAGTCGAGAGGTTGATTGCACAGCGTTTGGTCATAAAGTATGACATTGTTGTATTGCACTATACCCAGACATCTAACCAGCCATTCCACGGATTATTTGCAAAACGTTTTTACAAAGACACATACACATTCTAGTTACAACTCAATGTTGAAAACAAACATATAAGAACTGCAGGACCACAGACCACGTAAACACACGTCAACAGACAACCGATCAGAACGTGTAAACTGTACCTACGGCAATGCATCGATACCAAACTGTCATAATTTTAGTGTTAGTTTTATTTAAATTCCGAAAGTATTCTAGTTCCAACTGTAATGGTACCTTACAAAATGTCATAACTAACTAGCGGGTGTATCCAGATAATCTCTTTAGATGTTGTGACAAGCACAATCACTCAAACAACTGTCAGGTTTCCATAAAGAAGTAGTTGCTGTTTTTGTTACTGTAAACAGTCCACCCTGTTCCATGTTTAAATATACCACATAATTTCACGGATTATGAGATAACATCATTAGATCGTTAACGAACTGTGAGTACGTTTTCTATCAAGTCATCAGATCCTCGATTTAGTTCAAAACATGCTCACTGCCCGTTGACTTTTTCCACCTTAGCTACATGGTTGTTAGGTCAATGATTGTTCGGTCAATGCTTACAATAACTATATTTACAAGTTATAGATGTAGGCCTAATCTATTGGCATAAGGAATGTATTATTTTACTGTAAATTGCCTAATTTATTGACCAACAATATAATAAACTAAAAAAAAAATACACTAAAATAAAATTAGTAAACAAATGCACATGTACAATAAAGTGTAAACATTTACACACACAACTAATTTGGCTTGCTAGATCCTGCCTAATTCACAACTAAAAGCCAAACGATGCATCTAATGAGTAGTAAATATCAGTCTTAATATCCTGATACACAAACATCAAGTTGTATTTACCAGGTATTGTATTTAAACCGTTTAATTATGACATGATCAGCGGTCTGTAAACATAAACAAAACGTGTTAAATGTTGTAGTGTATGGAACCTTACTGATCAGATAATACATGGGATATTTTAATTATTGTCAATAAATAACATTACAATAGAAACCTCATATTAGGGCTTATCAAACACAGTTTAAACCTTTTTCGCAAGATTTCAAACAATCGACGCACTACATACATAATTTTGTTTTTTTAAATAACCATGTAAAATACAGGGAGAGAATAACGAAACAAAGACTACAAGAAGTGAGGTGGCAGACCACGATCCTAGGTACCATCGGAGAAATGTTTTCATAGTTGTCATGACAATAATAACACCTCGTAATAAATACATCTTTTTTTTTAAGAGTCGTTTGGTTGTTGATTTTAAATATAAGCGATCTAATTTTTTTGTTTTGTTTGATGTAGTTGGTGGAAATTGTTCTGTTGTTTGATATACATACAATTTAGGGTATAATGGGTCTATTTCATTGTGCTACCCTGGCGAAACTAGTATAATTGTAGGTTTTTCTAGTTTTTTGTTCACTTTTTTCCCCTTTAGTTTTGTACATGTGTCTTTGTCTTTTTTTGTCGGACTCTCTGTATATGTTATACCACATAGTTACAATCTGTCTACTATTGTGATTGTTAATTTTTTTATATTTAAATCACCCTAACAGCCACAGTTTGTGAACATTTTCTGAAGGAAATAGTAGACGGTGAGAAAAAAAAATAATGAAACATATCCTACAGTTCTAACCCCACGACTGTCGCATGTTTTTTTCTCAATGTCTGACAGCCATTTACTTTTCTTATGTGAGCACTTGCTTTTCTCATAATTTAAGTTGATCTTACATTTTATTATGGTTTTGATTTTACCAAAGAACATGTTCATTTACCAAGAGTTTTTCCTAACGTTAGTCAGGTACCCATCTGAGCTGGGTGGACATAAGGACGTCCTACATATATGACATAATGTTTGGTTAACTTAGTTGCCAGTTCTGCTACATTGAAACATCCAGGTGGTCAACTCGCTAGTTGTTTGGAAAATATACATCGATGCTATTTTTTTTTGTTTCATATAAACAATAAACCTCGGCTAACTTATCTGAATCACATATTACACGGGTTAGCACGTGAAATGTGTGAGTCGCTATTGAGTTCGTTCATCACTTCCCCCTTCTGTTGACACACGGCTCTCCCTATGATGCAGGAAGGTAAACAACAACACCATGTCTTTCAGTTAGCATAAAAACTTTGTTAATTCTGCGTTTGTAAACACGTTTTTACAATTATGTATGCGACCAACATTTTGATGTTTTTACTTTAAAAAATTACATCCATACATACAATAGATAATGTCTTAACATGTATCAGCCGCCATTTCCAACCACTTATCCCCTTATAGTATGTTCTACCTACCCACTATCTGCTATCTTTGCCTCCCCCTCCCAGCACCTGCCAACAAAAATAATTAGCTGATAAACAAAATCAATATATTTACAGCTACACAACTTTTATATTTGGGGGAGCAGGGGGGCAGAAGAATGAGAGGGGGGGGGGGTTAAGCAGTTTGTGAAGGTTTTATAAAGTTTTGAAATGAAGGAAATTTACACAAACTGCCAAAAGGAAGAGGGACTAATGTTTTGTTCGACTTTATCAAAGTTTTTCTAAACGTTTAACACACTTCACAACAGTGTTTTTATTTCAATAACATGTACATTTTAAATTAAAAAAAAAAACAAAAAACATGTAATTATGTAACATACGTAGGCATTATGTTAGAAGCGGGTCAGATGTAGCTCAATATAAAGGTGTGTGTGAGTTCAATATGGCAGACATTATGTTGATTCAATCCTTCATCAAGTTATTGAAACTGTAATTTAAAGCAGATAAAACAATGGTCGGAGTAGACGAGTGACTGATTGCACCATTTCACTTCTAACATAACGCCTACGTATTTCACTTCTCGGCCTTTTGATTGAGATCAAAATGTAGTGTTTAATATTGGTTCTGTAAGGAGGTCTTTACAACGTCCTACATATTCGACTCCGAGATCCGAATTTTGTATCAGCGATTGTGGGATATAAAGGTCTAAATACATCTTCTGTCTATAACATGTGTAACGGAAATGTTAGGTGTATGGAAAGTAATCTTTAGTTTATTTATCTTTGATGCCTATGATTTACAATACTTCGTAAACATCTTTCAAGACCCCAGCTAAGATTTATGTCTCTTCATTGTACTGTTAATATTAATTAATTACGTTAATTTTTAAGACATATAATTTAGTATATCGAAAGTATGCATGCACATTGTCATGTACAAATAGTTTAAAAAATAATCTTAAATGAAATATTGTGATATATTGAGATTCTAAATAATTAAAATATATTGACAGGTTCAGAAAATAATATGTTTGTGTTGTTTTTTCCCCGTGTGTGTAAGGCTGTTAGCCACCCTTCATCATGTCGCTGAATGCACGGGTCAATATATGCAGTCACCTGATGACAGCCCCCCCCCCCCCCCATCCCTAATCTACCTAAGTAGCTCGACTGATGTAAAAAAAAAAAAAAAACGATGTCTTTCGTTTAGCATTACTTTTGTTAAATCTTATATCTGTTTCAACTGAGTTAGAAGACGCATAACATTTCTTATTCACTTGAACAGCTAGCTTTTAAAAATAAAAGACAATTATTTATCTAAAAGTATATGGAGAAAGATATCGTTAATTAACACAATAATTTGCTTGTCTCTGAAAGAAACATTAAATAAGCACGAGGTATTCGATTTCTAAATGTATAAATAACATTAATCAAACATTGCAGATCAGCTTTTCTTGTTTAGGCATTTAATAACAAATTAAATTTGGGTTAATAGATTTTAAACATTCTGAAAGTATTATTCTCTGTTTTTAGTTTATTTTAAATTGATTTATTTAGTTATGAATCGGTTTTGTGTGTGTGAGTTGTTTCCCATTAATGTTTTTAAAAATAAATGGGAAGTAATTGTAATAAGATCGTTTAAATTGCCAAATCAAATTAATATGTATGTACTTAATGTTAATCATCCAATCTTATAATAACTAATTATTTACACCTATAAATATAACATACCATTGCCTGAAGATGGGCTGATTATTTTTAGAGTTTCAAATCAAGTTTTGTATTTGAATGAGAGGTCATATGAGGGTTGGGTAGAAGAATGTTTGGTTCTTTATATAACTGTAATGCTCCGTAATGAATATACGGTATATATATATATATATATATATATATATATATATATATATATATATATATACTCATTACGGTGATCGCCTATTCTTATGTACGCCTGCATGGTACAGTGTGGAACCAACACAAAAAAGGTCCGTATCAATAAAATACATTTCTTATTTACACATGACATCGACTCCTACCCTAACTACGTCCTAACACCTGACTGTCTACTAAGACTATCTAACTACAACTAACACTAGATTTCTCCCTACACACTTCTATGACCATCCCTAACACTATCTACTTCTAACTCTCTACATTTTCCCCCTAGCGCTACTTCTCTATAACTGCTGACCTAACTGCTGACCCACGCTTCAGTGGTCATCTGGCCGTATCACTTGACCGGTCATCTCATGTAATTATGTTCGTCTACCTAACTACGTTATGCTCTGTTTCTGATAACTTCTAATTGATTTCTATAACTTAAACTTGCGTCATCATAGGTCATATTACCATTAGCGAACAAATACAACAAGTAAATACATTTGTGATAAGATTTTGTTATCGAGTATATTCCATGGGTCGTGAGATATAATTCCTTTCTTCATAAAAAGGGGAAGTAGATACGACTTTCTTCGTTTACTAGATATTTCCGCTGTTGTATCCCTTTGACAGCTTGTCTAAAGAAGGAGAATTAAGGATGAATAAACAATAGGTTTCAAGCCAGGACACACGTTTCCTTGTATGGCGATAAGGAAGTTGAGATGATAAATGAATTATGTTTACATCTAAAAAAGTTTTAACATAAATATAAAATCAACAATATAACTTCTTATTTATTCTTATTCATTTTGTTTTAATATGATCTGAACAAGTAGTTGAACTCTCGCATGCATTTTTAACTGATTTATTTACGGCTTTTTTTGCCTTACAAATGAAATATGTTATTCTTTTTTTTTTTACTCCATATTATTTTAATGATTTCATACTTTAATTTAATGTGTAGTTTATCTTGTGTATACCTTAGATAACCAACATAAAGAACACAATGTATAGAGTATAAAATAAACTAATGAAATAGATGTAGATTTTGTCGGTTTTTAATAGCCATTGTTGCCTGTGATACACCAACGTTTCCAATTTTTTTTTACTAATTTTCTTATTTTTTATTTACTACATATTTATCGAATCTTGTTTCATCTCTAATTAATTAATTATATGATTTAAAGTACACGATTTGGTGGCTTTTTTTTTTTCTCAACCTATTGGAGTCTAAATATAGCTAGACTTACCAGTTCTGTGTTATTGTAATCGTAGTAACTTGAGCTACGTGACATACGACTCCTTGATGAGTATATATATATATATATATATATATATATATATATATATATATATATATATATATATATATATATACACACATAGATGTTCAGTTGAAAGATTGTGTACACATAGATGTTTAGTTGACGAATTGTGTTCATATAAATTTTTAGCTGACTAGATGTATCAACACACATGTTCAGCCCGTTTTTTTTTCATCGCTCGTTTATGTGATATATTTTGTTAACGTACGATATTACTGTTGCTTACGTATCCATCAGGCGCAACCGCAGGTGTTGACTAAGTGAATTGAAAGCTTTGGATTATATTCTAGACTTACACGTTTTTTTGTTTAATATTATTATTCTTCTATTTTTTTTTTAAATTAAAATAATTATGGGAGAAATTGTCAATGTAGTATGAACGTTGATCAATCAACTTATTCGCATGTCTTTGAAAAGCATAAGCAAATGCAATAACGTTTTCAAAAAATTGGCAAAAACAAACAATTGCTAGAAACAAAGAAACACTCACCTAAACAATCATATTGTCTTTTAAAATTATTTTTGTAAATACTAATTTACTGTGCATATCCGTCTTAATTGTTTAACTAATTGTTATTTTTTTTAAATCATTTATAAACTAGTGATATAGAATGTAATTGTATTATTTCCCTTACATGATACAAATGAATGAATGGGAAGTAATTATTTACTGTTTTTTTTTTCATTGTTAAAAACATACATTTAAAACAAAAAATAATTTTTTAGCAAAATGTATATAGCCCAATAATAATTGTAAGAAAAAATAAAATATAATTTGTTCATTTTAGATATGTTAACCTCGAGTTGTGAGCGGGTTATACATGTTCAGAACGTGTACACTATACCTACGGCAATGTATCGATCCTAAGCTGGCTTTCTATGAAACGATTAAGTTTTATTTAGACCCCGAATGTATACCAGCCTCATATCTAATGATATCTTTAAAAATTGCCAAAACTAACTAAGGGGTGTAGCAAGATGATCTCCTTAGATATAGTGACAAGCACAACCACTCAAACGACTGTCAGGTGGAGCGGTCTAGCTTACAATCGTCCGTCACTAGCTACTGATAGTGTTTTAAAGCAAAATATTTTCAGTCGCAACATTGGTAGTGTCAAATTCACAAAATAGGACAAATAGGAAATAAAAAACTAAATAAAGGCAAGACGTATGCTTTGTCGCGAGTCAGCTGGTATGAAATAAATCAACAGTTAACGATGTTTGATTTGGTTACGTGTTTACATTTGGTTATAAACTTTAAATGTGATGGTAAAGTAAAAAAAAATAAAAAATTAGAGAATGTGAATTCTATAGTTGACGGCCTCACAACGAAACACACATTCACTTTCACGCACGCGTGCCCACGTACTTCCCCACTAAGGTATGATGTAATTACTGTATAAATATTTGAATAATAGGAATATAAGTGACGATTAGCTGTGTGTGCTGTGTGTGTATGTTATTATGTTTACATGTGTACCTGACATGGATTGTTAAAGACATACTACAAATGAAGCTCGTGCTCAGACAATCATGGCACTAGAATTAAATGCGGCCATCTTACTTATAGTTTAGTCCGTTTATATACACGATTTTAAATCGCAGACATTGTTTTCAAAACGGTTTAACTGTATGATTTTGTGTATAGAGCTGCTTTTATCTTTCTTTGATTAAAATGTTTTTTTATAGTTCAAGTGTTTAAGTCGTAACATCGCTTCTCGTTCTTTTGACTTCGATTAAAGTGACATGTCCCAATAAATCTATTAGTTCAAGTCTATCTACGATAAGACCATTCGAGTCACATACGACCTGAGTTAGCACTAGATTTTGACATTTTGCTATTACTGTAGTGTCATATGTAATTATAATCAACAACAACAATGAAGTTGCGCCCATTCATGATCCATCTACGTCGAAAGCTGTAGGGAGGAGACTCTATAATTACGTTCCACGTTGCTTAATGCATTCATGGGCCCCACAATTTTCAGGTACAGCCAAGTCACCAACAATCTCAATTGAAATATCAGATGAAGAATGACCATCATCAAGACCAACTGCCAGAGGAGTAGCGACCCATACCGGCACCCGGTGCCACATTTACAATTTATTTGTTATATTTATAATTCAAGACTGCAGCTTTTAATTGTTTTATTCCAACCCATTTTGGCGGCCCTAGGGTCGGCGTTCGGGGACATATGTACCCCCCCCCACCCGTCGCTACGCCTCTGCCAACGGGCACTGGATACTTCCAGGCCACATAATCCAGTCTAATCAGCCCGCACCTGATCCTGCGACCCACACCTTCATTGTAGCAGATCTAAACAACACTAAAACACAACATGGACCCAACACACTTGAGCTATCCATGTACAAGAAAGATACTGTATGTGGCACTGTGATGACGAAATAGTGTTATGTTGGTCATAGATAAGCGATAGGTAGCGTAGGTCAACTAGACATTGGTCAAGCAGAACCAATATAATGCAGTGACGAACTGACCATTTATGTGAGATGATCAGCTGACCACTGAAGCGCCAGTTGCGAGTTTGATCTAGATATCGTTAGGAGATGTTTATCAGAGCGTTAGTGGAGTATCGTGGATTAGTGAGCAGTAGCGGAGCTTGACATTTGTGTGAAGAAAGCATTTGCAATCAGCATAGAGACCGAATATTATTGGGAGTTGCCTATAGTAGAGTAAGAGAGAATAGAAGATTTATTTTGTGCAAATAAAGCAACATGATAACATGTTTTGAAATGGACTTGTGTTTGATCTTATACACTGTGCCAGGCTATACACAATTAAAAACAAATAGTTCTACAGTGTGTGTGTCATTTTACACATACCATTCTGTATGTATTAATTATATGTTTATCGCAAGTAACAACTAATAACTTAGTACAATGCATGTCATGAACCCATTTATTTTAGGATAACTAAATATAATCCATCCAGTATAGAAAACGCCCAACTATCTTTATTAACTCATCTGCAAGCAAAAATATTATATGTATTTTTTTAATATTGGGTGCTCTAAAATAAATAAATAATTTATTTTTATTTAGTATTTTAAACGAGCATTCCATAATTACTCCCCATATTTATTTTTCCAAACAAAGAACGGAGACAACTCAAAAACACAAAATCCGACTAACAGATAAATAAACCAATGTACATTAAAAAGAAATAATACATTCATTTGATGTATGATCTATTGACATCAATTAGTTATTATAATGTACCTAAATATACTTTGTTGACATTGAACGATGAATAAATGCTTTTGATACATTTAAAAAACAAATACTTTGCATTTATTTAATGCAGATTTCAAAGATATGTTAATTAAACAGGTTAGTTCACTGCTCCAGAGGCTGTAATATTTTGGCTAAATAATTGTTTTTAAATTAGCTGATATGTATCTGATGTGCATAAATATGCCTTAAAATATTATGAGCGAAAAGAGTAAACTGAGGCAGTTCTAAATTCTGACATAAGTGAATGAGAAATATAATGTGTCTTCTAACTCAATTGAAAATAACAGAGATAGGTAGGATTAAATTACATTAATGGTAACCGAAAGATCGTTTATTTTTACATTTTTACTTGTATGGATGGGGTAGGGGGGTAGGCGGATCATTATCTATGGTTATCGGGTGACTGCCTGTTGTGTGATGCGAAACTTGACCCGTGCTTAAACACGACAATATGGTTAAAAAGCTGTTTACTCGACTACACAATGTATCTATATCATGCCATATTGAATCATCGTATAAAAATGCACTATATTCACAATTCAAGATATATGAACTATTTAACACGTCCAACACACGATACACCCAACTCACGACATGTCCAAATCCGGATAAACCAAACTTACATTATACAAAACTCACTATTTAACAAACTCAGAATATTCCCAACACATGATATACCCACTAAATTTATACCCAATTAAAGATATAAAGAACTCACGATATACGGTGTTTTAAAATATATACAAAACTTAAAATATACATAATTAAAGTTGAGACAATACTACTCCATTCATTAAATGTGTGAACACGTTTTGAAAAATAGACGATATTAGCCCACATGTTACAAATTGCAGCCCACATGACACGACCATTAGCCCACATGTCACAAATTGTAGCCCACATGCCACAAATTGTAGCCCACAGATCACCAATTGTAGCCCACATGTCACAAATTGTAGCCCACAGGTCACACATTGTAGCCCACAGGCCACCAACTGTAGCCCACATGTCACACATTGTAGCCCACATGTCACCAATTGTAGCCCACATGTCACAAATTGTAGCCCACAGGTCACACATTGTAGCCCACAGGCCACCAACTGTAGTCCACATGTCACAAACTGTAGCCCACATGTAACCCATGTGTCACCCAATAATTTAATTGCACTATCGCCTACATGAAAAACAAATCTTTACCCTCTTTCTACCCGTACCCAACTCCTGCATGTGAGATGAATAGTTAAAGTAGAAGTAAGTAGAAGTATCAAAAGCCCTAACCTAACTCATGTATTCGATACGTACGGTTAGTATAGTAGAATATCATGTTATGGCAAACGCCTTAATTTCTACACAAAAGATGTGCAACCAATCGAGAGATTGTGATCGGTGTACTAAGTGACACAGATAGTGTAATAAACGTGTTGATGCATAAACACAAGTTATTTATTAATAATGTTGAAACAATTGATTTACATATAAAATAGCAGAGCTGCATTCAAGTGAAATTGACAGAGTCACTTTATTAACTTAGTATTTTAATAACGTAGGGTAATTAATTGGAAAAAAAAACCCTGATTGTTTAAGTACACATTATTGTAATATTTTTCCCACCTCGTGCACTTTAGATACACAGACTAAATCTGTTTTGTTTTTACCCTGCATGATTTTTAAAACATTAAAAACATTAGTTTAGTAGAAAGCAAGTTATAAATTATGTATTTTAAAATACATTTTCAGTATGATTAGGTAAAGCAATTTTTGCTTTGCTTACTTTTATTTAGTCCTGCTAGAAATTCTCAGCGATTAGACCAAAAAAAATATACACATGGCAAGTTTGCAATATGGTATCAAAAATAATTACATTAGCCTGAAAAACCAAATAGGATTTTATTTCCTGGGTCACAGCCTGCCGACAATAGTTTTTCCAGCAACTATATCCTGGGTTTGTCACTCCAAATGTCCATAGGTGTATCCAGGCTAGTCTCTCCAACTGTCCCCAGGTGTATCCAGGCTAGTCTCTCCAGCTGTCTCCAGGTGTATCAATGCTAGTCTCTCCAACTGTCCCCAGGTGTATCCAGTCTAGTCTCTCCAACTGTCCCCAGGTGTATCCAGGCTAGTCCCCCCAACTGTCCCCAGGTGTATCCAGTCTAGTCTCTCCATCTGTCTCCAGGTGTATAAATGCTAGTCTCTCCGAATTCCCCAGGTGTATCCAGTCTAGTCTCTCCAACTGTCCCCAGGTGTATCCAGTCTAGTCTCTCCAACTGTCCCCAGGTGTATCCAGTCTAGTCTCTCCAACTGTCCCCAGGTGTATCCAGTCTAGTCTCTCCAACTGTCCCCAGGTGTATCCAGGCTAGTCTCTCCAACTGTCCCCAAGTGTATGCAATCTTCTTGTTGTCTTCTCCCAAGTCACGTGGCTTCAGATCTTCTTTAGCCGGCCTCTTATAATTGTTTCCCCTGAAGGTTCCAGTTGAGTGCCTGTCTTCTTGTGTTGGATGAAAGCTTCACGAGTGTGTGGCCAACCCATTTCTATTCTCTCTGTATGAACTCTTCAGCTGGCGGCTGGTTTGTTTGTTGCCATGGTTCATCATTTGTGATAGTGTTGGTCAGCGTACTGTCACACAACAGACCACAGATTAGTATAGATCCTCCCCTCTCTGTACACACCTCTTATCCCAAGTAAATAACAGCAAGATGCCTTTAAGTTAGTTTTGACGTTGTTGCATCTTCTTGATAAGTAGGAATGGGATTGTCAAAGATTAAAACAACTGCTACAGCTACATTATTACACGTATTTATCCATGCATGTTGGAGACAAATCAATCAATCAAAATGAAAAACCTAACTAATTAACTTCTAAGAAAGCAGCTTTCACAATTTAAATGCCACAACGAGCATAGATTGTCACAAGTAACCCCCCTCAAATATGCAGTTGAATTTTTCTTTAAAAAATCGATATTTTTCCAAAATCATGTCTGAACTCTGTTAACATAGAGTATTTTAATCTATTCATATTACAATATTTTAAAACCGTTCTCTAAAATGCGAAATAAATGCTGAAACTCGTTTTCTAACATTGCTTTTTTATAATGCAAAAGTGTGACGTCACACCATCTGACCCCCCCCCCCTCATCACACACCGTCACAACATTACGGACCCTCCCCCCCTTCGAGTTTGACGTCATTTATGGACGACCCCTTAGCCGATAAATAAAATATATTTTTTAACAATAATCAATAAAAATTATTTTACATTAAAACCTGCGAACTGAGAAAAACAGCCAAAAGTAACGAAAACTAGGTCATGAAAGTACCATATCTGTGTAAACTGCAAAGCCGATTGTAAGCTTTGGGTGTTTCCGAGATGTAGGAAATTAAGTTTATTAAATACATGAGAAATCCAGCTTTCCGATGATGTCAAATACAATATAATGTTTGATATAAAACGTTTCATAGACAGCTTGTAAGATTGGGAAAACGTGATTATTTTTTAATTAATAGGGTCATAAAAATCGTAATTCAAACACATACAATATTTTTTTTCTCTTTAAAGTTTTTATTTTCTTTATACAAAAATGGACAAAATATCCAAAAGTGCAAGAAACCCATCATGACGAAAATCAAGAAATTTTGTGATTTTTTTCCGCGCATAGCCCCTTAAGTCTACAACATGTGTCATAATATTTAGCAGCGTTTGGTATTAGCTCTTGTACATCGGCACCATCCTGAAGTTGACTTAACAATTGAAGGTTTAATCAATACTAAAGATATTTTTTTTAATCTAGGGATAAGCAACTTCTGCCTTTGTTGTGGTCATGGTTGATACTTGCTTCCTCCACCTCTAAAATTATCACACCTCACTTTATCAAACATCACCTCAAAATTACATTAAACAGCTGTTTATTTTGTTGTTTTTTATGTTTTATTTTTCTTACATCTTAATTATACTCGACTTTCTTGACAATGCAAAAAAAAAAGTTAAATCTCATTTTGTAGTTTTTAAAGCAAAAAAACTGTTGTTTTTTTTCTTTTTCTCTACATGATCACCTATCCCTCCTCTTCTATCCCCTTCCCTCTCCAGATATGTTCTCATGTTTAGACGATCCTTCATATATCTGGTACTCTGTTGTAAGCGAAAAATACATATGGTTCAACACATTATGCGCTCTACTTTTAATAGTGAAGCCAAACATTACACATTACCAAGAAAAGGAGGACGATGAACATAAATCTTGGTAATTTGAAGAAATGTTTATATTCTAAAATCAAATGGGAAATAAATATGTATTTTTCTTTGAAGTGAATAATGATAATACACCAAACTACACAAGTTGTGGATAGAACGTTGTTAAAACGATATCTTCGCTTGTCTTTCAAATGAGGAAAAAACAATGCTGTTGCGTTTTGGTTAGCACTAACAGCAATATTGCAAACATAGTACAAACATCTATCAGTTTAACATCGTATTTGAAACAATTTAGTGTAAGTTGTTTTATTTTTTTTTATTCGAACAATAGGTTTGATTTTTTAAAAACTCATTTACCAAAAAGGTCTATTTAATAGGTATTTAACCCCTTGCACAATAACCAAAAAAAAAATAGTGGTAAATACTTTTCAGCATCGGAAAATGAAAAACAATTTTTAAAAATATGTGCGACATTGTATCGAATCCTATGGATACATTTAACGTTAACGAATATAAAAAAACGCATATGAATTAGTATTATCCCGCCCTATTATGCACATTTTATTTGGCGTTCACTTGGCGTGCTATTCTTTTTTTTACGAGATTCTATTCTATTATAAAAAGTTTAAGTAATTAAAAATGGATGAAAAATATTGTCTATATAAGAATATTCGAGAAAGTTTAGGGGAGATCACTCCCGGTTTATTTAAATTCAAATGCGTTTTTTTTAGAAATAGGAAATAACTTAAATTGCTACTTCAGGTCAACATAAATTACTCACAATTTGATAAAAAGGTATATAATTAGATCTTTTACTTACAAGTGAAATGTCATTTATCTATCTGAAATAATACTCAAGTTATAGGCTTTTGAATAATTCAAAGTAGAAAAAAATCCACTTCCGGTTATCGGAAATCGCTCAAAAGTTTATACTGATCTAAGATTTTAATAAAATGCTTATATATGAAATTTCACCAACCTAGCTGAAACGGTCTTTAAGTTATCGTGTTTACAGACACACACAGACATACGGACAGAATTGGATAATCCAGTTTTTCCGACTCCATTACGCATAAAACGTAATAATTATTTTTGCCCGATTAAAATAAGTCCTCTTTATCACGGATGTGATGAAGGACTGAGGAGTAAAACGGTTAGACTGTCACTATTTCATGTGATTTTTGTGCACGATTACAATACTTTCTCTATACTCTGTATACGAGAAAGTAATAAGAACAACATAATTAAACCAAGTATTAAAAAAATAAATATTATAGTCGATTAAAATCTAAAAAAAAAAACATGAAAATACTTATTTATGTAATCATCATGTAATTGCAAGTATGGAAAGCGGTACTGTTATTATTTCTGAATTCCAAGACTGTCGAAATACTTTCCTTGAACAACGTCCCTAGGCATTTCGTGATATCTTTCGTAAATAAGTAACTACACATATATTATGAGGCTACGCCAGGGGTCGGCAACCTTTTGAGACGGACGAGCCAAAAGTTACAATTTACATAGTGTCACCGTTTATAAAGAGCCACATTATTATTTTAATATTATGGTATTTGATTAGGATTTGTGTGATGACGAGTTCAAAGTCAATGGTTGAAACATGCTATAGCTAGTCAGTTAGAGAGACTAATGAAAATATAGGAGCTGAACGGTCAAGTGTGAAGGTCAGCTGACCACTCAAGCGTGGGTCAGTAGTTAGATCAGCGACAGACATAGATAGATAGCGAAGAGAACGGTTTGAGTTTAGTAGATAATTAGAGGTAGATAGTGTGGTAGAGACGGTAGGACATATGTATAACTATGGAAAAGTTAGGTAGAAGTAGTAGACGTACAGTTTAGTTAGGTAGGAAGTTGATTGTGTAAATTTGAATAAAGAACATTATATTTTGGATCGGACTTGTGACTAGTTAGGTAGGAAGTTGATTGTGTAAATTTAAAATAAGAACATTATATCTTAGAACGGACTTGTGTAAGTCAATTCCAAACTATAACCAGTTTGGTATCATCTTAATCACCCCCACCCTCACATTTGGTGGTGTTGCTGATCCCCACCCTCACAACTGGCGGCAACTGGAATTATGTTCACAACAATTGATTTAGTTCTAAAATTGTTATTTCTCCGTGGATAACGAGACTTAAATTTAAGTGAGAGAAAACGCGAAATTCCATGTCCTATTGTGGGTATTTTCAGGATTAGTCTAGGAATTCCGAATAAAAGTTTTATAAGTTATGTTGAAGTTTTCATGAAAAAAATATATTATACCATGATTTTTCCATCTGTGAAATCTATTCGTTAATGAATTGTGTGGTCTGGTCAGCGACGTAACGACCAGTGGCGTCGCTAGGTCGGGTGCGGCACTTAATGGTGTCACCCCCCCCCCCCCAGAGGCGTAGCGACCCTTCCCGGGGACAAACTTACAAATTTTCGATTTGCAACCCCCTCCCTCAAGTTTTCGATTTGCACCCCCCTCTCAAACTTTCGATTTGCACCCCCCCCTCAAGTTTTTCTCTATATATTTTGCTATTTTTTGCCTTGGTGTCACCCCCCTAAATTGTGTCTCCCGGTGCGGTCCGCACCCCCCGCACCCCCTCGCTACGCCCCTGTGTCATTGTCACATCTGTTGTCGTTACAGACCATACGAATGCTTAAAGTAAAAACAAAATATGGCTACCATTTAAGTTAGCATAACTGTTAAAGCTTTCATCATTGTTCGAATTATATGTATTCCATATTGATCAATATGTATTCAATAATGAATGTTTTATGGAACGTTTTAATGGCAACTTACAACTACGTCTAGTGCATTATGTGTTGCTACCGATGTAACAAGGGCAGTGACCTAACCTAGTGTAAAGCGTATATATTTTAGTTATTGCCTCCCTTAAACCAGTCTTTAAAGTTTAAACTGTCGCTACATGGTTCCTAAGATCGTGTCCGTGTCTGTAGTACAGGTCTGTCACAGTCACCCATCGTCTCACGAGTTCGGCCTATCTGGTGATGTGAGTTGTCACGTCCGACTGACGTTGACTTTTATTTCTCCTTCACCACAGTGTTTCTTTCAAAGACACACGAAAAGAAAATAATTAAATGTATTGATTCTAGAGTAAATAATTCTACTGCCACAAAAATAATGACGTTAGCGATACTCAATAATAAAGACACCAACAATACTACCTAATGTATTTATTTAATCTTAAAAGTGGTCTGCATGTAGAGTGTTTCTTTTAGACTTTTAAGGGGTGGGCGGACACTGAGCAAAGCATATTTTATCTACAAATATTTTATCGTTAAACGGGCGGTGGACGTACTTAAGGGCTCCTAAGTAAACATTTTTTTTTCTTAAATACTAAGAACAATTTAATATGTATTTCTTTTTTAATGAAAAGGATCAACACACGAGAAATACAATGGAAATATCGAACGAACATTAAATACATGATATTCTCACTTGTCATTCATATATGTACAAAAGAAAACTGAAGTTTTTAATTTAGTATTTACAGATAAACACATGCCTACAAATTTGTTTATTATTATAACACTGTATATAGAATTTAAATATGTTACGACACAAAAACTGTATGTCTGTTTCGTTTTATTTATTTTTTTCCAAATCATGTAGACCTACCAAACCTGTTATGAGTATTAAATAGGTGATAATGTCCCTTGTAAAAACTCTTAAAAAAGAAATCGGTAAGATTTGTATGTATGTATTGGTAAACTAAAATAACAATATGTGGCCAGCAGTGTTCCTAATCATTTAGACAAATTTAAAATAAAATTAAAATAGAAAATGTGTAACCATGTAAGATACGTAGACGACACTTTTGGAGCTGGTCAGATGTAGCGCAATATAAAGCTTAGTGTGATATCATCAAGGTGTTATTGCACATAGCGTCAATGTGTAGGCCTACTTACATGGTTAGTTAACTCGTATTAATATAAATTGTATTGCGAAGGCAAGCAGTTTTCCTCTGTATAGTTTACAATGTTTTTCACCCTCTGGATTTATATAGACATAGACTCGACTATTTAATTTTGTTATTCAATATTTACTTTAACTCATGTTTTAATGATTTAGACATCAAACAGCCACAACATAATGTTTAGTTAACTTTGTTGTTAGTTCTACTAAATTAGACTATAAAGGTGGTCAACTCGCAAACTCACATATCGCTACCACCCCCACCAGTCTGGTGAGCTATGGTTCACGAATGTTTACAATTATAGAGCCGAGTTGAACTAGTGACGACTATAAGGGTCAGATAATTTAGTAGTACACGATTTGAAACGAAGGGGAGGTAACAATTTCTGCTTGATCTTTTCATTGCCATCTGAAAACGGCTGCTTTCTGTGGGCGGAAGGGGTGGGGAGGTTGTGTCGAATTCACAAATTATGAATTGCTGATCAGCAGAAAATAAAACATCTAGATAGCAGCGTCTGCTACGTCGCGGGTCAGCTCGTGTAAAATAAAGTGTAAACGTTTACACACGCACAACTAATTTGGCTTGCTAGATCGTGCCTAGTTCACAACAAAAAGCCAAACGATGAATCTAAGGTGTAGTAAATATCAGTCTTAAATACCCTGATACATAATCATCAAGTTGTATTTACCAGGTATTGTATTTAAAACCGTTTAATTATGACATGATCAGCGGTCTGTAAACATAAACAAAACGTGTTAAATGTTGTAGTTAATGGAACCTTACTGATCAGCTAATACATGGGCTATTTTAATTATTGTCAGTAAATAACATTACAATAGAACCCTCATACTAGGGCAAATCAAACACAGTTCAAACCTTTTTTTGCAAGACTTCAGACAATTGACGCACTACATACATAATTTCGTTTTTAAATAGCCATGTAAAATACAGGGAGAGAATAACGAAACAAAGACTACAAGAAGTGAGGTGGCAGACCACAATCCTAGGTACCATCAGAGAAATGTTTTCATAGTTGCAATGACAATAATAACACTTCGTAATAACTACATACTTTAAAAAAAAATATGTATGGTGGTTGTTTTTAAATCTAAACGATCTAATATGTTTTTTTTTTTGTTTGTTTGTTTGATGTAGTTGGTGGAAATTGTTATGTTGGTTGATATACATATAATTTAGGGTATAATGGGTCTATTCAATTTTGCTACCCTAGCGAAACTAGTATAATTGTAGGTTTTTTTTAGTTTTTTGTTTACTTTTTTACCCTTTAGTTTTGTACAGGTGTCTTTGTCTTTTTTTGTCGGACTCTCTGTATATGTTATACCACATAGATACAATCTGTATATTATTGTGATTGTTAATTTTTTATATTTTAAATCACCCGTAACAGCCACAGTTTGTGACATTTTCTGATGGAAATAGTAGACTGTGAGAAAAAAAAAATATTATGAAACAGAACCTACATGTTCTTTTCTCAATGTATGACAGCCATTTACTTTTCTTATGTAAGCACTTGCTTTTCTCATAATTTTAGTTGATCTTACATTTTATTATAGTTTTGATTTTACCAATGAACATGTTTATTTACTAAGAGTAATTACCTCCCTCTGTTCAATGCAATATTTAATGTTTTCAAGGGAAACAATGCAAATCTGCCACAAATAGCAAGCCGGGTAAAATATACAACACGAGCCGGCCCGCGGCATAACATACGCCGCTATTTAGTTGTTTCTAATTTTCAATAATTCATAATTTGTGAATCCGACAGTACCAACGCTGACACTGAAAATATTTCTTTAAAACACTATAAGTAGCTCGTTAAGGACCATAACCCCCCCCCCCTTCCCCCCCCTTCCCCCCCCCCCCCTACGTTTAAAATCGTTGGCTCTGCTTGTAAACATTTAGAGTGAACACAGCTCACTAAAACCATGTAGGGGTGGGGAGGTACGGAGAGCGTTTGCAGCTTGTTTTCTAACGGCTCGAAGAGGAGAATTATATATATAGATTGTGTAATTAAACACCTTTTAATTTAAAATCAGAGTCTAACATTTTATAGAGTATAATAATAATTTACAAAAACCTTCACAATGTTTAGTTTTACTTCGATTAATTATTGAAACTTTATTGTAATTTCAAAATTTGAAAGCCTTATATTTGTATTAACATTTTTTAAAGAGATGCAATACAATCTATTAACAAATGCTATGTTGTGTCATGCGTTGTGAATGGAAATTTATTTTTCTAATACTTTTAAGCAACATTTAAAATGCACAACCTGAATGGTAGAAAGAGATACGCACCTCAACCCCCCCCCCAACACACACACACACACTTCCCCCCCCCCCCCCACACTCAACCGGACTGGCGGACATTTCAAGGTAGCGTGCCCTCATTGCTAAGGGTCAATTTTATGTCATAGAAAGTTTTGGAATGATAGATCAGTACGTGATTACAGAGACACTTCTCCCACAGCCGTTTCTATTTCTGTCCATGGGTGGCTACAGTGTGAACTTTTGACTCCGCAGCACACTAAACTAAGCAGTGAAGAGAAACCTAGTTTGCACACCTTATTTTAATCTAGTTCTTATGCCATTTTATTTTTTCCCTTTGATTTTTATATATGCAATTGATGTTCATTGTTCATGTCTTTGATGCTATGTAAAATCTATCAAATATATTATTATTACTGATTTAAATGTTTAAAACAATTGAATTAATAAAAAATAAAATAAAAATCTACCCCCTCCTCTCTCGCCCTCTATCCACTTTACCCCCAGACATGATAACCCCACAATCCCTTTAACTGTTCCAACGACCCCACCACCCACCGCAACATCAATATCCAGAACTTATTTAAAGTTCTAAATCTTGTCTCTTTCCCCTCATCTTTCACACTGCAACCTTTTGAAAACTCAATGCGACCACTACAACACCCTTTCAACTAGTCAACTTAAGTTGTTTCCCTACATAGAAAATGCTTCACTGTCCCATTGACCCTCTCTGAAAAATTTCCTTTCCTCTCCCCACCCAGACTTCTGACACTTTCATTTGACCTTCACCCCTTTTACTGTCATCCTTTGCAATTTTTTTTTTATAATCAAATACAACACATCATGTAAATATTCATTATGTACATTTGCAAAACATTTCGTTTTCATTTGGCGTTCAAAATTATGTTAAAAAATTGGATGTTGATGTACTTGTTTTAATTGCAAATAAAAGTATTAAAAAAAAAATAAATAAAAAAATTAAGCAACATTTGACTTCTTCTCTTGCTCGATTTTTTAACATCGGAAATGTATGTAACAAGTACTGTTATAACATAAATTTTATCTACAGAAAAAGACACAAAAACATGACGTAAAACACGGAACATACGTTTAAAAAAACGTTATTGTTGAGGTATGAAATGATTAAATAAATAACGCCTCTAGGTACGTAAATCTCTTTAGAAGTCATCCATATATGACGTCCAAACATATTTTAAAATTATTTTGGACAACCTCCCTACAAAAGTCCACTTAATTCGCAAAAGTCTATTTTTTCAGATAACCAAAATATAATCTCGTATCAAAACATGTTAAGTTTTTTTCATTATCATCAATAGAACTAGACTTGACCAAAACATGAACAACCAAACGTCCTTGAGATATTAAAAAAAACAGACTGAATCAAGATATTATTTTCAACTAGTGGCTTCTGAAAACAAGGTTTCAAATAAAAGTCATTGACTGTGTTTATGAAAAATGGGCAATATATGTTGATTGAAAGGAAGATCACAATATTTTTAGGCAATTAAATCATTTTTATTTTGAGTGCTTGGTAACTCTAATTATCGATCATAGTAAACTGTACATGCCACAGTAGGGATTATTTTTCAAACTCACAGACACCATGTACTTCTAAACTGTGAAGACTACATGGTCCACTGAACCTGATCTCCATGTTTCATACATTGATAATGTGATGTCAAGATAAAGATTTGAAGTCAAAAGGCCATTTATATATTAATTAATTGTTTGATTTTAAGTATATGATTTGGTGGCTTTTTTCTCAACCTATTGGAGTCTAAAGATAGCTAGACTTACCAGGTATGTGTTGTTGTAATTGTAACAACTTGACCTACTTGACATACAACACCCATATACTTATTTTATATATATATTGCTATTTAGCAATGATTACATTGACTTTGGATCATTAAAAACTATTAATTAATTATGTTAATAAGCAACTAAACAAAGTAAATCATTTTGTTGTACCGTGTCATCTATCTACTGAAACAAAATGCGAGGATTATAGAATTTTTCCAAGTGAAGTAACTGTGTTTTTAATCTTACTAATTTTAAACAAAACACACTCTTGAGTTCACACTTTGATCAAACGAATGAAAGTTTATTGTCGATGTATAGTGAAATTGATGGATCCCTTACAGCTATGTTGCGCTCGATATGTTAGGGTGTATATATTTCAATTATACATATCGCTATTATGTCCTCATATATTACGGTGTATAATATATTTATCTACGTACGGCTGTGTTAGGGTGCCATTATATGTATGAATATAGACGACTAGGTTATGGTGACATATGTGTATATGTGTACGGCCTGCATAACATTTAAATTTGTGTGTTGAGGTGTAACATGTTAGCATGTGTATGGCCGTTTTACGGTGTAATATGTTTACATTGTGTACAACCTACTTAACAATGTTTTTGAAAGTTAAATATAAGACTTTACATTAAGACATGCTCCCCATGACAGACAGTAAATTGAAGACTTTACATTGAGACATCTTTACCCTGAAACAGACGGTTGGTTAGAAGACTTTACATTGAGACATCTTTACCCTGAAAGAGACGGTTGGTTAGAAGACTTTACATTTTGAAATAGTCATTCTGTTGCCGTTTCCAATTTATGGAATCATCACTGAAGTTGACTTTAACATTGGCGATTAAACCAAAACTAAATATATTTCTAAAAATTTGAGGATACGCAATTTCTGCCTTGGTTGAGGTAATGGTTAAGGAGCTTTCTCCTCCCCTAAATTTATATCACACCTCATTTTACCAAACGCCTCGCTCAAAATTACAGTAAAAAGGCGTTAATGTAATTAATTTATTTTTTTTATATTTTCCCGACTTAATTAAACTTTAATTAAGCTCGATTTTCTTGACAACGCAAATACAATTAAAACTCATTTTCTAGTTTTTATTGCAATAACGTTTGATTTATTTTTCTCTCTATCATCATCAATCCCTCCTCTTCTATCCCCTCCTCTCTCTAGATATGTCGTCATGTATGGACGATTCATTATATAGCTGGTACTCTTTTGTAAGCGAAAATTGATATGCATACAGCTAAATACATTACGTGTTCTACTTTTAATAGTGAAGCATAACAATACACAACATCAAAAAAGAAATAGCAATGTACATTATTATGGGTATTTTGTACAGAGTTTTCTGTTCTCAACATGTATTTTCTTTAAAAAGAATTGGGATATAACGCCCAACAATGATTCTGTACTAGTAATATAGATGTAACGATATCTTCGCCTGTCTTTTAAATGAGTAAGAATTAATGCTATTGTGTTTCTAGTTTGCATTTTTAATAGTATTTTAAACATTAAACAAATCACATCTATTTTTTTTTTGTATTTTATTTTAAACACTTTATTGTAAAATAGACGTCTAATTTTAAGAAAAATTAGAAAGTCACTTTAATTTTTTTTTTGCTTAGAATTTTTTTACCAAAGGGTCTATTTAATAGTTACTTATTTCCCTTGCACAATAACCAAACAAGAAAAAAAATATTGGTAAATATCAGCATCGGACAAATAAAACAAACACATAAAAACATATGGGCAACATTGTATCGAATCATATGAATACATTTAACATAAACTAATATATAAACGATGTAACAATGTAAGATACGTATGCGTTACTAAAAGAGATGGTCAAATGTAGCTCAATTTAAAGTTGTGCGTGTGTTAAATATTATGTTGATACACTCATGAATTAAGTTGTTGAAACTGTCATTTAAATTAGTGGTCGGAGTAGTCGAGTTACTTATTGCACCGATTCTCTTCTCGACATTTTGACTAAGATCAAAGTGTACTATCTGATATGGGTTATGTACGGAGTCAGGTAACCCATCTGACCTGAGTGGACGAATTGCCCCGTTCATTTTTTGGAAAAAAAAGGTATCATAATTAAATCATCAATTATTTTGAACGTCAGATAATATTAGTAAAATAGATCATAACTAATTTCGTATACAACAACTTATTATAAAATATATCCAATTAACAACACATTGCTACAAATGTAACGACAACATCAAACACAAATTAAACGATACTATTTACACGTATTTTTATTTAGTTTAAAATTAAGTTTTTCTGGTTGTTTGTTTACTTTTTTCCCATTTTGTACAGGTGTCTTTGTCTTTTTTGTCGGAATCTCTTTATAGGTTATACCATACAGGTAGGCCTATAATCTGTCTATTTTTGTGATTTTTGTGTCTTATGTTTTTGTTTTGCGTGTCTATCTACCTCGTCTCATGTTTTTCGATTACTCGACATTAATTTTACCTCCACAACATCATCCAAATTCCGTGAAGGTTTCAATTTACGTCTTCATTTCAGTGCAAAATGTTTAGTTATAAGCTGAATAGTTTTTAAAACATTTTTGTAATTGCAAAAATTGAAAGCCTTATATTTGAATTTAACATTTTTAAAGACAGGCAATACAATCTATTTAATGAATGTTTTCCTTAACATGAAAGTGTAAGTTAATTTTTTTAATACTTTTAGGCAACATTTGACTTGTTCTGGTGCTCGATTTTTTAACTTTGGAAATGTATGTAACAAGTACTGTTATCAAATAGCTTTTATCCGTAGCAATTGGCTCAAAAACATGAACTAAAACAAAGAACGTACGTTTTAAAATAACGTGACAAAATTGTAGTTGATGCTAACTAAAATATATATTGCTTATGTTCACTATCCCACCCCCCCCCCTCCTCTTAGTTTTTGAAAAGTATATGTCAGGGGTCGGCAACCTTATTAGACGGAAGTGCCAAAAGATACAATCTGCAAAATTTTCAAATTTTTAAAGAGCCATTAACATGCATATGAACCTCGGGGACACATCACAGTTGTGGGGCTGGGCCTAATGTCCAGAGTTTCTTTCATGTATCTTCTATGAGCGCCCCCACCCTCAGGAGAAAGTCTACCACTTATATAGAAAATATATAATTTTAACAGTGTCCCACCTCCCCCAGAAATTTTAGTACGCCCCTTCCGAAAATTACAAGTGCCGCCCCCCCCCCCCCCTTGGAGAAAAAAGTCGGGAAGAAATACTGCTAATGCCCAGCGGCATTCAGCTGTCCATATACGCTCTACTCCACCTATCGTTATTGTTTTTTATTTTGTTTAAAGTTGTTTCTGGTTAACAGTATACTATTTTTTAAGTTTTGACAAAAAAATTTATGGAACTGGGGAGCCGCATATTGACAGCAAAAGAGCCGCATGCACCTTAATAAATTTCATTTTCTCGCATTTGTCAGGTCCTTACAACCAATCAGTTATTTCAAATAGTTCCACTTTTGATATTTGTACATATCAAACTTAGTTTCACCACGTATTTGCCAAGATCATTACCGTAATACTTGTATGTAAATGTTGTTAATGTAAACCTCTGAATGCACTCACACACGTGTTGGCATTTGTTTACTGAAAATAAAAATAAAATATAAATAAATAAATAAACTTTTACATCAGACAAAACGGCGCTTCTTTTAGCCTCATTAAAAAATAATATCATTTTACAACAGAGCTATGAAAACTTAACCCATATTATCCCAAGGTCTCAAATTTTTATAATTTTTTGATATGATTTAGCTTTTGGGCACTGAATAAAGGAATGACTATGGATTTTTTTTTAAATCAATACTTTTTGAAAAATCGAATTTTTTAAAAAACGTCCCATAAATGGGACTCTAGCAACGAACGGCTCCATGTACATTTATTGAAGAAAAAAATCATTTATCACGAAATATGGCTAATCTCGCAAAAATTAAGCTGTATACTGATTTTGTATTGTTGGGTCAATGATTTCATTGTTTAGGGCAGCTAAAAATACTGATAATGTTCAATTGGGTTAGCCATACCATGGTCTAAAATGTAGAAATTATGTTCAAAAGTCTAGTTTTCTTTCAATCTAGCATCCATCAAAGTGAACAACACTTGGAAATAAGTAAAGCTGTGACTAGTACATCTAATTATACACACATGATCACAATTATTGTTATTATTCATCGTAAATGTAATATAATTAAATATTAAAAATTGATTTTTTGGGGGTGCGTACTTGAAATTTGCAATGGGGGGGGGGGGGGGGGGGCTTAAATTTCCGGGGGAGGGTGGACACTGATAAAAGTATGTTTTCTATATAAATTCCATTTTGTTCTGTGGGCAGAGCCCCCCCCCCCCTCCTGCCTGGAAGAAACTCTGCCCTCAGTGAATTTGCAAATGACGATCCGGTCCAGTCCCAGATGTCATCCAGCCAACTTCTCTTTTGTTACCCTCCCTATCCCCCCCCCTCATAGGTGTACATCAGACATCTTATTTCTAGGGCCCGGATCCGACTCTGGGGGCCTGTATTGAGTGTTCATGGCTCTCATTCATGTATGCACCTCACTATTCGAACAGCTCCCAATCTAGCACCAGCAATCCCTTTGCAAAGCCTAGTAAAAGTTAACAAAGTAAAACTGGTATTTGGAACCTTTGGAGGGGAATATTATTGGGGCATGACAACAGTATACAGCTAATTCACATTTCTGTTATATGTAGCTTGAGCTCTCTTATATGAAGAGTGTTAACCAACCCCCATGACTGAATCGTTTCACATAAATCTTGACCTTTGTTATTAGTCTGGTTTGTTATAATTTTAATATCACGCACTAGTAAATTTACAGCAATACTAAATTAGTTTATATTCAAAGGTATTAAATACATCAGTTAGTGTAATTCTGAAAACTTAAAAAAAATGTAAGTTTTTCAATATTTTCAATTTTTTCATACAATAATATATAAGTAAATATAGGTCAAGGTCATAATTAAATATCTATAAATACTAATTGACACCCCAAAGTCAAAAGTTAACAAAGTCAACAATTGTTTCACCATAAATAACCATTTAACATAAACATTTGCATCTGTGTTTCTCGCTAGTGTCCAATAAATGTTACTTTTTGTGTAACAATCTACATAAATATAGGTCAAGGTCATAATTAAATATATATAAATACTACTTAACACCCCAAAGTCAACAGTTAACAAAGTCAACAATTGTTTCACTATAAATAACCATTTAACATAAACATTTGCATCTGTGTTTCTCGCTAGGGTCCAATAAATGTGACGTTTGTGTATCAATCTACATGGGGCCTTTCGTTGCTAGCGTCCCACTTATGGGACGCTTATTGTACACTTGATATAACAAAGTAGTTACAAAAATGTGTTACTCTTAATTTTTATCAGATAGTAATATGGTACTGCTACAAGTTTCAAATGTATTTTGCACTTAAAATGTTAATATTTTAGAAGATATGCATTTTCCTGTGCGCATGTTTTCTTTTTTCCGCCATTTTGACAAGTCCTGCAAAGCCGGCGCTATAACATTTTCTAAATTATTTTTTTGCTCAAAACACACACAAATTCAATAGTCTAACCATTTTCAAATGCAAAGAAACATAATTTGTGTTTTTACTAGTTTTTAATGAATTTTAGCAATTTTTTTACAAGCGTCCCATAAGTGGGACGCTAGCAGAATATGGGTTAAATGATCTCATATAACGTTAATTGGAAAACTCTAGTATGACCCTAAAAATAAATACATTAAAAAAATACTAAGACACGCATAATCAATTAATATACCAATTAATAGTTGCAAACTGTAATAAACAGAAGAAAGTATTGATACGTTATTTTATTTTAATTGTAAATCATAGTAATAGTAGATTATACGTATTCTTTTTTCTTAATAAACGGATTTTAGGAATGATTACACTAACTTTGGAGCATTTAAACAAAAATAATAATGTTTTGTTCTTTTAGATTAAAAATAACCCCAATAATTATGGTAAGCAACTAAACAAAGTCAAGCATTTTGTGTTATCTATTTACTAAAACAAAATGCTTGGGGTATTGATTTGTTCCCATTGAAGTAACTGTGTTTTTAATCTTACTAATTTTAAACAAAACACACTCCTGAGTTCACACTTTCATTTTAAACAAATGTAAGTTTATTGTCGATGTATAGTAACAATGATGGATCACATACAGCTATTGGCTACCCGCTGTGTAATATGTTTACAAATGTACATCTGTTAGGGTATACTATGTATACATATGTACAACTATGTTAGGATGGAATATGTGTATATGTGTACGGCCTGCATAACATTTACATGTGTGTATTACAGTATAGCATGTTTAAATATGTACAACCTACCAAACAATGAAATTTGAATAGAAGACTTTATATTTAGACATGTTAACACTGACGGAGACAGTTCAATAGAAGACTTTACATTGAGATATGTTCACACTGATAGAGACTGTTGAATAGAAGACTTGATATTGAGGCATTTTCACCCTGGCAGAGACAGTAACTAGAAGTCGTTACATTATGACATAGTCAGTCTGTTGGTGTTTCCAATTAATGGAATCATTACTGAGGTTGACTTTAACATAAGCGATTAAACAAATAGTAAACACATTTTAAAAATATGGGATGCAGATAGGCAACTTCTGCCTTTTTGTTGTGGTCATGGATGATACTTGCTTCCTCCTCCATTAAAATGATATCACACCTCATTTTACCAAACCCTTCCCGCAAAATAACATTACACAGCCGTTTAATTTGTTTGTTTTAAAAATTTTTACTTGGTAGCGTAGGTCAACTAGACATTGGTCAAGTAAATGTCGACTCGTCTGATAGAAGTTATGTTGATTTACCTGGGACCAAAAACGGAATTTCTGAAACAAAAAGGCTTATTCCAGAAGCTGGAGTTGAAATTGTTAATGGAAACGATCGTGGCCATGGTTGATGATTTATTCAACTATTTTCAGCAGATACAAGCATCAAGGACTCGCAAGATTCTCATCCAAGTTTCAATGTCATCATTTTTATTGTTTACTTTTTTTAGTATAGTTATCAAGTCATGTATGATTTATCATCCAGACCATCTTAAATTATTTTTAAATTCTCGGAAGATTTGAGTCTTGCTCACTCGTGCAGAATGTCAGATGTTTTATATAATTGGACTTAACTCTGGAGAAATCTAATGTTTAGACTATTAGCAAACTTGATATGTTCACTGAGTGAAGCCAGATTTTAAAGTATTGGTCTTATTGGTTTTAAAATCGTGTTCATTGTGCATTTTATGCTTACAAATTTCCAGCTTTGAATAAACACAACACATTATAAAAAAAAAATACAATGAGTGACCCATTATTACTATTTTAAAATGTTAAAAAAAAACAAAGAATTAAATAGAGAAAATGTGTCTACCTTATGGTAAGTGATACAATGAGGAAAAATAAGTGTTAAACACCGAATGTATTTTTAAAACAATTATAATAATTTAACTTGACCATTGTTATTAACAAAAAAAAAGTTTCTGCATACGTTCTACCGTATTGTTATTGTTATTGTGATTGTTGTATCGTATGTTTTTGCTTAGCCTTTCTATCTACCTAGTCCCATTATTTTCGATTTCTCTGCATTAATTTTACCTCCACAACATCTTTCAAATCCCATTAAGGTTTTAGTTTGTCTTCATTTCATTGTATGTCGGTGGTAGGGAATTCATGTCTTGCGTATGTGATCGCTTTCTTGGCCCTCGTGATTAGCATGGGAATCCTTTTATACACACATCCTGTCTAATACTTTCTAGCATAGGATCCATACTAAGGTTATTTAGTAGCAGGGATAGCGGACAGCCTTGACTAACTGAATTTTTATCCGTATGGCTTTGTTGGGTGTATTTTTTATAAGAAGGCCGTTGTGTGCATCTGCGTTGATGGTTTTAATCCATGTTTTTAGGTAAGGTTGTATGCACACATTTTTTTTTCCTTAGCAGTGTATCATCAACTGTATTGTATGTTTTCTATTGATCTATACTATCGGTTGCCAGCTATATGTTTATATTATATTGTCTCTCAAAAGATGGGTGCGATTCTGGATGTTCCTCCCTAGGATGCTGTAGTATTGGTCTCGGTGAATTATATCCTTGATGTACTTTCCTAGCTAGTGTTTTCGTTAATACTTTATAGCTGTAGGGATATGGGTCTATACTTTTTTAAAATGATTTGAACATTGGCGTGTATAATGGTTTGTGTCCGTATAAAGTCACTAAGTCAATCCAGCTCTGATATTAGAGCATTTTTAAATAACCTCATTGTATTAAAAAAAATGGCAAACATTGGGTATAATTATTTTTTTAATAGATCATGCTTGTTTTATCAAAATCAGTGTTAGTTGAAAGACAATTAGCGTAATATGATGTTAGGAAAACATGACTCAGATAAGACAGTGCATATACATAGATGGAACAAAAATACGAGGAAATAAAAAGGTATTTTATGTAGTATAAATGGCAAGGTGACGGTGTAGTCAGATGATAGAGTATACGCCAAGAGTTAGAATCACAGCTACATATTTCGACGCCCAGGGCGAACTATCGATGTTGTACTCCCGTCCATTGTGTATATTTAAATCATCCGTAACAGCCACATTTTGTGATTTTTTTTTTGAAAAACAGTGAGGAAAAAAAAGGATGAAACAGTTCTAACCCCACGACTGTTGCATGTTCTGTTCTTAATGCTGACAGCCATTTACTTTTCTTATGTGAACACTTGCCTTTCTCATAATGTAAGTTGATCTTACATTTTATTATAGTTTTGATTTTACCAATAAACATGTTTATTTACCTATAGTAATTACCTCCCTCTGTTAAATGCAATATTTAATGTCTTCAAGGGAGACAATGCAAATCTGCCACAAATAAAAAGCCGAGTAAAATATACGAAATTGTGTAATTAAGCACCTTTCAATTTAAAAACAGAGTGTAATATTTTATAGACCATAATAGTTTTATACAAAGAACTTCAAAATGTTTAGTTTTAATTCGTGTAATTATTAAAACAGTATTGTAATTGCAAAAATTGAAAGCCTTATATTTGTATTTAACATTTTTAAAGACTTGCAATAAAATCTAATAAAAATGTTCTGCAATCGTTTTATTGTGAGTTACAATTTTTTTTTCTCTAATACATTTATATCAGTATAACAAAGGCCTAGGGAACAGAGCCATAAAATGTCAGAACCAGATAACCCTTCTAGTGATGCAGTTGAAGAAGTGGAAGAGGAAGATCATGCCGAAGAAATAGGGGAAGGAGGTGATAGTCAGGCAATAGCAAATCAGTTGATGAAAAACCCCGGTGTCTTAGCAGCACTTCAAGATAAGCTGTGTTCTATTGTTGGTTCTCCGTCTGGTTATATTCAGAGTTTACCCAAGGAGGTCAAACGACGTATCAAGGCTCTTAAAAAGCTACAGAATGAGGTTATTAATGTTGAAGCTGAATTTTATAAAGAGGTCAATGCCTTGGAATTGAAATATGCACCGAAGTACTCACAGTTGTTTGAAAAGAGAAAAGAAATCTTAACTGCTAGTAGAGAGCCCACTGATGAGGAATGTGATTGGCCCAGTGAGGAAGAAGAAGATGATGAAAAGGATGAGGAAGGAAAAATAACTCCCGCTTCTCAACAGGGAGAACTAAAAGATAAGCTTTGTATTGAGGGTGCCAAAGAAGCCGGAGGGGATAGTGAGGAGAAAAAACAAGAGGATGTTAAAGGTATTCCCAGTTTTTCGTTAACAATATTCAAGAATGTAGATATGCTTTCTGAAATGGTACAGGAACATGATGAACCAATTTTGACACATTTACAAGATATCAAAGTTATTATACATGATAAAGACCATGTAGGTTTCACATTAGAATTTCATTTTGAGCCCAATGAATACTTTACAGACCCAGTACTAATTAAACTTTATGAAATGCGCTATGAACCAGGCCCTCAATATCTATTTTCTTATGAGGGTCCAGAAATCATTAAGTGCACTGGGTGCAATATTAACTGGATCAAAGGGAAGAATGTCACTGTGAAACAGATAAAAAAGAAACAAAAACATAAAGGAAGAGGTTTAACAAGAACTGTTACAAAACAAGTTCAAGCAGATTCTTTCTTTAATTTCTTTAACCCACCTGCAGTTCCTGAAGGTTCAGAGTCAGAGATGGATGAAGAAGTAGAGGCCTTATTGGGTGCTGATTTTGAGATTGGCCATTTTATAAGAGAGAGGATAGTGCCTAGGGCAGTTCTTTTTTTCACTGGAGAGGCCATAGACAATGATGATTATGAGGATGATGAAAATGAGGAGGGTGAAGATCAAGAATATGATGAAGAAGCAGATGCAGATTTCAACCCTGATACCCATGGCAAACCTAATGAATGCAAACAGCAATAGAACTGTGAATGAATGGGCTACTAGTTTTAAAGAAAATTGTGATACTCAACCAAGACGAAACACAAACTTCACAATTACTTCAGACATAAAAGATGTCCAATGACTTGCTCCACTTTGTGTTTACTTCCAGATAAAATCTTTAAATTTACATAAAAACAATAGTTTGTTATTTTTATCATGTTGTCTGGTTTTTAAATTTGGTGCTGCTTTTTCATTGCATTGTTGCAAGCAAATACATTCTAAATATCTGTAGAACCTGTTATTAAAGTATATTTTCTGAAAAAAAAAATACATTTTACCCAACATTTGACTTGTTCTCCTGCTTAATTATTTTGGTTCATGAATGTATGTTACAAGTACTGTTATAAAATAACTTTTATCCGTAGAAAATGACACAAAAACATGGCGTAAAACACGGAACATACGTTTTAAAATAACGTACATTGTTGAGGTATGAATTGATTAAATAAATAACGCCTTCGGGTACGTAAATCTCTTTAGAGGTTATCCATATATGACGTCCAAACATTTTTTTTTAATTATTTCCCCCCCCCCTCCAAGTCTATTTTTTTCAGACCCTCCCCCCCTTTCCCCCGTGTGGACGTCATAAATGGATGACCCCTTACATTCCCAGTTGTATTACATTTTCTAACTAATTTCAAAGTGCACATATTAAAGTCCTGGTACATTAACAACATCCTCTCGGTAAGCTCGCTTTCATGATTTTATAAAATAGAAGTTGAAATGTTAAAAATACTTGGAAACCCAGCCATGTTGCTTGCATCAAAAACTACGAGACTACAGTAGCGTAGCGAGGGGGGGGGGGTGGGACATATGTCCCCGGGCGCCGACCTTAGGGGGCGCCAAAATGGGTTGGAAAAATAAATTGAAAGGTTGAGGGTGGTGTAAATCGAAAGTTTGAGGGGGGAGGAGGTGCAAATGGAAATCTCGAGGGGGGGGGGGGGGGTGTGCAAATCGAAATCTAGAGGAAGGGGGCAAATCGAAAAGTTTGTCCCCGGGCGCCGGGAAGGGTCGCTACGCCTCTGCGAGACTAGCACGTGAAAGGTGGGGGTCGTAAAATACTTTGTTGATCACTTCCCCCCTCTGTTGGCTCTGATCTGTATATGATGTAGGAAGGTGAATATGAACATGATACATTTTAGAGAGCATCAACTGCAACGTTCTCCTAGCTGTTTAAAAACTCTAAGTATTGTGTTTGTGGCCGTGTTTTTATCTAACTTTCTTTTGACAAATGTTAATGTATAACTGTACTTGTTACATAGATAACAGAAATATAACCTCGTATCAAAACAGGTTATGTTTTTTTCATTATCATCAATAGAACTAGACTTGCCCAAAACATGAGCAACCAAACGTCCTTGAGATAATTCAAAAAACAGACTGGATCAAGATATTATTTTCAACTAGTGGCTTCTGAAAACACAGTTTCAAATAAAAGTTATTGACTGTGTTTATGGAAAATTGACAATAGATCTTGATAGAAATGAAGATCACAATATTTTCCGGCAGTTTAATAATTTTTATTTTGAGTACTTTGTAACTCTAATTATCGATCATAGTAAACTGTACATGCCACAGTAGGGATTATTTTTTAAACTCACGGATACCATGTACTTCTAAACTGTGAAGACTACATGGTCCACTGAACCTGATCTCCATGTTTCATGCATTGATAATGTGATGCCAAGATAAAGATTTGAAGTCAAAAGGCCATTTATATATACATGTGACAAGAATTCAATACTGGCTACAATGCAAAACCAAACTTGAATATAGGCAATTGATAGCAAGAGCTCACATTTAGGGATTACATCGAAGAAATATCACCTCAAGACCTGGTCGTAGAGGCAAGAATTTCACTTCAACCCCACCAGAAGTTGATCAATCAAAGGAAGAAAAACGCAGGAGATATGCACAATGGACAATAGAAAAAATTTAACCTGAGTACCCCAAAATATGGAAGATGATTGTGAATTCATTACTATTGGGCTAAAAATATAATATTTGATGAAAGGTGGAAAGCCTACGAAGGGGTTAATTTTTCAAGATGACCGCCGTTGTCCTAGTTACCAGGATTGTTTCACCGCCTTTTTATAGTGAAAATGCGTATGCAGATGTAGGCCTACCTTTAAAAAGCTGTAAAGAAATAATTGTTTTATAATTCGCATTTTTTTTTACCGGCGCCTACCCACAATGATTAAAATATTTTTAAAAAAATGATAACATTAATTGGTATTAAGAGACGCTTAAGCAAATTTACATAATCTAACTAGATCTACAAAACACAGACACAGCGTGTGAAGCCACTGACATTGTAATGACAGTAGAATATTAAGGACATGGATTGTTTTTGTTTGGAGAGTAAAAGCTGTATCGTCTGCGAAGACTAAAATTGTTTTGTTCGATAAGTTTGGTATGTATATTGCTCTGATGTATGTATTGTACCTAATGCTTTATAAGATGAGTTATAATGCGACTGCAAGTATGTAAAGGGATGTGAGGTGGTGGGGGGGGGCATTGTCTAATTAATTTTAGGATCTATCAGTAGGTGGGTGTGTGGTTTGTAAAATATAATCTTTATCCAAATTGTTTTGTTTAATAATTGTGTGAAGATATGTGTGCGCTACTCGGTGGAAATTTTTCTCCTGCTCTAAGATGAGTATGCATGCTGGGGTGTTTTTATCGTGTGTACACTGAATAATATCTCTGATTAGGTAATTGTGTGTGTTCCTCCCTGTGATATTGCATTGTTGGTCAACATGAATTAACTGTATAATTGTATAGTAGGATGTTAAAAATATAAGTAAGTCTATAAATGTGGGTTAAATTAGGGTCAGTCTGGGATTTCCGGAGAAATGTTATAACAGATGTGTTAACATTTTTATCGCACCGTTCAAACAGGAAAAAATTTCAATGATGGCTACACCAGGGGTCGGCAACATTTTGAAGCGGAAGAGCCAAAAGTTACAATTTTCAAAATTTCCTTGGTTTTAAAGAGCCACAAACATTTTTTTTATTTCAAATATTTTATTTTTTTATTAAGATTATTAGTATTTGTGCAAGGAGCTGGAGAGCCGCATTTTGATATCAAAAGAGCCGCATGCGGCTCGCGAGCCGCAGGTTGCCGACCCCTGGGCTACACGAATAGGGTTCTATCAGTTGTGAAGTTTTTAAAATTAATCTACACGCAGAGGTGGACAATTAAATCAATCAATTAGACTTCATGAAATGTCTTTTAAATGTGTAACACATATCGCAACTGTGTTTAAACCATAATGGCATAGCCTTTTTATATAGAAATCAAGGACACATATTAAGGTTTTTATCACTTTTCAATCAAAAATATAATATGTTAAAGATTGTATGTTTTTAGAAACAAAACATTGCGTCCCTTTTATTTGGATTATTCCCAATTCCTTAAATATACTTAATTTGTCAATTAAACAACAAATTATTTCCCTTCAAACTTTCAAAATATGAATTAATTTTTTTTTGTGAACTAAAATAACAACATGTAAACTGCAGTAAACCTAATCTAGTATACACATTTAAAATGAGCTAAAATAGAAAACATCTAACCATGTAAAATATGCATCTGCTACTTTGGGAGCGGGTCGGATGTAGCTCAATATAAAGTTGTGTGCGATTCAATATGGAAGACCATATGTTGATACAATCCTCAATCAAGTTATTGAAACTGTCATGTAAAGCATTCATCACACGTGTCTGAGAAGTCGAGTGATTGATTGACCCATTTAAATTCTCGGCCTTTTGGCTAAGATCAACGTGGTCTATATCACACGGGTTCTGTACGGAGGTCTTAGCTGTGGCCGCAGCGTTTCCTAATGTTAGTCAGGTACCCATCTGAGGTGGGTAGACATAAGGACGTCCTACATATATGACATAATGTTTGGTTAACTTAATTGTCAATTCTGCTACATTGAAACACATAGGTGGTCAACTCGCTAGTTGTTTGGAAAATATACATTGATGCTATTATTGTGTTTCATATAAACAATAAACCTCGGTATTTAAATTGTTTTTTCATACATTAGTGTACATGTTTCTTGCACAGATTCTTTCAAACGTATTAAAACAACAAATATATTCGAAAAAAAAAACATGCTGAATACTAAAAGTACAGCACTGTAAACGATAGGCCCATGTTTGAGATTTTAAAAATAAAATAAGACAACAGACACAAGACATAGGCAGGACAGAAGTAAACACATGTCTGTAGACAACTATATATAAAACAACACACGCATGGCTTAGGTGGCAAACTAAAAAAAAACTATTTTATTTTCTATCGATTAAGCTAATCAGAGATATTTTAATTGTATTTTAACAAATGTTTCTAACGGTACATTTAACTAATCTTTCTATCGCCCTAATTTTATTGCATATAGCCTATTTTGTCGATGGTCGATGTTATGATAATACGTTATGGAACAATATGTTAAATACGACTAAGACTGGATTAACATAGTCAATGATTAATTTAATTGGTGAACAACTCGGATGTACGGAGTGAGTTTTACCAGCAACACGGTGCAACTGCTTAGATCAACGTGATCCTTAAATTTGTACTTTGAAAATCTTAACAATTTTTTTTGCGGTAGTAAAAATAAAAAATCTGCTTCTTTCGTTTGAAGCTGCAAAGCTAGACATATCATTGTTCTAAATGACCTCGGTCGAATAGATTTGCATAATGCATATTTTAGGAATACAGTAACATTCGAATTGAAAGAAAGAAAAAAAAAACAGTTTTTAATACGTTAAAACAAATGTTGATTAAAAATGTCTATGAAATAAAAGTAGTACAGCTATCAAATTTTAACTGATTCAATTAATCGATATAAGGAAAAAGGAACAAAAATATACGATTTTTTTTAAACATCACGTACAGGAGAGCTAAGTATAAATGTCTTTCACTGTTTGTCTTTTTGTTCAGTCTAATAACTTGGTTATTGCAATGCATGCCAGGAACCCATCGAGTTTAGGAGATCCGAACACAGTCAAACACAGTCCACACAGCATAGAAAACTTCCAACCATCATCATTTTCCCTTGTTCAGGAAATGATATGTTCTATTTATTATTGAGAATGCACCGTTATAAAAAAAATGGGTGCTCATAGGTAAATATTTTATTTCGATTGAGATTTTTAAACGGGCGTTTTAAAATTACTTCCCATATTCTTTTCCCAAAAAAATCAAGGGAGACAACACAGAAGCACAAAACATTTATTAATAGCTAAAAAACCCAGATTAAAAAAAATACATGTTAATACATTTTTTAGCAGTAATTTAAGATATTATTAAATGATTAAATATAGTTAGTTGATATTTAATGTTGAATTAACAATATTTATATAATTAGAAAACGAAAACCTTGAGTTTTTTAAATTGATTTCAAAAACATTCAAATCATTCAGGTTAATTAATAGTCATGCGCAGTTTCGTAGCTTAGGCTATATTATTTGATTTTTTTTGTAATGACAAGCAAATCTGTATGTAATGTGCCTAAATATGTATCTAATGTGCATACATCTGCTTTAAAATACTATGAGCTAAATGATTAATCTGAGGCTGTTAATTTCTGACATAAGCAAGTGCTAATCAAAAGATATTTTTTATTACGTAAGTCAAGCTACTTGTACAGATGGGGGGGGGGCTGTTATTATCTATGGCCACTACCTGTTGCGTGATGCAAATATTGACCCGTGCTTAAACTCGACAATACGATTAAAAAGACTCAGCTGTTTACTCGACTACACAATGTTTCAATTTAATGCCACATCGAATCATAGTAAACACAATCCACGATAATAACAGTTTAAGATATATGAAACATATAACACGTCCAACACACGATATACCTAACTCATGACATGTCTAAATCCGGATGTTCAAACTTACACTATACAAAACTCAAGATTTAACAACCTCAGAATATGTCCAACTCATGATATACCCACCAATGGTAGCCACTAGGACTGAAGCCCCTATAATCCCTTCCATTCTCCCACAATACCTCTCCTTGTTTATGTTATATGTTTTATATGTTTTCTAAGCTTTAAACTAATAATGCTTTATCGATCACTTAGATTCACTTACTCGATACACTCTTAAAATCAAATTTAAATGGAGATCTACAGCCAGTAGTGAGGGTGGGGAAAAGCAGTACCACCAATTGTGAGAATGGGGGGGGGGGGTAAATGGAGATCTACCGCCAGTAGTGAGGGTGGGGGAAAGCAGTACCACCAATTGTGAGAGTGGGGAAAAGCAGTACCACCAATTGTGAGAGTGGGGAAAAGCAGTACCACCAATTGTGAGGGTGGGGAAAAGCAGTACCATCAATTGTGAGAGTGGGGAAAAGCAGTACCACCAATTGTGAGAGTGGGGAAAAGCAGTACCACCAATTGTGAGAGTGGCGGGGGATTAAGATGATGAGAAGATCCAACACACAGTCCAAGTCAAAATAGAATGTTCTTTATTAAAATGTACACAATCAACTTCCTACCTATCTAACTAACCTATAGTATACACTATCTACTTACACTAGCTAACTATAACTTCTATCTAACAGCACACTCTATCTAACTGTACCCTCCCATGTCCATCCTAACACTATCTACCTCTAACTCTCTACCTAACTCTATATTTCTCTGACTGTTCTCCTACCCTACATATCTCTACTTACACTAGCTAACTCACCCCATGCGGATCATCTCAACGACAGAATCGTTGAGCCTCTCTCCGACTGTGTCGCTGAGAATAAAACCCTTTGGTGGTTTCTCAGTCAACACTGTCGTTGAAAATAAAACAATAATTAAACATGCTCTCCACATTTAGGAAAGCATAAACTGTAGGTGTTTTGAAGCTAATATTCCAGCCATTTTGTTTTGACGAGAGCTAGTCCAGATCTAGACTAGATCTACTTGATCAACGATTTACACTGATGTAAAACCTACGTAAATCAAATCTACAAGATCAGGATTTACATTTAGATCTAGAAATCTACATTATTGACTAGAGAGAAAAAGTTAAAAGTATGCCTAGTGCGTCGAAAGTAAATGATAGAATCTAGATCTAGAAAATCTAGATCTAGTAATTTTTCAGTAGCACGGCACTAGCTAGATCTAGTCTAGATTGACTAGATAGAAAGATAATTATTTCTGTGGCATAGCTGTCCTTTAGCATTTAGGATCTAGATCTACTCAATTTTAAATCTCTTCTATTTCAAATTGTTTGTAGATCTATAATAATCTATATCTACAAGATTAGGCTTAGGTCTAAAAATATACTAAAGTTAAAGCTACACAAGTACACATCATTCCTAAACTTAATGCCATTAATGGCTAAAATTCACTGAGCATTGTTGCACTTAAGACTTAAACGTAAGGCCTAAATAAATACTAAATAAAATTATTACGTTAGCTTAATTTTCGTGACAGCTTTTCTCTTCTTTTTTGCCATGCTTAATAGTTAATTTAAGTCACTTTCATGTGCTGGTAGCTTAAAATAAAACTTGTTTAGGAAGTTTATTTCTTTCTCCCTTTCATAATGCTGCAAATATGAGTAAGACGCTTATTATTATAATTAAATAGCTGCGATAAATAATCATTTGCATCTTTTTGGGGGTATTTCTTTTACATGAACTGTGAAATACGGTATCTCAAATTTTGCGCGTAACTCAAAGCGAAATATTACTCGCTCAACTGCTCGTATTTAAAAAAATCTGGTATGTCGAGGCACTAGAATGTTGAGGTACCACAGGATCTACTATGTATTGAAAGAAAACATAAATTAATTATAGAATAATAGGCAAATATAGTAATAAAGTAGGCCTTATAGCTTTAGATTTTATTCAGCCTACTAATAAATAATTAAATAGGCCTAAAGTAGTACTAGATATTAGTTAAATCACTAGTATTGTGTAGGGTTATTTTTATTAAAAAAACAGATCACATCTTATACATTAAGGCGGGCTCAATAAAATAAAAATAATTTATTTAGGACCTAGGCCTATCTTTTGGAGATCTAAAATTCTAAATGAAAAATAAATTATTAATTAGACCAACAATAGGCATAGTATGCTAAATCTATTTTAGTATTTAAATTTAAGGCTCGGCCATCTACTAAAAATTTTATAAATGTCATAAAATGGCCTACTTAATTATAATTACTAATTACTGTTAGGCCTAAGTTTAAACTAGAGATAGCCTATTTTATTAGTAGAAAAAGTATTAGTCATAGTTAAGATGGTATAGCCTTATGTAAATTAATGTAATCAGTGTTAGATATTATGATATCGATCAAGCAATTATTATATAATATCGGAAAGGGGCCTAGCACTCTCTTAGTCATTAGTCTATTAGGTCTTACAAGTAGTTTAGCCTATTTATATATTAGCCTATAGGGCCTATAGGCTGTTATTTAAATTAGGCCAAAGGCTTATTAGGAAAAGGCTTAATAGGCTTTAGTTTTTAATTAGGCAACAAGGCAGAGGCTTATTGTTGCTTATAGATTTAATTTGAAATTATTATGATATACGCTACTCTGCGACTATCACTATAGACTGCTATAGAGTATATTATAGCCTAGGCCTATCTAAATAAAATAATTCAACTCACTTAGCTTACTATAATTTTTAAAAATGTTTAGTTAAGTATTCAGCTCTCTATGTCAGCTAAGGCCCATAATTGTAATTATCCTACTGTTAGATCTATTAATTATTTAATAATTAGTAGGCCTAATTATAGGAATTAGGTCTGATACATTAAGTCCTATACATTGGTCGTAGAGTAATACTATTGGGCTAGTAATTATATACAATATCTATACAAGCCTACTTATTGTTAATTTGGAAGTCTTTGCATTGACCTTAGTTTTCAGATGTAGCAGCCTAATTTTTATCAGATTATACCATAAAATCAAAAGTAGACTTGTAGATCTTTTTAAAACAAGGCATGAAATATTAATTTAAATAATATAAATTAAACAAATAGCCTAAATAACAACTACACAAAGTTAAAGTCATAATAACTTTTTATAAAGGTATCTTGAATTTCAACTGGAGGTAGTTTTGATAAATATTAGTATTCTGAACATTAAAATAGGTAGACTTAACATACATTTGTTCTGAAAACATATTTAGAAATTGGTTTTAAAAAATGAGGTTAGGATTGGAGTGATAACTAGTTGAGGATTAGATATGATATTCATTGTGTTTATCCATGTTGTAATTTCTCTTTTACAGGTTCATCCAAAAAAAAGGGAAGATCTGATTTTTACCAGTAATTAGACTACAGCATACTAAATGACACAAGATGTTCTTTCTCTATTACCTCTTACATTTGACATAAAAGTAGGAAAAGGTATGACAATTATTAATAAGCTGCTTTAAATTTTATTATTTGTTTTTTTATAACTTAATTGTACCATTTTTATTTCCAATAATGATAAATATAATTTAGTGTCATTTATATTTTAAAATATTTATATTATACTAGATATAATTTACTTCTATAATATTACTATCCAGGTTTAACAGTCTATGCCTACAACATAGATCTCCAGGACTAAAAGTACACAAAATGGCAATCAGTATATCACAAGTGTAATAACACATGCATCTAATCTGCTTCAGTGGCGAGAACTGGGTGAATCCTCTCAAACATTAATCAGGTAAGTTATCACAAGTTTGCTTTGGTTTATTTTGAACATGTTGATTGAGATAGATTTTTATTTGTATAAATATTGTATTTAAAAAAATATTTTACCTAGTAAAACCAAGTCAGTGGTGATGATTGATACAATATCATTATGTATTTTTTTAAATATTTGTTTTGCAAAATATGCTGATTTGCAGGAAGGATATATATATATATATATATATATATATATATATATATATATATATATATATATATATATATATATATATATATATATATATATATATATATATATATATATATATATATATATATATATATATATATATATATATAACAGTATCATTTAGTGGTTTGTCTTACAAATTTGAATTATTTACTTAATCTGTCTTAACTGCTCAACAGGAACTAGGCATACCTAATGAGCGTCAAGCTGATACAGTAGATGTACAGAAGAGTTTATACACAAGGTAAATATTGATAAATTTTAAGTTTTCTTTTTTTAAGGATACATGTAGTGTTTTGGGAGAAAGGAATTAAATTATTTAAATTAGGCCTAATAGTTTATTTCTCTAGCTTATGTTTCACTTAAAATAACTTAAATTTTTCCCCCTTTATCACTAAAGCAAAATTTTATAGATATCTATGCCATGATTCATCTCATTCAATCACTTTTTTCTTGTTTTGTTTTGATGTATTAAACTAATTTAAACTAAAGATTTTTTTTTGCTAATTTTATTATTTCAGATGGATGATTAAGAAAATCATTTTGTTTTGTTTCAGGAAGTGAAAAGTGATGTAAAAGGCAACTAATACTTCCATCTACCATAGTTAAACAAGAATCTGCAAATGGTGATAATTGCAATAATCTTGATATATTAATGTTTGGCTTTATAATTATATGCAATTGTTTCATAAATAAATTATTTCTCAAAATTTGATGTTTTTGGTTTTCATACTTTGTACATAAGATGCAAGTGATTGAAAGCTGAAAAGTGTTGTATGTAGTTATAGTATTCCCAGCACAAGTTGACATTAAAACAGCTGAAGCCCTTTAAAAAAATAAAATAAAATTATCTAGGAATGCTGTTTCTATTAGCTGAGCATATATTTGGAAAAGAACTTAATTGTTTACCAGAGAATACTGTGACCCAGTTTGTACTCCAGGCAAAAAGTGTCTATGGTTAATATTATTAAGTTAAAGAAAAGTATCAAACAAACAGGATAATATTAATAAGCAAGACCTCCACACTAGAGAAGTATGGAATGAGTGTTGCATGGAATTCAAATCAACTTTGATGTTGCTAATTGCTACACTGGCCATAATTGGCCTACATTGATTTTTGCTGAGGTAGGCAACTGTTTTTGTTTAACTTTAGATGTCGACTAAATAAAGAAGAAAACTGACACGCCAATACCAAAATCAAGAACTTGTAAAGTTCGTGGTTGCTAAACCGAGAAGTCCTGAGTTCAATCTCCCGTGTAGATGAGGCTCTATAGTTGGGGATAGCAACCTATCTTGGGGATACAACACTTGTTCTTGGATTGTCAAAAGATAAGAAAAGAAATCCAGAAAGAAAAGCAGCTGAACGAAGAAGAAAAAGGCTGGATATATTCGGTATCAACTGTACAATTTTAACAGACACACATTTCAAACTACACATGCATTTCAATGACAAAGTTCAGTGAAGCCATAATGTTGAGTTTGACTGAATGAAGAACGATATTGTTATTTCAAGCAAAGTTAAGGTTTATTGTCTTAAAGACATTGTCGTGGATTGATTTAGACTAAGACTTCCCTGTTAAATAAGCCGACAACGATGGCTCTTTTTATTTCTCGTCTTTGATGTTGCTTTCAAGAACTTGTATGAGATTAGATTACCTACATACATAAGGCTACACAGTTTGGAATCTTGGCTTTCTAATAGTGGACCTGGCTACATGACATTACCCCCACCCCGTCAATTACCCCCCCCCCCCGGAGGAGACCCCCCCCTCCCGTATTTACCCCCCGGGGCAATTACCCCTTGTCAATAACCCCCCTGGAGAATCCCCCCCCCCCCGGCCTCAAGTTATGATCCTAACTCAAACTCTATACCTATGTATTTCCTTAATCCTAATCGATAAAAAAAATGACCAAACCCTAAGCATTCACCTCAGCCTAAAACTTAACACATAACCAAAACCAACTCTAGACTTAGGTTTCAGCCTAACCTTGACCATAACACTAACCCTAATCCTAGCCTTAATCCTAACCCTGACCACAACACTAACTCTAATTCTGAATCTAACCCTAGCCCTAACCTTAGCCCTAACGCTAACCCTAACCTTAGCCCGAACGCTAACCCTAACTCTAGCTCTAACCCTAGCCCTAACTCTAACGCTAACCATAACCCTAACCTTAGCACAAACGCTAGCCCTAGCCCAAACTCCAACTCTAGCCCTAACTCTAACCCTAGCCCTAACACTAACCCTAATCCTAACCCTAGCCGTAACCCTAACCATAATCTTAACCTTAGCCAGAACGCTAACCCTAACTCTAACCCTAGCCCTAACGCTAACCCAAACCCTAACCCTAGCCGTAACCCTAACCATAACCCTAACCCCAGCTGTACCTTAAGAGGTGTGTGCGTGGGGGGGGGGGGGAGATGTCCTCCTTGGCGGGGGGTAAATGACAGGGGGTAATTGCTTCAGGGGGGGAGAGAACTAATAATCTGTAAGTCCTACTATTCAATACATTGGTTAACACAATGTCGTCACACATGTAAAACAAAATAAGCAGTGTTTTTATTATTTGTATCCTTAAAAAATGCAAAATAAATGCTACGCCATTAACTCAACCCTCTTTTTTCTCGTTACATATCGTCACATAAAGCCACCGCCCAAAATGATGGTGACGTCAATATACAATCATAAAGTGGTCACCCATTAACCACGACTCACTCTTCAGACGATTTTGCACCAAACCCCCCTTCTCTAATTGTAACAAATTTTCACAAAAAGCCAGATCTTCGCTCCCCCCCCCCCCCCCCACCACTCTCTTTAAAAACACTACACCTCAACACATAACCCCCTCCGCCGTTCCCCTGAAACTGCATTTTTACTTTCTCGTATATACGAAGTATAGAGAAAGTCTTGTAATCGTGCAAAAAAAAAAGTCGAGATTTTTTACAAATCTCGACGTTTTACACCTCACTGATGCGGAAAAACATAATTTTGCAATCTTGTCCGTATGTCTGTGTCTGTGTGTGTCTGTGTGTAAACACGATTACTTGAGTACCGTTACAGCTAGGTTGATGAAATTTCATATATAAGTATTTTATCAAAATCATAGATCCGTATAAACTTTTGAGTGATTTCCGATAACCGAAAGTGGTACTTTTTCTACTTTGAATTTTTCAAAAGCCTATAACTTGAGTACTATTGCAGATAGATAAATGAAATTTCACATGTAAGTAAAAGATCTAATTCGCTACCTTCTGTCAAATTTTGAGTAATTTCCGTTGACAGGAAGTACTAATTTACGCTATTTCCGATTTCTCAAAAAACGCACGTAAATTTATAAAGTACTAATAATGTTGCGCACTATTATGCACATCTTTATTTGACGTTCACTTGGTGTGCAATTCTTTTTTCTACGAGTTTTATTCTATTTTAAAAAGTTTAAGTATTTAAAATGGATTAAAAATCATGTCTATATCCCGAGTTGCCATTCCCCGTAGTGTTATATTAGAATATTCGAGAAAGTTTAGGGGAGATCACTCCCGGTTTATTATAATATGTACTGACCTCGATAAACATTGAGTTAATAAATGAATTAATACCAAAAGCAATCTTTTAAAGCCCGAAATAACGGATGAAAGCAAAAAATTTGTCGTCACACTTTCCGATCATCCCTTCCCATAAATGAAAAAAAAAAGCCTGAACATACTAAAGGAGAGTATGGATGTTGATGGAGGATCCCAACGTTAAAAATTAAAGCAGCGCAAAATTTCAGGAATCCATGTTACATATTATTATTTTCCGTAGGTATAACAAAGGTATTTACATTGTGTTTTATATTTTACGAGCCGCTATCATACGCCGCTATTTTGTTGTTTCATTTTCTACTTTTCAGTAATTCATAATTTGTGAATTTGACAGTAACAATGCTGCCACTGAAAATATTTGCTTTAAAACACTATCAGTAGCTCGTTAAGGACGATAACCCCCCCCTCCCCACCCTCCTTTCCCAAAAATCCTACCCCCCCCCTCCTCGTGAAAGCAGCCCCCTCTGAGTTACCTCCACTAAGTTTAAAATCGTTTCAAACTAAATTATCTGCCCCTAATAGCTGTCACTAAACCCGGCTCTACGATTGTAAACATTTAGCTTGAACCACAGCTCACCAGACCATGTAGGGATGGGGGTGGTAGGGATAGAGAGAAAGAGAGGGGGCTGCTAGGGGCGCTTACAGCTTGGTGTTTTCTATGGTATCCATGAAGAGAATTATTTATATAGAAGAAATATATATTAAACCAGCGTACCCGTCCCGCGCGTTGCTGCGGTCTCAGAAGACAGACTGACGCAATATTTTAAGAGGATTCCATAATTACATTAGCAATCACGTATTTTTTTACGCTTGACATTGATTTCTAAATCTAAACAATTTAAATGTAATCAAAGCCGGTGTTATATTGCTTTCATCATAGTTGTTGAGGCGCAAATTCTACCGCACACAGTAGCCCATTGTATCCATAATGTATCGCACTCTTTAAAACGAACGTAGGCGCAATAGTGTTTATGAGGGACCCACACAGGGGCGCTAGACCACACGCCAGTGGTGCAGTAGACAAAAAATTTCCCTACTGTAGGGCGCTCTTTTAAAACTCATAGTGTTCCTCCCGAAGCCAGGGGCGCACCAGGTCAAACGAATTGTCATCGAATGTCGTGTGCCACGGAGTCAATATTGTAGAGTGCTCTTTAACACAACCTTAGGATATCTCAGGGCGCCAAATCGCTTCCTGCCGGGGAGCCGGCAGACGCGCCTGATTCCATATAGTCAAAAATTATTGTTGCCCATCGTGTCTTTAGTGTATAAATTTAAAAAAAAAACACGAACGTAGGCGTCATAGTGTTCACATGGTAGCACTTGGCGCTTCGGGTTACGTAATATCCGGGGCGCCGGCGGCTGCGCCTGTTGTTGCTTTTTTACCTTAGCCCCCATGCAGTTTTAATATCGCCGCCCTGGATTTTCAGGCGCCAAGCCGTTTATTAACAAAAATCGCACCCTCCAGGGAAAAGCCCATAATAAATTTTAATTTTTGTTTTCGCAGAAACCTTCTCGTGAGTGTTTTCATTAACTCTCGAAAGTTTAACGGCACTCAGATAAACGATGTCAAACAGCATCCGTTTTGTTTTTTACAAACTGTGTAGAGAAAAATTGCACCCTCCAGAAGCGCCGCCCTGTTAAAATAATAAAAAAAAAAATAACCTCCCCTGAAGTTTTATGGCGAGTGGATGAACGGGATTAAACCGCAATCTACTTTTACGTATATATACCCTATATAGGGATCTATATATAGAATCGATTCGCGCCCTGCTGGAGCACCGTGCTTGTGAAATATATCCAGTGGTATTCTTAACTTAAGTTGCATGGCCATAGGATGAAAGGTGTAGTGCTGCATAGAGGACATAAACAAACCCACAAACAAACAAGCAAAACTTCATTATATATATACATAGAGAGAAATATAAATAATTCTACATATGCATATATATATATATATATATATATATATATATATATATATATATATATATATATATATATATATATATATATATATATATATATATATATATATATATATAGCTACATTTGGTGACTTCCCATTTTCCCCAATGGCGTCAAATTTTGCTCATAATCCACCTATTAATTCATGTGAAAAAAAGCATCGTTTTCATCGTAAATTATTAGATTTTGGGATCAGCCTCTCTCCGGTCGTCGCTTAGCAAATCTGTTATCCAAAAATTCCACAAGCATGTATTCACCTGTACATTTTGCAGTTTGTGTCATCTCCCCTCACCCCCCCCCCCCTGAATGATAGTTTTTAAACGTGCACAGTTAATTGTATATTTTTTTTATCTGCAGTCAGTTATTAGTACAGTTAACTCTCATTAGTCATTTATTGAACTGGCAAAATGCTTACTTCTTCTATATATTTTGCTATTTTTCGCCATGGTGTCACCCCCGAAATTTTGCCACCTTGCGCAGTCCTCAGCCCCGCCCCCCCCCCCCCAACCTTGTGACGCCTCTGGTTAGGGGTACTACTTGAGTACAGTAAATATGTATATATATATATATATATATATATATATATATATATATATATATATATATATATATATATATATATATATATATATATATATATATATATATATATATATATATATATATATATATATATATATATATATATATATATATATCGTGGGGGGGGTATAGCCCCTTGGCACACCTTGTACCTACGCCACTACATAATCATGTTCTTAAGATTATATAGCACATTCTATGTATAAATTCGATAAAAATAGCTATTACGTATTCTGCAATTTTATATTTGTAATAACATATTGTAAACGAAATGAGTCTTAAATTCGATTAAAAAATGGGCCTTTATATTATGTATTTTTTCTATTTTGCAATCATATCATGTATTACTTGTTGTATAGCCTAGATTCTATAATAATATACTAATATATTCTATATTACATAATCCTATATTATATCGTTTAGTAATCTCTACCCTAATGTTTTCTATACCGAATAATCAATATTCTGTAATTCTAAATTGTGTATAAATAAATTAATCATACAATCTCTAAAATTAATCATAACTATGATCACAATTAAATTCAGCAATCCACTGTACTAATTTATATTGCTAAAAATAATTTACTTTTCAATTTTAAAGACAGAAGATACATTTTTTATAATATTAATTTTTATTAGCTCTGTAAAATGAATGGTTGTTTAATTTTTCTTATATTAAATATTTTAAGCGATTAATTAATCGAAATGGTTTTATTCCGTTAGCTAGTTTTTACAGTTTATAACTATAATTAGAGTCTCAACGACAGAATCAAATGAGAAAAAATCTATAGCGTTATTATATACCGACACTGTTGATAAGCCACTCAACGACAGTCTCGTTGAGAATAGTGTAGGATCGGCTGGCTAACTACAACTCCTATCTAACAGCACACTCTATCTAACTGTACCCTCATATGTCCATCCTAACACTATCTACCTCTAACTCTCTACCTAACTCTACATTTCTATGAATGTTCTCCTACCCTACATATCTATAACTATCTATGTCTGCCGCTGATCTAACTGCTGACCCACGCTTCAGTAGACAGCTGATTGTCCCACGTGACCGGTCAGCTCCTGTATTTCCATTATCATTCTATGCTGCTATGAAGTGATCAGCAACAACATGATTTTAACGTAGCATCAACATCAAACTTGTTAAATCGCTTTATGTTTTCCTAAACTTTGACAGGTCAGCAATAGGTTATTTCAATTTATTTAGTGTAATGAATCTAAATTAAATAATCATATATGCTCGAACGCCAACAGATAGTAACTAAATACGTATATAACAACTTGTTATACACTGAAACAACAATTAATAACACAATGCTATCAATGCACCGACAACAATCAAACTCAAATTAAACGATACTCTGTACATGTGTTTTTTTTGTTCAATGTATGTATCAATATCGTGATATTTCTGATTAGGTAATTGTGTATGTTCCTCTCTGTGATATTGCATTGTTGGTCAACATGAATTAACTTGTGTGGGAATGGTTCTATTTTGGCAATCTAGTATGTAAATAGAATTGTATAGCCGGCGTTTAAACAATACATAGATCTATAAATGTTGGTTAAAATCGGGTCAGTCTGGGATTTCTGATTAAATGATATATAAGATACGTTTTCATGGCACTGTTCAAACAGGAACATTACTTCGAAGTGGCTACACGAATAGGGTTCTGGCGGTTGTTAAGTTTGTTATATGATTCACTAAATCAGGAAACTCATATAATCGCTGCTAGTGATTGTATAAATATTGATCAATCAGACTGTATCACATGTCTTCTGAATGTGTAACACATATCTCAACTGTGTTTAAATTTTAACGACATAGCCATTTTAAATAGTAAGCAAAGACACATATTCAGTTCTTGTTTTTTTTTTTATCATTTTTTTAAAACAAATCATATAATTTTATAACATATTTGTTTTGACAAATACAACGTTAAGTCTCTTTTATTTGAATAATTTATGATGCAAGTACTTGATTGTCAATTAAACAGGCACATATTTCCCTTGCAAATTTCAAAATATGAATTAGTTATGTGTAAATACTAATATGCTTTTGTGAACTAAAATAAAAATATGTACATTGCAGTAAACCTACTATACACATTTAAAATGAATTTAAAAAGAAAATATCTAGCCATATACAATTTGCACTTGCTACTTTGGGAGCGGGTCAGATGCAGTTTAATATAAAGTTGCGTGTGAGTTCAATATGGAAGACCATATGTTGATACAATCCTAAATCAAGGTATTGAAACTGTCATTTTAAGCTATCACGACATTGGTCTGTGTAGTAGAGTGTTTAATTGCCTCATTTAAATTATCGGCGTCTTGGCTAAGATCAAAGTGCACTATATCACACGGGTTCTTAGCTGTGGAAGCAGTTTTTCCTAACGTTAGTCAGGTACCCATGTGAGCTGGGTGGACATAAGGACGTCCTACATACATGGCGTAATGTTAGGTTAACTTTGTTGTCAATTCTGTTACATTGAAACATCGAAGTGGTCAACTCGCTAGATGTTTGGAAAATATACATTGATGCTGTTATTTTGTTTCATATAAACAATAAACCTCGTCTAACTTATCTGAATCCAATGTTACAAGAGGTAGCACGTGGAATGTGTGAGTCGCTATTGAGTTCGTTCATCACTTCTCCCTTCTGTTGACACACGGCTCTCCCTATGATGCAGGAAGGTAAACAACAACACCATGTCTTTCAGTTAGCATAAACGTTGTTCATTCTTATTTCTGGTTTGTAGAAATCAGGCGAAATACACGTTAGTTGTAATGTTCACTTCAAGGTGTCGGGATGTGACAGTTACCAAAGAACAATTATGTTTACGAATATTGTTATTTAATTGACGCAATATTAGTTTGATAAACGTTTATTTATATTGAATAAAAAAAACATTTCAAGAGAAAAAAAAATCAAAACAGCAGATAATTAACGTTTCTAGATTATAATGTAAATGTTGTTATTATAAAATAGCAATAAAACACCATATTTTTTTGTATGTTCTATTTTCTTCAAAGTGTATGTTCAAACTGTCAAAAAATATTAACAAATTAAACTGCGTTTGTTAACACATTTTCACAATTTAGTATGTGTCCAACATTGCGATGTTTTTAATAAAAAAACCGGTTGAAATTTAACATGTAGGCCTACATGCAACATTAACCTAAGTAGACAATTTGTTTTCATGCAGAAACAGGAACTTGAAAATATTTATTATGTTGTACTGCTACATTTAAAAAAAAAAAAAACTATCGTCCTGTTTCGCTTTACAATTACTACAAACATATGATATAATCATGACATGTAGTCATATATATCTATTTTTTTTTAACTTTGTAATAGGTTTTGATTGCTGATGTTTTTAATGAGGTTTTTTTTTTATTAAATTAAATCTCTAATGTTTATGTGCTTGTTTTATAAAGTGGGTTGCTAAAGCTATATTTTGGTAATAGGTATCTTATTAGCGCTGTCCTAATGGTTGCACTGTAATGTGTATACCTGTCCAGTGTTTGTGTTATTCTGTCGGTCAGTCTTGTCCTTGTGAAGCCTTCCAGTTGGAGTTTGTTTGTCACTACAATTGGGTTGTTTTATTTTGTCGCTTTTCTACATTTTCTGGAATGTTTGATTTATCCAGAGTGATTGTGCATTCACTGTCTATCCCATTTTAATTATTTAATTTATTTCTTTCTTTTTTTTTTTCTTTTTTTTTTTTTTTTTTTTTTTTTTTTTTTTAAAATTTTAAATGCTTTTATTTTCAATTTTAAAACAAATACAATAACATACCACTCCGTTTGGGTGGATATTTACAAGGTAGTTACATTGCTGTACATAGTATCTAATATACATATATATATATATATATATATATATATATATATATATATATATATATATATATATATATTAATACTTTTATTTGCAATTAAAACAAGTACATCAACATCACATTTTTTAACATAATTTTGAACATTAAATGAAAACGAAAGGTTTTGCAAATGTACATAATGAATATTTACATGATGTCATGTATTTGATTATAAAAAACTGCAAAGGATGACAGTAAAAGGGGTGAGGGTCAAATGAAAGTGTCAGACGTCTGGGTGGGGAGAGGTTCTAGTATTAAACTCAGGAAAATAATGAAAGCGACTTATTGATAATTGTGATACATATTCGAATGTTTTTAAAAAGAATAAACAAACTCAATAAAGTTTTAAATGAACGGGTAAAAAATGAAAATTTAAAAAAAAGCAAACATTTACCAAAACATTTTATACTTTCTTACAACAATTTATTTTGTATACATTTACAACTATATTATTGTTTTTAAATATGTGATTATTTCAATGCAATACACGGCTTGTAATATAAACGTTATGCTAATCATCTCCCTTATAATCTTAAAATGTTAGAATGGGAAGTAATTAAAAACTGTATTTTTATTGGACAGTTGCATATAAGACTTTACATTGAGACATAGTCACACTGATGCAGACAGTTTAATAGAAGACTTTACATTGTGAAATAATCACTTTCTTGGCGTTTCTAATTAATGGAATAATCACTGAAGTTGACTTTAACATTGGCGATGAAACCAAAACTAAGCATATTTTTAAAAATATTGGGATATCACATCTTATTTTACCAAAACCATCCCTCAAAATTACAATAAACAGCAGTTTATTTTAGATGTGTTCTTCGTAAATCTTAATAGAGCTCGAATTTCTTGACAATGGAAAATAAAAGTTAAAACTAATTTTCTAGTTTCTACTGCAAAAACGTGTTTTCTTTTTTTTTTTAAGAACTACACATATTAACTTTTTGAAAACTAAAACTGGCTTTTGTAAAAAAACAATGTTCTTAATATTATCAATTCGGTATAGCAATTTAGCTACCTGTTATTTCTCTTAACATCATTAATGAAAAGGGATAAAAAGCTAATTTTAAATACTGATTGTTAATATTTTAGTACTCTTTATTTTCGTTTATACTTTGTATATAATATTACCGTTACGTTGAAAGTAACATTAACCTAAACAAAACATTTTCTTCATGCAGAAATTGGATATAAGCATGTCTTGTTTAGAGCAAATCATATTTTTTCTCAATATGTCAGTGTGCATAATAGGGCTAACATATAACAGACACACTTAAATGGTTATTGCATTTTTTTAGTGCCATTTGAACAAGGAGAACAGTTCGGATTTGTCTAGCAATATTTCTTAGACGCAACATATGTATGTGAAACACAACTTTTTATAAAAGCAATAGCCCATAGACATAGTGTCGACCTGACCTAGTGGCGTAGCTGAGGGAGGACATGAGGGCGCCAAGCCGCGATGGGGGCGCCAACTAGAGTAGAAATGACATACATTGAACAATAATGAGATAGACAGCCATTTGGCTTTTCGGAAATATTGAATTTTTTTCCCACATTAATTGTGTAACACAAAATTAAAACTGACAAATGTTGATACCGATATTTACATCTCAAGTGAAGGGGTGGGGGTGTCAAGAAATTGGCATGTCACCCCGTGTGTCGATACGCCACTTGGCAGACGACACAATCCGTTAACAAATCGATTTCACAGAAGGAAAAAAATGTATAATATATTTTATTTTTAATATTGTCCTGTTCTGCTTTAAAATTATCATGTATACACAATCTGACAGTTTAACTACACAAGAAGAAAACACAACCAAAACTGCCAAAACCACAGTAAAAATAAATAAATAAATACAAATTTTAAAAAATACCGACGAATCATCCAAATATACTGAAACTAGTCAAACCTACAGCACTCAACCAACCAAAGATTAATTTTACATATCTACTCACATACTATAAATTATGTAAGCACTATTAGAATCAGTCCATTCATATTTTGTAAACTTTCCCTGCTACAATATATCTATACCAAATAAGTAACCAATAATGCCCAACGACATTTTTTGTTCTAAGATGAAAAAACTGTTTCATTGAAAAGCAGCATTATAATGTGTCAGAACATTTGGTGTTGAGAGAAACAACAACATGTAATCTAATTAATGTTAAGACAACACAAGGCACATGCGCAACAGCACGATACATGTAAACATTAGCCGTTCAATTTCTTGAAAGTTAACATTTACTCGTTGAATAATCTACATCAATATAAACACTTTTTTTTAAACAGTCCCCCTAAAATATTCTGTTACTGTCACATCTGTTGTCGTTATAGACGATTCGAATGCTTACAGTTAAATAAAATATGGCTAACATTTAAGCTAGCATAACTGTTACAACTTTTATTATTGGTCGAATTATATGTATTCCATATTGATCAATACGTATTCAATATTGACTGGTTAATTTAGCGTTTTAATCCCAACTTACAACTACGTCTAGTGATTTATGTGTTGTTGCCGAGGAAAGAAGGGCAGTGACCTAACCTAGTGTAAAGCGTATATATTTTAGCTATTGCCTCCCTTAGACCAGTCTTTAAAGTTTAAACTGTCGCTACATGGTTCCTAAGATCGTGTCCGTGTCTGTAGTGCAGGTCTGTCACAGTCACCCATCGTCTCACGAGTTCGGCCTATCTGGTGATGTGAGTTGTCACGTCCGACTGACGTTGACTTTTATTTCTCCTTCACCACAGCGTTTCTTTCAAAGCTACACGAAAAGAAAGATGAGTTTATTGATTCCAGAGTAAATAAATAAAATGCCACACAAATAATGCCGTTATCGATACTCAATAATAAAGACACCTACATTACTACCTAATGTATTTATTTAATCTTAAAAGTTGTCGCCATATAGAGTGTTTCTTTCAGACTTTCAGACTTTTTAAGGTGTGGGCAGACCTATTTTTTATATAAATTCGTTATCGTTATAGGGTCGGAAGACGTTCCGAAGTCAACACCATTTTATTTCTCCAAAATATAATGAAAAAAAAATATATATTTTCTTTTTAATAAAAAGGGACAATACACGAGAAAGACGATAAGACCTATGTATGGCAATGATTAAACGATATCCTCACTTGTTTTTCAAATGTGTACAAAAATAAAACACTACTATTTTTATGTTTGCAATTACAGAGATATTTAAAACATAAAAAATGCATGGCTACAAATTTGTATCATAATTAAAACAAATTGAATAAGAGTGTGTGCTTTTTTGACACAACAACTGTATTTCTGTTACATTTCATTTTTTCCCAATACATTTAACAAATCTGTTATGACTCTTAAATATGTGATTACGTCGTTTGCAAACATTCCAAAACAAAATAAACCACAAGTGATCTCCCTTAAATCTTCTCGAACAATCATATCAGTAGCGTGCGCAGGGGGGGGGGGGGGGGGGAGCAGGGGGAGCCGCAGCTCCCCCTCTTGCTATTTTCAGCAAAGTGGCGCCTTTTTGGATACTTTTTAAACTCAAAGTTTTAAACAATGATATTTGTTCAAAAAATATTTTTGGTCGGCACATCTATGTAAATCACAAGATTTCTTTTCATGCAGCAATTAAGCATTATTGTACTAGTCTAGTAGTGTCTAAGTTTACAACACGTATTAACAGCTGCATCAGTTTGCCATTCTAAAAATAACCATTAAGATGCATTGGAATTTTTAAAAATCCTCTACCGGTAGTACCACTTGGCAAGAGGGGTGTTAAGTTTACGGCAACTGTATAATGTATTTGCTTACGAATAATTGCATTAGAAAATGTTATGAATAAAACTTCACACATAATCACTTTATATATACAGTTTGAATCGTGTGATTAGTTTTTTAAAATTACAATACAGAAACAAATACAACTGATGTGGCACCTCTATTTAAATTTACTTATGAGCAAACTGCGTAGTGGTGGGGAAATTTTGACACGGTCAACAAAGTCATCACGATGAAGTAGTATTATTCTTACAGTTTGGGCGATAGTGATTACGATTACAAATTATATGAAACAGTTACAACCCCCCTCCCTCATGGACCCCTCTGTTAAAAAAATATTGTCATAATACCACTGCTACTTATTTTAATCTATTTCTGAATCAGTATACATGTGTAATATATATGTGTGTTTAGAACAGTCATCTAAAAACTGACGTTATGTTCACTCTGAGTTGGTTACCTCCCCCCCCACACCTCACCACCACAATTGTGTAGAGCGACATTAATGTCACACCTAGGTATACACAGGGTTGGATAATTGACCTAAAGTGACCGGACAGTAAAAAGGTTTTTGAGCAATACAGTGATATAACCTATACTTATCACTGTGTTAAAAATGATCTTTAAAGAACACAAAGAAGCAGTAGTTAATTAAAAAAATATATGATCTGAACTAAAAGACCGATATTTAGTTAGATGTATGCTTTTATTGCAAATGTTTTTCTTTTTTTTTGAAAAGCGTGCTTTTATACCAACTCTGATTTCAAAAACTTTTATTATGCTATAATACTTTAGCATTTATGATGACGATATATTTAATTCTGATTATAGACAAAAACATTTTGTAAACACGAATAGTGTTAAACAATTTCATTATATTCTTAAGTAATTAATTATTTGTTTTGACATTCATAATTAAATGTGTAGATATATACATATTTATATTAAGAGAGTGACTATTTCCCCTATTTCACTTGTCTTAAATAATTTCCCAGGAATTATCATGTAAGAATTTTTTACAAGAATTACAAAACAGATTGTGTTACGTTCATTTTTTTTGGTTGTGGTATGTGTATATTTTGTTTCTTTTTTTGTTTAGATTGATACAATGTTTGTTTTGTCGGCCTACATTGTGTTTTTTTCTTATTGCTTCAGAGTGCTACTTTCAATTTATTTTACAACATAGCGAAGTAATAACATGCAGCTAGTAATTATATATATATATATATATATATATATATATATATATATATATATATATATATAAATATATATATATATATATATATGTATATATATATATATATATACATATATATATATATATATATATATATATATATATACATATATATATATATATATATATATATATATACATATATATATATACATATATATATATATATATATATATATATATATATATATATATATATATATATACATATATATATATATATATATATATATATATATATATATATATATATATATATATATATATATACATATAAATATATATATATATATATATATATATATATATATATATATATATATATATATATATATATATATAATACACGTATATATAACGTGTTACAAATTCGGCGCCTTTTTTTGCTCTTTTCGCTCCCCCTTCAACGAAAACCTGGATACGCCTCTGAATCATATATAACACTACGGTAGATGGTACATCGCGATAACGATATGATTTTTAATTATTTAAACTTTTAAAGATAGTATAGAAAAGAATTGTAGTGGTTGTAGCTGTGGCTCGACTAATGTGTCATATAATTATATATTTTCTTTTTTTTCTCTACAATTATGTTTCTGTTTGTGTTGAATGCTTTGAAGATAGCTAGTGTATATATTTAGAAGTAGTGTGGTGTTTGTTTGCTTTAATATAGTGTTGATCCTCTATCCCACGGGTTCCCAACCTGGGGGTCGCGACCCCCCTGGGGGTCGCTAAGGTCTTTCTGGGGGGTCGCCAACTGGTATACTAAACCTTATTAATTTGAAACAAAACATAAATATTTAGAAGAATTTTTAAAATTCGGCTTCATTAACATCACTGGAAATGTAATAGAGAAGAAACAAAGCGCACTGTACAAAGTTGTTCTAAGTCACGAATCTATGAAATCTTCAAAACTAAAACGTCATTTGAGACGAGTCATTCGGAACACACCAAAAAATATATGGAGTTCTTTCGTCGATAAGAAGCTAGTTGCAAACGCCAGAGACTTGATCGAACAGGAAGTTTTCATCAGCATTAGTGCAAGCATCAAATGAAGTCGCGATAGAAAATGCCAAGCAAAAAAAAAAAAAAAAAAAAAACAATAGGAGAAAATCTCATCAAACGCTGCATGTACGTAATAATGTTAAATAACACATTTTTATTGAAATTAAGCTTTCACCATTGTCTGCTTTTCAAGTTGATAAATCAACAGACGTAAGTTCGTGTTCGCAGTTGCTGGTCTGTGTCTATATTCATGCGGATGATAGCAAAGAAAAAGAGTTGCTCTTTTGTGAAGATAGCATGGAGAAAATAAATATCTTTTTTGAAACTGGATGATTAAAATGGGTTAGAACGGCTGTGGGGGTTTGTACGGATAGTGCGCCATCTATGTTTAGCTCAAAATCGGGCTTTCAGAAAACAGAAAAGATTTAGCTCCCTAACCACTGCCGTAACCAATCGACATCAAGAGTCCATTGCTAGTATAAGTCGTAAATTATATAAAATCTGGAGCCTTCAAAGAACTGAGCAAAAACATTAATTTGGATCACGAGGTTCTGCTATTCTACACTACAGTACGCTGGCTGTCAAACGAAATGTTGTAAATTGTGTTTTTGAATTGAAATCTGAAATCAAATTGTTCTTGGGAGTGCAAAGGAAACAAGACTTTTTGGGATACTTAAAACGACATAGAGTGGTTGGAGAGAGTATCATACCTAGCAGATATGTTCAAACATCAAGATAAGCCTAACCTGAAGCTTCAGGGAAAATGAAAGAATATTATAGCTTTCCATGATAATCTCGGGGCATTTTATCAAAGCTGCTAAATTGGTAAAGAAAACAAATCTTGGAAATATTGTAAATTTGAGAAACTCTGCGGTGTGGTAGATGAATCTGATTGTGAGATAAATAAAATTTTGAAAGAAGCGATTTCTGGGCATCTTGAATCTCTTGAAAACGAACTGCATCGCTATTTCTCTGAGCTGAAAAAAGAAGAATCTTTTTCCCTTGCTGTTGTCAGCATTCCTGATGAATTACAAGATGAATTCTTTAATTTGCAGAATGATTCCGCGTACGATGAAAAACTGCACACACAAGTTTGGTGTAGTATTCACCATTCATACCCAAACGTAAAATTGATTTACTTTTCGAGAATATATTTTAAACACTATTCTTCGATTAACAACAAAATTAAGATAATTATAATGATATAGGTTGGCGTTAACAAATATTTTTTTTTAAATCAAAAACTTAACCACGAAGGTTTAGTGAATAGTATGCAATTTTACTCATGCTATTAAAACAGTTATCAAGAGTAGTTCATATTGAAAGTCTACTAGAAAATCTTATTTTAGTGCTTATTAATTTCCATACTAATTTCGGCATTTTAATTCTATGGGGGTCGCGGGTCACTTACTTTTTATAAAAGGGGGTCGCCACTCGAAAAAGGTTGGGAACCACTGCTCTATCCTATATAGTATTGGGCTAGTGGGTGGTAGTGTGGCTCTATTATAATTCTATCTAAGTGTTTACGCCTGAATGTTTTAATTTTTGTGGTTATGTCGTGCATTCCTATCCCGCTGTTTAGTTTGTTTTGTATTAATGTTTGGTGATTAATGTTTCAAATTGTATTTTTGAAGATGAATTCCCTAATGTACTTGTTTGTTTACTTTATGAAGTGGGTTGGTATTGAACTTACTGTGGCTACGAAGATTAATTTTTGATAGTATGTATCTATTGATGAGTGCTGCCCTAGCGAATATGGTTGTATTGACATTTTTTGTATTTGTCCAGTTTCTATGTAATTTTTTGTCCATCAGTCTCATCCATGTGTCCTTGTCTTCAGTTGTCGGGGTGTCCGTAAAAGTAATATCGTATATTTTCAGTTTGTCTACTGCAGTCACTGGAGTATCGCATTTCTTTTTCCCGCTCCATTTACCTTTGCTTAGAATTTTAAATTTTTCTGCGTTATTTTTCCTTCCAGTGCCTTTGCCAAAATCCAAGAAAGTCTCTATTACTGTCTTGATTTATTTTTCTGTCTGTAGTAGGAAATTGATGTCGTCAGCGTATGCGACTATTTTCTTGGCTGTCGTGTTTGGTAAAGACAATCCTTTTATCCGGATGTCCTTACTAAATTCTCTAACACGGGCTCTATGCTAAGGATATATAATATTGGGGATAGCGGTTATCCTTGTCTAACTGACTTTTTTATGTGTTTAGCTTTGGTGACTGGATTGTTGTTCAAAAGGTGGATTTGAGCTTCTGTGTAAATGATGTTGATCCATGTTTTAAAATAGGGTCCTAGATTGTATGCATCTATTGTTTTCATTAACCATGTGTGATCTACTCTATCAAAGACTTTTTGTTGGTCTATGCTAATTATTGTCAGTTGCGTGTCCTTCGGTGTGGCGTAAAATACTATGTCTCTTATAAGATGTGTGTGATTGTGTATGTTCCTGCCTGTGATACTGTATTGTTGGTCTCTATGAATAATCCTGTCTATGAAAGGTTATATTTTCTTTACTAGTGCTTTGGTCAAGATTGTGTAGTTACTGCTAAGTAAGAATATGGGCCTATAGTTCTGGACTTTTGTTCTGTCTGTGTCAGGTTAGCGGATTAGAGTGATGTACGCTCTGTTAAAATCTGTTGGCTGAGACCTCTGTTTTAGGGCCGCGTGTATTATGGGGGTAATATAGTTTTTAAAAGCTTGATTTAAAAAAAATCATTAAGCAAGGGCAAATGACGTGGAATTATTATATATGCAACTTCATTCTAATTGTTCTATGTGTGTAATGCACAACGCTACAGGGTGTCGTTTTTAAATACATATATTCTTCAAATAAAATTTAAAGATATATTGATATTAATGTTACTAGTTTTTTAAACATAAAATATCTACGTATAATTTTTCTCAGTTTTATCTATAATATTTGAATTGTTTCCGTTTCATTGAATGTAATTAGTTTTTTAAATAAATAGCTAGTTATTTCCCTTGGTAACTGACTAAATAGTATTGAAAATTATTGTTACATACTTATCTGCCTTGATAAACTAAAAATAAATAAATAAATAAAACAATAAACCATATACCAATAAATATGTACAATACAGTGCGACAAATCGTATACACACATTTAAAATTAATTAAAATAGAAAATATGTAATCGTGTAAGATACGTATGTGTTATGCTAGAAGCGGGTCAGATGTAGCTAAATATAAAGATGTTTGTGAGTTCAATATGGCAGACATTATGTTGATTTAATCATTCATCAAGCTATTGAAGCTGTAATTTATATTAGGTACCACAATGGTCGGAGTAGTCTAGTGACTGAATGCACCATTTCACCTCGCGGCCTTTTGACTCAAATCAAAATGAAATGTTTGTTATTGGTTTTGTACGGCGGTCTTACCTCTGGCCGCAGTTTTGACTCAGGAACCTGAACTTTAAGATGAGAGAGTGGGATATAAAGGTCTAAATACATCTACTATTTATATATAGCATGTGTTACTTACAGAAATGTTAGGTGCGTGGAAAGCAATTATTTTGGTTTATTCTATCTTTTCTTTCTATGATTTAAAAGTCTTCGTAAACATATTTCAAAGCTTCAGCTAAGATTTATTTCTCTCCCTAATATTTAATTATAATTAATTATGTTACTTTTTAAGCCATATAATTTAGTCATACGTAGTGTACAGGTGCATTATCACGTGCAACTAGTTTTGACAGTAATTTTAAATGAACTATTGTGATTTATATTTTGAGTATATCTTAGTGTTAATATTTAATGTAATGCCTATGTTGTAATTAGTAGGGGAAGGAAATAATGCTTTCTCGAACTACGCGGTATTTCTATTGTTGCGTCCCTTTAACCGTTTATTTAAAAATGATAGTGGAATTGTTTTAGCATACATGTGTGTTTATTTCACTAAATCTTTCAAACGTATATTTGAAGAAAAAAAAAAAATTCTTGATAATAAAGGTACTGCACTGTAAACGTTATGTCTAGTCTATTGATTTGAAAATAACATTAAAAAAATAAAATAGAACAACACACACGACATAGGAAAGCCATGTATAAAGCGAACAACAGACACACAATACATAGTCAGCAAATAGTAACCAAGTTTCTCTAGACATCTATAAATAGAACACTGTACGCATGACATAGGCGGCTAACCAAAAAAAAAGTTTGAACTATTTTATGTTCTATCCATTCAGCTAGTCACAAACACATTAACATGTTTTATACAAAAAAACAAATGTGATTGGTAACATTTAAATAATATTTCTGTGCTCTGATTTCATTGCATAGAGTTTGTCGATGGTCGATGTTAAGACACTTTAAGCAATAATATGTTAAAAATGACTAACACTGGATTAACTTTGAAAATGGTTTTTTTTTTTAGTGTTAAGGCCTCATTTATTTTTATTTACACGAAGTTATAACCCTATGTTTCACTTTCGAAGGGCAAACATTGATTGGCTGTACAGAAACTCAGTGATCGATATTTATTTGTTTACAAAGTTTTGCAGATAAAGTTTTTAAATATAAATGTTCTTTTAAACCTCATGCCCTATTTATGCCATTTTTTTTTTTGCATTTTGTTTTATAAAATGTATGCTAGCCTATCGAATACAGAGTGTTTATGTCGCCAACTCAACGTGCAAAACAAATAGCGTGAAGTTTTTTTTTTTTTTTTTAAATTGTGTTTAATTAACAAAAACACGAATACGTCAAATACATTCACACTTTTAAAACTCCATGAACAAAGCATAATCTTGTGTATTGTACTCCGTAATAAATTAATCCATTACCCTAACCAAAAGAACATAACTTGTGTACAGCTTGGTTGATGCAGATAGTTGCAAGTTTGATATGTTGTGTTTGCTGCGTTTATATCGTCTCCTGTAATGTAATTAACAAAGGTGTAGTTAAATACACAGCTAAACATTACAATACAAATCGACAATTACGTCCAATATGACACAAAGTATGTGTAGATCAGAACACTGACACAGGTATACGGAATAAATCATCAGTTACTGCAGGTGTTGAACGATGTTTGATTTGGTTACATAGGGTTATGTTTTATTATAAAATACTAGATTGTACATTAAAATTATGCAGTGAATGTAATGTGTACAGTTAAAGCCTTCACACAAAACAAAAAACACACGCAGACAATTTCACACGAACTTGCTCACGTACTTTCCCACACAGATATAAAGTAATTACTACATGGATATTTGAAATGTATGTATATAAGTGAGCTATCATGAGTGTTTTGTGTGTGTATGTTACTATGTTTACATGTGTACCTGACATGGGTTTTAAAAGACAAAATACAAATGAAGCTCGTGCACACACAATCATAACACTAGAATTAGATCCGGCCATCTTATGTAGGGTTTAAATTTCGTTTGTATACACGTTTTTAACTAGTAGACATTGTTTTCTTACCGTTTTAAATACATGTTGTTTTTGTATAGAACTGTTTTTGTTCTTTGTTTGTTTTATTTTTACTTATTTTTATAGCTATATAATTTACTGCTTTTTAATCGCTACTGAGGCCTTTTGATTTCGCTTAAAGTCGTTAGTGGAAGCGGACTTGGATATTTATGTGTAGAAAGCATTTGCAATAAGACAAGAGAATATTATTAGTAGTTGTGTATCGTATAATAAGAGAGAATCGAAGATTTATTTTGTGCAAATAAAGCAACATTATAACATGTTTTGAAATAGACTTGTGTTTGATCTTACACACTGTGCCAGGCTATACACAATTAAAAACAAATAGGCCTACAGTGTATGTATCATTTTACACATACCATTCCGTATGTATTAATTATATGTTTATCGCAAGTAATAACATTGTCATCACAATGCATGCCAGGAAACCGTCGATTTCTTAATTTAAACACAATCCACTTAGCATAGAAAACTTCCAACTATCTTCATTAACTCATCTTCAGGTAATAATGTTATATGCATTATTATAAGTTTTGGTGCTCTTAAATAAATATATTTCATTTTGATTTAGAATTTAAACAAGCATCTCACAATTACTTCCCGTATGTATTTATTTTCAACAAAGGATGGGAGACAACTCAAAGACACAAAAACCGACCAATAGATAAATAAACCAATAAAAAAAAAATAATACATACATTTGATGTATAAACTAATGACATTAATTTTTTTTTATAAATTATTTAAAAATACTTTGCCCGCCATGGAAAAGTAAATAAATGCTTTTTATACATTTAAAAAACAAACATATCTTACTTATTCCATGTAGATTTCAAAGACATAAAAATTAAACAGCTTAAACATCATTGCTGAGATTAACGAAATTGTTTGCTAAATTTATACTTTTTTTTTTTACCAGCTGATCTGTATTTGATTAATCTGAGGCTGTTGAATTCTGACATAATCAAGTGAATGGTAAATAGATTATGTCTTCTAACTCAGTTGAAAAGAACAGAGATATGATTTAACTAAGTTGATACTAACCGAAAGCCTGTTTTTTTTTACCATTAGTCAAGATATGTGTATAGATGGAGGAGGGGGGGGGGGGGCGTAATTATGTATGGTCATCAGGTGTCTGTCGGTTGTGTCATGCTAATATTGACCCGTGCTTTAATTCGACAATACGATTAAAAAGACTTAGCTGTGTACTCCAGGGGTTGCAACCTTATGAGACGGAAGAGCCAAAAGTTACAACCTGCAACATTTCCAAATTTTAAAGAGCCATTAACATTTGTATGCACCTCGGTAGTGGAAAACATGGAGCCATCGCTACGGTGCTGGACACATAACAGATGTGGGGCTGGGCCTAACGCCCACACTGATACAGACGATTCCTTCCCCCACCCCCCTCCTCCTCCTCATTCGCATATCCAAGTCTCTTGACTTATGTAAAAAAAAACAAAAAACGATGTCCCTTGGTTAGCATTATCTTTGTTAAATAGTATCTCTTTTCTTTTTAACTGAGTAAATACTAAAAGGACACATTGTATTTCTAATTAACTAGAACAGCTGATCCGTTGGCTACTGCTGGTGACCCATGGACTACTGCTGGTGACCTGTGGGCTACAGCTGGTGACCCTTAGGCTACTGCTGGTGACTTGTGGGCTACCGCTGGTGACCTGTGGGCTACTGCTGGTGACCTGTGGACTACTGCTGGTGACTTGTGGGCTACCGCTAGTCTCTAGTGATTGTCTTTTTGGCCTGTTTAGTTGCTGCGGGTGTCATGTGATCTATTGTTGATGATGTGCTGTTTACTGTGTGTTTCTTGTGACCCACTGCGGTTTATTTATAAAAAAAAAATATGTGAGTGACTTGTAATCTACTGTGGGTGCCCTGTGATCTACTGTGAGTGAATATATCAATGTGATAACTGATTGAAGTTGTGTAACGAACACGAGGGGAAGCAATGAATTGATCTATTTCAATTCCCTTACTAAATGTCTTCTAAGCCGACACAAATTTAAACTTACTAAGTAATAAAGGAAACAGTTGAGTTGTCGTTTTAATGCTAGATATATTTTTTTTAATTACGATGTAACATAAGGTGATTAATTTGAATAAGTTATGCAATAGTTTACATGATGGCAAATATGTTAGTAAATTCAAACGTTATAAAATTATGATATTGGTTTTTGTGTAACAATAACTGATGTTTCAAAATCAGTTTTATTGAAATACTAAATTTGTTTCCAATAGTAAAATATGTATTATCATGAACTTTAATGCAATGTTGCTCTAATTTATTGTATCGATTTCAAAATAATGTGTTTATTTGAAGTGACCTTTGCGACACCATCTGCATCAATTGTGGCACCGCATATTTAGTGTTATTAAGTTCGTCATCACGTGGTAATCATGTGCTAATTAGGCTCCGTAAACAATTATCATCATTTTAATTACAGCGTTGTGTATCAGATACATTGAAATGTAACTGTAGTGTAACTATCTTCCATGTTTAATTCTATATGTGCGAAATGTTAGCGTCCCAACAACATGTCTTTTATTTTGTTTTCGGAGTGCAGTTGTCTTCACGGGTCACTAGTTAATCATCCATCAAACGTAACTGCATGTTGGCCTACCAGTTTTTAACTAATCAAATCAGGTTGTTGGAGTGGATCAGTCAGTTTGTTTCAAATCAACACTTTAGTCTAGCATGTATATTTCGCCCCACCCCCTCTCACCTTAAAAAAAAAGCACATCCCCCCAAATAAAACAGATCATGTCTTAATACGTATCTACCGCCATATACAACAACGTATCCCCATATAGTATGTCCTATCTACCCACTATCTGCTATCTTTGCTGCCGCCTCCTTGCACTTGCCAACAAAAGTAATTTGCTGATAAATACACTCACTATACTTACAGCCACACCATTTTATATTCAAAAATGGTTGCACGTATATTTTTTTCCCAGCCATTTGAACGAAATAGCGTTGGATGTTTTTTAGGATTTTTGTGACTTTTGATGATGTTTAAATCTTAAAGCGGCGCCTAATAACATTGTATGGGTTGTATAAACGTATTAATATTTAATTACACCATAATTGATGTTCGTGTCATTGATGCTTGTAAAATTATCAAACAAATTATTATTACTGATTTAAATGTTTAAAATAATTGAATTAATTAAAAAAAAATTTAAAAAATTAAAAAAACACTGTTTGAGGACTGGGTAGATATAGATGTTTGAAAGGGAAGAATGTTTGCTTTGATGTGTCTCATTGTAATAACATAACTTTTCCGATTGCTTAAAATTTGTATCATTTTAATTCTCTTTAATCACAAATTTATTTCAGCTCTGCTTAAAAACCTAAATTTCACCCCGTCGAGGAAAAAAATCCCTTGAATCATCATTTAATTACAAATTTGCATTTTTAGGTTGTTTTATTTTTATTTTTTTTTTAAATTTTTATATTTAGACGTTTTGTATTAAATCTATGTAGGCCTATAAGTAAACCATCTTAATTGAATGAAAGTAGGCTACAAGTAAGAAATACATATTACTATTGTACATCGGTATCAGTCCTCACAAGCCGATGATGAAAACTGTAATACTAAAGCGAACACACAACTAACGCTGTAAATTACATGTCGGAGGAAAAAAAATAATACTAAAAATAAAAAATTAAATTAAGATAATTATAGAGACAATTAAAGAAAAGGGATAGACAGTGGATGCATAATCACTCTGGATAAATCAAACATTCTAAAATGTAGAAAAAAAAGAAAAAATACGACACCCCAATTATAGTGACAGACAAACTCAAAATGTACGGCTTCATATGGACGAGACTGACCGAAACATATACACAGAAGATGGACAAGTATACACATTGCAGCATAGCCATTAGGACAGCGCTTTTCTTTATAGTTATTTAAATAGCAGTCTATAATTTATTTTCTACTTTTTATTTTTAGTGCATTATTACATAAAAGCTTGTTTTTTAAAAGTTTTTATGAATTTTTTTTTTCAGTAGGCCTACTTTACATGTTTTATTAACAATAGAGTTACATGACTAAAAACCATTGCGCGCCTATTGAACATGATGGCGCAGCTATTGAACGTGATGACGCGTGTGGTGTGGGTGGATAGACATGCCTGTTATTTCGATCCAAATTTTAATTAATTCATACAAAATCAATTAGGCATCCAATTAGGTCAAATTTAATTTCATATTGTATTGTCTTCATGTCTTGACCCACATGCCAAGTGTGAACCGCATCGGTCAAGTAGAAGTGTCCGAATTTTTACTCCAGCGTTTCGATCTAGACAGACTGAAAAGGAAGTGAGTTAAAAATAAGATTGTAAAAAAATTCATAAAAAACGTTTTTTAGTGATCTTATATTAGAAATATTAATAGGCTAGTTGAAAATAATTATTCAGATGTATAAGAAGTTATTGATTTTTAAAACACAACGTAAAGAAACAAAACATTTGGTTAATGAATGGTTTAATTAATGTTATTCTCTTGTCTCTGTTCCAGGTTTAAAGCCATACACCTGTACCCAGTGTGGTACACAATATGCCCAGAAGATTTCTCTCGTCTCACACGTCAGGAGACACCACAGTTAAAAGTTACAAGACACCACAGTTAAAGGTGACCAGACATCTTAGTTAAAGGTGACCAGATACCACAGTTAAAGGTAACCAGACATCTTAGTTAAAGGTGACCAGATACACAGTTAAAGGTGACCACACACCACACTTAAAGGTTACCAGGCACCACAGTTAAAGGTGACAAGACAGTCAGTGGCGTAGCGAGGTCGGGTGTTACCCGGTGCGGCACTAAATGGTGTCAACCCCCCAGAGGCGTAGCGACCTTTCCCGGGGACAAACTTTCAAACTTTCGATTTGCACCCCTCCCTCAAGTTTTCGATTTGCACCCCCCCCCCCTCAAACTTTCGATTTGCAACCCCCCTCAAATTTGTCTCTATATATTTTGCTTTTTTTGCCTTGGTGTCACCCACCCCCCTCTAAATGGTGTCACCCGGTGCGGTCCGCCCCTGCCCCCCCCCCTGGCTACGCCTCTGTTACATGCAGACTTGAAAGAGGGGCATCCTATGATAATATTAAAAAAGCTATCAAGGCTGCACCTGAAGGCCCCTTGAAGGCATCCTGGGTTATACTGATGATGAGTTTGTGTCCCAGGACTTCTTGGCAGATGACATAAGCTCTATTTTTTATGCCAGGGCTGGCATTGCCTTGAATAATAACCTTGTTAAACTGGTGTCATGGTATGGTAATGAGTATGGCTACAGCAACCGTGTAGTTGAGCTTATCCAGCAAGGTCAGTTCAAGGTCGACTAACAATAAATTAATCACTAGCACTGAACAACTTTTATTCCCCAAGTTTAGGTATGTCAGCTGAACACTAAAAACGCTGATTAAAAATTTCTTACTTTAGGATTTATGTCATTGGTGTACAATTTGTAAGCTGTTTCAGCTTTGTCATCATCAAACATGGGAGATTATCTTTAATGTGAAGATCTAATTTTTCAAGTTTTTTTTTTCCTTAAAATACTTTATGTAGCTGTGAACACGAGTGTCTGTCATAAATGACGCTAGAATAATTGATCATTTTGTACATTTTTAGATGTATGAATGGCTGCAGCACAGCGTAATACATTTGAGGCTATACAATCCCGAGCTAATTTATCCACTTAATAGGGCTGGTAAGTAGGTCACCATCCAGTTCTATGGCTCATGCAGGTTTTATTGAGCCGTATAACTGGTTGGTGACCTACTTACCAGCCCTATTCCAATAATCTGATAAATTGTCCCTGTAATTGGACTGCTGCTTCTTTTCACGGGAATTTTCTATACCACCTACAATCTCACTTTCTGCTATCTTTTAATTATAAATTCCTGATTTTGCTTTAGTTAGTGTATAGTACATAAATATTGTTACAAGTAAATTTTGCTGTTCAGTATTTTCAATAAATATGGACTGTAAAAAAAAATGATTAAGGAACGAAATTCGCAAAACCTCCACATAGAGATAAACATAGTCCAATTAATCATTTTTTTTTTCTCGACATGACTGTAGCATATTGACTTTTAAACTATATTTTGATTTACTGTTAGATGTTTGCACATTTTAAATTAACTCCACACGTGTCTCTAAGTCTCTAAAAGTGTTACATTTTAAAGACATTAATAAATCCACAAATGTGGTTATAGAAGAAAAAAACAATTCTAGCAAAATAAAATCATAACAGAGGCGTAGCGCGATGGGGGGGGGGGGTAGGGGTACTTATGTCCACGGGCGCCGACCTTACGGGGCGCCAAAATGGGTTGTAAAAACAAATTAAAATGTTATTTTAGCTGCATTTTTGCATTATAAATAGTTTGAGGGGGAGGTGCAAATCGAAAGTTTGAGGGGGGGGGGGTGCAAATCGAAAGTTTTATGCAAAATTGAATATTTGCTCCCGATGGGGCGCCAAATTGAAAGTTTTTTTCCCGGAAAGGGTCGCTACGCCTCTGGATCATAAGAATAAGTTGTAAATTATCCTTCATAATACTTGATAGGTACTCACTGATACCTAGTAGACCCAAACAAAGCCGATATGACTTAGCCAACTATTATAATCAATCTAAAGTCCTGCAAGTAAGTAAAAGTAAGCAAATGTCCCTTTCAAACCTGATGATCAATGGGGCAACTGGAGTTCACCTATTTCTGTGACCCCGGCATATTATGAAGAGATAGTGTGTTCAGCACTATGCCAAGCCGCCTTTAATTTCCCTATCGTGAGTTAGGTACCCATCAGAGTTATGTGGACTCAAGGACGTTTTACTTACTTGAACCAAGATTCGAACTCGATATTCCGGCAAAGATATGTCTGATTCTGTATGGGAAATGTGTGTTTTAGTAAGGAGCCCTTAGCAACATAGGGAAACGTAACTTCGTTAAGGTATCACACTTTAGTGTGTATAGTATGACAGTTGTTACTTCTTTACCCTAGCTGTTCAATATGTATCAATCCGATTCTAACGAAACCAGATTAGACGTCGTTAACTCCTGCATTAACTGTTGACTTATCTCTTATATCCGTGTCAGTGTTGCTGGTGTTTTAATCTGCTAATGACCAGTGTGAAGGTGTGACCACGTGATGACCACGTGATGACACTGATACTGTTAACCTTACGTGATAACCCTAACTAAAACCCCCTCCCCCGAAAAATGTCTACCCCCCCCCCTGAAACGAAATACATTTTATATAGAAAATTTATATTTTTATCGGTGGCCACGCCCCCCCCCCCCAGAAATTTTATTAGTCTGCCCCACCCCCGAAAACTTTCAAGTCCCCCCCCCCTCGGAGAAAATAGTCTGGAAGAAACATAGAAGTCATGACATTTAAACCAATTCTAGGGTTTTGCGTGGTCGGGCGATAACAGCTCATGTTTGCTAAACTAAAAAGTCTCGAGCTCGAACCCCTGGGTTAAATCGCTGGGTATAGCGAACCATCTAGGAGAGAAAACTCCAAATCAAACAGCTGATGCTTTTAGTTTGTTCTTAAAAAAAGAAACGCAGTCTGAAATCTGATTTAAACGGGACAATTTGCGCATAACATGTTGACACATTATTTATTTATGTTGGATGTAATCACATCCCATATTAGAGTTAAGAATAAAGAAGAGGAAAAACAAATCATTTTTAGACTACGAGTTATTATACACTGTACTGTTATAATTCACTGTCTCTTTAACGATTGTTATTTCACTGCTTAACAGATAATTGCTTTTTGGAAACATTTGTAAAGAAGTGCCGTTGTAGCTATTTGTAATTTTACTGTAACACACAAAGGTTAGAAAAAGCCAGTTACAAGTAAAGAAGCATGGATCTTACTCAATACTTTCCAACACTTTTAATGGCTAGTTAGCGAAATTTGTCAACAAAGCAGTTGTCCCGCGTTATACCAGTAAAGCAGCAATATTGTCATATAAAATAAAAGCTTGAGTTTAGGATCACTTTGCATTGCAGAGTTATTAAAAATTAAATATTGTTTTAATTTTTGGGGTTTTAGCTGTTTTTTTTTTTTTAAGAACACATTTTATAAAAACACATCCGAACCTAGCAATACAACCAAGACACATTTTTACTTGGTTGTGTTGATATGTTTAGATGTGTTTTTATAAAGCCTGACATACATAGCTTTATAATATGAAAACGTTTTACAATTTTTAAGGAACAGGCAAATAGAGGTACATTTTATTCACATAACAAAAAAATAATAATTAAATCTCCGCAAGATATTTCCAAAACTAAAATATAATCATCGGTGTATGTATATATTTTTTTTTGTTTAATCACTAGTGTTGAATGTATTGTAAATATCCGCCATGTTTATTTGTATCTGTGTCAATGTTAGCGTCCCTACACCCAGTGTTTTCTTTTGTATTCTTGGTGTCATCGTCTTCACGGGTCAATGGTTACGTGATCAATCTGACGTAAGCACATGTTGGACTGACCGTTTTAAATCAATCAAGCCAGGTGGATGTGGTATACGGACAGTGTATTGTAAGTCATGGCATCCGTCTGATATTTGTACACCACCTTCCACCCCATAGAATCACATGTCTTACGGAACGTTTACTAAAATAACCTAACAAAACACTAATTCTGCCATCCCAACCCTACCCCACTCCCACAAAAAAAAAAACAGCAAACAGCCAAATATAACGTAATATATTGAGCTAAAATTAAAATAATTTCAAAATTCGTTGCTTTAAAGTCAAAATATGTGTTACTTGACGTTTGAGGGGAGCAAGGGTTATGTTTGTGTGATTATGTGTGGGAGGATAGAGTTATGTTTGTGTGTGAGTATGTGTGGGATAATAGGGTTATGTTTGTGTGGGAGGATAGGGTTATGTTTGTGTGGGAGGATTGGGTTATATTTGTGTGTAAGTTTGTGAGGAGCATGGGGACATTTGTGTGTGTGTGAGTACATTAGTGGCATGGGGTTATATTTGTGAGTGAGGTGGCTTAGGGTAAAGTTTGTGTTAGAGTGAGTACGAAGGTTAGTGCCGTGAAAAAATAACAATAATCGCGTTGTCTTTATAGCCATTTTATAAAACGGGTCACATTAAATAACGTAGTTTTTTAACTAAAATTTACAGATTAATTAACATGATCATCTGATATTTTGTTTGTTTATTAAATCAGTTTAATCAAAGAGGGATAACAAGGGTTAGAGCCGTGTTAAGAACTTGGTTTTGAGTTCGCGTTAAAAATATTAAGCTTAAAGTTGACTTTACCGCTTTTTTTCTAAAACAATTCGTGATTTACGTCATTTCATGACGTATTTCGTGCATTAAAACAACCAAATATGTATTGGTCAAAGAATGTTTTCTTTCGAGTTCTGACATCTTCTTTGATCTACCGGTTAGTTACCTTCCTATTGTGTAGAACTGACCGCCTGTGCTTTGAAGAAAGGTGCTGGACGTGGCGTGGGCGTCTCTGATTGACCGCTGTCAGGTGGTAATGATGAGCTAAGCGTGTCACCTCGCGACACGGTTAACTGCACAAACCAACCACGTGACCTTACCTCCGTGGATTGGTAGGAGGAGCTTGATGCCAAATATGCAAATGAGGTAATGCTTGTAGATCTGATATTGATACATTAGACGTGTAACGTCTCCAACTGTTCAATTTATTTCTGAAATTAACTTGGATTACCTTCACAGTTACCTTTAAACCTACAGTGACCGTTGGTCAGTTCTGAAGAATTTTCCCCCTTTTTCTGGTAAGTTGTAATTTTATTTTAGTTTCTGCTAGTGCAGAAAATGCCACACATGGTTGTCATTATATTAATTATTGACTAATTATGAAGCTAATATATAAAACGTTGCTCTATAGCTCCAAATGTCGAAACATATTTTAGCCTCATGAATTATTTTAAATTAGTGCTAATTGAGTATGCTTTACCTCATCATCTAACACAATTGCGACACTCACATTTCCGTTTAGATTAAATTATATACACATGCAGATACTATTTAAAATCAGTAAAACATACAAGATGTATTAAATAAAGGCGATTTATATTATGACAATACTGCGCAAGACAGATGAATCCATTACAACAAGAATATAAACTTTAACAGCTCTTCTTAGTCTTTACTAACACCAGAACATTTCACACTAAGCATAAATTTTTCACTCATTTTATAATACAATGTACACGGTACAAAAAAAAATCGTACAAATGTTAACACATTTCGCTGCAGCAACATTTCATACAACATACTTAAATTTATAAAATATTTTTAACATTAGAAAAAGATAAAAATTAAAAAAAAAAGACAACTGCACGCTTAAATATTTCAACAGGCGTTAGGCGCTTTGTTTAAATACATTTCGATTATAATATAAAGAGTGCTTTATACATTAAATTTATTAGTCTATTTTTTTTTATAAAGGAATGCTCTTATTTTATTTCTAGAATACCAGAACAAAACATAATCTGTAATAGCGTTGTTAAACCTTGAAGTGAAATCTGAATTAACAAACTTTCCTTCAACGATGGCACAAACTCTCGTATGGCGCCCATGGGATTTTCAACACACGGATACAAATCTCAGCCCTTTTGGTTCTGATGACGCCTCCCCCCTCCCAGAAAGCTGCGACATCTCGCCAATTGCTGGAAGTTGCAAGAACTCTTTAGATAGTAATAGCCAATCCTCGCCAACACAGACAACCTCTAGCTCATCGCCAGACTCTGGAAGCTGTGAAACCACATCTTTGACGAGAAGTGGCGAGAGTTCACCATCATCTAGCAGCGGTGTTCATTCATCCATGTCAGGATGTGAACACAACTCACCTGAATCTAGTTCCTACAACAAACATTACCAGGAACCACAAAGATTATCGTCTACAGCTTCAACTGCTGTACCAAGATCCTCACACTTGAATCAACTAGCTAATAATGAAACTGTATCCAGATATATTCACTTCAATCAGATACCTGGTCATAACACATTACCAAGATTTCCTCTCTACAACCCATTTCCAGTTCCTGCCTCCACTTTTCAACATTTCCCATTACATTACAGACCAGCTATTCTCCCACCAATTTGCCCAGCCACCACCAGACCAATCTACCAGCCACCAACCAACTTATATTCTAATGTCATGCCACCCCCTGCAGCTTTTATACCTGACTTAAGGAATCTTCATTTACTACAGTCTGTTGCTTGCAATGCTCAACCATTGTATCCCATAACAAGTTCTACTCCATCCAATCACATACCAAGTTCTACTCCATCCAATCACATGCCACAATATACCAGGTCTATACAGGTGTATGAGCCTTTAGATCTCACATCCATTGGTTTAGTCAAGAAAGAAATTAATGATTCTAACATTAATGAAGTCCAACATCAAATACCTGACCCATCAAATAATGGACATCAACAGTTTGACATTCATATCAACACATCGTATCACCAGGTGCTCAAGAAAGAAATTGCTGCAGACGAAGAAGCAACAATTTTATACGAGGGCAGGCCTCAAATTACGAAATCTGAGGACGATGAAGATGATTTTATAATAGACGTGGTGACCTGCGACAACGAGGACCAGAAGATAATTGAGGATACACCTGACCAGAAGATAACGGATGATATACGTGAACAGAAGATTGTTAAGGATACAGCTGAGCAGAAGATAATTGAGGATATACCTGACCAGAAGATAAATGAACACAATGCTATCCGGCTGACCCCTGTATATGAAGTTCCTGTTGTTACCTACGAGAAAAATACAAGACCTATTCCTGAAAAGATGACAGTTGAGCATGTTGCTACCAATGAGACACATGAAAGCCATGATGACAAGAATAAAGCTGATGAATATGTTGACAAAACGATTATTGATGGTCATGTTGATCAAAAGGAAACTCAGTACCATACAGACAATATGGCCGTAATTATTCAAGCAAGAAAAAGAAAGGGAGAAGGTTCTGGAAACAAATGCTCAACTACAAAAAAAGCTAAGAAAGATAACTCAGCAAAAAGAGAGAAAGTGATGCCCTATGGTGACCATGAACTTCATAAACTAAACATAAAATTTGATTCAACAAACAAGGAGAGATTTTGTGATGAAAAGGGAAATTACATTGTCAGTTGAATCTTTTCGCTTAATTATTGCTTAATTTTTTTTTGTGTTTTTCACTTTTTCATAACTGCAGCGTAATCCTCTTTTTTAAATATTCCAAATAAATTAAAATATTTTTGTGTTGTTTATTTTCACCAGATTACAAAATTACCAGAAGATCAGGATTCAAAGCAGGAACTCAGAACTGCACTAAGTGATTTTTTTGCCAACAGTAATTTACCCAAAATACCTGAACAACTGAAGGACAATCTTCAAAGTCTTTGTTACTTCCCTTACATGACCCATTTACTCAGTGTAGGTTTATTTTCTCTATACATTCATTTATCGAAAACCTAACTTTTTAAAGAATTTAAATCGCCAAATTTAATTTCTCTATACAGTTATTTATTGAAAACTTAAGTTTTTAAAGAATTAAAATCGTCACGCTTAACATTTGAAAACATAAAATATAACATCAACTTGTCTCTCTACAGCTTCACCAAGACGGTGTAGACATCCAGACTTTGAAGTTTTCCTCCAACGGTTTTAGTTTCCAGAACCCACAGCTGGCAGCTCTTGGAGAGGAAAAGTTTAATCAGCTTTTGGACTCCATGTACCAGACTGATGGTAGGTTGTTGTAGACAATTTAATAATTATTAAGAACAAATGTATTAACAGAATAAAATTATATTGTAAAATCGGAAATAAATGATATTGCCTTAGTAGATTTATTTTAATAACCGTTTACTTTCAGGTGAAGGTTTAATGCACTGCTGTGTACCAAGAGCTGTTGATGACGGTGCCTTGTGTGGTCACGTGACCAACGAACGCGGTAAAATGAGACGTCACTGCAAGGTCCACTTCCCCCATAAGAAATGGGTGTGTTGCTTCTGTAGAGCCCAGATGTTCGACACAACAGACATGGACAGACACACAGCCTTACATACAGGTAGGAATGGGTTTCTTACAAATATATCAAAACAATTTTAGTGATCTTATATTATCAAATATTATAAATAATGCTAGTAGAAAATAGTTATTCAGATCTATAAGAAGTTGTTGATTTTTTTTTAAAACACAACGTAGAGAAACAAAATATTAATTCAATATATGGTTTATTTATTATTTTCTCTTGTCTCTGTTCCAGGTTTAAAGCCTTACACCTGTGCCCAGTGTGGCACACAATATGCCCAGAAGATTTCTCTCGTCTCACACGTCAGGAGACACCACAGTTAAAAGTTACAAGACACCACAGTTAAAGGTGACCACACAACACAGTTAAAGATGACCAGACACCGCAGTTAAAGGTGTCCAAACACCACAGTTAAAGGTGTCCAAACACCACAGTTAAAGGTGTTCAGACACTACAGTTAGAGGTGACCAGACACCTAATCTAATCGTGGAGAAATACCTGAGTCATTACAGAGTTCGATTAAAAAATATTGTGGTATAGTAAAAGCTGTTAAAATGTTAGAGAATTTTTGGCAGTGACATCTAATTAGCCTTTAACACGGTAATATAATTTTAAAGAACTTTAATTTTGGCTGTAATATATTTTTGATTTTTCTGAAGAAGTTACCAAATGGCTATTTGAATGAAACCCTATTTTTTATAAGTACGAATATTTTCTTATGTCACGTCTACACTTAGCAAATAAAAAGTTAATACATTTTTCGAGGTTTTGTCTTTATGATTAACACATTTCAAATGAATAGTTTACAATTTGGTGTGATTAAAATTATGGTTCCAATACTGAAATTTTAAAAAAATACCAATAATAATAACTGCAAAATATACAAACATTTTTAAAAAATAATTCAGTAAAAAACATTGAGTATATGTATAAACCGTTTGAATTAAAGAACATTGTTTTAATATTGGAATTGAAACGAAATTCCTTAAGCGTTAAGTAATTATGTGAACTTGATATGATTCACTATCGTTTTCTATCAATATACAAGTAAAATGCGAGGGTCGAAAAAACATTGTTAAAATAACTCTTTCTTCATTGTTAAGCAATTGAAAACGACAGTTGAATTAATTTTTTTACTTGATAATGTCTTTTTTGGCTGCTATTCAAAATAAATTAAAATAGATACCTGTCCTATAAAGATTATAACAACACAATTATTGTTTTATATGCAAAGTTGAAACATTTAGTTAAATACTAGACTTACCCGTCATACCTTGGATGACTGTGGGTTTCGGGGGTCATCTATAAATGACATCACATCGGTGACTTATCATCACAAAATAACCAGACCCCACATTCAAAAAGACGTTTTTTTTATTAAAAAAAAAAACCACCGATTTCGGCTGAGCATGGGTCTGACCACACTATCCCTTCATATACTGACGTCACAGGTGACATTTTAAAAGTTATATTAATTTTAATGACACCGACTTCAAAATTTAGCCTTCATTCACCAAAGCAAATTTTAAAATGCTTTTCTGGCATATCTAGCCCTTGCCACCTATAGCATGTTTATATAACGTGAAAACCCGCCATTTGCTCGTGGTAAACATGGCATAAAAATGGTCGGAAGTCATGCACCCGGTCCGGACGCCATTGTTGTTAGCAACCGACCACGTTTCCAAGTTAGCGAGTAATCCTACTATATCTTGATCTAGAACCTAGATCGATAAATCCCATGTATTCTCGAATTAGATGTTCATTGAAGCTAAACAAAGATTTATAAAAATAATTAAGGCCTGAAATAGATTCTAGATCTAGAAATTACGTCTTGTGACCTAGATCTATCTATATACTACTGAAACTCAAGTTTGTTTACATGTTTGAATATTTATTTGTTTATCTGATTGACTACTGTAGAGGATCTACGCTATATGCAGAACTGTAAAATAGTATGTAGGTAGAGAACAATTTTTGTTTTCAGACAGACTGTTAATCACACATTTATTTAAAGACGTTAAAAGATTAAAAGTGTTAAAACTTTGATAACTTAAAAAACTTAAAACTTTGGAAAAATAATTTGAAAGGTTAAGGGTGGTGCAAATCGAAAGTTTGAGGGGGGTGGGTGCAAATCGAAATCTTGTCGGGGGGTGCAAATCGAAAAGTTTGTCCCCAGGCGCCGGATAGGTTCACTACGCCTTTGCTTGTGGTTATTAAATAAGGGTTCATCCATTTATGACGTCCACATTTTTTATTTTATTTTTAGTAACCCCTCCCCCCCCACGTCCACACACGTCCACTTTCGACTTACATCATTTAAGAGGGAGGTAGCTGTTTAATACTAATTTACTAAAGCAAATGTGGTAGAAACGATAATTTTACCGAATAAAGAAACATTAAAATTTCCATAGCAAGTAGCAGCAACTGTAATGACCACACGTCATAATGAGATCTGACGACTATTTGACAATTGTATGCACGGGGCTTATGGCCTGGAATACATTTATACGTTAAACATAGTATATTATAAACATTGTACTTTATAAACATTAATACTAGGAAACGGAGAGGAAAGATAAAGCACGACACCCAAATTATAGTGACAGACAAACTCAAACTGTACGGCTTCATATGGACGAGACTGACGGACACAATTACTCAGAAGATGGACATGTTTACATATTGCATTAGAACCATTAGGGCAGCGCTAATTAACAGATAACTATTACCAAAACATATCTTTACAGTAACAGCACAAGAGCATCCCACTGTATAAAGCATGTAAATAAACCCATTTGATATTTCATTTTTAAAAAACACCATTAGCAACATCAACAACCAAACCCTAATACAAAAATAAAATAATTAAAGATATAGGTCTACATGTCATTAGAACACGCATTAACACTTTAAGAAATGAACACATTGGTATAATTAGACTAGAGCCACACTACTACCCATTAGCACAATACTACACAAGACACATAATTAACACGATATTAAAGCAAACAAGCAACACACCATATTAAAGAGAGATAGACTTTTGCCAGTTTTTTACAGTTGATTTGTATTTCTTTTAAAGCTGTTTTTAGATTAAAACATTATTCACTTATCATCTCAACTCGCATATTGCCAAAGAACGACAACATCGTGTCCAGTCTCGAAACCTTTTTGTTAACACGTTTTCTTAATTATCCTTCTTTAGATTATCAGGCAAAGGGATACACACGTGAAAATACAGCGTAAATCAATTACGTTATATTTACATCCCCAGGTAAAATGTAAAGCATTATATATCAACACGCTTGGATATTACTCGATCACAATATCTAATCCCACATGTATTTTTTTTTTTAATGTATGCATTTGATAATTTGCCTGTACACATTATTTTGAATTTTGCTTAGCAAGCAACTTAGGTTAATATTAAAGTAGTATTTAAAAAACGAATACAAAATAACCATACAAAAATTATATGTACTAATAATTTGGCGTGATAAGATGAAAATAAAAGATAAAATAACAGATTGCTTCCAAAACACATTACATTACAATCAGTAATTAAAAATGGTATATATATATATATATATATTTAGACCTTTATATCCCACAATTGCTCAATCGAAAGTCACGAGTTGGGATCCCATAGCTAAGACCTCCGTACAGAACCCATATCATACAGCAGTGGCGTAGCGAGGTCGGGTGTCACCCGGTGCGGCACTTAATGGTGTCACCCCCCCCCCCAGAGGCATAGAGACCCTTCCCAGGGACAAACTTTCAAGTTTTCGATTTGCACCCCCGCCCTCAAACTTTCGATTTGCGCCCCCCTCGAGTTTTTCTCTATATATTTTGCTATTTTTTGCCTTGGTGTCAGCCCCCTAAATGGTGTCACCCGGTGCGCTCCGCACCCCCCGCCCCCCCCCCCCTCGCTACGCCCCTGGCATACAGTACGCTTTAATTGTAGTCAAAATGTCGGGAAGAGAATCGGTGCATTCAGTCACTCGACTACTCCGACCATTGATGTGTCTGCTTTAAATGCCAGTTGTAATAACTTGATTAATGATTGTGTCAACATAATACCTGCCATATAGAACTCACACGAAGCTTTATATTGACCTACATGTGACACATTTTATTATTAACTAATTTTATTGTGTTCATATGATTAAATACAATGTCGCTTGTATTTTTGTTTGTTTGAATATTGCAGATATTTTTCTAGCTTAGAAATTTTGCAAGGGAAATAATTACCTTATTAATATACATAATTAGTTTGATAAAGCAAAATCAAATAACAAAATGAAATACCGTTTTATGTGACAAAACATATCAATATACAAAATAGAATATTTTGAATAGTGATAAACACATAGAAGTGTTTTAGTGTAATGTCTTAAAAATTCAATGTAATTACAAAACTACATACATTATTATTACGTGTTACACTTTTGCAAGACAACCGAAGATTTTTGTTGTAGCAATATTCTCTCTTCAGTTTATCTTTTGATTGAATTTTCTAAAGGTTTTCACAGTAAGATTAGATTTAGTCGTCAGCGTTTATGTAAATTACGTTGGCATCCAGTTAGAGAGCATAGAAAATGTAATACCAGGGGTTGTTGTGTTTTTCTTTTTAGGTGATTTTCCAGGCCTTTTTTTCTTCTATAAAGTAACTACATTGGTGTGCCTTGATGTTTGGGTGTTTGTGCGTGTGCGTTTTGTGTTAGATAACCTTGCTGTTTGGTCCATGAGGCGTCGCGAGGGGGGGGGGGGGGGGGTGAGGTGCGGACCGCACCAGGTGACACCATTTGAAGATGGGGGGGGGGGGTGACACCAAGGTAAAAAACTGCAAAACTTACAGAAGAATAGTGCTTGATCTTCATTAAAGTTCAATTGTCTCCTAAGTATAAATTGACGATCCCGACCAGTGGCGTAGCCAGGATCGTCTCAAGGGGGGGGGGGGGGGGGGGTCCAATTTTACCCGGGGACAAACTTTCGATTTGCACCCCCCCCCCCCCCCCCCCCCCCCTCAAACTTTCGATTTCCACCCCCCCCCCCCCCCTCAAACTTTCGATTTGCACCCCCCCCCCCCTCAATCTTTCGATTTGCAACCCCTCTCAAACTTTCGATTTGCACCCCCCCCTTATACTTTTTATATATACCGAGGGGTCTATGGGGGGGGGGGTTATGACCCCCCCTAACCCCCCTGCCTACGCCACTGATCCCGACAAGTGGCAAAGGTCTGTGTGTGTGCGGGGGGGGGGATTGTGATATTATTACATAAGCTTGCTAACAGGAGATATGCACAATGGACAATAGAAAAAATTTAACCTGAGTACCCCAAAATATGGAAGATGATTGTGAATTCATTACTATTGGGCTAAAAATATAATATTTGATGAAAGGTGGAAAGCCTACGAAGGGGTTAATTTTTCAAGATGACCGCCGTTGTCCTAGTTACCAGGATTGTTTCACCGCCTTTTTATAGTGAAAATGCGTATGCAGATGTAGGCCTACCTTTAAAAAGCTGTAAAGAAATAATTGTTTTATAATTCGCATTTTTTTTTACCGGCGCCTACCCACAATGATTAAAATATTTTTAAAAAAATGATAACATTAATTGGTATTAAGAGACGCTTAAGCAAATTTACATAATCTAACTAGATCTACAAAACACAGACACAGCGTGTGAAGCCACTGACATTGTAATGACAGTAGAATATTAAGGACATGGATTGTTTTTGTTTGGAGAGTAAAAGCTGTATCGTCTGCGAAGACTAAAATTGTTTTGTTCGATAAGTTTGGTATGTATATTGCTCTGATGTATGTATTGTACCTAATGCTTTATAAGATGAGTTATAATGCGACTGCAAGTATGTAAAGGGATGTGAGGTGGTGGGGGGGGGGGCATTGTCTAATTAATTTTAGGATCTATCAGTAGGTGGGTGTGTGGTTTGTAAAATATAATCTTTATCCAAATTGTTTTGTTTAATAATTGTGTGAAGATATGTGTGCGCTACTCGGTGGAAATTTTTCTCCTGCTCTAAGATGAGTATGCATGCTGGGGTGTTTTTATCGTGTGTACACTGAATAATATCTCTGATTAGGTAATTGTGTGTGTTCCTCCCTGTGATATTGCATTGTTGGTCAACATGAATTAACTGTATAATTGTATAGTAGGATGTTAAAAATATAAGTAAGTCTATAAATGTGGGTTAAATTAGGGTCAGTCTGGGATTTCCGGAGAAATGTTATAACAGATGTGTTAACATTTTTATCGCACCGTTCAAACAGGAAAAAATTTCAATGATGGCTACACCAGGGGTCGGCAACATTTTGAAGCGGAAGAGCCAAAAGTTACAATTTTCAAAATTTCCTTGGTTTTAAAGAGCCACAAACATTTTTTTTATTTCAAATATTTTATTTTTTTATTAAGATTATTAGTATTTGTGCAAGGAGCTGGAGAGCCGCATTTTGATATCAAAAGAGCCGCATGCGGCTCGCGAGCCGCAGGTTGCCGACCCCTGGGCTACACGAATAGGGTTCTATCAGTTGTGAAGTTTTTAAAATTAATCTACACGCAGAGGTGGACAATTACATCAATCAATTAGACTTCATGAAATGTCTTTTAAATGTGTAACACATATCGCAACTGTGTTTAAACCATAATGGCATAGCCTTTTTATATAGAAATCAAGGACACATATTAAGGTTTTTATCACTTTTCAATCAAAAATATAATATGTTAAAGATTGTATGTTTTTAGAAACAAAACATTGCGTCCCTTTTATTTGGATTATTCCCAATTCCTTAAATATACTTAATTTGTCAATTAAACAACAAATTATTTCCCTTCAAACTTTCAAAATATGAATTAATTTTTTTTGTGAACTAAAATAACAACATGTAAACTGCAGTAAAACTAATCTAGTATACACATTTAAAATGAGCTAAAATAGAAAACATCTAACCATGTAAAATATGCATCTGCTACTTTGGGAGCGGGTCGGATGTAGCTCAATATAAAGTTGTGTGCGATTCAATATGGAAGACCATATGTTGATACAATCCTCAATCAAGTTATTGAAACTGTCATGTAAAGCATTCATCACACGTGTCTGAGAAGTCGAGTGATTGATTGACCCATTTAAATTCTCGGCCTTTTGGCTAAGATCAACGTGGTCTATATCACACGGGTTCTGTACGGAGGTCTTAGCTGTGGCCGCAGCGTTTCCTAATGTTAGTCAGGTACCCATCTGAGGTGGGTAGACATAAGGACGTCCTACATATATGACATAATGTTTGGTTAACTTAATTGTCAATTCTGCTACATTGAAACACATAGGTGGTCAACTCGCTAGTTGTTTGGAAAATATACATTGATGCTATTATTGTGTTTCATATAAACAATAAACCTCGGTAGTTAAATTGTTTTTTCATACATTAGTGTACATGTTTCTTGCACAGATTCTTTCAAACGTATTAAAACAACAAATATATTCGAAAAAAAAAACATGCTGAATACTAAAAGTACAGCACTGTAAACGATAGGCCCATGTTTGAGATTTTAAAAATAAAATAAGACAACAGACACAAGACATAGGCAGGACAGAAGTAAACACATGTCTGTAGACAACTATAAATAAAACAACACACGCATGGCTTAGGTGGCAAACTAAAAAAAAACTATTTTATTTTCTATCGATTAAGCTAATCAGAGATATTTTAATTGTATTTTAACAAATGTTTCTAACGGTACATTTAACTAATCTTTCTATCGCCCTAATTTTATTGCATATAGCCTATTTTGTCGATGGTCGATGTTATGATAATACGTTATGGAACAATATGTTAAATACGACTAAGACTGGATTAACATAGTCAATGATTAATTTAATTGGTGAACAACTCGGATGTACGGAGTGAGTTTTACCAGCAACACGGTGCAACTGCTTAGATCAACGTGATCCTTAAATTTGTACTTTGAAAATCTTAACAATTTTTTTTGCGGTAGTAAAAATAAAAAATCTGCTTCTTTCGTTTGAAGCTGCAAAGCTAGACATATCATTGTTCTAAATGACCTCGGTCGAATAGATTTGCATAATGCATATTTTAGGAATACAGTAACATTCGAATTGAAAGAAAGAAAAAAAAAACAGTTTTTAATACGTTAAAACAAATGTTGATTAAAAATGTCTATGAAATAAAAGTAGTACAGCTATCAAATTTTAACTGATTCAATTAATCGATATAAGGAAAAAGGAACAAAAATATACGATTTTTTTTAAACATCACGTACAGGAGAGCTAAGTATAAATGTCTTTCACTGTTTGTCTTTTTGTTCAGTCTAATAACTTGGTTATTGCAATGCATGCCAGGAACCCATCGAGTTTAGGAGATCCGAACACAGTCAAACACAGTCCACACAGCATAGAAAACTTCCAACCATCATCATTTTCCCTTGTTCAGGAAATGATATGTTCTATTTATTATTGAGAATGCACCGTTATAAAAAAAATGGGTGCTCATAGGTAAATATTTTATTTCGATTGAGATTTTTAAACGGGCGTTTTAAAATTACTTCCCATATTCTTTTCCCAAAAAAATCAAGGGAGACAACACAGAAGCACAAAACATTTATTAATAGCTAAAAAACCCAGATTTAAAAAAATACATGTTAATACATTTTTTAGCAGTAATTTAAGATATTATTAAATGATTAAATATAGTTAGTTGATATTTAATGTTGAATTAACAATATTTATATAATTAGAAAACGAAAACCTTGAATTTTTTAAATTGATTTCAAAAACATTCAAATCATTCAGGTTAATTAATAGTCATGCGCAGTTTCGTAGCTTAGGCTATATTATTTGATTTTTTTTGTAATGACAAGCAAATCTGTATGTAATGTGCCTAAATATGTATCTAATGTGCATACATCTGCTTTAAAATACTATGAGCTAAATGATTAATCTGAGGCTGTTAATTTCTGACATAAGCAAGTGCTAATCAAAAGATATTTTTTATTACGTAAGTCAAGCTACTTGTACAGATGGGGGGGGGGCTGTTATTATCTATGGCCACTACCTGTTGCGTGATGCAAATATTGACCCGTGCTTAAACTCGACAATACGATTAAAAAGACTCAGCTGTTTACTCGACTACACAATGTTTCAATTTAATGCCACATCGAATCATAGTAAACACAATCCACGATAATAACAGTTTAAGATATATGAAACATATAACACGTCCAACACACGATATACCTAACTCATGACATGTCTAAATCCGGATGTTCAAACTTACACTATACAAAACTCAAGATTTAACAACCTCAGAATATGTCCAACTCATGATATACCCACCAATGGTAGCCACTAGGACTGAAGCCCCTATAATCCCTTCCATTCTCCCACAATACCTCTCCTTGTTTATGTTATATGTTTTATATGTTTTCTAAGCTTTAAACTAATAATGCTTTATCGATCACTTAGATTCACTTACTCGATACACTCTTAAAATCAAATTTAAATGGAGATCTACAGCCAGTAGTGAGGGTGGGGAAAAGCAGTACCACCAATTGTGAGAATGGGGGGGGGGGGGGGTAAATGGAGATCTACCGCCAGTAGTGAGGGTGGGGGAAAGCAGTACCACCAATTGTGAGAGTGGGGAAAAGCAGTACCACCAATTGTGAGAGTGGGGAAAAGCAGTACCACCAATTGTGAGTGTGGGGAAAAGCAGTACCATCAATTGTGAGAGTGGGGAAAAGCAGTACCACCAATTGTGAGAGTGGGGAAAAGCAGTACCACCAATTGTGAGAGTGGCGGGGGATTAAGATGATGAGAAGATCCAACACACAGTCCAAGTCAAAATAGAATGTTCTTTATTAAAATGTACACAATCAACTTCCTACCTATCTAACTAACCTATAGTATACACTATCTACTTACACTAGCTAACTATAACTTCTATCTAACAGCACACTCTATCTAACTGTACCCTCCCATGTCCATCCTAACACTATCTACCTCTAACTCTCTACCTAACTCTACATTTCTCTGACTGTTCTCCTACCCTACATATCTCTACTTACACTAGCTAACTACAACTCCTATCTAACAGCACACTCTATCTAACTGTACCCTCCCATGTCCATCCTAACACTATCTACCTCTAACTCTCTACCTAACTCTACATTTCTATGAATGTTCTCCTACCCTACATATCTATAACTATCTATGTCTGCCGCTGATCTAACTGCTGACCCACGCTTCAGTAGACAGCTGATTGTCCCACGTGACCGGTCAGCTCCTGTATTTCCATTATCATTCTATGCTGCTATGAAGTGATCAGCAACAACATGATTTTAACGTAGCATCAACATCAAACTTGTTAAATCGCTTTATGTTTTCCTAAACTTTGACACGTCAGCAATAGGTTATTTCAATTTATTTAGTGTAATGAATCTAAATTAAATAATCATATATGCTCGAACGCCAACAGATAGTAACTAAATACGTATATAACAACTTGTTATACACTGAAACAACAATTAATAACACAATGCTATCAATGCACCGACAACAATCAAACTCAAATTAAACGATACTCTGTACATGTGTTTTTTTTGTTCAATGTATGTATCAATATCGTGATATTTCTGATTAGGTAATTGTGTATGTTCCTCTCTGTGATATTGCATTGTTGGTCAACATGAATTAACTTGTGTGGGAATGGTTCTATTTTGGCAATCTAGTATGTAAATAGAATTGTATAGCCGGCGTTTAAACAATACATAGATCTATAAATGTTGGTTAAAATCGGGTCAGTCTGGGATTTCTGATTAAATGATATATAAGATACGTTTTCATGGCACTGTTCAAACAGGAACATTACTTCGAAGTGGCTACACGAATAGGGTTCTGGCGGTTGTTAAGTTTGTTATATGATTCACTAAATCAGGAAACTCATATAATCGCTGCTAGTGATTGTATAAATATTGATCAATCAGACTGTATCACATGTCTTCTGAATGTGTAACACATATCTCAACTGTGTTTAAATTTTAACGACATAGCCATTTTAAATAGTAAGCAAAGACACATATTCAGTTCTTGTTTTTTTTTTTTATCATTTTTTTAAAACAAATCATATAATTTTATAACATATTTGTTTTGACAAATACAACGTTAAGTCTCTTTTATTTGAATAATTTATGATGCAAGTACTTGATTGTCAATTAAACAGGCACATATTTCCCTTGCGAATTTCAAAATATGAATTAGTTATGTGTAAATACTAATATGCTTTTGTGAACTAAAATAAAAATATGTACATTGCAGTAAACCTACTATACACATTTAAAATGAATTTAAAAAGAAAATATCTAGCCATATACAATTTGCACTTGCTACTTTGGGAGCGGGTCAGATGCAGTTTAATATAAAGTTGCGTGTGAGTTCAATATGGAAGACCATATGTTGATACAATCCTAAATCAAGGTATTGAAACTGTCATTTCAAGCTATCACGACATTGATCTGTGTAGTAGAGTGTTTAATTGCCTCATTTAAATTATCGGCGTCTTGGCTAAGATCAAAGTGCACTATATCACACGGGTTCTTAGCTGTGGAAGCAGTTTTTCCTAACGTTAGTCAGGTACCCATGTGAGCTGGGTGGACATAAGGACGTCCTACATACATGGCGTAATGTTAGGTTAACTTTGTTGTCAATTCTGTTACATTGAAACATCGAAGTGGTCAACTCGCTAGATGTTTGGAAAATATACATTGATGCTGTTATTTTGTTTCATATAAACAATAAACCTCGTCTAACTTATCTGAATCCAATGTTACAAGAGGTAGCACGTGGAATGTGTGAGTCGCTATTGAGTTCGTTCATCACTTCTCCCTTCTGTTGACACACGGCTCTCCCTATGATGCAGGAAGGTAAACAACAACACCATGTCTTTCAGTTAGCATAAACGTTGTTCATTCTTATTTCTGGTTTGTAGAAATCAGGCGAAATACACGTTAGTTGTAATGTTCACTTCAAGGTGTCGGGATGTGACAGTTACCAAAGAACAATTATGTTTACGAATATTGTTATTTAATTGACGCAATATTAGTTTGATAAACGTTTATTTATATTGAATAAAAAAAAACATTTCAAGAGAAAAAAAAATCAAAACAGCAGATAATTAACGTTTCTAGATTATAATGTAAATGTTGTTATTATAAAATAGCAATAAAACACCATATTTTTTTGTATGTTCTATTTTCTTCAAAGTGTATGTTCAAACTGTCAAAAAATATTAACAAATTAAACTGCGTTTGTTAACACATTTTCACAATTTAGTATGTGTCCAACATTGCGATGTTTTTAATAAAAAAACCGGTTGAAATTTAACATGTAGGCCTACATGCAACATTAACCTAAGTAGACAATTTGTTTTCATGCAGAAACAGGAACTTGAAAATATTTATTATGTTGTACTGCTACATTTAAAAAAAAAAAAAAACTATCGTCCTGTTTCGCTTTACAATTACTACAAACATATGATATAATCATGACATGTAGTCATATATATCTATTTTTTTTTAACTTTGTAATAGGTTTTGATTGCTGATGTTTTTAATGAGGTTTTTTTTTTATTAAATTAAATCTCTAATGTTTATGTGCTTGTTTTATAAAGTGGGTTGCTAAAGCTATATTTTGGTAATAGGTATCTTATTAGCGCTGTCCTAATGGTTGCACTGTAATGTGTATACCTGTCCAGTGTTTGTGTTATTCTGTCGGTCAGTCTTGTCCTTGTGAAGCCTTCCAGTTGGAGTTTGTTTGTCACTACAATTGGGTTGTTTTATTTTGTCGCTTTTCTACATTTTCTGGAATGTTTGATTTATCCAGAGTGATTGTGCATTCACTGTCTATCCCATTTTAATTATTTAATTTATTTCTTTCTTTTTTTTTTTCTTTTTTTTTTTTTTTTTTTTTTTTTTTTTTTTAAAATTTTAAATGCTTTTATTTTCAATTTTAAAACAAATACAATAACATACCACTCCGTTTGGGTGGATATTTACAAGGTAGTTACATTGCTGTACATAGTATCTAATATACATATATATATATATATATATATATATATATATATATATATATATATATATATATATATATATATATATATATATATATATATATATATATATATTAATACTTTTATTTGCAATTAAAACAAGTACATCAACATCACATTTTTTAACATAATTTTGAACATTAAATGAAAACGAAAGGTTTTGCAAATGTACATAATGAATATTTACATGATGTCATGTATTTGATTATAAAAAACTGCAAAGGATGACAGTAAAAGGGGTGAGGGTCAAATGAAAGTGTCAGACGTCTGGGTGGGGAGAGGTTCTAGTATTAAACTCAGGAAAATAATGAAAGCGACTTATTGATAATTGTGATACATATTCGAATGTTTTTAAAAAGAATAAACAAACTCAATAAAGTTTTAAATGAACGGGTAAAAAATGAAAATTTAAAAAAAAGCAAACATTTACCAAAACATTTTATACTTTCTTACAACAATTTATTTTGTATACATTTACAACTATATTATTGTTTTTAAATATGTGATTATTTCAATGCAATACACGGCTTGTAATATAAACGTTATGCTAATCATCTCCCTTATAATCTTAAAATGTTAGAATGGGAAGTAATTAAAAACTGTATTTTTATTGGACAGTTGCATATAAGACTTTACATTGAGACATAGTCACACTGATGCAGACAGTTTAATAGAAGACTTTACATTGTGAAATAATCACTTTCTTGGCGTTTCTAATTAATGGAATAATCACTGAAGTTGACTTTAACATTGGCGATGAAACCAAAACTAAGCATATTTTTAAAAATATTGGGATATCACATCTTATTTTACCAAAACCATCCCTCAAAATTACAATAAACAGCAGTTTATTTTAGATGTGTTCTTCGTAAATCTTAATAGAGCTCGAATTTCTTGACAATGGAAAATAAAAGTTAAAACTAATTTTCTAGTTTCTACTGCAAAAACGTGTTTTCTTTTTTTTTTTTAAGAACTACACATATTAACTTTTTGAAAACTAAAACTGGCTTTTGTAAAAAAACAATGTTCTTAATATTATCAATTCGGTATAGCAATTTAGCTACCTGTTATTTCTCTTAACATCATTAATGAAAAGGGATAAAAAGCTAATTTTAAATACTGATTGTTAATATTTTAGTACTCTTTATTTTCGTTTATACTTTGTATATAATATTACCGTTACGTTGAAAGTAACATTAACCTAAACAAAACATTTTCTTCATGCAGAAATTGGATATAAGCATGTCTTGTTTAGAGCAAATCATATTTTTTCTCAATATGTCAGTGTGCATAATAGGGCTAACATATAACAGACACACTTAAATGGTTATTGCATTTTTTTAGTGCCATTTGAACAAGGAGAACAGTTCGGATTTGTCTAGCAATATTTCTTAGACGCAACATATGTATGTGAAACACAACTTTTTATAAAAGCAATAGCCCATAGACATAGTGTCGACCTGACCTAGTGGCGTAGCTGAGGGAGGACATGAGGGCGCCAAGCCGCGATGGGGGCGCCAACTAGAGTAGAAATGACATACATTGAACAATAATGAGATAGACAGCCATTTGGCTTTTCGGAAATATTGAATTTTTTTCCCACATTAATTGTGTAACACAAAATTAAAACTGACAAATGTTGATACCGATATTTACATCTCAAGTGAAGGGGTGGGGGTGTCAAGAAATTGGCATGTCACCCCGTGTGTCGATACGCCACTTGGCAGACGACACAATCCGTTAACAAATCGATTTCACAGAAGGAAAAAAATGTATAATATATTTTATTTTTAATATTGTCCTGTTCTGCTTTAAAATTATCATGTATACACAATCTGACAGTTTAACTACACAAGAAGAAAACACAACCAAAACTGCCAAAACCACAGTAAAAATAAATAAATAAATACAAATTTTAAAAAATACCGACGAATCATCCAAATATACTGAAACTAGTCAAACCTACAGCACTCAACCAACCAAAGATTAATTTTACATATCTACTCACATACTATAAATTATGTAAGCACTATTAGAATCAGTCCATTCATATTTTGTAAACTTTCCCTGCTACAATATATCTATACCAAATAAGTAACCAATAATGCCCAACGACATTTTTTGTTCTAAGATGAAAAAACTGTTTCATTGAAAAGCAGCATTATAATGTGTCAGAACATTTGGTGTTGAGAGAAACAACAACATGTAATCTAATTAATGTTAAGACAACACAAGGCACATGGGCAACAGCACGATACATGTAAACATTAGCCGTTCAATTTCTTGAAAGTTAACATTTACTCGTTGAATAATCTACATCAATATAAACACTTTTTTTTAAACAGTCCCCCTAAAATATTCTGTTACTGTCACATCTGTTGTCGTTATAGACGATTCGAATGCTTACAGTTAAATAAAATATGGCTAACATTTAAGCTAGCATAACTGTTACAACTTTTATTATTGGTCGGATTATATGTATTCTATATTCATCAATATGTATTCAATAATGAATGTTTAATTGAACTTTTGAATCGCAACTTACAACTACGTCTACTGAGTTATGTGTTGCTGCCGATTAAACAAGGGCAGTGACCTAACCTAGTGTAAAGCGTATATATTTTAGTTATTGCCTCCCTTAGACCAGTCTTTAAAGTTTAAACTGTCGCTACATGGTTCCTAAGATCGTGTCCGTGTCTGTAGTACAGGTCTGTCACAGTCACCCATCGTCTCACGAGTTCGGCCTATCTGGTGATGTGAGTTGTCACGTCCGACTGACGTTGACTTTTATTTCTCCTTCACCACAGCGTTTCTTTCAAAGCTACACGAAACGAAAAATGAGTTTCTTTATTCTAGATTACATAAATCTAATGCCACAAAAATAATGACGTTATCGATACTCAATAATAAAGACACCTACATTACTAACTAATGTATTTTTAAAAATCTTAACAGTGGTCTGCATGTACAGTGGTTGTTTCAGACTTTTTAAGGGGTGGGCGGACACTGATCAAAGTATATTTTCTATATAAATTCGTTATCGTTATAAAAGGTAGTAGACGGTCTCAACGAGCTCAGAAGTCAACAACATTACTTTTTGTAAACTATTATGAAAACATTAATAGGTAATATCCTTTTAAAGAAAAATTACAATACACAAAGAAGACAATGTGAAACATTAGTGAAACTCGACCTAATGACGCCACTAAAACAGTATTGTAACCCGAACTCGTGAAATGTTTATGTAACCCATCCTAGTGACGCCACTAAAACAATAACGTAACCCGATCTAACGAAACATTAAATGTAACCAGACCTAGCGACGCCACTAAAACAGGAATGCAATCCGTCCTAGTGTCGCCACTAAAACATGTCTAACCAGACCTAGTGACGCCATTAAGGGGATATGCTATGTTTTTTTCTATTTTTTACAGTTTAAGATCTAAAGCCTTTTGATTACTTTTATCATATTTGGCATATAAAAGTAAGTATTAAACAGCAAAAAAAGGGGTCGAAAACAATTTTGGTTGTCATGGAAACCAAAAAAACCTCCGCCATTTTGAATTTTTCGGTACTTTTAAAAATACTAAGGCTTTTTTATTTATGCACCTATAGCAATCAAATTTAAACTGCTTATATTTCAGTATATATTAAAACTTTTGTCACGACAACTTTTTGAAATAATTACTAGGAAGAATTTTACAAGGTCTAAAAAATCGTACCCTTTTTAGTATTCAAAAGTTTCAAAATGTGCATATTAATTACCAAATACTTTTTTTCTATGAAAGCAATCACAATTCCCTCGTGACAAAAGTTGTATTTTTGCATCAAGAACATTTACTGAAAATAAGGTTGGCATTGTTTAATAAATAAAAAAGTAGTAGGCTTTTTAGTGTTAAAAACCTGCGAACTGAGAAAAACAGCCAAAAGTAACGAAAACTAGGCCAGGAGAGTACCATATCTGTGTAAACTGCAAAGCCGATTGTAAGCTTTGGGTGTTTCCGAGATGCAGGAAATTAAGTTTATTAGATACATGAGAAATCCAGCTTTCCAATGATGTCAAATACAATATAATGACGGATATAAAACTTTTTATAGAGAGCTTGTAAGATTGGGAAAAATTGATTATTTTTTAATAAATAGGGTCATAAAAATCGTAATTCAAACACATAAAATATTTTTTTCTCTTTAAAGTTATTATTTTCTTTATACAAAAATGGACAAAGTATCCAAAAATGCAAGAAACCCATCATGACGAAAAACAAGAAATTTTGTGGTTTTTTTCCGCGCATATCCCCTTAAAACATTTATGCACTAAAACAGGAATGTAACCCGACCTAGTGACGCCACTAAAACATTAATGTAACCCGACCTAGTGACGCCACTAATACATTAATACGAAATATTACCACATGAATGTTTTCTATTCTATTATGGACTTACGTGCACGTGACACTTATGCAATAATAATCGATTGATGAGATTTGGCTACAGAGGGTTTCTTTTATTCTATGTGTACGTGTACGTGTGCGTGCACGTATACATGTGCGTACAATCTTATAAGTATACCTTCAGGCCGCTCACCACGTTATTAGCTAATTGTAACATGCATAAATAACACTACACCACAACATTGGCCCAACACACTTGAGCTCTCCATATATGAGACGTGTCTTTGTGGCAACGACGCACTATTGCAATGTAGGTCATAGAGAAACGAGAGGGTAGCATATCGTAGGTCAACTAGACATTGGTCAAGTAGAACTAATAGCAACGAACTGACCATTTACGTGAGATGAACAGCTGTGGATATCGGTGGTAGTTGAAGTGGGAGTGGGGCCTATGCATTTTTTATATTATAAAAAAAAAAGGAATAGTGAAGTGATAGTAACATTATTCAACCTACTTATACAAATCTTTTTGAAAAGTGTAAGCAAACTCGATAAGGTTTTCCTTGTTGGGTAAAAGAGCAATATATTAAAAAGCAAGAAACACCGACACCCCACAGAGATGCATCTCTCTGGCCCCCGAACCGATATTTGATGGTTAATGCGGCCCTCGGGCTGGAACGTTTGGAGACCCCCTGTTACAGATAAGCAAGTTTTTTTTTTTTTTTTTTTTTTTTTTTTTTTTTTACTATTCACCAAGTTTAATTAGCTGTTAAAATGAACGGAACAAATAATGTAATGAACAACTTTTACAATTGATATTTTAAAATTTCCATGAATGATATATTCAGTGTCTATCTTGATGAACTGGAGCTGGATCTACTGTGTCTCCGTCTGCCTACAGGTGATCTTGAGCGTCTCCGGGGTGGACTCCGTCGTGGAGGAGACCTTCTTCTGTCTCTGTTGAATCTTGGCGGTAAAAAAAGCAAGTTTTATAAATATTAATATTAATGGATGCTATATAATGCGTAGCAAACTAGAAGATTAAACACAGACTAAGATACACATAATCAATTTTATACCAATTAATAGTTGGAAACTAAAATAAATATGTAATGTTAAAAGGATCTATTTTCTAGATCAATTCCATTTCGTTCTGGGGGGGGGGGGGGGGTAGACTATCTTCGGGGGAGGTGTGGGGGGGGGGGTGAACAAGCTAGTAGAGATGTCTGTAAGAACACTGATAGACAGGTACCCATCTGAGCTGCGTGGAGTTTTCTTCCTATAATCTCCAATTTTCCGTATACATATTTCAAGGCTTCAACCAAGACGCATGGCTCTTCATGTATACGTTTCGTTCTTCTATTTGTGTAAGTATGTACTACTAATATGTATTAGTTACTTTTGTGCGAGAAAGTGTAACCAAATGTATTTTTACAGGCACATTATTATATGCCAATAGTTAAAACAATTAATTAAATAAATATCTGATTAGATCTTGTGATTGAGTATATTCTATGAGTGATGATATGTAATGTAATGCTTTGTTTTCATAAGTATAGGATTAAAAAAATACTTTCTCTTACGGTCATTTTTGTGCATGTATAGGACCTGAAACTCAGTTTGCCTTTGCAAAAAAAAAAAAAAAAAAAAAAAAAAAAAAAAATACATGTTATTATTTTAATCCTGAAAGCCCTTTTAATGTAAATTATATGTACTGGAGTTTATGCATATGCCATAAAGTCAGCCGTTACACCTATATATTATTCTAAAAATAAAAACAAAAAAAAAAACAAAAAAAATATGTTTAAGGGCTCAATTATTCCTGTTTATATGTTCAACACGCCGTGTATATTTGTGTTGTTGTGTATTGTTAAAACAACATAAATGTCTGATACGATACCCAGCTATCTGCTCTACAATAGTTCATCAGATGTAATTGTTGGTTGCTGATGTTTGACCTAATGATGTGTTCTGGAAGATTTGACTTACCTCTTGTATTTGTTGGTTGCTGATGAATGACCTAATGATTTGTGCTGGAATGGGTGACATCTTGAATCCACCCAAGTTTGGTGGGTACCTAACTCACGTTAGGGAAAGTAAAGGCGGCTGGGCATAGTGCTGACCATACTATCTCTTAAAATGCCGAGGTCACAGAAACAAGTAAACTCTACTTCACTTGTCCTATAGACCATTATGTTTGAAAAAGGGATTTTCACTTTACTTTTTAACAATATCTCTGAATTTGGCAAATTAATATTTAGGTATACTTGTATAGTCGTTGTTGAAGAGAGAAATGGGTCATAATTGTGAGTTAATTTTTAGGGTCAGTCTAAGGTTTTCGTATTAACATTGTATGGGATCTGTTTAAGTTTTCATAGCACAGTTGTAACATTTTCGAATGAGACTAAAAGCAACGCGATTATATCGGAAGTAAAGTTTTTTTTTTAATTTTAATTTTAATTTTAACTTTTATTTTTAATAAAGCAAATGACAACATATGTGTGGGTTTATTAGTCTGTAGAAACATTCAGAGGTTTACATTAACAACATTTACATACAAGTGATATGGTAATACATTTACATAATGGCAAATACGTGGTGAAACTAAGTTTGATATGTACAAGTATCAAAAGGGTAACTATTTGAAATAAGTGAATGGTAGTAAAGACCTGTCTTATGCGAGAAAATGAATTGCACTCTTCGGATAAAGCAGGTCACATGATTAATTTGTTTAAATCGACTTTATTGCCCTTTTTCTATATGTGTAAAACACATCGGGATAGCCTTCCATTTTTTTTTTTATGAACATAAATTTTAAATATAATTCAAAAATACATCTACATTATTTTATCACATTTTAAATTATGTTAATTTTTTAATTTTTTTTTTTTAAATAAAATCCTGCCTGTTTTAATTGAATTGTTTCCATTTTATTGAATGAAATGTGTTTGTCAATTATATACCTAATTATTTCCCTTGTAAACTTTCGGAAAAAAAGATTGTATGTTATTGGTACATACTTGTATGCCTTGGTAACACTAAAAACCAATATGTACACCACAGTGAACTAATCTTATAGACACAGTTATAATAAACTAAAATCGAAAATATGTAATCGTGTAAGACAAGTAGGCGTTACGCTAGAAGCGGGTCAGATGTAGCTAAATATAAAGTTGTTTGTTAAACTTAAAGGTAAATAACTGCAGCCAAACCTAAACACTTTACAATTTGCTTGATTGTTTCCCCTGCAAATGAAGAAATAATGAGAGAAATGTATATCTCTTGTGGGTTGCTTAGTGCCAGAGAAAATACAAACTATGCATATCACAAGAAGTAAGGAGATTTAGAGTCAAACATGAAAAAACATCAAAATCATAAACACATCCCATGAAAGTACAAGATATTTTCAGTCTCCCCGACTCAAACCCAACTAGTGAAATGAGAAAAGTGCGCACACAGGCTTTTATATATTAGGATTTTTTAAATATTTTTTTTTTGATGTGGCAAAATATTTATTTTGATACTATAACCCTTCCTAATAACAGATTTTCTGAAAAATATATTAGGATTTTTAAAAATTAAAATAGTTATGACAAGTCATGGATTGTTGATTATCATTGCTTAAATCGACTTATTCGCATGTTTTTGAAAAGCGTAAGCAATCTCAATAATGTTTTATATAAAGTTGTAAAAACAAACAACTAATAAAAACAAAGACATACTCATCTAAACAATTCATATTTTCTTATTAAATGTTTTTATAAATTTGAGTTTGCTGAGCATGTCCGTCTTTATTTTTTAACTAAAGGCTACTATTTTTTTTTTTAAATCATTTATAGGCTAGTGATATAAATTGAGTTTGAATTATTTCCCTTACAAACAACACATGGATAAATGGGAAGTGATTATAAACTGTTTCTTTATTATTAAAAATGCATTTAAAACAAAAATACATTTTAGCAAAAATGTATATGGTCCTATAATAATTGTAACAAAAAATTAAATATAATTTGTTCATTTTAGATATGTTAACCTCGAGTTGTGAGCGGGTTATACATGTTCAGAACGTGTAAACTATACCTACGGCAATGTATCGATCCTAAGCTGACTTTCTATGAAACGATTAAGTTTTATTTAGACCCCGAATGTATACCAGCCCCATCACTAATGATACCTTTAAAAAATTGCCAAAACTAACTAAGGGGTGTAGCAAGATGATCTCTTTAGATGTAGTGACAAGCACAACCACTTAAACGACTGTCAGGTTTCCATAAAAAGCAGCTTTTATTGTTGTTACTGTAAACAGTCCGCCCAGTTCCATGTTTAAATAGACAATAGGAATGCATGGGCCATGAGATAACTCTATTAGTTAACAAGTAACTAGTTTTTCATTCGTTTCAAAATATTTTTTATCCTACGTTTTTATTGTTGTTCTATTTTTTCTCGATGATTGCTTTAGTTTATTCTTAGGCATAAAATCTAACCAGTGGATAATGTATTTGCTTTTACTCCTTAACATTTACACAATGGAATAAACACGTCCATCTTATCATATAAGTCTACAATATGTGCCATAATGGTTAGCAGCTTTTGTTGTTGGCTCTTGTACATCCAGTTGGTCAACTCGCGGATATACCTTAAAACGTTTTTTTTTTTGTATTATATTTGTATTTTTTTTTTACCGGCGCCTCCTTACCGATCTATGATGAATTCATGCGCCCCAGTTTTTTTCATATACAGCCAAGTCACCAACAATCTCAATTGAAATATCAGATGAAGATGGACCATCATCAAGACCAACGACCACCACATTATTTATGGCCACATAATCCACAGTCTAATCAGCCCGCACCAGATCCTGCGACCCACACCTTCATTGTAGCAGATCTAAACAACACTAAAACACAACATGGACCCAACACACTTGAGCTATCCATGTACAAGTAATATATTGTATGTGACAATGTGATGACGAAATAGTGTTATGTTGGTCATAGATAAGCGATAGGTAGCGTAGGTCAACTAGACATTGGTCAAGCAGAACCAATATAATGCAGTGACGAACTGACCATTTACGTGAGATGATCAGCTGAGTACTGAAACGAGTTAGGGGATTATTGGAGCCTTTAGGGATCAATCGCGGATAAGCGAGTAGTAGCGGAGCTTGATACTTGTGCGAAAAAAGCGTTTGAAATCAGACTAGAGACCGAATATTATTAAGAGTTGTGTAGAGTAAGAGAGAATACAAAATGTATTGTGTGCAAATAAAGCAACATTATAACATGTTTTGAAATGGACTTGTGTTTTATCTTACACACTATGACAGGCTATACACAATTAACAACACATAGTTTTATAGTGTGTATCATTTTAAACATACCATTCCGTATGTATTAATTATATGTTTATCGCAAGTAACAACTAATAACTTGGTCATTAAAAGGCATGCCAGGAACCCATCTATTTTAAGAGAACTAAACAACAATCCACACATCATAGAAAACGTCCAACTATCTTTATTAACTTATCTTCAGGCAATAATGACATATATATATATATATATATATATATATATATATATTATTTTAATATTTTGGTTGCTCTAAAACAGGGGTTCCCAACCCCGTGCCCGCGGGCGCCATTGCGCCCGCCGAACGATTCGCATGTGCCCGCCGAACGATTCGTATGTGCCCGCCTCTCACTATTCGAAAAAGACAGAATTCTTTTCCTTAACATTATTGAAAGGTTGAAGGGGATGGAAATCGAAAGTTTGAGAGGGGGGTGAAAATCCCAAATTTTTTTTGAGGGGGGGGGGGGGTGCAAATCGAAAGTTTGGGGGGGGGGGGTGCAAATCGAAAATTTGAGGGGGTGGGTGCAAATCGATAATTTTATTGGTGGGGTGCAAACCGAAAGTTTTGTACCCGGGTGACGGGAATGGTCGTTACGCCTCTTGAAAGAGTTTGTCGATTTAAATTATGTGGTGCCCGCCACCCTACCGATATTTTAGAATGTGCACTAGAGCAGGGGTTCCCAACCCCGTGCCCGCGGGCGCCATGGCGCTGGCCGAACGATTCGTATGTGCCCGCCTCTCACTATTCGACAGAGACAGGATTTTTTTCATAAACATTATTGAAAGGTTGAAGGGGATGGAAATCGAAAGTTTGAGGGGGGGGGGGGGGGGTGCAAATCGAACGTTTTGTACCCGGGCGACGGGAAGGGTCGCTACGCCTCTGGATGGAGTTTGTCGATTTAAAATAGGTGGTGCCCGCCACCCTACTGATATTTTAGAATGTCCTCTAGAGTAAAAAAAGGTTGGGAACCCCTGCTCTAGAGTAACAACAGGTTGGGAACCCCTGCTCTAAAATAAATATCTATTATTTTGATTTGGTGTTTTAAACGAGCAGTTCACAATTACTTCCCATATTTATTTTCCAAACAAACTACGGGAGACAACTCAAAGACAAAAAATCTGACTAATTGAAAAGAAATAACCAAGTTGGTTAAAAAATAATACATTCATTCGATAATTGATCCATTGACATTAATTTGTTTATTATACGTTATCTAAGCATACTTTGCTTACATTGAACGGTGAATAAACGCTTTTGATACATTTAAAAAGCTAACAGTTGGTACTTATTTTATATTGATTTCAAAGATATGTAAATTAAACTGTTTAAACAATTTTACGTGCATTATCACAACCTTTGGCCAAATAATTGTTTTTAATCAGCTTATCTGTTAATTAAATTAAGTGTGATTGCTTTATTTGTTGTTTCTGTTTGATTGGTGGTGTTTAATATTTTTCGCAAGTGTTTGCTTTGCTTTCTGTACTAATATACAATCTAAATAAATGTGTTTCTCAGTTTCTTGTATATTTTGTTTTCACGTTTGACATGTTATTTTAACATTTTGATTTGACATTGTATTTCGTGAAACTGGAGTATTAAAAATCAGTCTGTATGCTACTTCCCTTTCTTTTGGTGTAATGCGTTTATTATGTAGGTTTATAAATGTATCTTTAATGTCTATTATATTGTGTTCCCTGACCCAACTAATTCTCGTGTATAAGGGGGTCGCTTCGTATATTTTTTTTGTGTCTTTCCCAATAATGATAGTGTTTTAAAGCAAATATTTTCAGTGGCAGCATTGGTACTGTCGAATTACAAATTATGAATTACTGAAAAGTAGAAAATAAAACAACTAAATAGCGGCGTATGATATGCCGCGGGTCGGCTCGTATATCTATATATATAATTCTCCTCTTCGAGCCGTTAGAAAACAAGCTGCAAACGCTCTCCTTACCTCCCCACCCCTACATGGTTTTAGTGAGCTGTGTTCACTCTAAATGTTTACAAGCAGAGCCATCGATTTTAAACGTAGGGGGGGGGGAGGAGGGGGGGGGGGAGGAAGGGGGGGGGGGGGGGGTTATGGTCCTTAACGAGCTACTTACAGTGTTTTAAAGAAATATTTTCAGTGTCAGCGTTGGTACTGTCGAATTCACAAATTATGAATTATTGAAATTAGAAACAACTAAATAGCGGCGTATGTTATGCCGCGGGCCGGCTCGTATATATATAATTCTCTTCTTGGAGACGATAGAAAACAAGCTGTAAGCGCGCTCCCTACCACCCCCACCCCTACATGGTCTGGTAAGCTGTGGTTCACGCTAAATGTTTACAATCGCAGAGCTGGGTTTAATGACGACTATTAGGGGCAGATAATTTAGATTGAAACGATTTTAAACTTAGGGGAGGGGGTGCGGAAAGGAGGGGGGGGGGTTATCGTCCTAACGAGCTACGCTACTGATAGTGTTTTAAAGCAAATATTTTCAGTGGAAGTGTTGGTACTGTCGAATTCACAAATTATGAATTACTGAAAAGCAGAAAATAAAACAAATAAATAGCGGTGTATGATACGCCGCGGGTCGGCGCTTAGTGTTTAATTTCAATAGTCTCCAATTCATTCCATAAACCTGTGCCAACTATGTCAGTCATTACTTCCCTTGCTAACGTTCGGAATAAAAATAACATGTGTAGGTAAATAGTAAAATACGCATGTTTATTGGTAAACCAAAATACAATCATTTAAACTAAAGTGAACCTTATCATTTAGAATTTAGACGCATTTAAATTGAACTAAAAAAGGAAATATGTAAGTATGTAACTAGGTAAGATATGTAACCACTTTTTTAATATGGCAGACATTATGTTGATCCAATTTTAATTAAGTTATTGAAACTGTCATTTAACTCAGACACTGCAATGGTCGCGCATAAGCTTTAATCACGGCAAAGTTAATAGTATTAATGTTTTGCTATAGGTTGTTAATAAAACAGTTGGATTTAGCATTGTTTTCTCTATAGTTAGCGCGTGTTATATAATGATGTCAGCCACGCCCTCATGTAATAATTGTCAATTTGTACTTAAAAGACTATTTAAATTTAAATAATTGTTATTGGAGCTGGGAAAAAGCATTTTTGTTCTGCACCTTTTGCAATTCTTTGTCATTATGTCATCCCTCTAAATGGTGTCTTCCGGTGCGTTCCGCACTCCCCCCCCCCGCCCCCCGCCCCGCCCTCGCTACGCCTCTGATCTGAGCTGAGTGGACTTAAGGACTTCTTACAGACTCGACTCCCTGGATCCGCACTTAAGACTTTCGGGTGAGCAATTGTGGTATATAAATGTCTAAATGTATACATTATATATAGCATGGTGTAACTGATTGAAATCTTTCTTAGGTGTGTCGAAAGCTATCATTTGGTTTTTATCCATCTTTTCTTCCTATATTGTCCAATTCTTTTTACACATATTCAAGGCTTCAGACAAGACGTATGTCTTTTTATAAATACGTTTTGGTACTACTACTTGTGTAGGAATGTACTATTATGATTTAGTTAGGCCTACTTTACTTTTTATGCCAGAATATTACAATAATTCATTCGTATGTGCAACTATTTAAAAACATGTATGATGAGATGTTGTAATCGAGTATATTATATGAGAAGCGGGATTTTATGTACATTTTTAAAAAAAGTAGACCGTAGATCTAAAAATGATACTGGGACGAACTGACCATTTACGCGAGACGAACAGCTGACAACTGAAGTCCTCTCAGTTGCAAGTTGGATGCAGATGTCGATCATTGTTGATCATTGGATCGTGTAGGGGAAATTCGGGTAGCGGAGTTAGACAGTAACGTGTAGAAACAGTCAAAGTAGAGTATAGCAGGGTACAGGAGTGTAGAAGATTGATTATGTGCAGATAAAGAAATATTATAGCATGTTTTGAATTGTACTTGTGTTTGATTTTACACTTTATGCCAAGCTACATACGATAAAGTAAAGACGATCCCAGTTAAGTAACGTCCGACATATCAGCCTACAATTATATAACGTGTCACACATCGGTCTACATTTAAATATCATTACATACATCACCTTACACTTACGTATTGTGTCACACATGATATACCAGATAAATTTACTATATTTGTATTACCAGTCACAAGGTATATAATGTAGTGTACATATACGCTATAAAAATGTGTATCTAGATCTATATCTTTGTCAGCGTCCTTACTAAAGGTGAGTTGTTATGACAATCAAAAGTCATCTTCTTCATGGAATAATAGTCAAGGCATCTATCAGACCCAACATTAGAATGAATTTTCCTCTTTTATTTTGATTGTTTACATTTAAAGTGATAAGCAAAGCAGCATGAAATTTAAAGTGATCGTTAACTAAACCGAATTATTCGTTGGTCTATGAAATGAGTAAAAAAATCAAAAAGCTGACTTTCCTAATACAGAAATCTAAAACATATAACACCGTTAACCCTTAAATTATTAGCGTTCCAATTAACTTGTTATTTAAAAAGTATTTTTTTAGATGTATATGTAGGACGTAATGATTTGTTTCATGTTTTTTTCTATAAGATCATTTACACGGCTAGTAATACAAACTAGAATCGTTTTATTTCCCTTATAATACGGATGGTATATAATGGGAAGTAATAGCAAAATAATTAAAATAAAGATGAGTGTCCAATATGTTCTCTTCTCGGCATTTTGACTCAAATCAAAGCGTAGTGTCTGTTATGGGTTCTGTATGGAGGTATTAGCTATGGCCACAGTTTCTCATTTGCTAGTTGGACTCGACTACGGGAACCAAACTCGTGACTTTCGAGTGAGCAATTGTGCGATATGCAGTAGTTACTTATTGTAATGTTATGTGGATTGGAAGCAACATGTTATTGTATCATTTCTTTTCAATCTTTCATGCCAAATTTTTCGTACTTATATATTTTACATCTCCAGCTAATATGTAAGGCTATTTTCTGTTGGTTTTTCAACTACTACTTCAATATTTACTTAAATTTTAAAAATGTGATAATCAAAATAATTGGCACAGGTAGATTATCAAGTGCAAACTAATTAAATAATGTGTGATTAGATATTGTGATAGAGTATACTCCGTGAGTGGTAACATATTATTATTTATTTCTCAACAGTGGGGAAGGTAAATACAAAACTGTAGCATATTGAGTTATGCGGTGTTTCCGTTTTTGTATCCCTTTGGCTGGTAATCTAAATGAGAATTAAGATTAAATAAATATGTTATCATAAAGGTTTTAAGACTGGACATGACGGCCTTCTATGGCGATATGCAAGTTGAAATGATACATGAATTATGGTAAGATCTAAAATAGCTTTAAAAGAAACATAAATCAACAGAATAAAATCGGCCTATGTCTGTCACTCCGTAATATGATGTGTTTGTTGGCTTTAATATCGTGTTAATTCTTTGTCTTGTGAGTATGGTGCTTATAGATGGTAGTGTGGCTCTAGTCTTATTATATCTAAGTTTTCAAGCCTAAAAGTGTTAATGTTTGTTCTAATGACATGTAGTCATATACCTCTATTTATTTATTTTGTATTCGGGTTTGGTTGTTGATATTTCTAACGGTGTTTTTAGAAATGAAATGTTTGTATTTGTTTGTTTTATAAAGTGGGTTGGTATTTTGCTAACAGTGACTGTAAATATATGTTTTGGTAATATGTATCTGTTAATTAGCGCTGCCCTAATGTTTGTGATGTAATGTATATACTTGTCCAGCTTCTGTGTAATTGTGTCCGTCAGTCTCGTCCATGTGAAGCCGTACAGTTTACGTTTGTCTGTCACTATAATTGGGGTGTCATATTTTATCTTACTTATACATTTCCTAGAATTTTTTATTACTCTGCATTGATTTTGCCACCACTGCCTATCCCGTATTTTGTAAATGTCTATATTATAGTCTTCATTTCTTTCTCTGTCTGTAGTAAAACATTGGTGTCGTTAACTTATGCTGTAATTTTCCTGACCCAATAATTTGGTACTGGCAATCCTTTATTACGGCTGGCCTCCCGCCTAATACGTTCTAACGTGGGCTCTATGATAAATAGGTGGTGTATTGGAGGGGTGGGGGTGAGATTGATTAGTTGAAGCTGTTGAGTACTAACGAGATGTCTTTCATTTAGAATAAACTTAGCTAATTCTTGTTTCTGGTTGTTACACTCTTAGTTAAAGGCAGGTTCTATTAACCTCGTTCTCATATCCGATTGTAGTAGCAAAATAAATATTTGGACGTTTATGAAATTGTCTTTAAAATGTGTACACAAAACAGTTGATGTATCGGTTTACATGTTGATGTTTTGAAGCACTACATTTAAATACATAACAAATTGTAAACTAAATTGTAAAATAAAATGTTAACTAATTTGAATTGGTTTGCTCCTGCGTATTTTCTAGTTAACTATTTACATTAGTTTATTCATGTTTTGCCTAGAATTGGTCCATTTTATTAAAAGGGACACATACACACTCAGTTTAGAATAAATATCATTAATTTATTGTGTAACAGGTCCTGTGATACATCGAAGTTAATATATTTTTCTTTGTTTTTTTTCACCTTTTTTTTTATTGTTGTTATTACTACATGTTTGCCCAATCTTGTTTCATCTCTAATTGATTAATTAACGTGTTAATTTAATTGACGTATTTTTGTAGTTTATATATCAATCTGTGTGAGTTTAAAAATATCTAGACTTACCAGTTCTGTGTTATTGTAATAATAGCAACTGGACCTACTTGACATACAACTCCCATATACTTTATTATATACTAGAATCAACTGCACGAAATATAACACGAAAACTGAACAATTCATTTGTACTTTAGAAATTTATTATTCCGTATTGTAGTTTTTGTTTTGGTTAAAATGAATGTTCAGTTGACAGATTTTGTCTACACAAATTTCCTGTTGACAAATTGTGTCCACATAGATATTCAGTTTACGGACTGTGTTCACATAGATGTTTCGTCCTTTTCTGTTTTTCATCGCGTCTTTATGTGATATATTTTGTAAATATACGATAGTAAAGTTCAGTTCGTACCTGACGTTGAAGTAGAGTTCGCTTGTTTCTGTGACATCGTCATACAAAAGGATAAAGTATTCAGAACTAACCACAGCCGCCTTTACTTCCCCAAACGTGAATGAGGTATACATAAAGGCTGAGTGGACTCGGGGTGTCTAACGGACTTTATTCCAAATTCAAAATATAGAAGTGTGAGTTAATGGTCGTTTGCTCTGACATTGAACCATGCATTCATCCGTCAGATGTAACCTGAGTAGGTCAGGGGTCGGCAGCCTGCGACTCGCGAGCAGCATGCGGCTCTTTTGATGAAAAGATGTGGCTCTCCAACTCCTTGCACAAATATTAATAGTTGTATTTTTTATTTAAATTTTCTCTGGACCGTGGGGTACATGTTTACCCCTGCGTTCAGTAGGGTGGAATATAAGCCTGGTAAGAACAAAATTACAGAAGCGACCGGTACACGATATCCAAACCAGTCAGTCAGAGTTTGCCGTACTGAGGCCTAACTGGCTAATTGAGGACCAAAAAAAAAGAAGAGAAAAGTAACATATTTTACTATGTTTTGCCTTGGTGTCACCCCCCCCCTAAGTGATGTCACTCGGTTCGGTCCGCACCCCCCGCCACTGGTTGTGTGTGTTGTAGTAGAAGACTTTTATCCAATTTATTTTCTATGAGAATTGTGTGAAGATACGTGTGCAGTGGAAAGTTTTCTCCTGGTCTAAGCTGAGTATGCATTCTGAGTGTTTTTATTGTGTGTACACTGAATGATATCTCTGATTAGGTGATTGTTATTGTGTATGTTACTCCCTGTGATATTGCATTGTTGGTCAAAACGTATGAACTTGTATGGAAATGGTTCTATTTCAGCAATCTAGGATTTTTGTATAATTGTATAGTCGGTGTTTAAACGATAAGTAGGTCTATAAATGTTTGTTAAATTAGGGTCAGTCTGGGATTTCCGAAGAAATGTTATAAAAGATGTGGTAAAGATTTAATGGCGCCTATAAAACAGAAACATTATTTTGAATAGAGTTATGTCGGTTGTGAAGTTTTTATATATTTCGCTAAATCAGGAAATTTATATAGCCACTTTGTCATGGGAGATAAATATTGATCAATGAGACTTTATCACATGTCTTCTAATTGTGTAACACATATTGCGACTGTGTTTATTTTTCAATGGCATAAAAATTTTAAATAGAAAGCAAAGACACATATTCAGTATTTATCATTTAAAAAAAAAATAATATTTTGAAGCGAGTATGTTTTGACAAATAAAACATTATGCCTTTTTTTTAGAATTATTCCAACGCATTCATTGTATTTGATATTTCAATTACACAGGTAATTACTTCCCTTGAAAACTTTCGGAGCATGAATTAAAGTAAATGCTCATCTGCATTTGTGAACAAAAATAACATTGTCTGCATTAAACCATATATATATATATATATATATATATATATATATATATATATATATATATATATATATATATATATATATATATATATATATATATATATATATATATATATAATACTTTGTAACGCGAAGAAATCCTTCTGTACAGTTTCGTCACCTTTTGAATACGAGGGGCCTACTGTAGAGTTTCGTCACTTTGCGAATGATGAAATAAGCATCCATTATTAGACAATCCAGTCAGAAATGGAGATCGAGAATCTAATAATAGACCATTAGTAACGCTAGCAAATTGCATCAGTCACACGTCAAATATTTTTTTTACTTGTTAAAGAAAAAAAATCCTGTTCATTTGTGTCACTTTAGCGAATGACGAAATCTGCATCATTATTAACAGGATGCTATTTGGCACGAGGCGCCTATTAGATTTAAGGAGCCAGGGGGCGTACGCCGCGCCTATGCGGCAGCGTAATCGGGGGGTGGGTCCCTGAGAGCGCCCTTCTACGTCTCTGACACAGGGGTACGCTAGTTGAACATATAATTGTGTACAGCTTGGTTGTTGCAGATAGTTGGAAATGTGCTATGTTGTGTAGGCTGTGTTTATATCGTCTCCTGTAATGTAATTAACAAAGGTGGAGTTGAATGCATTGCTAAACATAATACAAATGGGCAATTGCGTCCAATATGATACAAAGTATGTATAGATCCAGTGGCGGAACTAGAAAAAAAGGGCCACCCCGCAGATATTTTTGCCACCCCCTATATATATATATATATATATATATATATATATATATATATATATATATATATATATATATATATATATATATATATATACATATATATATATATATATATATATATATATATATATATATATATATATATATATATATATATATATATATATATATATATATATATATACACACATATACAAACACAGGATAAAAACATTGGATACTCATTTCTGGCGTGATCGGGTTTTTGAAAAAAAAAAATTCTCTTTTCATTTTTCAATTTAAACAAATTACAACATTTCATGTGTGAGTGTATTAGTCTGTTTTGAATTTTTTTTTTTTTTAGATTTAGAACTAGATCTTGTTTATTCAAAGTGTTTGCCGTAATACTGTCTACCCTCTAATTTTTAGCTGATCAAAAGAACATAAAACCTGAGAGCTTTGTATGTGTAATGGTTTCACGTGTTATGCTTATTTGTATTTTTTTTTTTATATTTATATGATTTGTTTCAAATATATTTCCTTTTTATGCTGTCATTATTTAGTATTTTTTTTTAAATAATAATTAAGTGAGTAATTGCTTTTTAATTTCTTTAGTACAAATACATTTAAATGAGCTTAGGAGCACACCTATTAAACTATTTCAATAAGGGAAATGGAAGTCATGGAAGTGTTTTGAACGTTTGCCTATCTCAGGCATATGTTGTTTTTTTTTACGCAACAGCTACTGTATAACATCGCTAATGTAGTAGATCTGTTTGTTATTTACAAAAGCTTTTTTACCGTCAAGTCAAACTGCAAAGAACTTATTTTTTTAACTATAATTGCTATGGTCTGCTATAGGCCCCTAAATGGCGTGCCTCCCCCCCCCCCCGCATTGCGAGGTCTGGCGGCACTTTAGTTCCGCCCCTGAATATATAAGAACACTGACACATGTGTACGGAATAAATCATCCGTTACTGTAAGTGGTTAACGATGTTTGATTTGGTTACACAGGGTTTGTTTTATAGGTTGTATGCCCTACATTACAATTGGTTACATAGCGTTATGTTTTATATTAATTAACTAGATTGTACATTACAATTGTGCAATGAATATAGTTTATGCAGTTAAAGCCTTCACAACAAAAAATAAAACACAAACACTTTCACACACACTATTGCCCACGTACTTTCCCAAACATATATAAATAATTACTGCATGGATTTTTGAAATGCATGTTTTGAACTAAGCTATGCTGTGTTTGTATGTTATTATGTTTTCATGTGTAGACATACATTTTAAAAGACGAAATACAAGTGAATTAAAAAAAAGGTCTACAGTTTGTGTAACATTTTACACATACCATTACGTATTTATTGATTAATGTTTGTCGCAAGTAACTAGTAACAATTTCGTCATTACAATGTATGCCAGGAACCCATCGAATTTAGGAGAACTAAACACAATCCACATAGTGTGGATAGGCAAACAATATAGAGTCTGTTGAGACACTAGGGTGTACCTGCTAAGTTAGTGGAAATAATCCAGCAACTTTACAATGGATTTTCATTCCAAGTTAGCCATGCTGGGAAACTGTCTAAAGAGTTCCAGGTCAACACAGGTGTGAGACAAGGATGAATGCTGTCGCCCCTCCTCTTCTTGGTGGTTCTCGATTGGGTGACACGCACAGCCTATGCCCGTTCTGGAAAAGGTATTCAGTGGACAATCACGGGGAAACTAGAAGATCTGGAGTTTGCAGATGATCTTGCCTTACTCGCGCACAGGCTACAAGACATGCAAGAAAAAGTTGATGCATTAGGAGCCATCTCGCAGAGCGTAGGTCCTAAGATCAACAAAGAAAAGACAGAAATGATGAGAATTAACAATAAACAGGAGGCTCCAGTGACAATAGACGGAAGACAGGTAAATGATGTGCAAGAGTTTGTCTACCTTGGCAGCAAGATCAGCAAAACGGGAGGCACAGAGGAGGACATACGCGCCAGAGTTAATAGAGCCCGCTGCGCTTTCACAGTCCTGCGACCCATATGGAAAAGTTCGGCCATCTCCATTACCACAAACATTATGATATTTAACTATAATGTCAAGGCAGCTCTGCTGTATGGAGCAGAGACATGGAGAGTCTCCAAGGCAAGCACAGCAAATATACAGACCTTCATGAATAGATGCCTTAGACCAGGGGTCGGCAACCTTTTGAAGCGGAAGAGCCAAAAGTTAAAATTTTCAAAATTTCCCTGGTTTTAAAAGAGCCACTTACATTTATTTTATTTCAAATATTTTATTTTTTTATTAAGATTATTAGTATTTGTTCAAGGAGCTGGAGAGCCGCATCTTGATATCAAAAGAGCCGCATGCGGCTCGCGAGCCGCAGGTTGCCGACCCCTGCCTTAGACAGATACAGAAACTGAGATGGCAGGACAAAGTGCCGAACTTGGAACTATGGAGGAAAGCTAGGCAGGAGCCTATAGGTGTGCAAATAAGAAGGAGGAAGTGGCGCTGGGTGGGTCACACACTGCGAAAGGCTCACACAAATGTTACACGCCAAGCGCTTGAGTGGAACCCTCAGGGAAAGCGGAAGAGAGGGCGCCCAAGACAGACCTGGAGGCGGAGTCTTCTTGAAGAACTGAAGCCAACAGGGATGTCTTGGGAGATGTCAAAATTAATAGCCGAGGATAGGAAGAAATGGAAGGAAATGGTGGAGGCCCTATGCTCCATAAGGAGCAAAGAGGACTAAGTCAAGTCAAAACACCATCCACACGCATAGAAACGTCCAACTATATTCCTTAACTTATCTGCAGGCAATACTGTTATATGTATTATTATAAGTTTTGGTGCTCTAAAATAAATTTATTTCATATTGATTTGGTATTTTAAACTAGCATTTCATAATTACTTCCCATATTTGTTTTTTATACAAAATACGGGAAACAACTCAAAGACATAAAAAACCAAATAATAGATTAATAAACCAATGAATAAAAAAATAATACATACATCCTATTTATTATCTATTGACATTAATTATTATTTTATATATTATTTAAAAGTACTTTGCTAATATCGAAAAGTAAATAAATGCTTTTAATACATTTAAAAACGAACACTTTTACTTATTTCATGTAGATTTCAAAGACATAAAAATTAAACTGTTTAAATCTTTTACTATCAGAACGGCAAATGCTTGGCTATATTTAAATTATATTACACTCTAGCTCACTACTATATAAGCCAGGGGTCGGCAACCTGCGGCTCGCGAGCCGCATGCGGCTCTTTTTATATCGAGACGCGGCTCTTCAGCTCTATGCACAAATATTAATAACGAGCCTACCCGCGGCATATCATACGCCGCTATTTAGTTGTTTTTTTTCTACTTTTCAGTAATTCATAATTTGTGAATTCGACAGTACCAACGCTGACATTGAAAATATTTCTTTAAAACACTATAAGTAGCTCGTTAAGGACGATACCCCCCCATCCCCCCTCCTCCCCGCCCCTCCTTCCCCCCCCCCCCCCCTTTCCTTTAAAGTAAACTCCACTTAGTTACCCCCCCCCCCTACGTTTAAAATCGTTTCAAACTAAATTATCTGCCCCTAATAGTCGTCACTAAACCCGGAATTGCTTGTAAACATTTAGCGTGAACCACAGCTCACCAGACCATGTGAGGGGGGGGGGTGGTAGGGAGCGCGCTTACAGCATGTTTTCTAGCGTCTCCCAGAAGAGAATTATATATATATAGATTATTTTATTTTTGTTTTCAAAACTCATACAAATATTGTTCTGCGACACTCGGAAATGAACGATAAAATAATAAACAATAAACACTCGCTATTCTATAAGATATTTAGTTACGCCCTATTTCAATGTATTTCTTATGAGCTTGTCTATCCCAAATTGAAAAATTCAACTTCATGGCGAAGATCACTAAGAAAATAAACGAGCTAAATGTAAAACTGCAAGAAAGGGAAAACCCAGATTTAAAAAATAAAATGCATACATATTAATAATAAGTTTTCAAAGCAGTAATTTAGATTATTATTAAATGTCTAATTATAGTTAGTAGATCTTTATTGTTGAATTAACGATATTTATATAATTAGAAAACAAAAGCCTTGAGTTTCTTAAAAAATGATTTTAAAATTATTCAAATCATTTAGGTTAATAAATGTTCGGAATCGATGCCACAACTCTAGCTATATTATTTGATTTGTTTTTAATGATCTGTACCTGATGTGCATCAATCTGCTTTAAAATATTATGAGCAAAAAGATTAATTAAGTGCTTGAGAAAAGCAATGTGTCTTCTAACTCAGTTGAAAAGAACATATATAAGATTTAATTAAGGTAATGCTAACCAAAAGATATTTTTTTATTACGTAAGTCAATCTACTTGTATAGATGGGGGGGGGGGGGGTTATTATCTATGGTCACTGCCTGTTGTGTGATACAAATATTTACCCATCCTTAAACTCGACAATACGATTAAAATGACTCAGCTGTTTACTCGACTACACAATGTTTCAATTTCATGCCACATCGAATCATCGAATACACAATACACGATATTAACATTTCCCAATTTAAGATATATGAAACATATAACACGTCCAACACACGATATACTCAACTCATGACATGTCCAAATCCGGATTTTCAAACTTACACTATACAAAACTCAAGATTTAACAACCTCAAAATATGTCCAACTCATGATATACCCACCAATGGTAGCCACTAGGACTGAAACCCATATAATCCCTTCCAGCTCCCACAATGCCTCTCCTTGTTTATGTTATATTTTTATATGTTTTCTAAGCTTTAAACTAATAATGCTTTATCGATCACTTAGATCCACTTTCTCGATACACTCTTAAAATCAAACGATATATTCCGTTGATTTATTTTGGTTAATTTGTCGAAAACCGTAAAGCTAACGTTATAATAATTGTTTCTAGTCTGGTGTTTCTGACTTCAAAACAAACCCAGTTTCCCAAATATATAGAACATTACTTGAAGCTTAGTTGATTACGATAGTCGGGAGTGCGTGAGAGTGGGGGTAAATGAAGATCTACCCCCAGTAGTGAGGGTGGGGAAAAGTAGTACCACCAATTGTGAGGGTGGGGAAAAGCAGTACCACCAATTGTGAGGGTGGGGAAAAGCAGTACCACCAATTGTGAGTGTGGGGAAAAGCAGTACCACCAATTGTGAGTGTGGGGAAAAGCAGTACCACCAATTGTGAGTGTGGGGAAAAGCAGTACCACCAATTGTGAGGGTGGATGTACATTTGGTCTTAGCGTCGCAAAATACCAATTCATGTTATCATTTTTTCTAAAATATTTTAAAAGCACTTCAGCTTTCTCTGTCAACTCCACATGTGCGTACAATGGGTGGTCAGTGCAATTGTCATTTATGGAATTAATTTCACAATTATAATGTACGTGTTTGATGTCGTACTATTTATTTCTTAACCACTCTATCCTATTTCCGTCTGCTTTAAATAGCTCTAGCAATAACATTACCAACCTTTAGTTCTTTATATTTTCTGTATCGACCTCATGCATAAGATTATATCAAGATAAACCTAACCCGCCCCCAACATGACGTATGAATCGTTTGTTCTAGCTTGAATAACATGGTTATGTTTATGTTAATTACAATGTTTAAGTTAAATTATTATATTCTTTTTAAATACATTTGGTGTTTAACAATTACTTTTTAATATTTTAACACGTGCCATACGGTAGACACAATTTTAACTAGTTAATTCGTTGTTTTTCAGAATTTGTTTTTTTTTAAAATCGTAAATGTAATCAGGTAGACAACTTAAATGTATTCACATACGAAGTCTAACAAAACAAAATAAGAAAGCAAATACATGTATTTTAATTTATTAGCAAACAAACAGTAACTATTTTTACACCTTTTTAAATGATATACATCCATTAGTATATTATTATATTTCTGCTGGTATTTAGTCCACACATCTATACAGCTATTATTAACAAGTGTCCGCTTCTGTCGCCAATAAACAACCGAATTTCGATACACAGAAGTGTATTAGTTAAAATTATGTAGAGTCTAGTTCTAAAGAATTCGACAATCAGAAAATAATGTTAAAGTTAAAACTAACTGAAACAGATCCGGCTGTTGTTTACCCTCATACATGGCTGAGAGAGTCTACAGACGGAGAAGTGATCAACGCACACTCTAACGACTCATACATTCCACGAGCTAATTTTTAACCCTTTTTTTACAGAAAGCAAATAGAAGATTTACTAAAAATATAAATTATAATAGCACGGATTAAAGTGCGCAAACAAAACCAAAAATAAAAATAAATAACTAAAAAACACACGGCACTAAGCATTATAAAATAAGATCTCAATTAACAAGTCATAATTTAAAATCCTATACTTAAAAAAAAATATTGATTATTTACATAGTTCTATTATTCTTTAAATTATTTCAAAAACGTGTACGAACAACTTGAGAAATTGATTTTAGTTATATTCAATCTTGAAATATTTTTTTTCAATTTCAAAATATTATTTGGAAAAAAAAATACAAAACACGTTTTATGTAATAATGCACTAAAAAGTAGAAAATACATTATGTTCTTAAATATATAAAACTACACTACCATTTAAATAAGTATAAGGTCACTTTATTATCTATTATATACCTTTACTAATATTTACTACTATGTATGTTTCAAATGTCATAATTAAAGATAATTCCAGTCAGATTCTTCTTCTACATTCGTTTGGGATCTATTTAGAATGAATGTATGTTTTTCTGCTACATATTTTTCTGCGAGTATTACAACTGCTACTTTCACGAACTAATGTGGTCTATAAAATAATGTTTATGAAAAAAAATTATGTCTCTGTCAAATTTAATGCTAGAATTCAGATAAGAAAGAGATTCATATTTCAAGTGTACTGAAACAGGCAAGGTAAGAAACTCTAAAATAAACAATCTTTCACATTCACTATGTCTCTCTTGTTCATTGCTTAGAATGTAGTGTAGACATAGATAACATTTCTAAATTATAAGATATATCTTTTCAAATTATTCAACATTTCTTCTTCCTGACGGCTTTCGTTGCTTTACTTGAACTATCAGCATATTTAGCCTCCAGCTGTGATAAAAACTATCAGCCTGCCTAGCTCTGGATGACTGTCTAATAGCAGCGACAAGTGAATCTTCACTGTCATCGAGCTTTAAGATTTTGGCTTCTTTTTCAGCTTCTTTGGCTTCTTTCTCAGCCTTCTTGGTACGCAAATTCTTCTTTTTTTTACTCTCCTTGGTGAAGGCGTCAAAAGCTGGAACCTTTTAGCAGCGTTTGGTTTATCAGATTTTTTTTCAGATTTTTTTTTTTAAAATAAAGTAATTTTCCGCTTTCCGGGTCTTCAACAAAATGAAGTAATTTTTTATTTTCGAAACAATCATCTTCATAAAGCAAGGCATAGTCTGGGTTTTCCTTTCCATGCAGTTTTGCATTTAGCTCGTTTAGTTTCTTTGTGATCTCCACCACGAAGTTGAATTTTGCAATTAACGATAGACAAGTTAATAGGAAGTACATTGAAATAGGGCGAAACCAAATGTTCTAATAGAATAGCGAGTGTTTATTATTTATGTTTATTATTTTATTGTTCATTACCGAGTATTGCAGAACAATATTTTTATGTGTTTTGAAAATAAAATAATAATCTATATATATAATTCTCTTCTGGGAGCCGTTAGAAAACAAGCTGCAAGCGCCTCCTTGCAGTCCCCTCTCTTTCTCTATATCACTATCACTACCAACCCCCACCCCACCCCCACATTGTCTGGTGAGTTGTGGTCACGCTAAATGTTTACAAAGCTAACTGTTTACAAATCGTTGAGCCGTAGAGCCGGGTTTCTATTAGGGGCAGATAATTTAGTTCGATTTTAAACTTAGAGGAGGTAACTAAGAAATAACTAAGAGGGGGGGTAGGGTCGGGGTTGGGGGAAGGGGGGGGGGGTTAGTGTTTTAAAGCACATATTTTCAGTGGCAGCATTGGTACTGTCGAATTCACAAATTATGTATTACTGCAAAGTAGAAAATAAAACAACTAAATAGCGGCGTATGATACGCTGCGGGTCGGCTCGTGATTTATATTTGTGCATGGAGCTGAAGAGCCGCATCTCGACATCGTTAGCCGCAAGTTGTCGACCCCTGAGCTACTCGAATAGGGTTCTGTCGGTTGTGAAGTTTTTATATAAATTCATTAAATAAGGAAATTCATATAGCCAAATGGCACAGGCCAAGAAACTTTGATTAAAATGAGACTTCATCCCATGTCTTCTAAATGTGTAACACATATCATGACTGTTTTTATTTTTCAATAGCATAAACATTTAAATAGAAAGCAAAGACACATATTCAGTATTTATTATTTCTCTAACAAAAAAATAATATTTTAAAGCGAATACGTTCTGACAATAAAATAGTATTCCTTTTTTTTAAAATTATTTCCAGCGCAATCGTTGTATTTGATATGTGAATTACACAGGTAATTACTTCCCCTGAAAACTTTCGGAGCATAAATTAAAGCAAAAATTAAATGCTTATCTGCATTTGTGAACAAAAATAACAATATGCACACTGCAGTAAACCTAATATACTATACACATTTAAAATGTACTAAAATAGAAGATATCTGACCATATTATATATATATATATATATATATATATATATATATATATATATATATATATATATATATATATATATATATATATATATGTATATATGTATATATGTATATATGTATATATATATATATATATATATATATATATATATATATATATATATATATATATATATATATATATATATATATATATATATATATATATGTATATATGTATATATATATATATATATATATATATATATATATATATATATATATATATATATATATATATATATATATATATATATATATATATATATATATATATATATATATATATATATATATATATATATATATATATATATATATATATATATATATATATATATATATATATATATATATATATATATATATATATATATATACCTAAGTATCTATATACGCATGTGTATATGGAGGCCCTATGCGCAATTATTCTTTTGATGTATTTAATTTTTTTTTACCTTCCTCATACAAGGATTAACACATAAGTTATTAGGACTATTAAGACTCAACATTCAGGCATATTTTGCAACATTGAGTTAATGTAACCCCCACTCACCCCCCACCCACCCTCAACCCGGCGATTGCTTTAAAATGTGCTCAGATATAATATTACCGATATTTATCTATAGTCGGTTATAAATACAGCTTGATGTAGCATGTTTTCACAATTATTAGCAGGCTTACGTTATGAATTAGTCTAATTTGCTCTTAAAAGACTATTTAATACTCTAATTAATCACTTAATTAAGTTGAATTATCCTTTTTCTGTATATATTTTGCTATTTTTTGCCTTGGTGTCACCCCCCCTAAATGGTGTCACCCGGTGCTATCCGCACCCCCGTTCCCCCTTCGCTACACCCCTGGGTGTAATACAGAATGTCCAAAAGATTTAACTTCTGGATCCCAACTTTCGGATCAGGGATTTTGGAATATAAAGGTCTAAGTTCATCTACTATTATATGTAACATGTGTTACTGACGGAAATGTTAGGTGTATGGAAAGCAATCATTTGGTTTATTCTATCTTTTCATCCTATGATTTATATTTCGTCGTAAACATATTCTAAGGCTGCAGCTAAGATTTATGTCTTTTTCTGCACTAGCAATATTTAATTGCATTACCTTTAAGACATACAATTTAGTCATACGATGTGTACAGGCGCATTATCATGTGCAAATAGTTAAAATAACGTTGTAGGATTAGATATCGTGATAAATTGTTAGTATATTATCTTAATTAAAATATTTAATCTAATGTCTTTTTTTATATGTAGGGGAAGGAAATATACATTTCTTGAGTTACGCGGTATTTCTGCTGTTGCGTCCCTTTGACAGTTTATTTAGAAAAGGATAGTTGCATTGTTTCTGCATACATTAGTATATGTTTTTTTGCACTGATTCTTTCAAACTTTTTTGTTTTGTTTTAAAAGCAAAAAAAAAAAAAAAAAAAATTCGAAATAAACATGCTAGATACTAAAGGTACTGTACTGTAAACGTCAGGCCTAGGTTTAAGATTTTAAAATTAAAGAAAATAAAATAGAACAACACACACGACATAGGCAGGACAGAAGTAAACACATCTATAAATAGAACAACCCACGCATGACATAGGAGTTAAATTAATGCTAAAAATTGATGCATTTAGAAAACAAACAACGTTTGCTTATTTCATGTTAGTTTCCAAGACTTGCAAATCATTTAGTTTAAAAAATCGCAAACACTTCTTTAGAAGTGGCTATATATATATATATATATATATATATATATATATATATATATAAATTTTAAGGATTGTCCCATTACAAGCAAAAATGCACGTAAAGTATTCAACTCCTTGTGTGTGTGAAGGGCGGGAGGGGGGGGGGAAGGTAGCGGGGGGGGGGGGGGGGTTCTAACACAGAATAAATATGTGTACTCGTTACACGATATTATTGTCTGCACACGTTGAATGTATTTCAATAATTAATATTAGCATTCATGACATTAATAACTCTCAAGGCCTCTTCGGTCGTTGTTCAGATATATGGTCAAACATGTTTTGACGTGTGTGTGCTACTGGTTAACTTGATATATCCCCTATTGTCATATATTATGTATTCAAAGCACCTGAATTTTATAAAACTACAATTCAATATTTATTGGTCATGTAATTGGAAAGGTTCCGCTGCACCAACTGCGGACTTAGCCTATAGATAGAAAATAGCTTTTTTTTAAAAAAACAGGTGCACGCAATCATATATTTTACATTGTAAAACGTGTTGTAGTCAGTCAACGACCGCAAACATTTTCAAATGTAACCGCATACACACAGTTGTATATCAAATGTGAACTTATTGGAGGGTCAGATGTTGTCAAACAGATGGTATCAATCCAGATAGATAAGACCTACAGTAAGACGGACAAATAGGCCTACATTTTAATAGCATCTTACACATCCGCCTACAATTCAGTAACATCCGACACATCGGCTTACGATTATATAGCATGTCTCAAATCTTTCTATACTATGTGTATCATGTAACACATAACATGCCATATACATTAATTATATCTATATCAACAGTAACAAGCAATACACACAATGTAAATATCAGGAATATTTTTTTTTATATCTACATCAATATTAACGTCATTACAACAGGTGATTTGTTCTGACAATTAAACGTCATTTTCTTCACGGAACAATTGTTACGTCATCCATCAGAAGTAACAGCAGGTGTTGACACGTTTAAGTAATTTAAATGAAGTCGTTTTTTTTTTTTTTTTTTTTTTTTTTTTTTTTTTTTTTTTTTTTTTTTTTTTTTGCAAATAAGTAGCAAAATACAAAGCTATTCATAGAGTGCTAGGTATAGATTAAAACGACTTATTGGCGTGTCTTTAAAGAGTGCTAACAAACTCCTTATAGTTTTTGGTCTTCAAAAATTACAAAAAAAAATTGTTCAGAACAAAATTACATACAAACCAAGCTTGTTATTTTAATATAATATATGTAGATTGCAATTCAGACTTACTAGTCGGGTTCCTGTATATTGTATCAGTTCATTTGCACGGCTAGTGATATAAACTAGAAGAAAATAATTGTCTCCCGTGAGCTGTTTAGTAAGAATAATATTTTTTTTTTTTTTTTTTTTTTTTTACAATTCATTTTAAAGCTTGTGGTTATAACGTTTCTGCATTTGCTTTATTTTTAAAACTCTATAATTTCTACTTTGTTGATATTGTTGTAACTAACCACTGGACGGTCTACACACTGGACTAGGGTGGTGAAAATATATTGTATTTTCAAGTAATGAAATGAGCACTGAAATTGACCTTTACATTTGCAATGAAACAACAACTAAATATATTTTTCTACCTTAGATGCGGTCATGAACTATAGATGCTTCATCCTCCCCTAAAATGATATCACAATCACACCTCACTTTACCAAACCCCTCCATCTAAATTACATTACCCATTCAATATCATTTTGTAATGTTTATTTTTTTTTAAAGCTTTACTCAGCTTGACTTTCTTTACAAGCGAAATAACGGTAAAACTAATTTTCTAATACATTTTGTGCATAAGCGTGTCATTACTTTTTCTCCATCATCACCTAACCCAACACTCTCCTCCTCCACCCCCTCCCTTATCCAGATCTGCTGTCATTTATAGACCATCCCTCATATATCTGGTACCCTGTTGTAAGCGAGAGATAAATATAAATAGAGTTCGTAATCACGTGTAGGCTTAACGACTGATACATCTCAGGGTTACTAATGTATTAGTGCACCAGACACGTACATGAAATATTACTTTTAATATTTAATTTGTCTTTCCGACAAAACATTAAATGCATGATACATGTATTTAAATATATAAGTGCAAAAATATATATTTGAAAAGTGATATGTATATATTTTAACACATTATATGCTCTAGCTTTAATATTGAAGCCTAACAAAACACACGTCAAAGAAAAAATGATCGCCATGTTCAGAGTGCTTGGTAATTGGAATAAAACAATGAGAGCGAGCGACATTTAAATTATAAATTCTAATGTAATATTAATGGGTTTTTTTCAGTATCTGTTTATAATGAAATTGAATATATATTTACAGGATTATACCTGAAATTTATGTGTTGGTTTCAACGATATCTCCGATTGTCTTTCCAATATTTAAATATAACGATAAGGTATGCATGCTTGCATTTACATATTTTTTTAAACATTAAACAAGCGCACATGTACATTTTTATCATTATTGAAACACTTTAATTATGAATATCATTGTGTGTTTGAAGATACACCTGAGATACACCGAAGTCGAAATATTTTTTTTTTCTTTTTTGTTACTTCAATTTTTTTTTTGCTGTTATTAATACATATGTGTCGAATCTTGTTTCATTTTTAATTTATCAATTGATTGATGTATCTGACATGTTTTTAGAGCTTTTATCTCAACCTGATGGAGTCTAAAAATACCTAGACTTACCAGTTCTGTGTAATTGTAATTGTAGTAACTGGACCTACTTGACATACATCTCCCATACACTTTTTTATATACTAGAATCAACTGAACTAAATATCATAAAAGGAAAACTGAACAAATCATTCGTACTTTAGGAGTCCATATGGGAGTTTTTTGTTTAAAATAAATGTTCAGTTGACAGATTGTGTCACATAGATGTTCAGTTGAAATATTGTGTTCACATAGATGTTCAGTCCTTTCCCATTTTTTATCGCGTGTTTAAATGACATATTTTGTCAACATGCGATAGTAAAGTTTATTTCTTACTTGACGTTGAAGTAAATTATAGTTCACTTGTTTCTGTGACATCGTCATACAAAATGATATAGTATACAGCACTAACAACCGCCGTTACTTTCCCAAACGTGAACGAGGTGCCCATAAAGGCTGGGTGTACTCGTGTTGTTCTACGGACTATTCAGTCCGATCAGAACGTGTTAACATACGGCAATGTATCGATACCAAGCTGTCATTATACCTTCGTGAGTTAAGCTCTATTTCTGCGGTTATTTGCCTTCGACTTCTTCTTCTTTTTCTTCGTTCTTAATTATAAGTGTTGGAATGGATCGAGATTTATCTGCCAGAGGGTTTGAACTCGAGACTTTTTTTTTCGAATTTATCAACCTTGACCTTTTTTTGCCGACTCGACCACGCCTCCATCACAATTAAGGATACGTGTCAACTGGTTATGCGCCATTGAGGCCATTTACTCCGATTGCAGACTGTTGGTCCTATTATAAAAATTTAAGTGTAAATACATGACTGTTAAATAAGGTCACATTACATGAGGCGTCAAGCCTGGAGAGAAAGTGTTCTCATTTGCGAAAACGCATATTGAGATAATAATTGAGTTAGATCTAAAATAATTTTAAAAGAACGTCAACGAAAAACTCATTAAATATCTGAACATATTTTTTTTTAAAGTCAGAGTGCAGTAACTATGAGATAAACAGTGACCACATTGTGGACTCTGTTTGTCAAGAACAAACGGGTTCGTCTAAAGGCCGCGATATCCAAATATACAGTCGTTCGTTAGAGAATAATTGGACCATGTTCTGGGGTAAGTGTTTGGAGATGGTAACAACAGGAACTGACGGGGGGGGGTATAGATTAAGTCGACTTCATCTCATGTCTTTAAGATATGTAACACACATCGTGAAAGCGTTTACATCTCAATGACATGAATATTTTAAATAGAAAAACAGATTTAAGGTTATTTGTAAAAAGAAAAAAAAACAAATACAATTATAACACGTACATTGCTCAACAAGAACAACAGTAACGTAGATTTAACTTACTCTAATCACTATTTTGTTATGTAATTCGATGTTTGAAATGTTACAAACATGTTGACACATTTATAAGAAACTAAATATAATATGTGTAATCATGTATGCTATATAGGGGTACGAGTTTACGCTGCTTTTAGTTGGTTGAAAGATAAGCCTGTTGAGAACCAAAGGACAGAAGCGAACGATACACGTTATTCAAACTAATTTCTTAGCCAGAAAGTTGGAGTTTGCTGTGTTGAGGTCTGCCTGGCTAATTGGGAGACACCTCCTGAGCCGGTAATACAACTGTAAAAAAAACTGGGACATTTTGTAAATTGTAAATGTTGGCTCTTTCCCTGGTGTATCTCTTTCTACCATTCATATGAAACTAGCGACAACTGGCCATATGCTAGTGCTGTTAGAACAACTTTACGTATGAACGGCTTAGTAGACACAAAAGTTTTGTTAGGATAGGCAAGTATGTCGCCTCTGCTGTGTCATATCCAGGCTAGTCTCTCCCACTGTCCCCAGGTGTATCCAGGCTAGCCTCTCCAACTGTCCCCAGGTGTATCCAGGCTAGTCTCTCCAACTGTCCCCAGATGTAACCAGGCTAGTCTCTCCAACTGTCCCCAGGTGTATTCAGGCTAGCCTCTCCAACTGTCCCCAAGTGTATCCAGGCTAGTCTCTCTAGCTGTCCCCAAGTGTAGCCAGGCTAGCCTCTCCAACTTTCTCCAGGTGTATCCAGGCTAGTCTCTCTAACTGTCCACAAGTGTAGCCAGGCTAGCCTCTCCAACTTTCTCCAGGTGTATCCAGGCTTGTCTCTCCAACTGTCCCCAGGTGTAACCAGGCTAGCCTCTCCAACTTTCTCCTGGTGTATCCAGGCTAGCCTCTCTAACTTTCTCCAGGTGTATCCAGGCTTGTCTCTCCATCTGTCCCCAGGTGTAACTAGGCTAGCCTCTCCAACTGTCCCCAGGTGTATCCAGGCTTGTCTCTTCAACGTTCCCCTGGTGTATTCACCAGATCAACAATGTTTGTTGAATTCGGACCGGTCAGTTCTAAAGGCTTTCTGGAAATTTTCGAAGATAACGCTTATCTTATAATGAACCCCGCGAGTATATTTACGACCTCAGGAGTTATTGATTGGTCCGTTTTCGGCCAACCGGCACCGTCCCTCGTGTTCTATTGACCCAAGGCAGGATCCTGCCAAATTTGACGCACCTGTGGCGCCGGGAAGTGCGCTATCGGGCACCCGACCACTTTGCTTTATTTATATAGATGCATGTGTTTCCAATATAGGCCTACATTGTATTTGAAGTTAGAACATACCATCATGTGACGAAGTAGTCGAGAGGTTGATACCGCGTCCCGGCCTTTAGTCAAACATCAAGTTGACATTCTTATATGGGTTTTGTTTACAATTTACCCAAACATCCCACCAACTATTTAACATATCTAATTATATAAGGACAGCGAGCAATACTTTAAGACTGTTACAGTGAAGCCCACGTCCGTATCTTTTTTTTTTTTTTTTTTTTTTTTTTTTTTTTTTTTTTTTTTAATACTTTTATTTGCAATTAAAACAAGTACATCAACATCACATTTTTTACATAGTTTCAAATGAAAACGAAAGGTTTTGAACATGTACATAATGAATATTTGCGTGATGTCATGTATATGATTATAACAAAAATTACAAAAGATGGCAGTAAAAGGGGTGAAGGTCAAATAAACGTGTCAGAAGTCTGGGTGGGGAGTGGAAAGGATATTTTTCCGAGAATGACAAAGGGCCAGTGGAGCATTTTCAATGTAGGGAAACAAATTAAGTTGACTAGTTAAAAGAGTGTTTATTTATGTACTGGTCACATTGAGTTTTCGAAAGGTTGCTGTGTAAAACATGAGGGGAAAAAAACAAGATTTAGAACTTTAAAAAGTAAATGAATAGATATTCGAAATTGATGTTGGGGTGGGTGGTGGGGTCGTTGGAACAGTTAAAGGGAAAGTGGTGTTTTCATGTCTGAGGGTAAGTGGATAGAGGGGGAGAGGGGGGAGTGGGTAGCTGTGTCTGACGAGGCGTGGAGAGGGTGACTGCGTGTTTTAAGGCAAGCCAAGCGTCAAATTTTGTGCTGTGTTATCTGACTGCTGATGTGTTACCATTTGTAGTGTGTGTGGGTGGGGGGGGGAGGGTTTGACGAACAGATTGCTGTGTGAGCGAATTAGTGGGAGGGTGAAAGGTTGGTATGTTCAAGTCGGTGTTTATGTTTAGATGAATGTTAAGTACCGACAGGTTAGGGGTGGGTAGGCGTGTAGCTATCACGTGTAGGGATGCAGTGGAGTTTTATAGATAAAAAAAATTGGTGTTCACATAAAAGAGTTAGTAAAGTTAACGAAACAACTGTAAGTGTTAATTTGGTGATAATACAATGAATACAAAAGGAGTACGGGTCATTGGGGTCATTTGTACGTTGTGGACCAAAGTACCTTACATATATGATAATAGTAATATAGTAACAAATGATAGCTTTACAATGTTTGTAAGCTTTATAAATTAAACAATACACAAAAAGCAACAATAGGAAAATGAAATGCCAAATGATAAATGATGCGACACAGAGTAGGGGACATGGGGGTTGAGGGGTGGGAGTTACATTGATGTTGTTAGAAATGTATTTGGATAATACATCATTGTCACTGTTTAACATAGTACTTCATCACAGGGGTGGTGGTGATGGGGACGAGGGGATGCAGTTTTGAGGGGAAATTTGATATTGGGATCATGAGGTTTAGGGGCGGGGGGGGGGGGAGGGGGGCGGAGAGGGTGTGATGAAAGGGGGATGTGTCAGTTCGATTAGGCGTTCTAGGTGGCAAAAGCAGTGTAATATGTTCTTTACGTTTTGGTGTTGTTAATTATGGTATATGTGTTTGAGTGCTGTCATTGTCGAGTCGTCTACGATAAATCAAGTCTAGTACGTGTCCCGTGAACTGTACCTTGTCGTGTTTTGCTTTTATTCTGCTGTTCCAAATAGTCTGTCTATATATAGCTACCGTCCTTGCTTTTTGCTCTAGGTCCGTCCTATCTCTTTGTATTGGGATTTTGTTTAGAGTTATGACTATATCGATATTGTAGGTCTCGTTTTTTATTATTTTGTTTTCTAGCGTCTTTTTCATGTTTTGTATGGTGGGGCATTCTAAATAGATGTGCGTTTCGGTTTCGGGTGTGTTTTGTCTGCATAGTGGGCAAAATGGTTTCTGTTGTTTTGCTAGGGGGGTTGAATTGTAGATGAGTCTGTAAGTTATTTCCCTGGCTTTGGGTGTGATGGTTTTGAGGTGTAGGTTTCTGAAGGTGTCCATTGTGTCTGTTAGAGCGTATTTCCTACACCATTGAATTCTGTTGTATAGTGGAGTTGAGAGCTTTTGCACTAACTTTTTGTAAATGTTTTGTGACTTTTTGCTAACAAGCTTTTCGTTTTTTTTTAATATTTGTAAACATTCTGTGTAAAAGGGACTGAGTTTTCCTCCTATGTAATGTGGAGTTGTATTATTGATTTTTGTAAGTTTGTTTAGCTGAATGCCTATATAGTAGTGAGCTAGAGGGTGAAAGTTTGGTTGGCTAATTATTCTGCTAATGTGTGTTAGTCTGAATGTATTGATTTTGGTCTGTATATCGTGCAAGTTTATTCCTCCATGAAGTTTGTTTTGTACTAAAGTGTTGTGGCTAATGTTTGAAACTGTGGTCTGAAATATGTACTCTCTAATGATTTTATTCAGATGTTTAATTGTTGGCTTTGGGATTGTTTTTGCCGTGGCTATATAGGTGATTTTTGGGATGACATACCTATTAATTATAGATGACCTAGCAAAAATTGTTGTTGAGCTAAATTTATATAGTGCTATGGTGTTTTGGATTTTGCTTAAGACTTGTTTCCATTCATCATCGTTGTTGGTGTGTGGGTTACTATAGTGGGTTATGCCGTAAAGTTTTAGTTTGTTGGTACCTAGCATGTTTAGTGGGTAATTGGGTTTGTTGATCCACCGTCCAAGTCCCATAATTTTGGTTTTCATTAGGTTAATTTTTGACCCGCTACCCAGCCCAAAGTCAAGGAACATGTCTGTTATTAGTATGATAGATTTTTCGGTTTGGAGCGTAAAAGCTGTATCATCAGCGTACGCTAGAATTTTTTTGTTTAATTGATTTGGGATGTCGATTCCTCTAATGTCTCTAGTGTTTCTAATGCATTCTAAAAGGGGTTCGAGTGTTAGTATATAAAGGATTGGAGATAGGGGACAGCCTTGTCTGACTGATTTATTTATTCTAAAGGGTTGGGAAATATTATGGTTTATCAGTAAGTGACTATGTGCATTAAAATAGATTATTTTTATCCATGTCGTAAAGTATTGTCCTAAATTGTTTGCTTCTAAGATTTTGTGAAGGTATTTGTGAGCTACCCGGTCGAAGGCTTTTTCTTGATCTAAACTGAGTATGCATGCTTGTGTGTTTTTCTCGTGTGTGTAGTGGATGATGTCTCTAATTAAGTGATTGTGATTTTGTATGTTCCTACCTGTGATGTTGCATTGTTGGTCTACATTTATAATTTTATGCAAGTGCGGTTCAATTTTGGAGACTAGAGCTTTGGATAGGATTTTGTAATCAGTGTTTAGGAGAGAAATAGGTCTATAGTTTTGGGTACCTCCTACCATTACTCAGAATATGATCAACAAGATCATGATCGAAATATCTGAGCCAGATACAATCGTGTCAACTTTAAAAATTGGTAAAAGTGACAAGTGGGCAGTTGATTTTTGCCCAAACGCCCCCCTAAAGGACCTACCCCACTATATTGATTTAGAAATTGGAGGAGAAACTTACACCTTGCTATTACAACTAAACGGCAGGAGATCGATATGCCCCCTTTGTGGCACGACAAAACATGGACCGGCCGCATGCCGAAGCCCCTATGTAAGGGAGAGAGACAATATAAATATAGACAACGATGGAAATTATTACGACAATGATCTACTTATTGACGACAGCGAAGATGTGTCTGACGACGCCGCCGAAATTGAACCAGCCCAAGAACCAGCTACAACTACAGCCCCTACCACAGAAGGTGAATGGACAAAAGTTCAGGGAAAAAGAAATAAGCTTTCACGGAAAAAAAAGAAAGATAGCTTACGAAGCAAAGAAAACGAACACATCATTGAAACCGACACCATACAGAGCCCTACACGACCAACCCCAACACGCCCAACCGCAAAAGACAGGACCACAACAAAAAGGAAAACTTTCACACCCCCTCCACTAATCCCAAAACAGACTAAGGCGGACCAGGTTTTAAAGGCAGTGTAAGTAACCTCACAATTATAACCCTCAACATACAAAGTACAAGATACAAAGACAAGTTTTTAAGACAATTAATCGACAAACATAAACCTGACTTCATTTTACTACAAGAAACTAATTTCAAAAATAAATACACAGCAGACAAATTCACTCACAACTTAGGGTTAACTCAAGCACATCACAGCTACAGTTCACTAATCACGGGAAGCGGGTCAACAATTTTTAACACATCAAACAAGTTCAACATAACAGACACGCACGCCGACTCTGAGGGAAAATTAGCAATAGTTACAATCGAGGGACAAGAGGGAAAACTAAGCATAGTCAATGTACACGGACCACATAGACCAAAAGACAGTAAATTTTATGAAAACCTGGAACATTTATTAACTAACAGATACAACCAACACGACATCATTTTGGCCGGGGACTTCAATTTCGTGGAAGACAGATTAGACATTTTAGGACCAAAAGACATAATTCGAAACCGTTTAACCGCAGACAAACCACACGCCAACTCAATCAACAACATTAAAACATATTTCAATTTAGTCGACACATACAGAGCGCAATATCCACACACCATACAAACCACCCACGGAAGTAACACATCTGGGAATAGATTCCGTCTAGACAGAATTTACGCCCCATCGAACATGAAAATCAACAAAGTAGAACACCTATTCTCAACACTACAGTTTAGTGACCATACAGCAGTTCTGACAACTTTAAAAAATGAACAAATACAAAACAAACCAAAACACAACACATATTGGAAATTCAATAATACACTCTTACTAGACGAGCGCTACATTAACATTATTAAGGACTTAATAAAATTTTACACGCAGTCATCACCAAAATTTAACAAAATCCAACATTGGGAAGATTTAAAACAAGACATTAAGCGGGTATCTATCCAATATGCATGTAGCATTAATAGCGTAAGGGCCCACATAGAAACTAAATTAGAAAAACAATCAAGTATACTGAAAGGAATCAACAACAACAAAGAACAAATAGACGCAACAGAATCAGAACTTTCTAAAATACAAGAGCACAAATATAAAGGGGCGCAAATTAGAAGTAGAATCGAACAAATAGGCTCGGAAAATCCCACACACCACACCTTAATTTTAGAACAAAGCTTTCATAGGGCAAACAAATCACACATCTCATAGATAACAACAACCAAGAGACGACTGACCCTGAAAAAATTCAATCAATATTTAGAGACTATTATACGCAACTGTATAAGTTCGAAGAGACAAACACAGACATACAAGACAAATACCTTAAGTTTATTAAACCATTACGTGACAGCGACAAAACTAATATTGACACCCCCTTTCAGCCAGTCGACATAACCAAAGCCATACTGAAATTAAATTCAAATAAATCGCCAGGGCCGGACGGCCTGACAAGCGAATTTTTTAAAGCCTTTTCAACCGACCTAATTTCTCTCCTTTTAGCTACCTTTAGAGAAATGTTTCTGCTAGAACAATGCCACGAAAATTTCAACAGATCATACATAACATTAATACGCAAACCCAAAACCGATCCTAAACAAACCCACGTCCGTATCCATGAAACCGTCTATACAGAATCTAATATATAAAGCTCAGTTCTGTATGTAATGCATTTGTATGTCGTTGGAAGTGTACGAATTTAAAAGTTAGAAAATTATCGTGCGCTATTGTCTAAATTTATGAGCTAAAAAATTACTATTGAAAGTGTTGGGAAATAATTTTCATTTTTCAAATTATAGTAATAATTGTCGGCATGTTCATTAAACACAAGTTTTTAAAAAAAATATCATCTTTTACAAAAATTATAATTATGTCTTTATTTAGTCCTATAGCACTTACTTCCCTTTGATAAATTAGGAAAAACACAATTACTTCCCTTTATTGCATTTTGTGGAAAAGTATTTACTTTTTAATTACTTTGTTTTGGTGTTGGGAAAAAAAAATAATTACATAATTAGCGGGGATTGATCAAGTGCAAATGTTGTAGGTATTTTACGGATAAGCTTGGAGTATTAAAATTGTTCATCAAATTGAAACAGGCGCGTTCGTTTAAGTGAGTGCAAAAGACTATGAATAAGTTGGGGTACTATAGTCGTTCATTAAGCTAAAACAGGTGATTCCGCCCCGGGCGTTTATGTTCGCGTCAGTGTTTTCTTTGTGTTTAGGTGGGTTTGCGTTAGTGGTTGCGTTTTGATTTGGTTCGTTTTTGTTCTTTCTTTTTTCGTTTTTGTTTGTGTTTTTTTTTTTGTGGGTTTGTATTTGTGTTTTTGGTTGGTTTTGCGTTTGAATTTGGTTTGTTTTCGTTTGCTTTTTCGTTGTTTTTTTTTTTTGTTGGTATTGGTGTTTGTGGTTGGGTTTGTTGTTAGGTTTTTGTTTTCGTTTGCTTTTTTGTTTGTTTTTTCTTTGTGTTTGTATTGGTGTTTGTGGTTGTGGTTGGGTTTGTTGTTAGGTTTTTGTTTTCGTTTGTATTTGTAATTGTGTTAGCGTTATGTTTGCGTTTTGTTGTTTTGGTTTTGGTTGGTTGTGGTTTGGGTGGGCAATGCCGGGTTTATGATGATTACTAAACACACAGGTAATGGTCTTTAACAGGAAGGTTTTTCACAGAAGCCAGAGCAGGGCCTGGCCGGGACGGCTAGTATTTGATATAAATCTTTGCTTTTTAGCTTCACTGATCATCTAATTCAAGGATACAAGTGATTTATCTATCTAGGTTCTAGCTAGATCTAAGAGAAAACTCGACTTAACCAAACCAGTCGTAGAATCTAGATAACTCTTACTATCTAGATCTAGATAATAATGAGTTTCTATACTAAACTATTTCATACCTTCATTATTTTATATAAATCTTTGTTTGTTTAGCTATGGTATTTGCTTATTTAAGATAAATTTTAATTTGAAATAATACTAGATCTAGGGCCTATTCGCGTAATCAAGTTTCTTAAGCAGAATCAAAGTATTAATATAGAGCACTGACACAAAGAGCCTAGATAGCTAAGGTGTTAGTGTAATAGGCTTCCATGCGGGTGGCACGGGTTCTAGACACATCTTGTCTATGTTAAATATTGCTTTTTTTAGATGTGAATGATGAAGTTGCTTATCGGAACATGGCGGGATACAGGGCAGGTGAAGTAGAGTTCTTCTGTTTCTTTGTCTTAAGCATATAATTTGGATACTGTGGTCAGAGCCATGCTCGGCCGGAATCTTTTTTTTTTAAACGACAAAACATGTTGTCTGAGACTCGGCGGAACATTGGGCAGGCGAAGTAGAGTTGGGTAGGTGTAATGTTCACCTGTGACGTCATTGTTGTGTTAGTGTTGGGTTGTGCTGTGGTTCTGTTGTGTTAATATTGTGTTGTGTTGTGTTTGTTTGTGTTATGTTTGCGGTTCTTTTGTTGTGTGTTTAGGTTTGGGTTGATTGTGGTTAGGGTGGGCAATGTCGGGTATATGCTGATTACAAAACACACATGCCATGGTCATTTACAGATAGGTTTTTAACAGAGGCCAGTGCAGGGCCTGGCCGGGACGGCTAGTGTTTACATATGCTTTTTAGATTTTGGCTAACAACAAACAGTTATATTAAAGCTCTAGCTTTAATGATATAACTGTTTGTTGTTTCGATTAAAAGCGATAAAAAGACTTTAGAAATATGTTACGCCTGTATTTGATCGATTTAATTTGAGAGCCCCGATTCTAAATTTTAAATAACGAATCTTGACTCAAGATTTAAGAATACATAATTAGTAATTGATTTTTTATCTGAACTATTTTAGGCCTTACGCATTTTATATTAATATGTGTGTATATTTGTTACTTACGGTTTCTTGTTTCTACTTAGCTAGACGTTAGGTTACTTGTCTCATTTAACTCAATTGTTTCACAATATAGAGCTAGATGATTAAACTGAGACTAAGATACACATGATCAATTTTTATACCAATTAATTGTTGGAAACTCTAATAAGTATAAGAAAATACCTTCATCAAACGAATGAAAATTTACTGTCGATGAATAGTGAAAATAAAGTATCACATGTAGCTAGTGCCCGCTGTGTTAGGGTGTATATATTTACTTATGTACGGCAGTGCTAGGGTGTATTTATATTTACAAATGTCTATTTGTGTTAAGGTGTCATAATATGTATACATATGTTCGGCTATGCTAGGTTGACATATGTGTATATGTGTACGGCCTGCTTAACATTTAACTTTGTTTTGGTGTAATATGTTAATACATGTATGATTTTGTTACAGTCTAATATGCTTGCATATGTACAACCAACCTAACAATGATCTTAAAATTTTAACAGAAGACTTTTCATTTAAACATTGTCAAATTGACATAGATAGTAAATATAATGGTCCTAGGTGCTTTGACCACATGAGCTTTGACCATAAGGTGGTTTGACCATAGGGGGTTTGACCACAGCGGGGCTTTGACCACACGGGGCTTTAACCACAGAGGGGGGGGGGGCATAATTTATAGATTTTAAAATAGAAAAAATAAACTGCTATTTTAATTTACGATACAATTTAAACATGCTCACCATGACAGAGGCAGTAAATATAAGACTTTACATTGTGAAATAGTCACTCTGTTGCGTTTCCAATTAATGGAATCATCACTGAAGTTGACTTTAACATTGGCGATTAAACAAATCATAAAGACATTTTAAAAATATGAGGATAAGCTACTTATGCCTTTGTTGTGGTCTTGGTCAATACTTGATTTCTCCTACCCTAAAATGATAGCACACCTCATTTTAACAAACACCTCACTCAAAATTGCATTATACAGCAGTTTATTTTATGTTGTTTCTTTTTCAATGTTATTTTTTCTTAAATCTTAATTAAGCTCGATTTTCTTGACTATGTAAAATAAATGTTAAAACTCATTTTCTAGTTTTTACTGCAAAAACGTGTTTTCATTTTTTCTCTATCGCCACCAAACCCTCCTCTTCTAACCCCTCCCCTCTTCAGATATGTTGTTATGTATAGAGGATCTCTTTTATAGCTGGTACTCTGTTATAAGCGAAAAATGATATGCATACGGTTCAACACATTATGAGTTCTACTGGTAATAGTGAAGCAATACAATACACATTACCATGGAAAAGGATGGCATTGTACAGAATTCTTGGTTTATCTTTGTTCTAAATTCAAATGTAAAATAAATATGGATTGTCTTGGAATTTAATTAGGAAAACACACCATAAAAATAGGAAAGGTTTAACAATATTAATCATACGATGTCTTCGTATATCTTTCAAAATAGTAAATACATAGCTATTGTGTTTATGTTTGAAATTACAGTAACAGTTTAACATAAAACAATGAAACATCTACCGTTTTAGATCTTGTTTAAATTGAATGAATATTGTTGGTATGTAATATTTCAAACATGTATTGGTATAGCTCATTTTTAAAAATATTTTTTTTCTTTAATAAAAAGGTACATTAAATACGTAATTATTTCCCTTGCACGATATCCAAAGAAGAAAAAAAATGATTAGTAAATACTTTTCTGCATCGGAATAAAAACATAAAAAAACATGTGGGCAACATTGTAACGAATCGAATGAATACATTTAAAATTAACTAAAATAGAAAATATGTAACCATATAAGATACGTAGGCGTCACTTTTGGAGCTGGTCAAATGTAGCTCAATTTAAAGTTGTGTGTGTGTTCAATATGGCAGGCATTATGTTGATACAATCATTACTTAAGTTATTGAAACTGTCATTTAAAGTAGTGGTCGGAGTAGTCGAGTGACTGATTGCACCGAATCTCTTCTCTGTATTTTGAATAAGATCAAAGTGTTCTATCTGTTGAAGATTATGTACAGAGGTCTTAGCTGTAGCTTCAGTTTTTCCTAATGTTAATCAGGTTCCCATCTGAGCTGGTTGGAAATAAGGACGTACTACAGACTCGAATCGGGGATACGAACAATGCTTAGATATAAAGGTCTAAATATGTCTACATTCTTTGTTGTGTTATGTTGTTTTTTTTAAGGTTTAAACTATGTTTAAACTTTTTATTTTTTTTTAATAGGCCTACACATTGATTGTAAAAGTAATTGCACGCAATCTTTTTTTTTGTATGTATGTTTTGAAGAATTATAAATTTTAACATTTTAAAAAACCAAAACTGGCTTTTGTAAAAATGTTATTAATATTATCAATTCGGCATAGCAATTTAGCTATCGGTTATTTCCCGTAATATCATTAATGAAAAGGAATAAAAAGCAAACTTTAAATACTAATTGTCAATATATAAGTACTATTATTTCGTTTATAGTGTGTATATAATGTTACCGTTACGTAAAATGTAACATTAATTTAAATAGACCATTATATTCATGCAACAATTGGATAAACGCATATTTCACTCTATTTGTCAGTGTGGATACTAGGACTAACATAAAACATATACACTTAAATATGTATTGCAGTATTTTTTGACATAGGAGAACGTTGTTCGGATTTGTCGAGCAATATTTCTGAGACGTACAGCACTCAACTAACCAAAGATTAATTTTACATATCTACTCACATACTAGAAATGATGAAAGCAATTTTACAATCCGTCAATTAATAGCTTGTAAACTTTCCTTATTATAATATATCTATATCAATTAAGTATCCCATAATGCACAACGACACAATTTATTTTTCTAATATGAAAAAAAACGTTGTCCTTGAAAAGCAGATTATAATGTGTCTGAACATTTTGTTTATAGAGAAACAACAACATGTACATGGGACGGAGTGGTCTAGCGGTAGAGAGCTGGACTGCTAACCCGTAAGTCTCGAGTTCGAATCCGGGTTCAAGCCAGTAGACCGTCCCTGAGTCCACCCAACTCTGATGGGTACCTAACTCACGTTAGGGAAAGTAAAGGCGGCTGGGCATAGTGCTGACCACACTATCTCTTCATATGCCGAGGTCACAGAAACAAGTGAACTCTACTTCACTTGCCCCATAGACCGTCAGGTTTGAAAGGGAAACTTTACTTTTTTTTTTTTAACAACATGTAGTCTAATTAATGTTAAGACAACACAAGGTACAAGGGCAACATCAAGATACATGTAAACATTAGCCGTTTAATATTTTTTGCAAAGGTAACATTTACTCGATAAATAATCGACATCAATATAAACACATTATTTTAAACAGTCCCCCTAAAATGTTATGTCACTTCCACATTCTCTATTGTCGTTATACTAATGCTTAAGGTTAAATAACATATGGCTAACATTTAGCATTATGGTTACAGCATTCATTATTGGTCGAATTATATGTATTCCATATTGATCAATACGTATTCAATATTGACTGGTTAATTTAGCGTTTTAATCCCAACTTACAACTACGTCTAGTGATTTATGTGTTGTTGCCGAGGAAAGAAGGGCAGTGACCTAACCTAGTGTAAAGCGTATATATTTTAGCTATTGCCTCCCTTAGACCAGTCTTTAAAGTTTAAACTGTCGCTACATGGTTCCTAAGATCGTGTCCATGTCTGTAGTGCAGGTCTGTCACAGTCACCCATCGTCTCACGAGTTCGGCCTATCTGGTGATGTGAGTTGTCACGTCCGACTGACGTTGACTTTTATTTCTCCTTCACCACAGCGTTTCTTTCAAAGCTACACGAAAAGAAAGATGAGTTTATTGATTCCAGAGTAAATAAATAAAATGCCACACAAATAATGCCGTTATCGATACTCAATAATAAAGACACCTACATTACTACCTAATGTATTTATTTAATCTTAAAAGTTGTCGCCATATAGAGTGTTTCTTTCAGACTTTCAGACTTTTTAAGGTGTGGGCAGACCTATTTTTTATATAAATTCGTTATCGTTATAGGGTCGGAAGACGTTCCGAAGTCAACACCATTTTATTTCTCCAAAATATAATGAAAAAAAAATATATATTTTCTTTTTAATAAAAAGGGACAATACACGAGAAAGACGATAAGACCTATGTATGGCAATGATTAAACGATATCCTCACTTGTTTTTCAAATGTGTACAAAAATAAAACACTACTATTTTTATGTTTGCAATTACAGAGATATTTAAAACATAAAAAATGCATGGCTACAAATTTGTATCATAATTAAAACAAATTGAATAAGAGTGTGTGCTTTTTTGACACAACAACTGTATTTCTGTTACATTTCATTTTTTCCCAATACATTTAACAAATCTGTTATGACTCTTAAATATGTGATTACGTCGTTTGCAAACATTCCAAAACAAAATAAACCACAAGTGATCTCCCTTAAATCTTCTCGAACAATCATATCAGTAGCGTGCGCAGGGGGGGGGGGGGGGGGAGCAGGGGGAGCCGCAGCTCCCCCTCTTGCTATTTTCAGCAAAGTGGCGCCTTTTTGGATACTTTTTAAACTCAAAGTTTTAAACAATGATATTTGTTCAAAAAATATTTTTGGTCGGCACATCTATGTAAATCACAAGATTTCTTTTCATGCAGCAATTAAGCATTATTGTACTAGTCTAGTAGTGTCTAAGTTTACAACACGTATTAACAGCTGCATCAGTTTGCCATTCTAAAAATAACCATTAAGATGCATTGGAATTTTTAAAAATCCTCTACCGGTAGTACCACTTGGCAAGAGGGGTGTTAAGTTTACGGCAACTGTATAATGTATTTGCTTACGAATAATTGCATTAGAAAATGTTATGAATAAAACTTCACACATAATCACTTTATATATACAGTTTGAATCGTGTGATTAGTTTTTTAAAATTACAATACAGAAACAAATACAACTGATGTGGCACCTCTATTTAAATTTACTTATGAGCAAACTGCGTAGTGGTGGGGAAATTTTGACACGGTCAACAAAGTCATCACGATGAAGTAGTATTATTCTTACAGTTTGGGCGATAGTGATTACGATTACAAATTATATGAAACAGTTACAACCCCCCTCCCTCATGGACCCCTCTGTTAAAAAAATATTGTCATAATACCACTGCTACTTATTTTAATCTATTTCTGAATCAGTATACATGTGTAATATATATGTGTGTTTAGAACAGTCATCTAAAAACTGACGTTATGTTCACTCTGAGTTGGTTACCTCCCCCCCCCACACCTCACCACCACAATTGTGTAGAGCGACATTAATGTCACACCTAGGTATACACAGGGTTGGATAATTGACCTAAAGTGACCGGACAGTAAAAAGGTTTTTGAGCAATACAGTGATATAACCTATACTTATCACTGTGTTAAAAATGATCTTTAAAGAACACAAAGAAGCAGTAGTTAATTAAAAAAATATATGATCTGAACTAAAAGACCGATATTTAGTTAGATGTATGCTTTTATTGCAAATGTTTTTCTTTTTTTTTGAAAAGCGTGCTTTTATACCAACTCTGATTTCAAAAACTTTTATTATGCTATAATACTTTAGCATTTATGATGACGATATATTTAATTCTGATTATAGACAAAAACATTTTGTAAACACGAATAGTGTTAAACAATTTCATTATATTCTTAAGTAATTAATTATTTGTTTTGACATTCATAATTAAATGTGTAGATATATACATATTTATATTAAGAGAGTGACTATTTCCCCTATTTCACTTGTCTTAAATAATTTCCCAGGAATTATCATGTAAGAATTTTTTACAAGAATTACAAAACAGATTGTGTTACGTTCATTTTTTTTGGTTGTGGTATGTGTATATTTTGTTTCTTTTTTTGTTTAGATTGATACAATGTTTGTTTTGTCGGCCTACATTGTGTTTTTTTCTTATTGCTTCAGAGTGCTACTTTCAATTTATTTTACAACATAGCGAAGTAATAACATGCAGCTAGTAATTATATATATATATATATATATATATATATATATATATATATATATATATATATATATATATAATGTATATATATATATATATATACATATATATATATATATATACATATATATATATATATATATATATATATACATATATATATATACATATATATATATATATATATATATATATATATATATATATATATATATATATATATATACATATATATATATATATATATATATATATATATATATATATATATATATATATATATATATATATACATATAAATATATATATATATATATATATATATATATATATATATATATATATATATATATATATATATATATATATATATATATATACATATAAATATATATATATATATATATATATATATATATATATATATATATATATATATATATATATATATATATATATATATATATATATATATATATATATATATATAATACACGTATATATAACGTGTTACAAATTCGGCGCCTTTTTTTGCTCTTTTCGCTCCCCCTTCAACGAAAACCTGGATACGCCTCTGAATCATATATAACACTACGGTAGATGGTACATCGCGATAACGATATGATTTTTAATTATTTAAACTTTTAAAGATAGTATAGAAAAGAATTGTAGTGGTTGTAGCTGTGGCTCGACTAATGTGTCATATAATTATATATTTTCTTTTTTTTCTCTACAATTATGTTTCTGTTTGTGTTGAATGCTTTGAAGATAGCTAGTGTATATATTTAGAAGTAGTGTGGTGTTTGTTTGCTTTAATATAGTGTTGATCCTCTATCCCACGGGTTCCCAACCTGGGGGTCGCGACCCCCCTGGGGGTCGCTAAGGTCTTTCTGGGGGGTCGCCAACTGGTATACTAAACCTTATTAATTTGAAACAAAACATAAATATTTAGAAGAATTTTTAAAATTCGGCTTCATTAACATCGCTGGAAATGTAATAGAGAAGAAACAAAGCGCACTGTACAAAGTTGTTCTAAGTCACGAATCTATGAAATCTTCAAAACTAAAACGTCATTTGAGACGAGTCATTCGGAACACACCAAAAAATATATGGAGTTCTTTCGTCGATAAGAAGCTAGTTGCAAACGCCAGAGACTTGATCGAACAGGAAGTTTTCATCAGCATTAGTGCAAGCATCAAATGAAGTCGCGATAGAAAATGCCAAGCAAAAAAAAAAAAAAAAAAAAACAATAGGAGAAAATCTCATCAAACGCTGCATGTACGTAATAATGTTAAATAACACATTTTTATTGAAATTAAGCTTTCACCATTGTCTGCTTTTCAAGTTGATAAATCAACAGACGTAAGTTCGTGTTCGCAGTTGCTGGTCTGTGTCTATATTCATGCGGATGATAGCAAAGAAAAAGAGTTGCTCTTTTGTGAAGATAGCATGGAGAAAATAAATATCTTTTTTGAAACTGGATGATTAAAATGGGTTAGAACGGCTGTGGGGGTTTGTACGGATAGTGCGCCATCTATGTTTAGCTCAAAATCGGGCTTTCAGAAAACAGAAAAGATTTAGCTCCCTAACCACTGCCGTAACCAATCGACATCAAGAGTCCATTGCTAGTATAAGTCGTAAATTATATAAAATCTGGAGCCTTCAAAGAACTGAGCAAAAACATTAATTTGGATCACGAGGTTCTGCTATTCTACACTACAGTACGCTGGCTGTCAAACGAAATGTTGTAAATTGTGTTTTTGAATTGAAATCTGAAATCAAATTGTTCTTGGGAGTGCAAAGGAAACAAGACTTTTTGGGATACTTAAAACGACATAGAGTGGTTGGAGAGAGTATCATACCTAGCAGATATGTTCAAACATCAAGATAAGCCTAACCTGAAGCTTCAGGGAAAATGAAAGAATATTATAACTTTCCATGATAATCTCGGGGCATTTTATCAAAGCTGCTAAATTGGTAAAGAAAACAAATCTTGGAAATATTGTAAATTTGAGAAACTCTGCGGTGTGGTAGATGAATCTGATTGTGAGATAAATAAAATTTTGAAAGAAGCGATTTCTGGGCATCTTGAATCTCTTGAAAACGAACTGCATCGCTATTTCTCTGAGCTGAAAAAAGAAGAATCTTTTTCCCTTGCTGTTGTCAGCATTCCTGATGAATTACAAGATGAATTCTTTAATTTGCAGAATGATTCCGCGTACGATGAAAAACTGCACACACAAGTTTGGTGTAGTATTCACCATTCATACCCAAACGTAAAATTGATTTACTTTTCGAGAATATATTTTAAACACTATTCTTCGATTAACAACAAAATTAAGATAATTATAATGATATAGGTTGGCGTTAACAAATATTTTTTTTTAAATCAAAAACTTAACCACGAAGGTTTAGTGAATAGTATGCAATTTTACTCATGCTATTAAAACAGTTATCAAGAGTAGTTCATATTGAAAGTCTACTAGAAAATCTTATTTTAGTGCTTATTAATTTCCATACTAATTTCGGCATTTTAATTCTATGGGGGTCGCGGGTCACTTACTTTTTATAAAAGGGGGTCGCCACTCGAAAAAGGTTGGGAACCACTGCTCTATCCTATATAGTATTGGGCTAGTGGGTGGTAGTGTGGCTCTATTATAATTCTATCTAAGTGTTTACGCCTGAATGTTTTAATTTTTGTGGTTATGTCGTGCATTCCTATCCCGCTGTTTAGTTTGTTTTGTATTAATGTTTGGTGATTAATGTTTCAAATTGTATTTTTGAAGATGAATTCCCTAATGTACTTGTTTGTTTACTTTATGAAGTGGGTTGGTATTGAACTTACTGTGGCTACGAAGATTAATTTTTGATAGTATGTATCTATTGATGAGTGCTGCCCTAGCGAATATGGTTGTATTGACATTTTTTGTATTTGTCCAGTTTCTATGTAATTTTTTGTCCATCAGTCTCATCCATGTGTCCTTGTCTTCAGTTGTCGGGGTGTCCGTAAAAGTAATATCGTATATTTTCAGTTTGTCTACTGCAGTCACTGGAGTATCGCATTTCTTTTTCCCGCTCCATTTACCTTTGCTTAGAATTTTAAATTTTTCTGCGTTATTTTTCCTTCCAGTGCCTTTGCCAAAATCCAAGAAAGTCTCTATTACTGTCTTGATTTATTTTTCTGTCTGTAGTAGGAAATTGATGTCGTCAGCGTATGCGACTATTTTCTTGGCTGTCGTGTTTGGTAAAGACAATCCTTTTATCCGGATGTCCTTACTAAATTCTCTAACACGGGCTCTATGCTAAGGATATATAATATTGGGGATAGCGGTTATCCTTGTCTAACTGACTTTTTTATGTGTTTAGCTTTGGTGACTGGATTGTTGTTCAAAAGGTGGATTTGATCTTCTGTGTAAATGATGTTGATCCATGTTTTAAAATAGGGTCCTAGATTGTATGCATCTATTGTTTTCATTAACCATGTGTGATCTACTCTATCAAAGACTTTTTGTTGGTCTATGCTAATTATTGTCAGTTGCGTGTCCTTCGGTGTGGCGTAAAATACTATGTCTCTTATAAGATGTGTGTGATTGTGTATGTTCCTGCCTGTGATACTGTATTGTTGGTCTCTATGAATAATCCTGTCTATGAAAGGTTATATTTTCTTTACTAGTGCTTTGGTCAAGATTGTGTAGTTACTGCTAAGTAAGAATATGGGCCTATAGTTCTGGACTTTTGTTCTGTCTGTGTCAGGTTAGCGGATTAGAGTGATGTACGCTCTGTTAAAATCTGTTGGCTGAGACCTCTGTTTTAGGGCCGCGTGTATTATGGGGGTAATATAGTTTTTAAAAGCTTGATTTAAAAAAAATCATTAAGCAAGGGCAAATGACGTGGAATTATTATATATGCAACTTCATTCTAATTGTTCTATGTGTGTAATGCACAACGCTACAGGGTGTCGTTTTTAAATACATATATTCTTCAAATAAAATTTAAAGATATATTGATATTAATGTTACTAGTTTTTTAAACATAAAATATCTACGTATAATTTTTCTCAGTTTTATCTATAATATTTGAATTGTTTCCGTTTCATTGAATGTAATTAGTTTTTTAAATAAATAGCTAGTTATTTCCCTTGGTAACTGACTAAATAGTATTGAAAATTATTGTTACATACTTATCTGCCTTGATAAACTAAAAATAAATAAATAAATAAAACAATAAACCATATACCAATAAATATGTACAATACAGTGCGACAAATCGTATACACACATTTAAAATTAATTAAAATAGAAAATATGTAATCGTGTAAGATACGTATGTGTTATGCTAGAAGCGGGTCAGATGTAGCTAAATATAAAGATGTTTGTGAGTTCAATATGGCAGACATTATGTTGATTTAATCATTCATCAAGCTATTGAAGCTGTAATTTATATTAGGTACCACAATGGTCGGAGTAGTCTAGTGACTGAATGCACCATTTCACCTCGCGGCCTTTTGACTCAAATCAAAATGAAATGTTTGTTATTGGTTTTGTACGGCGGTCTTACCTCTGGCCGCAGTTTTGACTCAGGAACCTGAACTTTAAGATGAGAGAGTGGGATATAAAGGTCTAAATACATCTACTATTTATATATAGCATGTGTTACTTACAGAAATGTTAGGTGCGTGGAAAGCAATTATTTTGGTTTATTCTATCTTTTCTTTCTATGATTTAAAAGTCTTCGTAAACATATTTCAAAGCTTCAGCTAAGATTTATTTCTCTCCCTAATATTTAATTATAATTAATTATGTTACTTTTTAAGCCATATAATTTAGTCATACGTAGTGTACAGGTGCATTATCACGTGCAACTAGTTTTGACAGTAATTTTAAATGAACTATTGTGATTTATATTTTGAGTATATCTTAGTGTTAATATTTAATGTAATGCCTATGTTGTAATTAGTAGGGGAAGGAAATAATGCTTTCTCGAACTACGCGGTATTTCTATTGTTGCGTCCCTTTAACCGTTTATTTAAAAATGATAGTGGAATTGTTTTAGCATACATGTGTGTTTATTTCACTAAATCTTTCAAACGTATATTTGAAGAAAAAAAAAAATTCTTGATAATAAAGGTACTGCACTGTAAACGTTATGTCTAGTCTATTGATTTGAAAATAACATTAAAAAAATAAAATAGAACAACACACACGACATAGGAAAGCCATGTATAAAGCGAACAACAGACACACAATACATAGTCAGCAAATAGTAACCAAGTTTCTCTAGACATCTATAAATAGAACACTGTACGCATGACATAGGCGGCTAACCAAAAAAAAAGTTTGAACTATTTTATGTTCTATCCATTCAGCTAGTCACAAACACATTAACATGTTTTATACAAAAAACAAATGTGATTGGTAACATTTAAATAATATTTCTGTGCTCTGATTTCATTGCATAGAGTTTGTCGATGGTCGATGTTAAGACACTTTAAGCAATAATATGTTAAAAATGACTAACACTGGATTAACTTTGAAAATGGTTTTTTTTTTTAGTGTTAAGGCCTCATTTATTTTTATTTACACGAAGTTATAACCCTATGTTTCACTTTCGAAGGGCAAACATTGATTGGCTGTACAGAAACTCAGTGATCGATATTTATTTGTTTACAAAGTTTTGCAGATAAAGTTTTTAAATATAAATGTTCTTTTAAACCTCATGCCCTATTTATGCCATTTTTTTTTGCATTTTGTTTTATAAAATGTATGCTAGCCTATCGAATACAGAGTGTTTATGTCGCCAACTCAACGTGCAAAACAAATAGCGTGAAGTTTTTTTTTTTTTTTTTAAATTGTGTTTAATTAACAAAAACACGAATACGTCAAATACATTCACACTTTTAAAACTCCATGAACAAAGCATAATCTTGTGTATTGTACTCCGTAATAAATTAATCCATTACCCTAACCAAAAGAACATAACTTGTGTACAGCTTGGTTGATGCAGATAGTTGCAAGTTTGATATGTTGTGTTTGCTGCGTTTATATCGTCTCCTGTAATGTAATTAACAAAGGTGTAGTTAAATACACAGCTAAACATTACAATACAAATCAACAATTACGTCCAATATGACACAAAGTATGTGTAGATCAGAACACTGACACAGGTATACGGAATAAATCATCAGTTACTGCAGGTGTTGAACGATGTTTGATTTGGTTACATAGGGTTATGTTTTATTATAAAATACTAGATTGTACATTAAAATTATGCAGTGAATGTAATGTGTACAGTTAAAGCCTTCACACAAAACAAAAAACACACGCAGACAATTTCACACGAACTTGCTCACGTACTTTCCCACACAGATATAAAGTAATTACTACATGGATATTTGAAATGTATGTATATAAGTGAGCTATCATGAGTGTTTTGTGTGTGTATGTTACTATGTTTACATGTGTACCTGACATGGGTTTTAAAAGACAAAATACAAATGAAGCTCGTGCACACACAATCATAACACTAGAATTAGATCCGGCCATCTTATGTAGGGTTTAAATTTCGTTTGTATACACGTTTTTAACTAGTAGACATTGTTTTCTTACCGTTTTAAATACATGTTGTTTTTGTATAGAACTGTTTTTGTTCTTTGTTTGTTTTATTTTTACTTATTTTTATAGCTATATAATTTACTGCTTTTTAATCGCTACTGAGGCCTTTTGATTTCGCTTAAAGTCGTTAGTGGAAGCGGACTTGGATATTTATGTGTAGAAAGCATTTGCAATAAGACAAGAGAATATTATTAGTAGTTGTGTATCGTATAATAAGAGAGAATCGAAGATTTATTTTGTGCAAATAAAGCAACATTATAACATGTTTTGAAATAGACTTGTGTTTGATCTTACACACTGTGCCAGGCTATACACAATTAAAAACAAATAGGCCTACAGTGTATGTATCATTTTACACATACCATTCCGTATGTATTAATTATATGTTTATCGCAAGTAATAACATTGTCATCACAATGCATGCCAGGAAACCGTCGATTTCTTAATTTAAACACAATCCACTTAGCATAGAAAACTTCCAACTATCTTCATTAACTCATCTTCAGGTAATAATGTTATATGCATTATTATAAGTTTTGGTGCTCTTAAATAAATATATTTCATTTTGATTTAGAATTTAAACAAGCATCTCACAATTACTTCCCGTATGTATTTATTTTCAACAAAGGATGGGAGACAACTCAAAGACACAAAAACCGACCAATAGATAAATAAACCAATAAAAAAAAAATAATACATACATTTGATGTATAAACTAATGACATTAATTTTTTTTTATAAATTATTTAAAAATACTTTGCCCGCCATGGAAAAGTAAATAAATGCTTTTTATACATTTAAAAAACAAACATATCTTACTTATTCCATGTAGATTTCAAAGACATAAAAATTAAACAGCTTAAACATCATTGCTGAGATCAACGAAATTGTTTGCTAAATTTATACTTTTTTTTTTTACCAGCTGATCTGTATTTGATTAATCTGAGGCTGTTGAATTCTGACATAATCAAGTGAATGGTAAATAGATTATGTCTTCTAACTCAGTTGAAAAGAACAGAGATATGATTTAACTAAGTTGATACTAACCGAAAGCCTGTTTTTTTTTACCATTAGTCAAGATATGTGTATAGATGGAGGAGGGGGGGGGGGGCGTAATTATGTATGGTCATCAGGTGTCTGTCGGTTGTGTCATGCTAATATTGACCCGTGCTTTAATTCGACAATACGATTAAAAAGACTTAGCTGTGTACTCCAGGGGTTGCAACCTTATGAGACGGAAGAGCCAAAAGTTACAACCTGCAACATTTCCAAATTTTAAAGAGCCATTAACATTTGTATGCACCTCGGTAGTGGAAAACATGGAGCCATCGCTACGGTGCTGGACACATAACAGATGTGGGGCTGGGCCTAACGCCCACACTGATACAGACGATTCCTTCCCCCACCCCCCTCCTCCTCCTCATTCGCATATCCAAGTCTCTTGACTTATGTAAAAAAAAACAAAAAACGATGTCCCTTGGTTAGCATTACCTTTGTTAAATAGTATCTCTTTTCTTTTTAACTGAGTAAATACTAAAAGGACACATTGTATTTCTAATTAACTAGAACAGCTGATCCGTTGGCTACTGCTGGTGACCCATGGACTACTGCTGGTGACCTGTGGGCTACAGCTGGTGACCCTTAGGCTACTGCTGGTGACTTGTGGGCTACCGCTGGTGACCTGTGGGCTACTGCTGGTGACCTGTGGACTACTGCTGGTGACTTGTGGGCTACCGCTAGTCTCTAGTGATTGTCTTTTTGGCCTGTTTAGTTGCTGCGGGTGTCATGTGATCTATTGTTGATGATGTGCTGTTTACTGTGTGTTTCTTGTGATCCACTGCGGTTTATTTATAAAAAAAAAATATGTGAGTGACTTGTAATCTACTGTGGGTGCCCTGTGATCTACTGTGAGTGAATATATCAATGTGATAACTGATTGAAGTTGTGTAACGAACACGAGGGGAAGCAATGAATTGATCTATTTCAATTCCCTTACTAAATGTCTTCTAAGCCGACACAAATTTAAACTTACTAAGTAATAAAGGAAACAGTTGAGTTGTCGTTTTAATGCTAGATATATTTTTTTTAGTTACGATGTAACATAAGGTGATTAATTTGAATAAGTTATGCAATAGTTTACATGATGGCAAATATGTTAGTAAATTCAAACGTTATAAAATTATGATATTGGTTTTTGTGTAACAATAACTGATGTTTCAAAATCAGTTTTATTGAAATACTAAATTTGTTTCCAATAGTAAAATATGTATTATCATGAACTTTAATGCAATGTTGCTCTAATTTATTGTATCGATTTCAAAATAATGTGTTTATTTGAAGTGACCTTTGCGACACCATCTGCATCAATTGTGGCACCGCATATTTAGTGTTATTAAGTTCGTCATCACGTGGTAATCATGTGCTAATTAGGCTCCGTAAACAATTATCATCATTTTAATTACAGCGTTGTGTATCAGATACATTGAAATGTAACTGTAGTGTAACTATCTTCCATGTTTAATTCTATATGTGCGAAATGTTAGCGTCCCAACAACATGTCTTTTATTTTGTTTTCGGAGTGCAGTTGTCTTCACGGGTCACTAGTTAATCATCCATCAAACGTAACTGCATGTTGGCCTACCAGTTTTTAACTAATCAAATCAGGTTGTTGGAGTGGATCAGTCAGTTTGTTTCAAATCAACACTTTAGTCTAGCATGTATATTTCGCCCCACCCCCTCTCACCTTAAAAAAAAAGCACATCCCCCCAAATAAAACAGATCATGTCTTAATACGTATCTACCGCCATATACAACAACGTATCCCCATATAGTATGTCCTATCTACCCACTATCTGCTATCTTTGCTGCCGCCTCCTTGCACTTGCCAACAAAAGTAATTTGCTGATAAATACACTCACTATACTTACAGCCACACCATTTTATATTCAAAAATGGTTGCACGTATATTTTTTTTCCCAGCCATTTGAACGAAATAGCGTTGGATGTTTTTTAGGATTTTTGTGACTTTTGATGATGTTTAAATCTTAAAGCGGCGCCTAATAACATTGTATGGGTTGTATAAACGTATTAATATTTAATTACACCATCCATGATTTTTACTTTCTCGTATATACGAAGTATAGAGAAAGTATTGTAATCGTGCAAAAAAAAAATCGAGATTTTTACAAATCTCGACGTTTTACATCTCACTGATACGGAAAAACATACTTTTGCAATCTTGTCCGTATGTTTGTGTGTCTGTCTGTGTGTCTGTCTGTCTGTGTGTGTGTAAACACGATAACTTGAGTACCGTTACAGCTAGGTTGATGAAATGTCATATATACGTATTTTATCAAAATCGTAGATCCGTATCAACTTTTGAGCGATTTCCCATAACCGGAAGTAGTACTTTTCCTACTTTGAAATTTTCAAAAGCCTATAACTTGAGTACTATTTCAGATAGATAAACGAAATTTCACATGTAAGTAAAAGATCTATTTCTCTACCTTCTGTTAAATTTTGAGTCAATTCCGTTAAGCGGAATTAGTAATTTACGCTACTTCCGATTTCTCAAAAAACTAATGTAAATTTTTACAGTACTAATAATATTGCGCACAATTATGCACTTTTTTATTTAGCGTTCACTTGGTGTGCAATTCTTTTGTCTACGAGATTTTATTCTATTTTAAAACTTTAAGTATTTAAAATGGATTAAAAATCATGTCTATAACCCGAGTTCCCATCCCCTGTTATTTTATATAAAAATATTCGAGAAAGTTTAGGGGAGATCACTCCCGGTTTATTATATTTAATGGGCCTCTCGAATACCTTTAGACTATTCTCAGTATTGTCCATTGAACCCGATGTGTGTAGTTGCTTAACTTCAGATAAACATTTCATTTTAAAAAAAATAAAGTTATTATTCAGATAGAGTAGAGAACCATTTGTTTTGTTTAAACCGGCTAATTCGTATGTTTTCGAAAACTGGATAAAGTTTTCCATAATTTGCAAACATAAAAATGTTCAAAAACAAAGCAAATATTACCTAAACCTATTTATATTTTCTTACACCTTGTTATTTTAAAATATGTATTTACTCTACATGTCTGACTTTATTGTTTGTTAGGTTTTTATTTATTTTAAATTATTTACATAGCTAGTGATATAAACGTTACGGAATTCGTCTTTATTACAATATAGGAAGTGAAAATTGGAAGTAATTAGTAAACTGTATCTTTATTTTAAAAAGATAACACTAAATTGTTTGTTTTTTAAGTTACATTATTAGCTACAGTGTATATAAACATTACATCAAATATAACATTAACTAAATATAATATTTTCATTCATGTTATATTACCTTACAGTTGTGAGCGGATTATGCATGTGCTTAATATAAACACAATGTTCGAAGTTAAACAGACAGAATATGTCGAAGTCGAGAGGTTGATTGCTTTATTCAAACATCAAACTGTGATACTGTTGCATGGGTTATGTTTACATTATACCAACACATCTTACAAGTCTTTCGCAGATTGTTGGCACAATATTTCTACTAAGACACAATCTAGTTGCAATTTCATTTCGACAACAAACATATCAGAACTGCACGACCACAGACCACTGGTCAAACCAATCCAACCAACGACACGTAAACACACCTCAACAGACAACCTGAGACTCAGTCCGATCAGAACGTGTAAACTGTACCTACGGCAGTGTTTCGATTCCAAGCTATCAAGGTATTGATTGCTTTAGTTTTATTTAAATCATGAATTCAAAAGCAGCAGTCCATTCTAAATAAATACTAAACGAATGTAGAAGAATCAGACTGGAATCACCTGCATGTATGAGCTTCAAATCGATGACAGAGATGTCCAGTCATGTGGTGGAGTTATGTGTAGACAGCGGCTGCAGTCAGATTAGACCGAAAAGTATTAGGAGATTGGCGAGACAGTCAAAGTAGAGTATAGTAAGGTACAGGAGTTTAGAATATTAATTGTATGCAAATAAAGAAATATTATAGCATGTTTTGAATTGTACTTGAGTTTGATTTTACACTTTATGCCAAGCTACATACAATTAAGAAAAGGCGATCCAGGTTAAGTAACGCCCGACATATTAGCCTGCAATAATATAACGTGCCACACATCGGTCTTCATTTAAATATCATGACATAAAGCACCTTACACTTACGTATAATGTCACACATAAAATACCATTTAAATTTGTATTACCAGTCACAATTTATATATGTAGTGTACATATCCGAAATAATAATGTGTATATAGAAATAGATCAACGTCAGCGTCCTTACAACAATTGAGTTGTTATGACAACCAATGGTCATCTTTTTTCAAGGAACAATAGTCGTCTATCAACCCAACATCGTCTTTAAATTTGATATGTTTACTCATATTTTTTTTTTTTTTTTCATAGTAGATTCTTTTATTGTTCAAATTTTAAATAATATTTACACTGTCTTTACATTTGATTTCTACAACTCTTGTTTGTATATACATCACATGTTCATAAAACTAAAATCTTAAAATGTTACAAATGTCTCATATAGTAGTCAATGGCAGTAGAAAATATTGCAAACCCCACAGCACCAAAAATACCTGCCTTCAGACCAGCTCTTAATCCAAGCACACCACCAACAATAGCTCCTGAGGCTGTTCCATTGATAAGTTCAGTTTTTCCTCTGTAAGACTCAACCAGGCACTCTGTCCCAGCAAACATTGCTCCAACCAGTGCAAATTTTTTGCCGTAAGATAAGGATCGAGCTTTCATTTCTCTCAGCACCATGCGAGTTGTTGGTGTCTCAGTAGACATAGTTGACATTGGATCAACACCAGCGGTAAACAAACCAAATGCTGCACCCAATGCAAACCCAACAACGCAACTTGCAGTGGATTTAAAAGCACAGCTGTCAAATATTCCACGGATGAAAAGTTCCTCGCGTGACAAGGGCATTTGAGGGATTCCTCCGATCGGAATGGTGACATCAGCTCTTGGTCGTTTTTTATTACCAATTACATGATCAATAATAAGATTAAAGTTAGATACATCACTGGGTGTGAGATTTTTAGGAATACCCAATTCGTTTAAGTCGTAAGACCCCGAATTAACCGGAGTTGTAACCCGACCTAGTGACGCCACTAAATATTAATGTAACCGGACCTTGTGACGCCATTAAAACAGTAATGTTACCCGACCTAATGAACCATTAATTTAACCCGACCTTGGAAAACATGCATGTAACCAGGCCTATGCAACCAACGACACGTAAACACACCTCAACAGACAACCTAAGACTCAGTCCGATCAGTATGTGTCAACTGTACCTACGGCAATGTATCGATACATTGCTGTCATCCTATTGATTGATTTATGTTTATTTAAATCCCGTATGTATTTCCAGTCCCAGCTCTAATGGTATCTTAACAATGCCAAAACTAACTAGTGGGTGTAGCGGGAAGATATCTTTAGATGTGATGTCAAGCACAACCACTCAAACAACTGTCAGGTTTCCATAAAGAAGCAGCTGTTGTTTTTGTTACTGTAAACAGTCCGCACTGTTCCATGTTTAAACAGACCACATTATTTCACTGATTATGATATAACCTCATTAGATCGTTAACGAATGTTGAGTACGTTTTCTATGATTGTTAGAGTAATGTTTACAATAACTATATTTACCATTTATAGTTGTACTCTAAAGGCTTAAGTTATGTATTATTGTACTATTATTTGTCTAAATTTATTGACCAACAATACAATAAACAAAAAAAAAAAAAGCACAAAAGTTTCATGGTACACGAATGAACGGCGTGAAACCGAAATAGACTTTTATTTTTATAAAACATGTATAGAGAAAAACAGCATCGCCCTGCCGGGGCGCCACCCCTGCGAATTTAAAAATGTTTTTAGCGCACAAACCTTTCCAGGAATATTCTCAACATCTTCCCAAAGTTTCATGGCGATCGTATGAACGGTGTCACGGCAATTCACTTTTATAATTTTTATATACGGTATATAGAGAAAAATCGCACCCTCCCGTGGCGCCGCCCTTGTGAAATTAAAAATGATTTTACAGAACCCTTCTTTAAAGATTTCTAATGAACTCACAAGTTTGATAGCGATCAGATGAATGGTGTCAAACCAAAATCGACTTTTATTTTTATATACCGTATATAGAGAAAAACAAATCGCGCCCTGCCGGTGCGCCACCCCTGCGAATTCGAATATTTTTTTTTCGCAGAAACCTCCCCAGGAATATTCTCAACAACTTCCCAAAGTTTCACGGCGTTGTAATGAGAGGTGTAGTAATGCATAAAGGACAAACAAACAGACATACATTGCTATATATATATATAGATACATGGCAAGGTGACGGAGTAGTCGGATGATAGAACATACGACTGCTAACCCCGAAAGTCTAGAGTTCTAATCAGAACCGTAGCTACATATTTCAACGCCCGGGGCGAACTATGGATGTTGTACCTCCATCAAATTTTTATATTTAAATCCATCGTAACAGCCAAAATTTGTGAACATTTTTTGAAAGTAACAGTGAGAAAAAAATGATGAAACAGTTCTAACCCCACGACTGTTGCATGTTCTGTTTTTAATTTCTGACAGTCATTTACTTCTTTTCTTATGTAAGCACTTACTTTTCTCATAATTTTAGTTGAACTTAAATGTTATTATAGCTTTGATTTTACCAATAAATATGTTTATTTACCAATAGTAATTACCTCCCTCTGTTTCATGCAATATTTTATGTTTTCAAGGGAGACAATGCAAATCTGCAACAATTATCAAGCCGAATAAAATATAGGAAATCGTGTAATTAATCAAATTTTAATTTAAAAAAAAACAAAGGTTATAATTCATTGATTATAATAGATTTATGCCAAACCTGAACATTTTGAAAATTATAATTGGATTAATTATTTAAACTTTTTGTAATTGCAAACATTGAAAGCCTTATATTTGTATTTAACATTTTTAAAAACTTGCAATAAAATGTAGTTTTTTTAATATTGTCCTTGTACCAAATTGCCAGTTCGAATTTTTTCTAATACTTTTAGGCAACCTTTGACTTGTTCTGCTGCTCTAATTTACTTCAAAAATATATGTTACAAGTATTGTTATAAAATAGCTTGTATCCGTAGAAAATCACACAATCCCATGACATCAAACACGGAACATATGTGTATTGTTAAGGTATTAAATCATCAAATAAATAAAGCCTTCAGGTACGTAAATCTCTTTAAGGGTCATCCGTTTATGACGTCCACACTTTTTAAAAATTTTGAACACCCCCCCCCCCCCATAAGTCCACAAAAGTCCACTTAATTCGCAAAAGTCATTTTTTTTTTCAGACCCCTGGGTGGACGTCATAAATTGATGATCCCTTACATTCCCATTAAGCATTACATTTTCTAACTAATTTCAAAGTGCACATATTCATGTCCTGTTACATTAACAACATCCTCTCGGTCAACTCGCTTTCGTGATTTTATAAAATAGAAGTTTAAAAATACTTGGAAACCCAGCCATGTTGCTTGCATCAAAAACTACGAGAATAGCACGTGAAAGGTGGGGGTCGTAAAATACTTTGTTGATCACTTCCCCCATCTGTTGGCTCTGATCTGTATATGATGTAGGAAGGTGAACATGAACATGATACATTTTAGAGAGCATCAACTTCAACGTTCTCCTAGCTGTTTAAAAACTCTAAGTATTGTGTTTGTGGCAGTGTTTTTATCTAACTTTCTTTGGACAAATGTTAATGTATAACTGTACTTTTTACATAGATAACCAAATTATAATTTCGTATCAAAACATGTTATGTTTTTTCATTATCATCAATAGAACTAGACTTGCCCAAAACATCAGCAACCAAACGTCCTTGAGATAATTAAAAAAAAAAAAACAGACTGGATCAAGATATTATCTTTAACTAGCGGCTTCTGAAAACACAGTTTCAAATTAAAATTGACTGTGGTTATGGAAAATGGACAATATATGTTGATTGAAAAGAAGATCACAATCTTTTTAGGCAATTAAATCCTTGTTATTTTGAGTGCTTGGTAACTCTAATTATCGATCATAGTAAACGGTACATGCCACAGTAGGGATTATTTTTTAAACTCACGGATACCATGTACTTCTAAACTGTGAAGACTACATGGTCCACTGAACCTGATCTCCATGTTTCATACATTGATAATGTGATGCCAAGATAAAGATTTCAAGTCAAAAGGCCATTTATACATACATGTGACAAGTATTCAATACTGGCACAATGCAAAACCAAACTTGAATATAGGCAATTGATAGCGAGAGCTCACATTTAGGGATTACATCAAAGAAATATCACCTCAAGACCTGGTCGTAGAGGCAAGAATTTCACTTCAACCCCACCAGAAGTTGATAAATCAAAGGAAGAAAAACGCAGGAGTTATGCACAATGTACAACATAATTTTTTTTTTTAAGCTGAGGACGCCATTCATTGTGAATTCATTGTTTATTGGGCTTAAAATATAACATTTGATGAATGTTGGAAAATCTACGAAGAGGTTAATGTTTCAATATGATAGCCGTTGTCATAGTTACCAGGATTTGCTCATCAATTTTTTTAGTGGAAATGCCTTAAAAAGCTGTACTTTATTTTTTTTTCTAACGAGTATTAAAACAGTTTATTTTTATTATTTTTTTTTTTTTACCTGCGCCAACCCCTAATGATTAAAATAAAAAAAAAAATGATAACATTAATTGGTATTTTGAGACGCTAAAACCAAATTACATAATATAACTAGATTTACAAGCTACTGACATTGTAATGACAGGACAATATTAAGGACTTGTATTGTTTTTGTTTTGATAGTAAAGGCAGTACCGTCTGGGTAGGCTAAAATTGTTGTGTTCGATAAGTTTGGTATGTCTATTGCTCGGATTTATTTATTGTACCTAATGCTTTCTAAGATGAGTTCTAATGCTAGTATGTAAAAGTGTTTGAGATGGTGGGGGGGGGGGGGGGGAATTGTGCAATTAATTTTATGATCTATCAGTAGGTGGCTGTGTGTGTTGTAAAATATGATTTTTATCCAAATTTTTTTTTTTCAGAATTGTGTGAAGATATGTGTGCGCTACTCGGTGGAAAGTTTTCTCCTAGTCTAAGCTAAGTATGCATGCTGGGGTGTTTTTTCGTGTGTATACTGAATGATATCTCTGATTAGGTGATTGTTTATTTTCCTCCCTGTGATTGGTAAGTATACATCTCTATGGGTAAAATTAAAACAAAACTACAGTGTATCAAACTATACACACATCAAAGATTACATTAAATATAAGTAAAGTCAGTGAAATGAATGGGTACAGAAGATGATAAAACGTGTACCGTGATCATTCAATCAGAGCAGTGAATTAAGCGAGGGATGTTCAAGTGAGTGAGTAACAGTTGGCCTTATGTACTGCTAATATTTAGTTATTTTATTCTTAAGCCATATCATTTAGTGATATGTATGTGTACGTTTGCATTATCATGTGCAAATAGTAAAAAAAAAATGATTTATGATGCTATATTTTGATATATTGTAAATGTATCTTATCAGTGGTAATATTTAATGTAATGTTGTTTTTTGGTTGTTTTTTTTTGTTATAGGTATTTTGTACTGTATGACAATCATGTATAACCAAATAGTGAACAACTCGGATGTACGGAGTGAGTTTTACCAGTAACACGGTGCTACTGCTGAAGTCAACGTGATCTTTGATATTGTACTTTGTCTATTTTTGTTGAAGCTGCTGAAAAAAGAGCCTGAATACGTCGAGCGATCGTTCGATTAAAAGAAGAAAAAAAAACTTTTTTTTTCTTTGAGGTAAAACTTTTTAAAACCGATTAATTAAATTAATGGATACAGTTTATGTTTAGATACGTGAAAGCTTAGTTTATAATAAAATACTTCGTTGTTTTAGTTTTAATTGTTTAAAGCATGATACGCCAATGCAATAAGTTGCCACCATGTATGGATAATAAACGAGAAATTGAATCCAAAGAATAAATAAATAAATAAAATCCGGATGAGGAACCCACCATAGGAAAACATTTCCTGGGTTTCACTAAATACTTAATTAAGAGCAGCTTCTAAATGAGTTTTTGTGAATCGATAAGTACTATTTGTCTACACCTGAATACTTTTGATAAATAATGAACTTAATATTGTTGTGTAGTTTTTTTTTTTTATATTTTTATTGTAGTTCATGTTTATCAAATGTTAAAATATATTGACCGGCTCAGAAAGGAGTATTTTTTTTCCCGTGTGTGTAAGGTTGTTAGCGACGCTACACCATGCCGCTGAATGCACAGGTCAATGTATGGATCACACAACAGACAGTCCCCTAGTGGCCATAGATAAATATCCACCTCCATCTATCCATGTATCTTGATTTATCTAAAAAAACAACCGATGTCTTTCGGTTAGCATTACCTAAGTTAAATGAAATATCTGTTCTTTTCAACTGAGTTAAGAAGACACATTATATTTCTCATTCACTTGTATATGGCTAAATGCAACAGCGTCATAATATTTGAAATTATACGCATAAACATCATTTAATAACAGCTAGCTATTTAAAGGAAAATTATTATTTTCAGGCATTAAAGCACACTATGAAAAAAGACTACATAATTTGCTTGTCTCAGAAAGTAACATAAAATAAGCACATGTTGTTCGTTTTCTAAATGCATCAATAACATTAATAAAACATTGAAGATAAACTTTTTTAGGCATTTAATAATAGTTTTAATTTGTTTTATTAGATCTTAATTAATTTGTGGGCATTATTTTCTATTTTTTTTTTGTTCTTTGTAAATTAATTTCATTATTTGTGAATCGTTTTTTTTATATTTGTGAGTCGCTTCCCGTTAGTCAGTCAAAAATGTAATGGGAAGTAATTGTGATATACTCGTTCAAAATGCAATATCAAATTAATTTTCATTAAGATCACCTAATCTTATATTAGCTGTGTATTTCCTCTGGTAAATATGAGATATCATTGCCTAAAGATGGGCTGAATATTTGAAGAGTTTCAAATAAACTTTTGTAACTAATTGAGGGTGGGACCTATCTGATTTTTCTGCTTATTATATATTTTTTGTGAGTATGGCAGTATAGGTTAAAGTGGTTCATATTCTTTAGCAGTGTTGTTCATGGTTGTTACATTGCAACTAATCCTTCTAACAGATGGTGAGAGCAGCTTCTATAGCAGCAAAATGTACGATCCTACTCAGATGTCCCGACCTCAACCACAGTCAACTGTGGGGAATGTCCAGACATGTACTCAGCTCCGTCTTGAACAAATCTGTTATGTAATTGTTTGCTTATAGAAAAAATGATACGGACACGTATTTGTTTTTAAGTTAATGTTTTATTATTGTTGATTTTAACATAGACGTTCAGCAAAAAACGAACTTTGGACATGTACTTGTACTCACTTATCGGGGCCTAAATCACATGTACATCAAATAAACATGATAATATGGTACGCTGAAGTTTGACCACATCAAGACTTAGACCACGTGTACTTTGTCCAAATATCTAAATATTTTAATGATTTGCTTAAGGCGTCATCCATTTATAACGTCCACAAACATATCGGATTTTCGCCCCAACCCCGTCCACACGTGTCCACTTTCGACGGACCCCCCCCCCCCCTCCATCCCCTTGTTGCCGACGTCCACTAAAATGTAATAGACTGCTCATAACTTATTACTGAGATGGCTTTATTATTTTCGATCGTGTTTAGTATTACGCCTAAATATTAAATATACAAGATAGTCGCGGAGAGAAAAATTAGTAGGTTTCATTTTTAAACGTCAAAGTATGAAAACCAACCAAAAGGGCATGCAACGTATACAACCCCTTGCGCGTGTGTATGGTAGGGGGTGTAAGCGGCGGGGCTAACACAGTATACTTCTCTGTACTTGTTACACATTATTATTTTCTGTACTCGTTGAAAGTATTTTAATGATTAAAATTAGCATGTATGACATTAATAAGTCGCAAGGCCTCTTCGGGAGATGTCCAGATATATGGTCAAACAGATGTTATAACCTGTGTGTTTGCTATTGATTAACTGTATAAATCATCTAGTGTCATATCTTATGTGTTCAAAGCACTTGACACTTATAAAACTACAATTCATTTTTTATTGGTTATGTAATTGGTAAGGTTTGGCTGCACCAACTGCGGACATAGCCGATAAATTGAAACTATTTTTTTTTAACATCAGGTTCACACAATCAATAAAAATGATTTTAGAACGTGATGTAGTCAGTCAACGACCGAAAACATGTTTAAATATCCCTGCATACACACAGTTGTATATCAAATGTGAACTTATTAGAGGGTCATATGTTGTCAAACAGATGGTATCAATCCAGATAGATAAGACCTACAGTAAGACCGACAAATAGGCCTACATTTTAATAGAATCTTACACATCCGCCTACATTTTCAGCAGCATCCGACACATTGGTCTACAATTATATAAGATGTATCAACTTGCTCTACATTATGTGTATCATGTCACACATACCATCCCATACGCATTAAGTGTATCCATAACACAAGTAACAAACAATACACACAATATAAATATCAGGAATAATGATTTGTGTCTACATCAGTGTTAACGTCATTACAACAGGTGATTTGTTCTGGCAATTAAACGTCATCTTCTTTATTTATTATATTTTATTTTTTTTTTGCATTTTTTGCAAATAAGTAAGTAAAGTACGCTTTATTTGGGGGGGTTTTATAGACAGTTCGAAATGACTTATTCGCGTGTCTTTAAAAAGTGCAAACAAACTCATTATAGTTTTTCTGTCTTTAAAAATACACAAATTATTAAGAAAAAAATACATATAACCTAAAGAAACAATCAAGTTTTCCTTACAACTTGTTATTTTATGTTAATATATTGATTTTTCAATTTAGACATACTTATGGGGTTCCTGTATATGTTATCAGATTATTTGCACGGCTAGTAATATAACTAGAAGAAATTGTCTCCCGTGTACTCTTTAGTATGAATAATGGGACGTAATAAGTAATTACGTAATTTTAGTCAAAGAAATGTGAGATGTTTCGTATGATTTATGTTTACAATATACCCAAACATATTACCAACTATCCAACACTTTTACTAATTTAAGGACATCGTCTAAGACATTACGACTGTGAGAGTTGAACTTTGAACTTATATTTTGCATTTACGCAGCGCGACCAACAACGGTACAATACAGTTTTCGTGCAACAGTCTATAAAGAATGTTTACATGTACTATTTTAGCTTATGTTTATAGCTTTAATGATAAAACTCTTGTCTCGATTTTGTTCCAACACTATTATCACTTTATTTGTTTACATTGGAATAGGTTAAAGTATGGAATCATTTAATTAAAACAAGATGTTAAGTGTTTTCTATCAAATTCAAAATGTTTTTAACTAACTATATGAGAGTTTCTAGCCACAATGATAGCGCGTCAGCAAATCACTCAGGTGGCTTGGATACGGAACCCAAATCAGTCAATGTGATTTTTTTTTTACTGTTCCAACCAAGAAAGTAGACAGGAAAATCTCTAAGAATGTGAATGACTCTAAATGATTGGTATTTTTTTATATTTGATTTAATATTGTTGATTTATTATTTAAACGCAATTCGCATCTCAAATTTACACGGCATATATTTCAGTATATTTTTAAATTTTTATAACGACAACTTTTTTATCAAATTACGGGTCAGATTTCTAAAAGGTCCGAAAATTCGCGCCCTTTTTAAGTATTCAAAAGTTTCAAAATTAGCATATTACTTATCATAAACTTTCTTTCTAAAAAAAGCCATAAATATCTCGTGACAAAAGTTTAATTTTGGCTAAAGAACAATTACTGAAGATATGTTGGGTACTCAGTGTTTTTTCCAGACTTTTTTCTCCGGGGGGGGGGGGGGGCACTTGAAATTTTCGGGGGGCTGTAGACTTTCTTCGGGGAGGGGGGGGGGGGTGCGGACACTGTTAAAATATATATTTTAAATATAAATTATATAAATTTCATTTCGTTCGGGGGGAGGGGGAATTTTTCGGGGTGGGGGGGGGGGGCTACGTCATACAAAATGATATAGTATATATCACTAACAACCGCCGTTACTTTCCCAAACGTGAACGAGGTGCCCATAAAGGCTGGGTGTACTCGTGTTGTTCTACGGACTTTAATCCGAATTAAAAATATGGTCGTTTGGGTTGGCATGTATTTTCTTACATTCAACCATACCGTCAAAAGTTACGTCATCCATCAGACTTAACCGCAATTGTTGACTTGGTGAATTAAACTTTATGGATTCTAGATGTCGGATTCGTTTCAAGACAAATTATTTTACTGTTTAATATCATCTTTTTTTTTATTATGAAAGTATGAATTAGGAAAAAAAAACAACAACAACTTTACAGCACAGATAGAACCGACTTACTCGAATGTTTTTAAAAATTGTAAGTTAAGTCGATAAAGTTTTATGTAATTGAAAAAAAAATTAATACAAAAATCACATAAAGGCCTACACTCACGAAAACGTTCATATTTCTAACAAAATAACATTTTGTAAATATGTATTTACAGTAGGCCTACTTAATTGTTCAATTATTTTTTTTAACTATTTCAAATCATTTACATGGTTAGTGCTATTAAGTTTTTAATGTTTGTTTCCATTACAAAAATAAAATGACACAATGGGAATTATTTAGTAAAATGTATCTTTATTGTAAAAAATCAAAACAAAAGCGATAAATTTAGCTACAATTTATATAACCCTATAATAAAATGTAACATACACTAACATATAGTTGACTGTGTTCATTTTAGTTATATTAACCTCAAGTATTGAACGGGTTATACGTGTATGTTATATAAAATGTATTCGAAGTTAAACAGACACAAAGTGACGAAATAGTCAAAATGTTGGTTGCTTTAGTGAAACAGCAATGTGTGGTAATGTTAAATAACTTCCGTTTACACTATACCCAAACATCCTACCATCTATTTCACAGGTTGTTTGCCAAACGTTTCTACAAAGACACATACACATTCTAGAGTCGATTCCATGTTGAAAACAAATATATCAGAACTGCACGACCACAGACCACTGGTCAAACCAATGCAACCACCGACACGTAAACACACCTCAACAGACAACCTGAGACTCAGTCCGATCAGGTACGTATAAACTGTACCTACAGCAATGTATCGATACCAAGCTGTCATGATATCGATTGATTTACTTTTATTTAAATTCCGAAAGTATTTTAGTTCCAGCTGTAATGGTACCTTTGAAAAAAGTGCATTATTTAAGCAGTGAATTAAAAACGTCAAATTTAACATAAATGTTTTCTATATATGACCATATGTTTAGCAGCTTTTGTTGTTGGCTCTTCTACATTGGCACCATTCAGTTGGTCAACTCGTTTTCAACATTTAAAATACATTATATTGATGCTATTATAATTTAATATATTTGGCAATCATCAGCTATATCTAACGTTACAAAGAGTTTAGTCCGTTTATATACACATTTTCAAATCGCAGACATTTATTTCTTAACGGTTTCAGTTTATTGTTTTAAATTGTATTTGATAGTTACAGGTTGTACTGCTTTTAACATCGCTTCTCGCACTTTTGACTTCGATTAAAGTGGCCTGTCCCGATAAATCTATTAGTTCAAGACTGTAATTACTGGATGAATATTTGAATAACATGTAAATAAGTGACGATTAGCTGTGTGTGCTGTGTGTGTATGTTATTATGTTTACATGTGTACCTGAGATGGATTGTTAAAGACATACAACAAATGAAGCTCGTGCTCACACAATCATGGCACTAGAATTAAATGCAGCCATCTTACTTATAGTTTAGTCCGTTTTTAAATCGCAGACATTGTTTTCATAACGGTTTAACTGTATGATTTGTATAGAGCTGTTTTTTTTCTTTGTTTGATTAAAATATTTTTCATAGTTCAACTGTTTACGTCTTTTAACATCGCTTCCCGCACTTTTGACGTCAATTAAAGTGACATGTCCCGATAATTCTATTAGTTCAAGTCTATCTACGATAAGACTATTCGAGTCACAGACGACCTTAGTTAGCACTAGATTTTGACATTTTGCCAACACAGTAATGTAATATGCAATTATAATCAACAACAACAATGGAGTTGTGCCCATTTATGATCCCTCTACGGTGATTGCTGTTGGGAGGAGCCTCTATGATTACGATCCACGTTGCTTAATGAATTCATGGGCCCCACACTTTTCAGATACAGCCAAGTCACTAACAATATCAATCAAAATATCAGATGAAGATGGACCATCATCAAGACCAACGGCCATCAAATAATTTATGGCAACATAATCACAGTCTAATCAGCCCGCACCAGATCCTGCGACCCACACCTTCATTGCAGCAGATCTAAACAACACTAAAACACAACATGGACCCAACTCACTTGAGCTATCCATGTACAAGAAAGATACTTTATGCGGCACTGTGATGACGAAATAGTGTAATGTTTTTTACAGATATGTGATAGGTAGCGTAGGTCAACTACACATTGGTCAAGCAGAACCAATATAATGCAGTGACGAACTGACCATTTACGTGAGATGATCAGCTGCCAACTGAAGCATCAGTTGCGAGTTGGATGTAGATATCGTTAGAAGATTATTAGAGTTTTCAGAGAAAAATGTATGTGACCATTTATGTAAGATAATCGGCTGACAACTAAAGCGAGTTAGGGGATTATTGGAGCGCTTAGGGATCAATCGCGGATAAGCGAGTAGTAGCGGAGCTTGATATTTGTGCGAAAAAAAGCATTTGAAATCAGACTAGAGACCGAATATTATTAAGAGTTGTGTAGAGTAAGAGAGAATACAAAATGTATTGTGAGCAAATAAAGCAACATTATAACATGTTTTGAAATGGACTTGTTTTTTTTTATCTTACACACTATGACAGGCTATACACAATTAACAACAAATAGGTTTACAGTGTGTATCATTTTAAACATACCATTCAGTATATATTAATTATATGTTTATCGCAAGTATCAACTAATAACTTGGTCATTACAAGGCATGCCAGGAACCCATCTATTTTAAGAGAACTAAACAACAATCCACACATCATAGAAAACGTCCAACTATCTTTATTAACTTATCTTCAGGCAATAATGACATATATATATATTATTTTAATATTTTGGTTGCTCTAAAACAGGGGTTCCCAACCCCGTGCCCGCGGGCGCCATTGCGCCCGCCGAACGATTCGCATGTGCCCGCCGAACGATTCGTATGTGCCCGCCTCTCACTATTCAAAAAAGACAGAATTCTTTTCATTAACATTATTGAAAGGTTGAAGGGGATGGCAATCGAAAGTTTGAGAGGGGGGTGCAAATCGAAAATTTAATTGGTGGGGGTGCAAATCGAAAGTTTTGTACCCGGGTGACGGGAATGGTCGTTACGCCTCTGGATAGAGTTTGTCGATTTAAAATATGTCGTGCCCGCCACCCTACCGATATGTTAGAATGTGCTCTAGAGTAACAAAAGGTTGGGAACCCCTGCTCTAAAATAAATATCTATTATTTTTATTTGGTGTTTTAAACGAGCAGTTCACAATTACTTCCCATATTTAATTTTCCAACAAACTACGGGAGACAACTCAAAGACAAAAAATCTGACTAATTGAAAAAAAATAACCAAGTTGGTTAAAAAATAATACATTCATTCGATGATTGATCCATTGACATTAATTTGCTTATTATAAGTTATATAAGCATACTTTGCTTACATTGAACGGTGAATAAACGCTTTTGATACATTTAAAAAGCTAACAGTTGGTACTTATTTTATATTGATTTCAAAGATATGTAAATTAAACTATTTACACAATACTAAACACATCTTCACAACCATTGGCCAAATAATTGTTTTTAATCAGCTTTTATGTTAATTAAATTAAGTGTGATTGCTGTATTTGTTGTTTCTGTTTGATTGGTGGTGTTTAATATTTTTCGCAAGTGTTTGCTTTGCTTTCTGTACTAATATACAATCTAAATAAATGTGTTTCTCAGTTTCTTGTATATTTTGTTTACACGTTTGACATGTTATTTTAACATTTTGATTCGACATTGTATTTCTTGAAACTGGAGTTGTATTAAAAATCAGTCTGTATGCTACTTCCCTTTCTTTTGGTGTAATGCGTTTATTATGTAGGTTTCTAAATGTATCTTTAATGTCTATTATATTGTGTTCCCTGACCCAACTAATTCTCGTGTATAAGGGGGTCGCTTCGTATATTTTTTTTGTGTCTTTCCCAATAATGATAGTGTTTTAAAGCAAATATTTTCAGTGGCAGCATTGGTACTGTCGAATTACAAATTATGAATTACTGAAAAGTAGAAAATAAAACAACTAAATAGCGGCGTATGATATGCCGCGGGTCGGCTCGTATATATATATATATAATTCTCTTCTTGGAGACGATAGAAAACAAGCTGTAAGCGCGCTCCCTACCACCCCCACCTCTACATGGTCTGGTGAGCTGTGGTTCACGCTAAATGTTTACAATCGCAGAGCTGGGTTTAATGACGACTATTAGGGGCAGATAATTTAGACTGAAACGATTTTAAACTTAGAGGAGGTAACTAAGAGGAGTTTACTTTAACGGGGAGGGGGTGCGGAAAGGAGGGGGGGGGGGGTTATCGTCCTAACGAGCTACGCTACTGATAGTGTTTTAAAGCAAATATTTTCAGTGGCAGTGTTGGTACTGTCGAATTCACAAATTATGAATTACTGAAAAGTTGAAAATAAAACAAATAAATAGCGGTGTATGATACGCCGCGGGTCGGCGCGTAGTGTTTAATTTCAATAGTCTCCAATTCATTCCATAAACCTGTGCCAACTATGTCAATCATTACTTCCCTTGCTAACGTTCGGAATAAAATAACATGTGTAGGTAAATAGTAAAATACGCATGTGTATTGGTAAACCAAAATACAATCATTTAAACTAAAGTGAACCTTATCATTTAGAATTTAGACGCATTTAAATTGAACTAAAAAAGGAAATATGTAAGTATGTAACTAGGTAAGATATGTAACCGCTTTTTTAATATGGCAGACTTTATGTTGATACAATTTTAATTAAGTTATTGAAACTGTCATTTAACTCAGACACAGCAATGGTCGCGCATAAGCTTTAATCACGGCAAAGTTAATAGTATTAATGTTTTGCTATAGGTTGTTAATAAAACAGTTGGATTTAGCATTGTTTTCTCTATAGTTAGCGCGTGTTATATAATGATGTCAGCCACGCCCTCATGTAATAATTGTCAATTTGTACTTAAAAGACTATTTAAATTTAAATAATTGTTATTGGAGCTGGGAAAAAGCATTTTTGTTCTGCACCTTTTGCAATTCTTTGTCATTATGTCATCCCTCTAAATGGTGTCTTCCGGTGCGTTCCGCACTCCCCCCCCCCCCCCGCCCCGCCCTCGCTACGCCTCTGATCTGAGCTGAGTGGACTTAAGGACTTCTTACAGACTCGACTCCCTGGATCCGCACTTAAGACTTTCGGGTGAGCAATTGTGGTATATAAATGTCTAAATGTATATATTATATATATCATGGTGTAACTGATTGAAATCTTTCTTTGGTGTGTCGAAAGCTATTATTTGGTTTTTATCCATCTTTTCTTCCTATATTGTCCAATTGTTTTTACACATATTCAAGGCTTCAGACAAGACTTATATCTCTTTATAAATACGTTTTGGTACTACTACTTGTGTGAGAATGTACTATTATGATTTAGTTAGGCCTACTTTACTTTTTATGACTGAATATTACAATAATTCATTCGTATGTGCAACTATTTAAAAACATGTATGATGAGATCTTGTAATAGAGTATATTATATGAGAAGCGGGATTTTATGTACATTTTTTTAAGTAGACCGTAGATTTAAAAATGATACTGGGACGAACTGACCAATTGCGCGAGACGAACAGCTGACCACTGAAGTCTTGTCAGTTGCAAGTTGGATGCAGATGTCGTTAGCGGTTAATCATTGGATCGTGTAGGGGAAATTCTGGTAGCGGAGTTAGACAGTAACGTGTACAGACAGTCACAGTAGAGTATAGCAGGGTACACGAGTGTAGAAGATTGAGTATGTACAAATAAAGAACTATTATAGCATATTTTGAAATGTACTTGTGTTTGATTGTACACTTTATGCCAAGCTACTTACGATTAAGAAAAGACGATCCCGGTTAAGTAACGTCCGACATATTAGCCTACAATTGTATAACGTGTCACACATCGGTCTACATTTAAAAATCATGACATACATGACCTTACACTTACGTATTATGTCACTCATAAAATACCATATAAATGAACTATATGTGTATTACCAGTCACAAGTTATGTAATATAGTGTACATATACGCTATAAAAATGTGCATCTATATCAATGTCAGCGTCCTTACTACAGGTGAGTTGTTATGACAATCAAAAGTCATCTTCTTCAGGGAATAATAATAGCTTCGGCATCTATCAGACCCAACATCAGAAAGAAGTTTCCTTTTATTTTTATTTTGATTGTTTACATTTAAAGTAATAAGAAAAGCAACATGAAATGTAAAATGGCAGTTAATTAAACCGGATTATTCGCTGGTCTATGAAAAGAGTAAAACAAATCAACAAGGATTTTTTGACTTTCTAAATACAGTCATCTTAAAAAATAAAACACCGTTAACCCTTAAAGTATTAGCTTTCCATTCAACTTCTTATTTTAAAAGTATTTATCTCCATGTGTATGTAAGGCGTAATTATTTGGTTCATGTTTGTTCTATAAGTTCATTTACACGGCTAGTAATACAAACTAGAATTGCTTGATCTCCTTTATAATAAGGGGGGTATATAATGGGAAGTAATAGCAAAATAATTAAAATAAAGATAAGTGTCCAATGTAAATTTTGTATTGGAAGTTAGAACATAACATCATGTGACGAAGTAGTCGAGAGGTTGATAACGCGTCCCGGCCTTTAGTCAAACATCAAGTTGATATTCTTGTATGGTTTCTGTTTACAATTTACCCAAACATCCTACCAACTATTCTACATATCTACTTATATAAGGACAGCGTGAAATACTTTAAGACTTAGAGCCCACTTAATCTTCGCACTTATATTTTGCATTTCCATAGCGCATCAGTATCCATGTAACCGTCTATACATAAATTTGCATGCACTATTTTAGCTTTTGTCTATAACTGTAATAATATAAGTGTTTGCTGTTTCAAATACAAGCGATAAATAGACTGTATAAATATGTTAAGTCTGTATTTGATAGATTTGATCATAGAGACACGATTCTAGATTTAAGATAGCTAAACTATATTCTAGATTTAAGAATGAAGATTAGTAATTGATTTCTTTTACTGAACTATTTTAAATACTTACACATTCAATATTTAATATTTTTTTATATGTTTTACTTACGGTTTCTTGTTTTTACTGGGTTCAACGTTAGGTTAAGTGTCTCATTTAAATCAATTGGTTCACAATATAGAGCTAGTAGATTAAACACAGACTAAGATACGCACAGTCCATTTTTATACCTATTAATAGTTGCAAACTCTAATACGTATAAGAAAGTATTAATATATTTATTTTATTTTAATTGTAGATCATAGTAATAGTAGATCATATCTTATTAAAATGATTTTAGCAATGATTACATTGACTTTGGAGCTTTGCAAAAAAAAAAAATAATAATTAATTATGTTAAGCAACTAAACAAAGTAAATCATTTTGTTGTACCGTGTCATCTATCTACTGAAACAAAAATGCGTGGATTATAGAATTGTTCCAAGTGAAGTAACTGTGTTTTTAATCGTACTAATTTTAAACAAAACACACTCTTGAGTTCACACTTTGATTAAACGAATGAAAGTTTATTGTCGATGTATAGTGAACATTATGGATCCTTAAGGCTATGTTGCGCTCGATATATTAGGATGTTTATATTAGTATATTTCAGTTATACATATCGCCATTATGTCCTCATTTATTAGGGTGTATAATATATTTACCTACGTACGGCAGTGTTGTTAGGCTGTCACTATATGTATGAATATAGACGGCTAAGTTATGGTGACATATTTGTATATGTGTACGGCCTGCAGAACATTTAAATTTGTGTGTTAAGGTGTAACACGTTAACATATGCATGGCAGTGTTACGGTGTAATATATTTACATACGGACAACCTACCTAACAATGATTTTGAAAGTTGAATAAAAGACTTTACATTAAGACATGCTCACCCTGACAGAGATAGTTGACTAGAAGACTTTACATTGTGAAATAGTCACTCTGTTGCCGTTTCTAATTAATGGAATCATCACTGAAGTTGACTTTAACATTGGCTATTAAACCAAAATTAAATATATTTCTAAAAACTTGCGAATACGCAATTTCTGACTTGGTTGATGAAATGGTTAAGGTGCTTCCCCCTCCCCTAGAATTATATCGCACCTCATTTTACCGAACCCCTCCCTCAAAATTACAATAAAAAGGCGATAATTTAATTTATCTTTTTTTTTTATATTGTTTATACTTAAATCTCAAATGAGCTCGATTTTCTTGACAACGCAAATACAGATAAAACTCATGTTCTAGTTTTTACTACAATAACGTTTTATTTTTTTTTCTCTCCATCATCATCAACCCCTTCTCTTCTAACCCCTCCCTTCTCCAGATATGTCGTCATATATATGCATACAGCTCAACACATTATGGGTTCTACTTTTAATAGTAAAGCAAAACAATACACATCACCAAAAAAAAGGATAACAATGTACATTATTATTGGTAATTTGAAGAACGTTTTCAGTTCTAAATATGTATTTTCTTTTAAAAGAATAGGAACAATACACCCAAAACAATAAAACTCCAGTGAGCGTAGATTAAAAGATATCCTCGCTTGTCTTTCAAATGAGTAAAAAGTAATGCTGTTGTGTTTATGTTTTCAATTACAATAAAATTTAAAACATAAAACAAAGGCACATCTATTATCTTTTGTATTTTATTTGCAACACTCATTACAAAGTAAACATCTAATATTTAAAATAAAATAGTAAGGCTCTTTGATTTTTTTTTTATTTTTTTTTACAATTCGTTTACCAAATGGTGTAATTAATAAGTAATTACTTCCCGTGCACAATAACCAACCATGAAAAAACATATTGGTAAATATCAGCATCGGAAAAATAAAACAAACAAATAAAAAAAAAATATGGGCGACATTGTATCGAATCATATGGATACATTTAACATAAACTAATATATAAACTGTGAAACAATGTAAGATACGTATGCGTTACTAAAAGAGAAGGTCAAATGTAGCTCAATTTAAAATTGTGCTTGTGTTAAATATGGCAGGTATTATGTTGAAACACTCATGAATCAAGTTAGTGAAACTGTCATTTAAATTAGTGGCCGGAGTAGTCGAGTTAAATATTGCACCGATTCTCTTCTCGACATTTTGACTAAGATCAAAGTATTCTATCTGCTATGGGTTATATACGGAGTCAGGTAACCCATCTGACCTGAGTGGTCTAATTGTCCCGTTAATTTTTTTTTTTTATTTTTTTTTTTTTGGAAAAAAAATGTATCATAATTTAGTCATCAGTTATTTTGAACGCCAAATATTATTAGTAAAATAGATCATAACTAATTACGTATATAACAACTTATTATAAAATATATCCAATTAATAACACATTGCTACCAATGTAACGACAACACCAAACACAAATTAAACGATACAATGTACACGTGTTTTTATTTAGTTTAAAATATTAAATATATTTTCTTTTTAAAAAAATAAGTACTGATATATTTTATGTGCCCTGAAATATTACGGTAAAGTAAAATGTAATTACTTGTTTAATAGTTATTTTTATTGTTTTAAATAAACTCATGTCAAAATTAATGTGAATGTTACAGTATAATACACATTTAAACTCCCAAAATTAAACAGCTGGTGGGTTACCAGCATTGATGTATTTCTTCAAAAGTAAATTTATCATTTTTTAAATTAAAAATAGGTCTTTAGTTATGCCAAAAATATAGTCTTGATGCTTTGACAATACGTTTCTTATAGATACGGGTTATCCTGCTACAGGCGATTTGAACACAGGGCCTTTATTATACAGGGGCTTTGACTATAAGTAGTTTGTCCACAACTTTAATTAAACTATTCTTTTCCGATTAGGTCCGATTCTTTTTTCTCAAAATAAAGCACATGAGCCAACACACACAAAAACACGAATAGATGCTTCATATCGTTATCTTCATAAATCAGTTAAAAATATAATAATAAGAAAATCATTATTTTTACTCAAGTTGTATTGACAACACTCATACATATTCAAAATCTCTAACGTAATTAGTTGTTTGTTCTCGATTTAAACCATTAATACAATTTTTAAAAAAACAAACACCAAATACAGTATGGTACTCTATAGTGAGTGACCCGTAATGTAATTTTGGTGACCCGTGGGCTACTGCTGGTGACCCGAGGGCTTTTGCTGGTGACCCGTGGGCTACTGCTGGTGACCCGAGGGCTTTTGCTGGTGACCCGTGTGATCTACTGTGAGTGAATATTTCAATGTGATAACTGATCTAATTTGTCTCAATAAAACAGGAAAGAACACGAGGGGAAACAATGAATTGATCCATTTCAATTTCCTTACTAAATTTCTTCTATGCCGACACAAATGTAAACTCACTATGTAATACATAAAACAGTTGAGTTGTTGTTTTATTGCTAGATATGTTTAAAATACGATTTAATGTAAAGTGATTATCTTAAGTATAGCGTGTGATTGATTACATGGCAAATGTGTAATTAAAGTCAAACGTTATAACATTAGGAGATCAGTGTTTACGTAACGATAACTCACGTTTCATAACAAATTGTATCGTTATTCTAATTTTTTTTATTGTTTCGAAAAGTAAAAGTGTAACAGCAAGCACATTAATGTTGCTCTAACTTATAGTATCGGTTTTAAAAATAAAAAAAAAATTGTATATACTGTCCTTCATCCGGCCGCTATATTGAGTTTATACAAAATAACAATAATGTTAAAAATAACAATAACATATTTTAAGTTTACTTTGAGACACCAACGGCAACAATTAAGGTACCAGATCTTTACTGTTATTGAGTTCGTCATTACGTGGTCATCACGTGATCATTAGGCTTCGTAAAGAATTATTAACACTTTAATTAAAATTCATTAAGCGGGACCAAGTGACACATAGTCGCCATGTTTTTTTTTTCTTTTGTGTTATCAGTGTGAATCCCATTCACAACGATTGATTTAGTTCTAAAACAGTTCTGTCTCAGTGGATAAGGAGACTTGAATTTAATTGAGAGATACCATATTGTGCGTATTTTCAGGATCAGTTAACTGATCTAACAGGAACATTAATTTGAAGGTAACAAGAAGAACTAGGGGTGGGGGTGGAGGTGGGGGGAGGGTAATGGTTTTGTCTAGTTGTCGGCAACCTTTTGATATTAAAGAGCCAAAAGTTACAATTTTCAAAAATGTCCCATGTTTTTAAAGAGCCGCGAACATTTTGTTTTATTTCTATATTTTTTTTTAATTAGGATTAGTAAATACATTTAACTTGTTATTTAAAATAAATAGCTTTATATATTAAATATGTTTTCAAATAAAAACATAACGCTTGTTTCGCCAGTATAATAAAATTAGTAATGCATTTACAAAAATAAATAAAGGGATCTCCCGAAACGCTTTAGAAGCAGCTAACTTTTTTTTATTTACGAACATCACCGGCTCAGGAGGTGTCTCCCATTAGCCAGGCAGGCCTCAGTACGGCTATCTCCAACTAACTGGCTTGGGTATATGTTTGATTACCGTGTATCGGTCGCTTCTGTCCTTTGGTTCTCACCAGGCTTCTTATCTTCCACCCCACTGAACGCAGGGTAAGTTCGTACCCCACCGTCCAGTACCCGGCTCAACCGTAGGAAGCTTATAACTAAAAAAAAACTACGTCACTCACGTCAAATTAATGATTACTGACGGATAGGGAAACGCATTCTGAATAAAAATAACATTCCCCTTTTAACGATATTCGAAAAAGTCGGCACTTGGAATTGTTGTCACGTGTCTGTCCCCAGCACGGATGTGGGGCTGGGCCTGGTGCCCAAGCGGCTGTCCGTATAGCCTACATATTTTCACTGTTCTCTGATGCGTTTTTTTCTTGTTTAAGCGTGTGTTTCTTTACAGTATAATTTGTGTTATGAGTTATGAAAATAAAATAATATTAATATTAATACTTGCGAAAAGAGCTGGAGAGCCGCATCTTGTCATCTAAGGAGCCGCATGCGGCTCGCGAGCCGAAGGTTGCCGACCCCCGGTTATATCGATAGTAAGGTTTTTTTTTTTTTATAATTCGCATTTTTTTTTTTCTTTTTGCCTCAGACACGTAATTTATAGCGTCAGTTGTGTGTTCGCTTTAGTGTTACAGTTTTCATCATCGGCTTGTGAGGACTGATACAGATTTACAATAGTAATATTTCTTTCTTACTTGTAGCCTGCTTTCATTCATTTAAGATGGTTTACTTATACATAGATCTAATACAAAACGTCTAAACATAAAGAAAAAATAAAAATTAAAAACCAACCTGAAACTGAAAATGTAAATGGGTAATTAAATGATGATTCAAGGGATTTTTTTTTCTCTCGGCGTGCGTGGTGGGCTGACGGGACGGGGGACGGGGGGGGGGGGGGGGGGATTTGGGTTTTTTAGTAGAGCTTAAAAAAAAAATGGGATTACCGATAACTAAAATTATACAAATTTTAAGCAATCGGAAAAGTTATGTTATTACAGACACATCAAAGCTAACATTCTTCCATTTCAAACATCTATATCTATACAGTCATCAAACAGTTCTTTTTTTTATTAATTCAATTGCTTTAAACATTTAAATTGGTAATAATAATATATTTGATAGATTTTACACACCATCAAAGACATGATCAATGTACATCAATTGCATGTATAATATTCAAAGGGAGAAAATAAAATGGCATAAGAACTAGATTAATTTTTATAATTCTCAAGAGCAGGAATAAGAGTCAACTTAAATAGATTACTAGCTTAGCTGAAGAAGATTTCATTTCAAGCCTTTAAAATATGTAACACACATCGTGAAAGTGTTTATATTTCAATGACATATTAATTTTATATAGACAACAAGTGCAATCTACAATCATTTTCAACACAAATGTTTATTATAAATTGTTTATATTTAAACTTTTAAAAACATATGCGTGTTTTATTAAATTGTTCCAATTTATTTAATGAGCTTGCTTTGTTAATTATATATGTAATTACTTCCCCTACTAAAACTTTCAGAAGAAAAAAAAACAATACAATTTAACACTTACATTGCTCAACAAGACTAATAGTAAAGTAGACTTAACTTACTGTAATCACTATTTTGTTTTGTAATTCGATGCTAGAAATGTTACTAACATGTATAGGCCTACACATTAAAAATAAACCAAAATAGAAAATATGTATGTATGATATATAGTGGCTATGTTGGGCCAAAGATCAAAGTGATCTGATGTTATGGGTTATGTACGGAGGTCTTAGCTGTGGCCGCAGTTTTTTCCTCACATTAGTCAGGTACCCATCTGAGCTAGGTGGACTCAGTTTTTTCCTCACATTAATCAGATACCAATCTGAGCTGGACGTCCTAACGATTCAACTCCAGGATCCGAACACAAGACTTTTAGGTTAACAATTGTGAGATATAAAGGTGTATGGAAAGCAATCATGTTTTTTTATCGTATGTCCCTATCATGTCATATTCTGTGTACACAGATTTAAAGCATTCAGCCAAGATGTATGGCTATTTCGTATATGTTTTGTACTACTACTTTGATTTTTACTTATGTTACTATATATTAGAATATGTGAACAGACAAAGTATGATATGTAACTAGTTAAAACAATTCATCACATACATTTTAACCTTATAACTATATTTTATTATCGAGTTTATTCCATAAGTGGTGAGGTGTAAACTGTTATATAATGCCTGATCTGTATCTGATGTGCACGCCTCTGCTTTAAAATATTATGAGCGAAAAGATTAATATGAGGCTGTTAAATTCTGACATAAGTGAATGAGAAATAGAATGCGTCTCCTAACTCAGTTGAAAAGAACAGAGATAAGTTTTAACTAATGTTATGCTAACCGAAAGATCGTTTTTTGTTGTACTTAAGTCAAGCTACTTGTATAGATGGAGAGTGGAGAAGGGTGGGGGTGGGGTATTTATATATAGTTATCAGGTTATTGCATGTTGTGTGTTGTGAATATTGAGCCGTGCTTAAACTCTACAAAACGATTAAAATGACTCGACTACACAATGTATCTATGTCATGTCATATCGAATCATCGTATAAAAAATGCACGGTATTCACAATTCAAGATATATCAAGCACATAGTACATCCAACACACGACATACCCAACTCACGACATTTCCAAAAGCGGATATACCAAACTTACATTATACAAAACCCACGATATTTACCTGATGTCATACTGTCAACAATTATATTCAAAATTTGCCAGCAGCGTGTGAGTGTGTGTCGCTATTAAACGACACTACTATGTCTCGATGAGGTGTGTTAGGTATATAACATCATCGTGTTAGGTCTATAACATCATCGTGTTAGGTCTATAACATCATCGCCTACCCCGGGATGTTAAAAAAAAAAGACACAAGTTATCAACGAATTATATAAACACTTGCCCGAATAACATTAGACTATGTCCAAATCTAACGTTTGTATTACACATAGCAATTCTAGCTTAGATCATGTCAAGTTCTTGCATTTTAAAATACAAAGCTAAACAAATAGCTAGATTGTATCTAGATTGTATCTAAATAAAGATTATGATTCTACTACAGTTAAGTTTGGAAAAGAAACCCAATTGTTTTAGAATCATAATATTAATTTAAATAGAACCTTGACACGTGATTGGCTATGTATTTTAATAAGCTAGAACTTGAAATGATCTAGAAATTATTGAAGACGAATTGTAATCGTAAAAACATTGAATGTGACGTGGTTTAAGGACAATACATTATACAACTTATAGGATAACAAAGAAGTTGATCATGACCACGAGAAACGACATACTGTTATGAATATTTATTAATTTAATGCACCATACAAGTACCGGACACTTGCATTCATTCAATATAATAAAATAAATAATTCATCCCTTTATACATATGATTGTAATGTACACACTACATGTTTTGTATTATAGCAATGTAGCAACAGTAGGAGAGTTGTATATGTATGTGAAGAAAGCATTGGATTAGTAACAGTAGCAGTGTTGTATATGTATGTGAAGAAAGCATTGGATTAGTAACAGTAGCAGTGTTGTATATTTAAGTGAAGAAAGCATTGGATTAGTTACAGTAGAAGTGGTGTATATTTATGTGAAGAAAGCATTGGATTAGTAACAGTGGCAGTGTTGTATATTTATGTGAAGAAAGCATTGGATTAGTAACAGTGGCAGTGTTGTATATTTATGTGAAGAAAGCATTGGATTAGTAACAGTAGCAGTGTTGTATATTTATGTGAAGAAAGCATTGGATTAGTAACAGTAGCAGTGTTGTATATTTATGTGAAGAAAGCATTGGATTAGTAACAGTAGCAGTGTTGTATATTTATGTGAAGAAAGCATTGGATTAGTAACAGTAGCAGTGTTGTATATTTATGTGAAGAAAGCATTGGATTAGTAACAGTAGCAGTGTTGTATATTTATGTGAAGAAAACATTGGATTAGTAACAGTAGCAGTGTTGTATATTTATGTGAAGAAAGCATTGGATTAGTAACAGTAGCAGTGTTGTAAATTTATGTGAAGAAAGCATTGGATTAGTAACAGTAGCAGTGTTGTATATTTATGTGAAGAAAGCATTGGATTAGTAACAGTAGCAGTGTTGTATATTTATGTGAAGAAAGCATTGGATTAGTAACAGTAGCAGTGTTGTATATTTATGTGAAGAAAGCATTGGATTAGTAACAGTAGCGTTGTTGTATATTTATGTGAAGAAAGCATTGGATTAGTAACAGTAGCAGTGTTGTATATTTATGTGAAGAAAACATTGGATTAGTAACAGTAGCAGTGTTGTATATTTATGTGAAGAAAGCATTGGATTAGTAACAGTAGCAGTGTTGTATATTTATGTGAAGAAAGCATGTGCAATCAGCATAGAAACAGGATATTATTAGGAGCTAATTGAGATGGTCTAAGTTGTGTATAGTAGGGTAAGAGAGAATAGAGCTAGTTGAGATGGTCTAAGTTGTGTAGAGTAGGGTAAGAGAGAATCGAAGATTTATTCTGTGCAAAAAAAGCAACATTAAAACATGTTTTGAAATAGACTTGTGTTTGATCCTACACACTGTGCCAGGCTATACACCAATACAAACAGATAGGTCTACAGTGTGTGTGTATCTTTTTACACATACCATTCCGTGTGTATTAATTATATGTTTATCGCAAGTAACTAGTAATAACTTGGTCATTACAATGCAAGCCAGGAACCCATCGATTTCTGAACTAAACACAATCCACACATCATAGAAAACGTCCAACTATCTTCATAAACTCATCTTTAGTTAATAATTTTATATGTATTTTTTTAATAGTGGGTGCTCTAATATATATATATATATATATATATATATATATATATATATATATATATATATATATATATATATATATATATATATATATATATATATTATTTTGATTTGGTATTTTACTTTTACAATTACTTCCCATATTTATTTTTCCAAACAAAGAACGGGAGACAACTCAAAGACACTAATCTGACTAATAGGTAAAAAAAAGCATATTTAAAAAAAAGTATACATTTATTCGATGTATGATCCCTTGACATTAATTAGTTTATTATAAGGTACTTAAACATACTTTGCTGACATTGAACATTGAATAAATGCTTCTGATACATTTAGAAAACCAACAGCTTGTACTTATTTCATGTAGATTTCAAAGATACGTAAATTAAACATCTTTAGCCATGATGGGATAACTGTAGTGTAAATCGTTTGCTAAATAATTCCTCTTATATAAAAAACAAATAATTAGGGAACTGATATGTAGGCCTATCTCAGATTAATCTGAGGCTGCTAAATTCAGACATAAGTGAATTAGAAATAGAATGTCCCCAAACTCAGTTGAATAGAACATATATAGGACCCAATTAAGTTGATGGTAACTGAAATATCTCTTATTTTTACAAAAGTCAAGCTATTTGTATGGATCCAGGGGGGGGGGGGGGGCAGGGGGATCATCATCTATGGTCATCGGGTGACTGCCTGTTGTGTGATGCGCCTATTGACCCGTGCTTAAACACGACAATACGAGTAAAAAGACTCAGCTGTTTACTCGACTACACAATGCATCCATGTCATGTCAAATTGAATCAACGTATTAAAAAAATTGCACGATATTCACAATTTAAGATATATGAAATATAAATCACATGCAACACACGATATACCCAACTCACGACCTGTCCAAATCCGGATATACCAAACTTACATTATACAAAACTGACGATTTAACTCAGAATAGTCACGACGTATGATATAACCACTAAATGTATTAAACACTTCTCAGGATATACAGGGTTTACAAAAAATATATACAAAACTTAATACACATAATTAAAATTGAGATTATAACAGTCCATTCATTAAAGATGTGCTATTTTTTTACTTATGAATCTATATTCTACGAAATTAACCCGCATGTCACCAATAGTAGCCAATTTGTCTTCAACACTAGCTCATAGGTCACCAATTGTATCCCACAAGTCACCAATTGTAGCCCAAATGTTACCACCATTAGCCCACGTTTCTCTAACAGTATATATATAATTTTCACAAATGGAATGTATTTATAATACAGCAAATGACAATGTAGTACAGATTAACGTCCAATCATCTGGTCGATTTGGGGGAGGTCCACAAGGCTGGAGCATTTGTCCATGATATTGAAACGTACAAGTGCTCTAGATTCATGTTGATGACTGAACTTGTCAAAATTCTTAAGATATGAGGCTAGTGCAGTGGTTCTCAAACTTTTTCGAGTGGCGACCCCCTTTTTCGAAAAAGTAAGTGACTCGCAAAACTCATTTAATTAAAACGTTGAAATTAGTAAGGAAATTAATAAACACTAAAAACTATTCTCTAGTAGACTTTTAATATGAATTATTCTTGATAGATGCTTTAATGCGATGGTTTTAATTCGCGGTTGAGTTTTTGTTAACGCCAACCTCATCTCATTTTCAGCATTTAATGTGTTTCTTTGTTCTGCTTTTAATTGGTGAATTGTTGAAACTCTATTCTCACAAAGATATGTAGACACAAAAGGAACTAAAACTCGAAAGACAATCGATTTTACGTTCGAGTATTAACGGTGCATACTACACCAAAATTATGTGAGCAGTTTTTTTAATTTAAAAGGATACTTGACGCGTAATTCTTCTCGTAATACATCAGGAATGCTTGCAACATCAACGGTAGCAGAAAATGGGTAACGCGTCGATGCATATTCTTCTTCTTCAGCTCAGGGAAGGTAAGGCCGAAGTTCGTTTTCAAGAGAATCAAGATCCGCAGAAACAGTGTTTCTTCCAGACTTTTTTTCTCCGGGTGGCGGGGGGGGGGGGGCACTTGAAATTTTCGGGGGGGGGGGGGGTGGATTCCCCTATAATATGGAGCTAAATCTTTTACTTTTTTTCTTAAAGCCCTATTTTGACCCAAACATGAAGAACCATTCGTGCAAATCTTACAACCGTTTTGCCATTCTAATCATCCAGTTTAAAAAAAAAAAAAAAAAACATTAATTTTCTCCAAGAAATCTTCACATAATATCAACTTTTCTTTGCTATCATCTGGATGAATTTATTTTACAGAGACATGCAAAAGCTAACAAGAACTCATGTCTGTTAATACATCAACTTGAAAATCAAATAATGGTAGAATTTCATTCAAAATGTGTTATTTAACATCTACGGTAGAGGCGTAGCGACCCTTCCCGGCGCCCGGGGACAAACTTTTCGATTTGCACCCCCCCTCAAACTTTCGATATGCACCCCCCCCCTCGAGATTTTGATTTGCACCCCCCTCAAACTTTCGATTTGCACCCCCTCAACCTTTCAATTTATTTTTCCAACTCATTTTGGCGCCCCCTAAGGTCGGCGCCCGCATCCCCCCCCCCCCCCCGCCCCCCCCCCCTCGCTACGCTACTGATCTAAGGACATGTCTGCCATATTCCGATGAAGAGCGTTAATAGACAGAGATATTTGTTGCATCTTTATTACACTGGAATCCACAATAATTAATTTCACCACCCTGAACATGCATGATTTGATGAGATTTTCTCCTATGTTAGAGTGGGTATTTTTTGCTTGGTGATTTCTAATTTAACTTCATGTGATGCTTGCACTAATGTTTTGCTTTCTTGGTGGACACTTACTGTTCTATCAAGTCTCTGACGTTTGCAACTAGTTACTTGCCAACGAGAGAACTCCATATCTTTCTTGGTGTGTTCTGAATGACTCATCTCAAAATGAAGGATTATATTTGAAGGTTTCATGACTAAGAACAACTGTGTATTGTACTTTGTATTGTTGATTCTCTATTCCATCTCCAGTGATGCAAGCAAAGCCGAATTTCATAAATCTGTCTAAATATGTATGCTTTTTATCTCATCGATTGGGTTTAGTATACCTGTTGGCGACCCCCCAGAAAGCCCTTTGCGACCCCCCTGGGTGTCGCGACCCCCAGTTAGGGAACACATGAGCTAGTTCATTCTTGTACTGGTTTGTCAACCACTCCCATTTGGTTGTGTCTTCATGACCAGTGCCGATATATTTAAATTGCATAAGTTCAAGCTGACTGGATATTGTACCTGTCTCCCATGTGCAAGCAACTATCTTAAAGTATATGGACATTAAAAGCTAAGAGTAATCTCATCTAAACGTAGAAATGTCTAAATTAAAAGTAAACGATTCGTTTTGACACTGTCTGTAATTATTTTCTATTTTTTTTTTTTTACTTTTCTATTTAATTTTTTTTTTTATTATTTAGTAAAAATATTCACAATAGATTTGACATTTTTTTTAAAATATCTATATTTTAATCAAATACATCAACATTATCTTAATTAACATTTGATAGTTAAGGTTGTTGACATAATAATATTTTGTCTTCTCTTTCTCTTATTACTTTTTATTATTATTATTTTTTTCAAAGCTGTTGCAGAACATTTAATCTATTGACATGGAATATCACACGTTGAATTGATGAATATTTAGATAACCTTTTTAAGATACGTAGGCTACATGCTTGAATGTCAAACGAAGTTTAATATCAATGATCTTCTACTATTATAAAACCTCATTTGGCTGTTGTGTGGGAAGAAACCCAAATCGTTACTTAGTAATGATTCTGTGTCTCGAGTATTTATCCTCAGGGGAGGACCTTGTTGGGTGTGCTTGGCTTCCCTTTCTGGGTCTTTTTTTTTTAAGTATAAACTTTATCTTCTGCTTCATTCGTGCAGAACATCAGTAACCGAGGCATTTTTTTTTTTAATTCTAGAATCTAGAGAATCAATTAGGCCTGTTCTAGAATTACACTAGATTCAGATAAATCTACTAAGGGTATTTGTTTTTTTAAATTCTAGAATCTAGAGAATCAATTAGACCTATTCTAGAATTACACTAGATTCAGATAAATCTACTAAGGGTATTTTAAAAAAAAAAAATTCTACTTAGAATTGTACTTACATTTACATCATATTAATGCACACACAAAAGTTATATACAGTATTTTCAAACTGGTATAATCTAACCAAATGATCCACTAACTCCTCTTCTAGCCGGAGGACCAACACACTTTCAATAAACAAAATTCACTTGGTAGGTTTTACATTATGATTATTATTTGTTTTTGTTGAGTTTATTAAAACAAAAATGCTAGATTTTTTTTTTAAATGGAGCCACATAACATAACGTTTTTTTTTTTTTTAAGTTATTTTTTTTTATTATAAAATATTAAACAAGGTATAACGCATACAGGCAAGTGAAATTTAACCTACTTGTTCAAATGTCTTTTAATACAGTAGGCAAACTCGATAAAGTTTTCCTATATTAAAAAATGCAAAGAAATAGAAACCGTTAAAGCACACATTCAGCTAATCATTTCATATTTTCATACAACTTGTTATTTTGTAAAAAGTTTCTACTGTAAATGTCCTACTTTATTGTTCGTTTTCTGTATGTTTAATTATATTCATTTAAATAGCTAGTGATATAAACTCTATTATAATTGTTTCCCTTACAATAATATGATTTTAAAATGGGAAGTAACAAGTAGACTGTAAATTTATGGTAACGAAAAAAAATACATGTGAAAAAAATAAAAACCTTCGTGGCTACAATGTAGATAACCTTATATTGTAATGTAATATTAACGAACATGTAATATTTTCATTTAAGTTGTATTAACTTTAAGTTGTGAGTAAATTATGCATGTGCTAAATGTGTTCGAAGATAAACATACAAAACGTGACGAAGCAGCCGAAAGATTGACTGCTTTAGTCAAATATCAAAATGTGGTATAGTTTTATGACTTCTGTTTACACTATACCCAAACATGCTACAAGACATTGCACAGATTATTTTCACAACATTTCTACATAGAAACCAAGCTGGCATGGTATTAATCGCGAACGTTTTATTTAAATCTCGAATGTATTCAAATCTCAGTTATAATTTTACCCGGGTTTAGCAGGATGATCTCTTTAGATGTGATGTCAAACACAACCACTCAAACGACTGTCATGTTTCCACAAAGAAGTAGCTGCTGTTTTTGTTACTGTAAATAGTCGGCCAAGTTCCACGTTTAACACAGACACAATGCTACGAAGTAGTCGAGAGTTTGATTTCTTTAGTCAAACATCAAAGTGTGATATTGTTGTATAGGATCTGCTTACACTATAACCAAAAACGTTTCTAGAAAAAAAATAAACCGGGAGTGATCTCCCCTAAACTTTCTCGAATATTCTAATATAACACTATGTGGGATGTCAACTCGGAATATAGACATGCTTTTTGTTTACTTAAACTTTTAAAAATAGAATAAAATCTAGTAGAAAACAAACTTGCGCACCAAGCGAGCACCAAAACCACATGTGCGTAATAGTGCGCAATATTATTAGTACTTTATAAATTCACATGCGCTTTTTGAGAAATCGGAAATAGCGTAAATTAGTACTTCCGGTCAACGGAAATTACTCAAAATTTGATAGAAGGTAGAGAATTTACTTTTACTTACATATCAAATTTCATTTATCTATCTGAAATAGTACTCAAGTTATAGGCTTTTGAAAAATTCAAAGTAGAAAAAGTACCACTTCCGGTTATCTGAAATCGCTCAAAAGTTGATACGCATCTACGATTTTGATAAAATACTTATGTATGAAATTTCATCAACCTAGTTGTAACGGTACTCAAGTTATCGTGTTTACACACGGATACACACACACACACACACACACACACACACACACACACACACACACACACACACAGACATACGGACAAGATTGCAAAATTATGTTTTTCCGTATCAGTGAGGTGTAAAACGTCGAGATTTGTTAAAATCTCGATTTTTTTTTGCACGATTACAAGACTTTCTCTATACTTCGTATAATCGAGAAAGTAAAAACATTCTTGTTTCAATTTCATGTCGACAATAAACATATCAGAACTGTTCGACCACAGACCACTGGTCAAATCAATGCAACCAACGACACGTAAACACACCTCAATAGACAACTTGAGACTCAGTCCGATCAGGACGTATAAACTGTACCTACGGCAATGTATCGATACCAAGCTGACATGCTATTGATTGATTTAGTTTTATTTAAATCGTGAATCGAAAAGCATTAGTCGATTTGAAATAAATCTCAAACGAATGTAGAAGAATCAGACTGAAATCACCTACATGTATGAGCTTCAAATCGATGACAGATGTACAATCATATGCAGGTAACTTAAATAATGAAACTAGCGACAACTGCCATATGCCAGTGCTATAAGGACAACTCTACATATAAAGGGTTTTGTAGACACATACGTTTTGTTAGGATAGGCAAGTGTCGCATCTCTTGGGTCATGTAGAGGGGGTAGAAGCAGGCGTTGTAACTGAAATAGCAATTTAAACAGAAAGTGATATTTCAACGCCAAGCGTAGACAAAGGTACAGAAAAAGTGTCCAAGTAAAGACAGAACAGACAGAACTCTTCAGCTGGCAGCTGGTTTGTTTGTTGTCATGGTACACCATTTGTGATAGTGTTGGTCAGCAATACTTTAAGACTGTTAGAGTGAAGCCCACTTAAACTCGGCACTTATATTTTGCTTTTGCGTAGCGCGTCAGTATCCATAAATCCGTCTATACATAATGTCTAAATGTGTTTATTCAGCTTTTGGCTATAGCTGTAATGATATAACTGTTTTTTGTTTCGAATACCAGCGATAAATAGACTTTAGAAATACGTTAAAGTCTGTATTTGATCGATTTGATCGGAATGCCCCGATTCTAGATTTAAGATAACGAAACTCGATTCAAGATTCAAGAATGCAAAATTAGTTACTGATTTTGTATCTGAACTATTTTAGGCCTTACATGTTTCATATTAATATGTGTTAATATTTGCTACTTACGGATTCTTATAACTCAATTGCTCCGCAATAAAGAGCTAGATGAATAAACAAAGGCTAAGATAAACATCTATATATATAATTCTCTTCTGGAAGACGCTAGAAAACAAGCTGTAAACGCGCTCCCTACCACCCCCACCCCTACATGGCCTGATGAGCTGTGGTTCGCTCTAAATGTTTACAAACAGAGCCGGGTTTAGTGACGACTATTAGGGGCAGATAATTTAGTTTAAAACGATTTTAAACGTAGGGGGGGGGGTAACTAAGTGGAGTTTACTTTAACGGAGGGGGGGGGGGGAGGGGGGTTATCGTCCTTAACGAGCTACTTATAGTGTTTTAAAGAAATATTTTCAGTGGCAGCGTTGACAGTGTCGAATTCACAAATTATTAATAACTGAAAAGTAGAAAAAATACAACTAAATAGTGGCGTATGATATGCCGCGGATCGGCTCGTACTTAATATACCAATTAGTAGTTGCAAACTCTAATACATATGATAAAACAATTATAGTAATATTAGGAACTTAGCATTGATTACATCGAGTTTTGTCCATGAAAAAAAAATGTTTTGTTCTTTCAAACAATAAAGACATGTTCTTTCAAGTTATAAAGAAAAGAAAAATAAATTAAGCAACTAAACAAAGTCAAGCAATGTGTTGTAACATGTCATCTATCTACTCAAACAAATTGCGTGGATTATAGAATTGTTCCAAGTGAAGTAACTGTGTTTTCTAATCTTGCTAATTTTAAACAAAAATACTTTCATCAAACGTATGAAAGTTTATAGTGGATGAATAGTAAAAAAGCTGGATCACATATAGTTTTCTTGTGCCTGCTGTGTTAGGGTGTAGGCCTATATATGTTTACAAATGTACATCTATGTTAGGGTGTCATAATATGTGTACATATGTACAACTAAGTTAGGGTATCATATGTGTATATGAGTTCGGCCTGAATAACATTTAAATTTGTGTGTTAATGTGTAACATGTTAACATATGTATGGCATTGTTACGGTGTAATATATTTACATATGTACAACCTACCTAACAGTGATTTTAAAAGTTGAATATAAGACATGGTCACACTGACAGAGACAGTTGACTAGAAGACATTACATTGTGAAATAGTCACTCTGTTGCCGTTTGCAATTAATGAAATCATCACTGAAGTTGACTTTAACATTGGCGATTAAACCAAAACTGAATATATTTCTAAAAAAAATGGGGATACGCAATTTCTGCCTTGGTTGAGGTCACGGTTGAGGTGTTTCCTCCTCCCCTAAAATTATATCACACCTCATTTTACCAAACCCCTCCCTCAAAATTACAGTAAAAAGGCGTTAATTTAATGTATTTGTTTTTTTATATTGTTTCTACTTAAATCTAAATTGAGCTCATATTCCAGTTTTTACTACAATAACGTTTTATTTCTTTTTCTTTCTATCATCATCAATCCCTCCTCTTCTATCCCCTGCCCTCTCCAAATGTCGTCATGTATAGACGATCCATTATATATTTGGTACTCTTTTGTAAACGAAAATTGATATGCATACAAATCAACACATGGGTTCTACTTTTAATAGTGAGGCAAAACAATACCCATCACCAAAAAAATAAAATAAAGCAATGTATATTATTATTGGTAATTTGAAGAAAGTTTTCTGTTCTCAATATGTATTTTCTTTAAAAAGAATATGGATATTAAACCAAAAGGCATAAATAAGCCGGCGAATATTGATTGAACTATATCCTCGCTTGTCTCTCAAATGAGTAAAAATTAATGCTGTTGTGTTTATTGATTGCAATTAAAATAAAATTTTAAACATAAAACAAAGACATATCAAATATTTTTTGCATATTATTTGAAACACTTTATTGTAGAATATATGTCTAATTTTAAGAAACATTATTAAGTCTCTTTAATTTATGTTTTTTTTGCTTTGAATTCGTTTACCAAATGGTCTATATAATAGGGAATTACTTCCCTTACACAATAACCAAACAAGAAAATAATATATGTAAATATCAGCATCGGAGAAATGAAACAAACAAAAAAATATGGGCGGCACTATATCGAATCATATGGATACATTTAACATAAACGAATATATATATATATATATATATATATATATATATATATATATATATATATATATATATATATATATATATATATATATATATATATATATATATATATATATATATATATATATATATATATATATAAGCTAAGAAACAATGTAGATACGTATGCGTTACTAAAAGAGATGGTCAAATGTAGCTCAATTTAAAGTTGTGCGTGTGTTAAATATGGCAGGTATTATGTTGATACACTCATGAATCAAGTTATTGAAACTGTCATTTAAATTAGTGGTCGGGGTAGTCGAGTTACATATTACACCGATTCTCTTCTCGACATTTTGACTAAGATCAAAGTGTACTATCTGCTATGGGTTATGTACGGAGTCAGGTAACCCATCTGCCCTGAGTTGACTGATTGCATCGTTCATTTTTTGGAAAAAAAAATGTATCATAATTAAATCATCAGTTATTTTGAACGTTTTTATTACAAATCTATATTTTTTTCTGAAAATACACAAATATGAACAGAGGATGGAGAACATTGATCACATGATTTTTTCGATAGTCTTTTAAATGTGTAAAACATAACGCTATCGTGTGTACTTTTGCAATTACATATATATTTGAAATACTTGACACACATACACAGTGGCGTAGCGAGGGGGGGGGGGTTGAGAGGGGGTGGTGCAAATCAAAAGTTCGAGGGGGGGTGCAAATCGATAGTTTGTCCCCGGGCGCCTGCAAGGGTCGCTACGCCTCTGCACATACATCTGCATATTTGTATCATAAGTGATACACATTGATTACAATTATGGGTGTATTTTGACAGAGACGTTTGTATGCCTGTGTTGTTTGTATTTGTTTCCAATTCATTCGCGAAACAGATTATAATTATTACATAAGCAATTATTTCCCTTGCACAACTTTAAAGCAAGAAAAAAAGTTTCATTGATGAAATAAAATACAAATATAGTCCACATTGTATCTAATCATACAAACACATTACAATTAGTTAAAAGATGTGTCGCATCTAGTTAAATATTAAGCTTCGCGTGAGTTCAATATGGCAGATATTATGTTGACAAAATCATTAATTCAGTTATTGGAACTGTTATTTAAAGCAGATACTACAATGTTCCGGGTAGTCGAACGGCTGATTGCAGCATTTTATTTATAAGAGCAAGTTGTTCTATCTATTAGGTGTTCTGTACGGAGGTCTTAGCTGTGGCCGCAGTTTTTCCTAACTTTAGTCAGGTAACCATCTGAGCTGGGTGGACAAGGACGTCTTACAGACTCGAATGTCGGGATCCGAAAAAAAATATTTTAAGCAATCAATTAAGTCAAAAGTAATGTCACAATTCAGACAAATTAATTTGTATTTAAAGCAAACTAGTTTGAGCCCTAAACTTGAAGTAATATTAAGTAAGCCGATTTGATTTGGTGTTTATACATTAGACTATTATAAGTATCATTATTTTGTTTTATATAATAAACATAGTTCAAGAAAACATATGGACACTAATAAACATATCCATGCGTTTTAAATATTGTGACCTACTTAGGTCTTTTTGCTTTATGTATATTTAATCTCCTGAGTTATGTATTTGTCCTTGGGAGAATTGTCAGTTCACTGGTACGGATCGGTCAACTGAACTCTGTCACATCAGGTGATTGTATTTTTAATCCCTGGCAGATCCTCAACCAATGATCTTGCGACTGTGAGGATCCTTGACAGCTCCTCAACCTATAGTCGTAAGACTTTTGAGTTATTTCCCCTAAATCTGAGTTGTATTTAATCTCGGGATTTTCAAGTTCAAAGGCAACCAGATTGACCTTTGGACCAGGAGAGTTGTGCCGGTGGTTATGTGTGCCACCAGTTTGCAGTATTGTAACTATGTGAAATGTTGTATCACCTTTGTATAAGGTATTGTGTGGCAAGTTGTAGTATTTCAACTATTTTGTTCTGGTGTATTATTGCACCTTTTTTTATTACTTCGGTAATAGTTTGGTCCTTTATTTGGATTTCTATTGTTGTAGAGGCAATACGTCTCTTCTTGGTTTGTTGTGGTAATTATGATGCCATTCAGCTGTGTGAAGTAATGATCTTTATCGGTGTATAATATACTAAGCCACAGCTGTGATATATTGTGATTTTCTCAAACTGTAAGTTGGAGTTGTTGAGTTTATTTATTGTACTCTTAGAGTCTGGACATTTTGAACTGACCTAGTGTCATAGCGTGTACATTTATTAAAAAGGTATTCATAGTTTAAGTCGTGTTGAGTCTCTTCGATTTGTCGTGTTTTACCCCTAGACAGCAAGCTCACGGCAAGTTGTTGGGATTCCATTAAAGCGACTTCTATCGGTACCATACCAAACGAACCTGGGGTGTCCGCTCCCTCCGCGGCTGTCGGAGAGCGGTCCATAACAATATCACTGTTGTATACTTTGATACCGATATTGATTTTCTGAATTTTACTGCAAAAACATGCGTTTACTTTTTTTTTCTCCATCAGCGATTATATTTTAATTGTTGCCTCCCTTAGACCATTCTACCAACTCTACAAACTTGTTAGTGTCGTGTCTGTTGTATTACAGGTCTGTCACAGTCATTCATCGTTGCAGAGTTTGGCTAGTCTGGTGATAAGAGTCGTCGTGTCCGACATTAACAAAGAATTTCAACAGAACGGTGATCGTCATGTGTGATTTTTTACCTATGAGAATGATGCACAAGCCGTGAAACAATGGTTTCATCATCTTTAGTTTTAGAAACAACCGAACTAAGCTCCAACAATTCATATATACTTTAGTAATATATGAGTTTATATGAGAGTATATGTTAAAAAATAGGTGTTCAGCAGAAGGATTAAGTTCATATAGATTTTCAGTTGACATATTAAGTTCACATAGTTGTTCAGTTAAAATATTGTATTCACATAGATGTTCAGTCGTTTTCTGCTTTTCATCGCGTGTTTAAGTGACATACTTTGTTAACATACGATAGTAAATTTCATTTCATACCTGACGTTGAAGTATACTAGAGTTAGCTTAATGAATTGAACCTTATGGATTCTATTTGATGGATTCTATTCTAGATAAACATTTTTTTTTTAATATTGAAGTATGCAATATGACAAAATATCACTGATGAAGAATTCTTCAAACTACGTATTCGAATGTCTTTAAAAATTGTAAGCTAATTCGATACAGTTTTGTGCAATAGGCAAAAATAATAAAAAATACTAAATACAACGATACATTCACATAATCATTTGATATTTTCTAATAAAATGTTTTTTTTCTGTACATACGTTATTATTGTACATATCCGACTTTATTGTTTTCTTAATGATTATTCGTTTCAAATGTTTACATAGCTATTGCTATGATGTGTATTTCTATTGTTTCCCTTGTTAATATTAGGTGTTAAAATGGGAAGTAATTAGTAAACTGTATTTTAATTGTAAAAACAATACATTTTTAAAATAAATCGTGAGCTCAGATGTATTTTAAACACTGTAAGAAATATAATATGTTCATTAAATTTATGCCAACCTCTCGATTTGCGATTGGGTTATACATGTTCTTAATATAACATGTTTTCGAAGTTAAACCGACAAAATGTGACGAAGTAGTCGAGAGGTTGACTGCACAGAGTTTAGTCATAAAGTATGGCATTGTTGTATGGCTTCTGTTTAGACTTTACCCAGAAATCCCACAAGCCATTCCACAGATTATTTGCAAAACGCTTCTACTAAGACATATGAACATTCTAGTTACAACTCCATGTTGAAAACAAACAGATCAGAACTACACGACCAAAGACCACTTGTCAAACCAATGCAAACAACGACACGTAAACACACATCAACAGACAACCTGAGACTCAGTCCGATCAGAACGTGTCAACTGTAACTACAACAATGTATCGATACCAAGCTGACATGCTATTGATTGATTTTGTTTTATTTTTAAATCCCGAACAGAAAAAAAAAGGTATCTCCATTCTAAAAAAATCTAAAACGAATGTAGATTAAGATTCAAATCGATGACAGAGATGTACATTCATGTGCAGTTGACTTAAAAAATGAAACCAGCGACAACTGCCTATATTCTAGTGCTTTAGGAACAACACTACATATGAAGGGTTCAAAAGATACAACAGTTTTGTTAGGGTAGAGTAGTTCTGGATCATAGTCTGCCGACAAGAGCATATCTGTCCTGGGCTGGTCTCTCCAACTATCCTCAGGTTATCCAGGCTAGTCTCTCCAACTGTCCACAGATGTATCCAGGCTAGTCTCTCCAACTATCCCCAAGAGTTTCCAGGCTACTCTCTCCAAATATCCCCAAGTTTATCCAGGCTAGTCTCTCCAACTGTATGGAGGTGTATCCAGGCTAGTCTCTCCAACTGTCCCCAGGTGTATCCAGGTTAGTCTCTCCAACTATCCCCAAGTGTATCCATGCTAGTCTCTCCAACTGTCCCCAAGTGTATCCAGGCTAGTCTCTCCAACTGTCCCAGGTGTATCCAGGCTAGTCTCTCCAACTGTCCCCAGGTGTATCCAGACTAGTCTCTCCGACTGTCCCCAGGTGTATCCAGGCTAGTCTCTCCAACTGTCCCCAGGTGTATCTAGGCTAGTCTCTCCAACTGTCCCCAGGTGTATCCAGACTAGTCTCTCCAACTGTCCCCAGGTGTATCCAGGCTAGTCTCTCCAACTGTCCCCATGTGTATCCAGGCTAGTCTCTCCAACTGTCCCCAGGTGTATCTAGGCTGGTCTTTCTAACTGATGTTTTGACGTATGTGTGTGTTCTATTAATTAAGTGGAGAAATTCTATATTGCCATAGCACATGTGGTCAAACCAGCTGAGAGTTATAAAAACCACAATTCATTTTTTTATTGATTATGTAATTGGGAAGGTGCGGGCTGCAGCAACTGAAGACGTAGGAGATGAAAAACATCCATTTTAGAATAAAAAAACTGGTGCACGCAATACAACACTTTACAAGAAAAGGTGCAGTCAGTCAACGACCAAAAACTTTTTAAAATGTCCCCGCACACACACAATTAAATATCAAATGTGAACTAATTGGAGGGTCAGATGTTGTCAAACATTGTAATGGCATCATACACATCAAACTATATTTCAGTAACATCCGACACATCAGCCTACACTTATATAGCATGTCTCAAATCGGTCTACAGTATGTGTATCATGTTACACATAACATACCATATACATTAATTATATCTTTATCACAAGTAACAAGCAATACACGCAGTGTAAATATCAGGAATAATAATGTATCTACATCAATGTTAACATCATTACAACAGGTGATTTGTTCTGATAATTAAACGTCATCTTTTTTTTTGGCCAATACGTAGGAAACGTACCGAACTGAAGTTGGAAGCAAGTAAATAGATCGAACATAGATCGCGTGTCTTTAAAAAGTGCAAACAAACTCCTTAGAGTGTTTAGGTTTTTAAAAAATACACAAATTGTTAAGAAAAAATCATATAACCTAAAGAAATCATCAAGGTTTCCTTACAGCTTGTTATTTTATTTTAAAATATTTTATTTTCAATTTAGACTTACTAATCGGGTTCCTGTGTACGTTATCACATCATTTGCACAGCTAGTGATATAAACTAGAAGAAACTTGTCTCCCATGTATTATTAGGTATGAATAAAGGGAAGTAATAAGTAAATACGTATTTTTAGTCAAATAAATGTGAGATTTTTTGTATGATTTGTGTTTACAATATACCCAAACATGTTACCCACAATCCAACACTTCGTTAACTGGGGACAGTCACTCTTCTAGGAGAGACAACTCCAAAATCAAACAACTGCTGCCTGTAGACAACCATAAATAGAACAACACACAAATGATATGACAGAAGTAAACACATTTCTGTAGACAACCAAAAATAGAACAACACACACATGGCATGACTGAATTAAACACATTTCTGTAGACAACCAAAAATAGAACAACACACACATTACATAGGCAATACAGAAGTAAACACATTTCTGTAGACAACTATAAATAGAACAACACACACATTACATAGGCAAGACAGAAGTAAACACATTTCTGCAGACAACTATAAATAGAACAACACACATGACATGACAGAAGTAAACACATTTCTATAGACAACTATAACTAAAACAGCACACATATGATGGGACAGAAGAAAATTAATCAAATATGTCAGAATGAAGAATCCTCATATGCATCTGTTTTTTGTTTTTTTCCTGACAATATTTGAAACTAGATTTATGCACATCAGTTACAGAACAATTAATAGAAGACTTAGCATTGTGAATTGTTTACTCTTATGGCGTTTTCAAGAAATGAAATCAGCGCTAAAGTTGTCTTTTACATTTGTGATTAAACCAAAACTAAAGATATTTTTTTTCAAAATCTGAGGATAAGCAACTTCTGCCTTTGTTGTGGTCATGGATGATACTTGCTTCCTCCTCCCCTAAAATGATATCACACCTCATTTAACCAAACCTCTCACTAAAATTTAATTACACATTATATGGTATTTTTTAAGGTTTATTTTTTTTAACTTTACTTAGCTTGACCTTCTTGACAAGCGAAATAATGGTTAAAACTAATTTTCTAATGTATTTAGTGCATAAGCGTGTTATTACTTTGTCTCCATCGTCACCTCCCCCAACCCACCCTCATCCTTCACCCCCCCCCCATCCAGATATATCGTCATTTATATACTAGAATCAACTGAACTAAATATCATAAAAAGGAAAACTGAACAATTCATTCGTACGTTAGTAATATATGAGTCAGTATGGGAGTTTTTGTTTAAAATAAATGTTGAGTTGAAAAATCGTATTTACATAGATGTTCAGTTGAGGGCGCGTGTTCACATAGATGTTCAGTTGACATATTGTGTTTACATAAATGTTCATTCATTTCCCATTTGTTAACGCGTGTTTAAATGACATATTTTGTCAACATGCGATAGTAAAGTTTATTTCGTACCTGACGTTGAGGTAAATTAGAGTACACTTGTTTCTGTAACAGCGTCATACAAAATGTTATAGTATACATCACTAACAACTGCCGTTACTTTCCCAAACGTGAACGAGGTGCCCATTAAGGCTGGGTGTACTCGTGTTGTTGTACGGACTTCAATCCGAATTAAAAATACGGTCGTGTGGGTTGGCATGTATGTTCTTACATTCAATCCTACAGTCAATAGTTACGTCATCAATCAGACTTAACGGTAATTGTTGACTTGGTGCATTGAACTATGATGTATTCTAGTTGTTGGATTCTTTTCAAGACAAATTATTTTATTGATTAATATATATTTTTTTTTAAGTATGAAAGAAAGAATTAGGAAACATAAACAACCGAATAACATATTCAATACACTTATTCGGATATCTTTAAAAAGTGTAACTTAACTGGATAACGTTTTCTATAATTGGTAAAAATGAGGCAACACAAAAATCACATATATACTCGCCCAAACTGTTTCTAACCCCTCCCTTCTCCAGATATGTTGTTATGTATAGAGGATCTCTTTTATAGCTGGTACTCTGTTGTAAACGAAAAATGATGTGCATACAGTTATGAGTTCTACTGGTAATAGAGGAGCACGACAATACACATTACAATGGAAAAAGATGGCAATATACAGAATTCTTTGTTTGTGTTTGTTCTAAATTCAAATATAAAATAAAACGGGAGTGATCTCCACTAAACTTTCTCGAATATTCTTATATAAAACAACAGAGGATGGGAACTCGTGATATAGTTATGATTTTTAATCCATTTTAAACACTTAAACTTTTTAAAATAGAATAGAATCTCATAGAAAAAGAATTGCGCACCAAGCGAATGCCAAAACGAAATGTGTATAATAGTGCGAAATATTATTAGTACTTTATAAATTTACAAGCGTTTTTTTGAGAAATCGGAAAAAACTTAAATTACTACTTCCGGTCAACGGAACTTACTCAAATAGAAGGTAGAGGATTAGATATTTTACTTACGTGTGAAATTTCATTTATCTATTTGAAATAGTACTCTTAATAGTAGGCTTTTGAAAAATTCAAAATGAAAAAAGTACCACTTCCGGTTATCGGAAATCGCTCAAAAGTTGATGCGTATCTCCGATTTTAATAAAATACTTATATATGACATTTCCTTAACCTAACTGTAACGGTACTCAAGTTATCGTGTTTACACACACACAGACACACACACATAAGCCCACAGACATACGGACAAGATTGCAAAAATTATGTTTGTCCGTATCAGTGAGGTGTAAAACGTCGCGATTTGTAAACATCTCGATTTTTTTTGCACGATAACAAGACTTTCTCTATACTTCGTAGATCTAGATCTATATACGAGATAGACGAATAAGGATTATCATTGAAATGAATAGGGCAATTACACCAATCCATGAAAACAAGTTTGTCAATAATAATCAAACGATATCTTCGCTTGTCTTTCAAACTAGTTAAAAACATAGCTACAGTTTTTATGTTTGCAATTACAGTAATAGTTTAACATAAAACAATGAAACATCTACAATTTTAGATCTTGTTTAAATTAAATGAATATTAATGGTATTTAATATATCAAACATGTATTAATTTGACTAAATATTTAAAATATTTTATTTCTTTAAAAAGATGGTATTTTAAATAGGTGATTAATTCCCTTGCATAATATCCAAAGAAGAAAAAAAAAATATTGGTAAATACATTACTACATCGGAAAAAAAAAAAAAACATTTTTAAAAAATATGGGCAACATTGTAACGAATCTGATGAATACATTTACAATTAACTAAAACAGAAAATATGTAACCATATAAGATAAGTAGGCGTCACTTTTGGAGCTGGTCAAATGTAGCTCAATTTAAAGTTGTGTGTGTGTGTGTTCAATATGGCAGACATTATGTTGATACAATCATTACTTAAGTTATTGAAACCGTCATTTAAAGTAGTGGTCGGAGTAGTCGAGTGACTGATTGCACCGAATCTCTTCTCTGGTTGGAAATAAAGACGTACTACAGACTCGAATCGGGGATCCGGACAATGGCTAGATATAAAGGTCTAAATATGTCTACACTCTGTGTTGTGTTATGTTATTACTAACTACAATGGTAGCTGTATCGAAAGCAGTAAATCGTTCTATTCTCACTTTTCGTCCAATCATTTCCAGTTCTTCGTACACATATTTCAAGTCTTCAGCCAAGATGAATAGCTAGTCTGTATTGTATATTTTTATTAACACTATATTAATTATAATACTTTTTAAAGCCACTTATGTTAAACGAAATTCTGTGTATAAGCAGTCATTTGAAAATAGTTATATTGTGTTCAGTAAGTAGGGGAGGATAATAATACTTTCTTGAGTTTCGTGGTATTTCCAGATTCATTTCCCATTGACTGTCTAAAGAAGGTAGTTTATGGCGAAAACACGTATTTTAGTTGACATCAAAAAGGGGTTAGGCTTGAAAAAAAAGGTTGCTGTCTTTTCTAAAAGTAAGTTTCAATGATAAGTAAATGAATAATGTTTTGATCTGGATTAATCTAGATCGAAAAAAGCTTCAGAACATACTGTAATTTTGTTATTCGTAGGTTGGAGTAATATAAGTCAGAGAACAGTTTTTTTTTCTGTTTTCAAATAATAATCTATAGACTAGTGTAAAATGTCATTCTATCGTGTTAAACCAAAGTTTATCATTTTTTTCTTTTAACGTTAAAACCAAAACTAGCTATTGTAAAAATCTTAATATTATCAAATAGGCATAGTAATTTAGCTATCGGTTGTTTTCCTTAACATCAATATTGAAAAGGAATAGAAAGGAAACTTGAAATACTAATTGTCAATATTTAAGTACTATTATTTTGTTTATAGTGTGTATATACTGTTACCGTTACGTAAAATGTAATATTAATCTAAATAGACCATTACGTTCATGCAACAATTGGATAAACGTATATTTCACGTTATATGTCAGTGTGAATAATAGGACTAACATAAAACAGATACACTTAAATATGTATTGCAATATTTTTTGACATATGAGAACGTAGTTCTGATTTGTCGAGCAATATTTCTGAGACGTAGAATATGTATGTGAAACACATTTTTTTAATAAAAGCAATAGCCCTTATACATAGTTCTGACCTGACATATTGGCGTGGCTAGGGGAGGGTAGGTTGGGCGATACTTCGGGCGCCGCCCCTGTGGGTGCGCCAACTAGAGTTGATATGACATACAGTCAAAATTAAGAAAATAGACAGACATTTGGCTATTCGGAAATATTGAATTGTTTTCCATATCAATTGTGTAACACAAAATTAAAACTGACACGTCATGTTGATAACGATATTTACATATCACGTGAAGGGGCAGGGGTTTTAAGAAATTGGAAGGTCGCCCCGTGTGAAGGAATGGGTCGCTGCGTTGCTGACCAGAACACACTATTCATTAACGAATCGATTTCACAGATGGAAAAAAAAATATGGTATAATATATTTTTTGTACTATTGTACTGTTCTGCTTTAAAATTACAATATATACAAAATATGACAGTTTGACTACACAAGAAGAAAGCAGCCAAAACAACTCATCCAAATATACTGAAACGAGTCAAACCTACAGCACTCAACCAACCAAAGATTAATTTTACATTTCTACTCACATACTAGAAATTATGAAAGCACTATTAGAATCATTCCAATCATAGCTTGTAAACTTTCCCTATTACAATATATCTATATCAAATAAGTTGCCAATAATGCACAACGACACAATTTATTTTTCTAATATGAAAAAAAAAAGTTTTCCTTGCAAAGCAGCACTATAATGTGTCTGAACATTTGGTGTAGAGAGAAACAACAACATGTAATCTACTTAATGTTAAGACAACACAAGGCACATGGGCAACAGCACGATACATGTAAACATTAGCCGTTTGATTTTTTTTTTTGAAAAGGTAACATTTACTCGATGAATAATCTGCATCAATATAAACAGTTTTTTTTTTCTAACAGTCCCCCTAAAATATTATGTCACTGTCACATCTGTTGTCGTTATAGACCATACGAATGTTTAAAGTTAAATAAAATATGGCTAACATTTAAGTTAGCTTAACTGTTACAACTTTTATTATTGGTCGGATTATATGTTTTACTATTGATCAATATGTATTCAATAATGACTATTTAATTGAACGTTTTAATCCCAATTTACAACTATGTCTAGTCCGTTTTGTGTTGCTACCGAGGAAACAAGGGCAGTGACCTAACCTAGTGTAAAGCGTATATATTTTAGTTATTGCCTCCCTTAGACCAGTCTTTAAAGTTTAAACTGTCGCTACATGGTTCCTAAGATCGTGTCCGTGTCTGTAGTGCAGGTCTGTCACAGTCACCCATCGTCTCACGAGTTCGGCCTATCTGGTGATGTGAGTTGTCACGTCCGACTGACGTTGACTTTTATTTCTCCTTCACCACAGCGTTTCTTTCAAAGCTACACGAAAAGGAAAATGAGTTTTTTGATTCTAGAGTAAATAGACATCTAATGAAAAAAAATAACGACGTTATTAATACTCAATGATAATGATACCTGCATTACTACCTAATGTATTTATTTAATCTTAAAAGTGGTATGTATGTAGAGTGTTTCTTTCAGACTTTTTAAGGGGTGGGCGGACACTGATCAAAGTATATTTTTATATAAATAATGTATCGGGAGACTTTCTTTTTCTTAAATATAAAGAAACATTTAATATGTATTGTCTTTTTAATGAAAAGGGACCAAACACGAAAAAGACAATTCTCACTCGTCATTCATATATGTACAAAAGAAAACTGTAGTTTTTAATTTAGCAAATACAGATATGTTTTAAACAAAAACTAAACGCATGTCTACATTTGTATCATTATTATAACACTGTAAATACAATTTAAATATGTTATAGCACACACAATTTATGTCTGTTTCGTTTTATTTATTTTTTCCAAAGCATTTACCAAACCTTTTATGACTATTAAATAGTTGATTACGTCACTTGCAAACACTCCAAAAAAAGTAATCGATAATAATGTATTATATGTATTGGTAAACTAAAATAACATCGTGTGGCCGACAGTGTTCCTAATCATTTAGACAAAATTAAAATAAATTAAAATAGAAAATGTGTAACCAGGTAAGATACGTAGACGTCACTTTTGGAGCTGGTGAGATGTAGCGCAATATACAACTTAGTGTGCTATCATCAAGATGATATTGCACATAGCGTCAATGTGTACTTACACGGTTAGTTAACTCGTATTAATATAAATTGTATTATAAAGGCAAGCAGTTTACCTGTATATAGTTTACAATGTTTTTCACCCTTTGGTTTTATATAGATATAGACTCGACTATTTAATTGTGTTATTCAATATTTACTTTGAATCATGTTTAAATGATTTAGACATCAAACAGTCATAACATAATGTATAGTTAACCTTGTTAGTTCTACTACATTAGACTGTAAAGGTTGTCAACTCACAAACTCACATATCGCTACCACCCCCACCAGTCTGGTGAGCTATGGTTCACGAATGTTTACATTTATAGAGCCGGGTTGAACTAATGACGACTATAAGGGGCAGATAATTTAGTATTACACGATTTGAAACTAAGAGGAGATAACAATTTCTGCTAGATCTTTTCATTGCCGTCTGTAAACGGCTGCTTTCACTGGGCGGAAGGGGGTGGGGGGGGGGGGGGGTTGTGTCGAAATCACAAGTTATGAAATGCTGATCAGCAGAAAAAAAAACATCGTGTAAAATAAAGTGTACACGTTAACACCCGCACAACTAATTTGGCTTGCTAGATCCTGCCTAGTTCACAACTATAAGTCAAACGATGCATCTAATGAGTAGTAAATATCAGTCTTAAAGACGCTGATACATAATCATTAAGTTGTATTTGCCAGGTATTGTATTTAAAACCGTTTAATTATGACATTATCAGCAGTCTGTAAACATAAACAAAACGTGTTAAATGTTGTTGTTTATGGAGCCTTACTGATCAGCTAATACATGGGATATTTTAATTATTGTCAATAAATAACATTACAATAGAAACCTCATATTAGGGCATATCAAACACAGTTTAAACCTTTATTGCAAGCCTTAAAACAATTGACGCACTACATACATAATTTCGTTTTTAAATAACCATGTAAAATACAGGGAGAGAATAACGAAACAAAGACTACAAGAAGTGAGGTGGCAGACCACGATCCTAGGTACCATCAGAGAAATGTTTTCATAGTTGCCATGACAATAATAACACCTCGTAATAAATAAATATATATATATATATATATATTTAAGTGTCGTTTGCTTGTTGTTTTTAAATCTAACGATCTAATATTTTTGTTTGTTTGTTTGATGTAGTTGGTGGAAATTGTTCTGTTGGTTGATATAAATATAATTTAGGGTATAATGGGTGTATTCCATTGTGCTACCCTGGCGAAACTAGCAGAATTGCAGGTTTTTCTAGTTTTTGTTTACTTTTTTCCCCTTTAGCTTTGTATATTTGTCTTTGTCTTTTTTTTTGTCGGACTCTCTGTATATGTTATACCACATAGGTACAATCTGTATATTATTGTGATTGTTAATTTTTTATATTTGAATCACCCATAACAGCCACAGTGTGTGAACATTTTCTGAAGGAAACAGTAGACTGTGAGAAAAAAAAATGATGAAACAGATCCTACAGTTCTAACCCCACGACTGTCGCATGTTTTTTTCTCAATGTCTCACAGCCATTTACTTTTCTTATGTGAGCACTTGCTTTTATCATAATTTTAGTTGATTTTACATTTTATTATAGTTTTGATTTTACCAAAGAACAGGTTGATTTACCAAGAGTAGTTACCTCCCTCTGTTAAATGCAATATTCATGTTTTCAAGGGAGACAATGCAAATCTGTTACAAATAGCAAGCCGGGTAAAATATACAAAATTGTGTAATTAAGCTCCTTTTAATTTAAAAAGCAGAGTATAACGTTTTATAGAATATAATAATTGTATACAAAATCCTTCAAAATGTTTAGTTTTACTTCGATTAATTATTAAAACTTTATTGTAATTTCAAAAATTGAAAGCCTTATATTTGTATTTAAAATTTTTAAAGACATGCAATAAAATCCTATAGATTAACGGTTGTTTGTATGGTTATATGTATCAGTTGAATTTTTTTTTCTAATACTTTTAAAAGCAACATTTGACTTGTTCTCTTGCTCGATTTTTTACGTCGGGAATGTATGTAACAAGTACTGTTATAACATAACTTTTATCCGTAGAAAAGGACACAAAAACATGACGTAAAACACGGAACACACGATTTAAAATATGAGGTATGAAATGATAAAATAAATAACGCCTCTAGGTACGTAAATCTCGTTAGAGGTCATCCATATATGACGTCCAAACATATTTTTAAATTATTTTGGACAACCTCCCCACAAAAGTCCACTTAATTCGCAAAAGTCTATTTTTTCAGACCCCCCCCCCCCCCACCCGTGTGGACTGCATATATGGATGACGCCTTACATTCCCATGTGTATTACATTCTCTTACTAATTTCAAAATGCACATATTAAAGTCCTGTCACATTAACAACATCCTCTCGGTCAACTCGCTTTCATGATTTTATAAAATAGAAGTTTTAAAATACTTGGAAACCCAGCCATGTTGCTTGCATCAAAAACTACGAGATTAGCACGTGAAAGGTGGGGGTTAAAAATACTTTGTTGATCACTTCCCCCCTCTGTTGGCTCTGATCTGTATATGATGTAGGAAGGTGAATATGAAAATGATGCATTTTAGAGAGCATCAACTGCAACGTTCTCCTAGCTGTTTAAAAACTCTAAGTATTGTGTTTGTGGCCGTGTTTTTATCTAACTTTCTTTTGACAAATGTTAATGTATAACTGTACTTGTTACATAGAAAACAGAAATATAATCTTATATCAAAACATGTTATGTTTTTTTCATTATCACCAACAGAACTAGACTTGCCAAAAACATGAGCAACTAAACGTCCTTAAGTTAATTAAAAAAACAGACTGGATCAAGATATTATTTTCAACTAGTGGCTTCTGAAAACACAGTTTCAAATTAAAGTTATTGACTGTGTTTATGGAAAATTGACAATAGATCTTGATAGAAATGAAGATCACAATATTTTCGTAGAGGCAAAAATTTCACTTCAACCCCACCAGAAGTTGATAAATCAAAGAAAGAAAAACGCAGGAGTTAAACAATGTACAACAACAAATTTTAAGCTGAGTACGCCAAAATATTGAAGATGATTGTGAATTCATTTTTTATTGGGCTTAAAATATGATATTTGATAAATGGTGGAAAACCTACGAAGGGGTTAATTTTTCAAGATGACCGTCGTTGTCATAGTTACCAGGATTTTCTCTTCAATTTTTTTAGTGGAAATGCATATGCAGATGTACCTTTAAAAAGCTGTAAAAATATGTTTTCTAACGAGTATTAAAAAAAGTTGTTTTTTTTTTAAACCTTCGCCTACCCCTAATGATTCAAATATTAAAACAAATGATAACATTAATTGGTATTTTGAGACGCTAAAAACAAATGTACATAATCTAACAAGATCTACAAGACACAGACACAACGTGTGAAGCCACTGACACTGTAATGACAGGAGAATATTAAGGACATGGATTGTTTTTGTTTGGAGAGTAAAAGCTGTAACGTCTGTCTAGACTAAAATTGTTGTGTTCGATACGTTTGGTATGTCTATTGCTCTGATTTATTTATTGTACCTAATGCTTTCTAAGATGAGTTCTAATGCTAGTATGTAAAGGGATGTGAGGTGGTGGGGGGGATTGTCTAATTAATTTTATTTCTATCAGTGGGTGGCTGTGTGTGTTGTAAAATAGTATTTTTATCCAAATTGTTTTCTTTGAAAATTAAGTGAAGATATGTGTGCGCTACTCGGTGGGAAGTTTTCTCCTGGTCTAAGCATACTGGGGTGTTTTTATCGTGTGCATACTGAATAATATCTCTGATTAGGTGATTGTGAATGTGTATGTTCCTCCCTGTGATATTGCATTGTTGGTCAACATGAATCAACTTGTGTGTGAATGGTTCTAATTTGGAAATCTAGGATTTTGGTATACTTGTATAGTAGGATGTTTAAAATATAAGTATGTCTATAAATGTGGGTTAAATTAGGGTCAGTCTGGGATTTCCGAAGAAATGTTATAACAGATGTGTTAAATTTTTTATGGCACCGCTACACGAATAGGGTTCTATTTTTTTTTTTTTTTTTTTTTTTTTTTTTTAATTTTTTTTTTGGAAAAAAAGAATTCGACAGAGGATAATACATATCCATAGGCCAGGGGCCGGCAACCTTTTGAAGCGGAAGAGCCAAAAGTTACAATTTTCAACATTTCCCTGGTTTTAAAGAGCCACTAACATTTTTTTTTATTTCAAATATTTTATTTTTTTATTAAGATTATTAGTATTTGTTCAAGGAGCTGGAGAGCCGCATCTTGATATCAAAAGAGCCGCATGCGGCTCGCGAGCCGCAGGTTGCCGACCCCTGCCATAGGCCATAGGGTTCTATCAGTTGTGATATTTTTTTTAAATAATTCTACATTCAGTGGACTACATGCACTATCGATCATTCAGACTTCATCAAATGTCTTCTAAATGTGTAACACATATCGCAACTGTGTTTAAACCATAATGGCATAGCCATTTTATATAGAAAGCAAAGAAACATATTTAGGTTTTTATCATTTTTTTATCATAATATAATATGTTAAAGATTGTACGTTTTTAGAAATAAAACATTGTGTCTCTTTTATTTGGATTATTCCTAATGCCTTAAATGTACTTAATTTGTCACTTAAACACCAAATTATTTCCCTTGCAAACTTTCAAAATATGAATTAAATTTTTTTGTGAACTAAAAGAACAACATGTACACTGCAGTAAGCCTAATCTAGTATACACATTTAAAATGAACTAAAATAGAAAATATCTAACCATGTAAAATATGTACCTGCTACTTTGGGAGCGGGTCAGATGTAGTTCAATAAAAAGTTGTGTGTGAGTTTAATATGGAAGACCATATGTTGATACAATTCCCAATAAAACATTCACTACATTGGTCGGAGTAGTCGAGTGATAGATTGCCCCATTTAAATTATCGGCCTTTTTGGCTAAGATCAACGTGTTCTATATGTCACGGGTTCTGTACAGATGTCGTAGTTGTGGCCGCAGTTTTTTTCTCACGTTAGTCAGGTACCCACCTGAGCTGGGTGGACATAAGGACGTCCTACATATATGGCATACTGTTTGGTTAACTTAGTTGTCAGTTCTGCTACATTGAAAAATCCAGGTGGTTAACTCGCTAGTTGTTTTGAAAATATACATTGATGATATAATTTTGTTTCATGTAAACAATAAACCTCGGCTAACTTATCTTCATCAAATGTTACAAGAGGTAGCACGTGAAATGTGTGAGTCGCTATTGAGCTCGTTCATCACTTCCCCCTTCTGTTTACACACGGCTCTCCCTATTATGCAGGAAGGTAAACAACAACACCATGTCTTTCAGTTAGCATACACTTTGTTAAGTCTTATTTCTGGTTTGTAGAATTCAGTTTACCGATCAGTTAGTTGTATCTTTTACTTCAAGGTAACGGAATGCTACAGTTACCAAAGAACATATGTTTGCGAATATTGTTTTTGAATTGGCGCAATATTATTATGATAAACGTTGGTTTTAACAGTATTAAACATAAAACATTCAGGAGAAAAAAATGAATACAGCAGATGTCTCTAAAAACGCATAGCATAAAATTAAAATTTATAGATTCTAATGTTAACAGTGTTATTAAAAAGGCAATGAAAAACCATAATGTTTGGTACGTTTCATTTTCTTTAAATTGGATGTTCAAATTGTCAAAAAAAAAAAAAAAACCAAAGTAAAACCAGTTTTTTACAGACATGTCAATGGCCAACATCCCGATGTTTTTGCTGGTTACAAATTATTTAAGCAGAGCAATAAAAAAAACCAAATATTAATGTATACTATATAAGTGACAATGAGTATATTATATTACCGCTTATTACATTTAACATGTAAGAAGACAATTTGTGTTTATGCAGAAACAGGAATTTGATAAAAAATGTGTTGTACTGTTATATGTGTTTGATTTATTTTGACCTATTTTGCTTTAGAATTACTCCAAATATGTAGTACAATAATGACATTTAATCCTATACCTCTATTTTTTAACTTTTTAATAGGGTTTGATTGTTGATGTTTCTAATGATGTTTTTTTTTGTTATATTTTTTAATTAAATCTCTAATGTTTTATTTGCTTATTTTATAAAGTGGGTTGGTAAAGCTTTGCTTTGGTAATGTGTAGGCCTATATGTTAATCAGCGCTGTCCTAATAGTTGTACCACAATTTGTTTATATGTCCAGCTTCTGTGTAATTGTGTCGGTCAGTCTTGTCCATGTAAAGCCGTACAGTTTGTGTTTGTCTGTCACTATAATTGGGGTGTCATATTGTGTCTTACCTATACGTTTCCTAGAATGTTTTATTTCTCTGCATTGATTTAACCACCCCTGCCTATCCCTTATTATGTAAATATCTCTACTATCTTAATTTATTAAGTTATCTTTGGTATCTTAAAACATTAATCACTATAAAGCTCACTTAAGAACATTGTTTGAATAGACTTATTCGTATGTCTTTAAAAAAAGTAAACAAACCCAATACAATTTGATATACACAGCAAAAAAAAAAAAAAACAAAAAAAAAAAAACAATACAATTAAAAAAAAAAATATAAAAAAAAAAAGCAATGCGAAAATTTACCGCTATTTTGTATACGGGCCCGACCTGTTTGTTTAATAATTATTTATTTACACGGCTGGTGGTATAAACTTGTAATAGTAAAATGGGGAATGGGAAGTAATTAGTAAAATATATCTATTGTTAACAGAGACAGTTGAATAGAAGACTTTACATTGATACATGCTCCCCCTCACATAGATAATAAATAGAAGACATTACATTGTGAAATAGTCACTATTTTGGCGTTTCGAATTGACGATTTAGTCAATACTAAAGATATATATTTTTTAATCTAGGGATAAGCAGCTTCTGCCTTTGCTGTGGTCATGGATGATACTTGCTACCTCCTCCCCTAAAATGATATCACACCTCACTTTATAAAACCCCTTCCTCAAAATTACATTACACAACAGGTTATTGTGGGGGTTTTAATGTGTTTTTTTTTTCTTAAATCTTAAATATACTCGACTTTCTTAACAATGCAAAGTAAAAGTTAAAATTCAATTACTAGTTTTTACTGCAAAAAAATGTGTTGCCCTTTGTTTTCTCTACGTTGTCACCAAACCTTCTACCCCTTCCCCTCTCCAGATATGTCGTCATGTTTAGAAGATCCCTTAAATATCTGTTACTATGTTGTAAGCGAAAAATGCATATGGCAGTAGCGTACACAGGGAGGAGCAGGGGGAGCGGCCGCCCCCCTCTGGCCATTTTTAGCAAAGTTGCGCCTTTTTGGAAACTTTTTAAACTCAAAGTTTTAAACATCGATATTTGTTAAAATATTATCTTTGGTCGGCACATGTGAAACGTAATTCTCTGTGAATATTGTTTTTGCAATTACCAGTAAAAGTGTGTGAGCAATACAGTGATCTAACCCATACCTTCTCATTATGTCAAAAAAATATCTTTAAAGAACACTAAAAGTCAGTAGCTAATTAAAAAGTGCATGATCTAAAATGTCAAATATTTTAGTTATATGTAGGTTATTATTACGAATCTTTCACTTCTTTAGTTAAAAGCTGGGTTTTATACCAACTCTGATTAAAAAAAAAAACTTTCATTATGCTGTAAAAGTGTAGCATTTATCATGACAATATATTTAATTCTGATTGAAGATAAAATATTTTTGTAAAAACAAATAGCGTTAAACAACTTTATTAGATTCTTAAGTAGTAATTGATTTGTTTTGTTATTTATAATAAAATATGTAGACATATACATATTTATATTAAGATATTGATTATTTCCCCTTTTCGCTAGCCCTAATAGATGTCCCAGGAATTATTATGCATTTTTTTTACAATGATTACGAAACAGATTATGCCGTTTATTGATTTTGGTTATAGTGTGATTATATATATATATATATATATATATATATATATATATATATATATATATATATATATATATATATATATATATATATATATACTTATATAGGAGATATTACAAATTCGGCGCCTTTTTTGCTATTTCCGCTCCCCCTACACCGAAAACCTGGATACGCCTCTGGCATATGGTTTAACACATTATGCGCTCTACTTGTAATAGTGAAGTCAAGCATTACACATTACAAAGAAATGATGGCAGTTTACATACTTCTTGGTAATTTGGAGAAAATTTTCTATTCTAAAATCAATTGGGAAATAAACATGTATTTTATTTGAAGTGAATGATGATAATAGTCGAAATCCCTGGAAATATGGCTACAGACCATTGTTTAAACGATATCTTCGCTAGTCTTGCAAGCGAGTTAAACACAATTCTGTTGCATTGATGTTTGCAATAACAGTAATATTTCAAACATCGAACAAACGCACATCTAGGATTTTTACATTATATTTACGACACTTTAGTTAAGTCTTTGTCTAATTTTACAAATAGTTTTTTTTTTCTTTTTTTTTTTAAAGTTGATTTACCAAAAAGGTTTATATTAATACAGAATTAATTCCCTTGTATAATAACCAAATAAGAAAACAAATATATTTTAAAAAACTATATGCGACATTGTATCGAATCCTATTGATACATTTAACGTTAACTAATAAAGAAATTATATAACCATGTGTGATACATAGGCGTCACTAAAAGACATTGTCAAATGTAGCTCAATTTAAAGTTGTGCGTGTGTTAAATATGGCAGGTATTATGTTGATACACTCATGAATCAAGTTATTGAAACTGTCATTTAAATTAGTGGTCGGAGTAGTCGAGTTACTTATTGCACCGATTCTCTTCTCGACATTTTGACTAACATCAAAGTGTACTATCTGCTATGGTTTATGTACGGAGTCAGGTAACCCATCTGACCTGAGTTGACTAATTGTCCCGTTCATTTTTTGGAAAAAAAATATATCATATTTAAATCATCAGTTATTTTGGACGTCAAATGATATTAGTAAAATGTATCATAACTAATTACGTATATAACAACTTATTATAAAATATATCCAATTAACAATACATTGCTACCAATGTAACGACAACACCAAACACAAATTAAACGATATTATGTACACATACATATATATTTTTTATTAGTTTATTTTAAATGTGTCTATTTTGTTTTACATATAAGAAGGGAGACATAAAACTTTGTAAACTGACCGTAAATAATATTTAGTGTAAATACATTTTCGGCTCATGTCTTTTAGTAACCAAATTTAAATTGACATTTATTTTGTTTTACATATAAGAAAGACATTGCACTTCAAATTTAGCGAAATAAACAATTTGAAACAAGTTATGGGGGAAAAACACCTGAGTTTACCGCATACATCTTTAGAGTTATATTTAAAAACAATGAATTTGTTAGTTTTATTTCACACCCAAAATAATATCACACTTCATATTACCAAACCCCTCCCACAAAATTACATCAAACATTTAACAGCAGTATTTATATTGATTTTTTAATTGAAATCTTAACTAAGCTTGACTTTCTTAACAAAGCGAAATGATGGTTACAACTATTATTCTAATTTTTAATGCAAAAACGAGTTGTTACTTTTTCTCCTGTTACCAAAGCCTCATATTTAAATCCTCCCTTAAACTGATTTGTAAACGACGTTTTTATCATTAAATCTATTTTTGTTTTCGAAAATATACTAAACAGGTAAATAGAAAAATGCACCATTGATTATTTGATGGCTTCGGTTGTTTTTTAAATCAGTAAAACATAACGCTACTGTATGTACATTTGCAATTGCATACATATTTCAAACATTTAACAAACGCACATCTACATATTTGTATCATAAGTGATACACAATTTTTACAATTATGGGTGACTTTTGATGCAGAAAAGTATATGCCTGTGTTGTTTTATTTTTTTCCAATTCATTCGCCAATTATATTATGGTTATTAAATCGGTAACTATTTCCCTTTCAAGAAAGAAAAAAAATATGAACACATTAAAAATTAGCTGCAATAAAATGTGTCACATCGAGCTTAATATAAAGCTTCGTGTGAGTTCAATATGGCAGACATTATGTTGATACAATCATTTAGTCAGTTATTGAAACTGCCATTTAAAGCACTACATTGGCCCAAGTAGTCAAACGATTGATTGCACCATTTGACTTCTCGGCATTTTGACTAAGATCTAAGTGTTTTCTCCGTTAGGGGTTATGTACGGAGGTCTTAGCTGTGGCCGCAGTTTTTCCTATCATTAGTCAGGTAACCATCTGAGCTGGATGTACAAGCACGTCTTACAGACTCGAATCCAGGGATCCGAACTTAAGTCTCTCTGATGGGGAATCGTGAGATACAAAGGTTCAAATATATCTAATATACATGACATGGTTTTACTGACTGAAGTGTTAGATGTATCGAAAGCAATCCTTAATTCTCTCTTGTCTACCTTTGATTTCTAATTTTTCGTACACATTTCAAGATTCCAACCAAGACGTATGATACTTTCTGTATACTTTTTGTACTTCTATAAGTGTTACTATGTACTAATATTCTGTACTAATTATTAACGTTATATTCTAAATGCTCAGGGGTAGTGTTCAGATGTAGTGAAATGCGTCGTTTTCAACAGTAGGGGATGCGATAAACACTTTAATGAAATACGTAGTAGTTTTGTTGTTGTTTCCCTACAACTCATTTTCAGTTTTTAGTGGAAAAGCGTGTCTTTACTTTTATTCTCTATCGTAACCAAACCCATCCCCTCCTTCCACCCCTTCCCCTATCCAGATATGTCGTCATTTATAGACCATCCCTTATATATCTGGTACCCTGTTGTAAGCGAGAGATAAAGATAAATAGAGTTCGTACACACGTGTAGGCTTAACGACTGATACAGCTCAGGATTACTAATGTATTAGTGCATCAGACACGTACATGAATAATACTTTTAATATGTGTCTTACAAACAACCAATAAACCGATTTATGTTAGTATAAGACATTCATAAAAATATAGTAAGAGCAAAACAAGTCTGTTTTTTTTTGAAAAAAAATTAAAATGTATTTATTTTATAGGTTCTACGATTAACATTGAAGCCTAACAATACACATGTCTAAGAAAAAAAAATAATAATTGCCATGTACAGAGTGCTTGGTAATAGAAATAAAATTATGATAGGCCAATGACATTTTTATAAATTCATTATAAAAATGTAATGTAAAAAATTAATTTGTATTTTTTTTTATATTATATAGAAGATCTATATGTAAAATTCACCGACAGAGTCGTGCGGAGTACATAACACTGATTAAACGAAATCTTCGCTTGTCTTGCACAAGTGTAAAATATAATAATAATGTATGTAGTTTTGTAATTACATTAATTTTTTTAAACAGTAGACTAAAAGACATCTAAATATTTATCATTATTGAAAATATTATATTAAGTATATTGGTATGTTTTGTAACATAAAACAGTATATTATTTTGTTGTTTGATTTTACTTTATCAAACTAATTGTGTATATTAATAAGCAAATTATTTCCCTTGCAAAATTTCTAAGCTAGAAAAATATCTGCAATATTCAAACAAAATAAAAATACAAGCGACATTGTATTTAATCATATGAACACACTAAAATTAGTTAAAAAGAAAATGTGTCACATGTAGGTCAATATAAAGCTTCGTGTGATTTCAATATGGCAGGTATTATGTTGACACAATCATTAATCATGTTATTACAACTGTCATTTAAAGCAGACACTTCAATGGTCGGAGAAGTCAAGTGATTGATTGCACCGATTCTCTTCCCGACATTTTGACTACAATTAAAGCGTACTGTATGCTATGGGTTCTGTACGGAGGTCTTAGTAATGGGATCCGAACTCGTGACTTTCGAGTAAGCAATTGTGGGATATAAAGGTCTAAATATATCTACACCATTTTTAAAAGTAGTTACAGATTGTAATGTGTTTTTGAAGCAATCTGTTATTTTATCTTTTATTTTTATCTTATCACGCCAAATTATTCGTACATATATTTTAAATCTCCAGGCAATATGTATGGCTATTTTGTTTTCGTTTTTGAACTACTAATTTAATATTAACCCAAGTTACTTGCTAAGCAAAATTCAAAATAATGTGTCCAAGCAAATTATCAAATGCATAGATTTAAAAAAAAATGAATACATGTGGGATTAGATATTGTGATTGAGTAATATCCAAGCGTGGTGATATATAATGCTTTATATTATAACTGATAGAATAATTTATTTATCAAATGATATACAATCCAATGATAAATGTATATCCTAAATTTTCCCCTACACACAATAGACAGAAAAAAAAATCGCATGAAGCTTGTTTGATTATAAATGTCCGAATTTTTTTTTTTTTTTTTTTTTTTTTTTTTTTTTTTTTTTATGCAGACTTGTGAAGAATACATTTATTGCTCTCATCTAACACTAACTTTGTTAATTCTTGATTATGTTTTTTAAACTCAGTCGAGATGATAGACACTTTGTTTTTCTCATTCAATTGATTTTCTCATTATGCAATAGTTTAACAAGGAATCGGACTCGCATGATTGCTAATGAGACAGATATCTGAACAGATTTTTTAGTTCGGAGTGCGATAACAACAAAATAAACAGTGACACAATTTTCGACTCCGTCTGTCAATGAAAATTGACCTCAAAGTAAAATATTGCCTAAAAGTTTTAGAAAATATAACAAAAAGAAAAACATTGGCAGATTAGTCGAAACATTGATTAATCTGATGTTATTGCCTGTCTTTAATATATGTACATTTCAAAGTTTGTAATCATAAATTTATTTAGCAACTAAACAAAATATACTTACACATTTTTCAGATCGGTATTTTTTTTACGTTTGTGATAGATAAAATATATGTTGTATGCGTCATGCATGTTTGTGGTGTTGTATTGTTAGAGCAACGAAAATCTCTGATATGAAATCCAAGTGTCTGCCCTACAATGGTTCATGTTTGTTGGTTGCTGATTATTGTCTTAATGGTGCGTTCTAGAAGAATTGCGTGACCTCTTGTCTTGATGTCTTTTGTTTAACCCAAGTCAAGTCAATGAAATGAATGATTACAGAAGGAGATTACATGTTTATTGCGATCATTCTATTAGAGCGTTGAATAGAGCGAGGGGTGTGCATGTGAATGAGTGATAGTAATCCGTTGTTACTAGAGCAATATTTACACATGTTAGAAATAACAATTAATGTATTTAGATGTTTGTAATTGAAAAACAAATTGTTTATATCCTTAACAACCATCTACGGACAAATGATTACAGTCAGGTTGTAGTTGGTAACGGTTAAAACTCAGTTTCTCACATTTACTGCAAAACGTGTCTTTACACTTTATGAACTTGTCTCAACGTCACATAATACATAATCCGCAATCCCCCCTCCCTCTCAATAACACACACACACTCTCTCTCCCGTATCTCAAAAATGAAAGCAGAATATTTTAGAACGAATAATTTATCATTCTTGTTTTTGTTTGATTTTAAGCGATATATCGACTGATTTCCATGGTTTATAAAATTAAACTAAAAATTATTTATTTAGCATTTGAAAATCTGTGTAAAATAATCATTTACGGAACACACTAATTTTTATTGGTTTGCTCCTGCGTATTTTTTTATATACTATTTACAGTAGTTTATTTATGTTTTGACAAGATTTTGTCCGTTTATTAAAAGGGACTCAGGCACACTAAGTTTAGAATACATATCATTATTTTATTGTGTAACAAAACCTGTGATATACCGAAGCCGAAATGTGTTTTCTTTGTTTTGACTTTATTTATTTATTTATTGTTGTTATTACTACATGTTTGTAGAAGCTTGTTTAATCTCTAATTAATTAGTTATCTCATTTAATGGACATGATTTTATAGCTTACATCTCAATATGTTGGAATCTAAAAAATAGGTAGACTAACCAGTTCTATGTTATTATAATTGTAATAACTGGACCTACTCAACATACAACTCCTTTGTATATATGTTTATACTAGAATCAACTGAACTAAATATCATAACACGAAAAATGAACAATTCATTTGTGTTTTAGTAATATATAAGTTCAAATGGGAGTTTTTGTTTAAAATACATGTTCAGAAATTGTGTTCACATAGATGTTCAGTTAACGGGCTGTAATCACATGGATTTTCAATCATTTTTTCTGTTTTTCATCTCGTGTTTATGTGACATATTTTGTTAACATAAGATAGTGAAGTTCATTTCCTACCTGACGTTGAAGTAGAGTTCATGAGTTACTGTGACATCGTCATACAAAAGGATAGTGTCTTCAGCATTAACTAAAACCGCCTTTACTTTCCCAAACGTGAACGAGGTACCCATTAAGGCTGGGTTTACTCGATGTGTTCTACGGAGTTAATTTCGAATTGAAAATAGGGGCGTTTGAGTTGGTATGTATGTTTTAGCATAATAGCATTCAACAATACGGTCAATAGCTACGTGGTCTATCGGACGTAATTGTTGACTAGGAGAATTGAATCTTGTGTATTCTAGTTGTTGGATTATTTTCAAGACAAACACACCACGTCATTGTTTTACAAACCATTTCATTGTTTTATATCATTTCTTTTTACATTTAGAAAAAGATACTCATTTTTTTCAGCCAAAATCAAAATCGTACCCTGAGTATTGTTCAATTAGAATAATTTACTTGTCCCTGAAACCAACATTAAATAAGCACACGTTATTCGTTTTCTAAATGTATCAATAGCATTAACGAAACATTCAAGATTAGCTTTTCTTGTTTCAGCATTCAATAATAATTTTAATTTGGTTTAATAGATATTAAATAATGTGTGAGTTTTTTTTTTCTTGTTTTTCTTCTTTTTAATTTTGATTTATTTAGTTAGGAATCGGTTTTGTGTATTTGAGTTATTTCCCATTGATACAGCAGAAAATAAATGGAAAGTAATTGTGATATGTTCATTTAAAATGCCAATTCGCCTGTGCTACACCAAAGTTGCCATTTGTTTTCTGTTTTTTTTTACTCTAATTATTTTGTATATACTACATATTTGTCGAATCTTGTTTCATCTCTAATTAATTAATTATTTGATTTAAGGTACACAATTTGGTGGCTTTTTTCTCAACCTATTGGGGTCTAAAAAAAACTACACTTATCAGTTCTGTGTTATTGCAATTGTAGTAACTTGACCTACTTGACATAAAACTCCAATATACTTTTATATATATATATATATATATATATATATATATATATATATATATATATATATATATATATATATATATATTATATATATATATATAATACTACAATCATGTAAACAAAATATCATAACACGAAACTGAACAATGCATTCGAGTTTAAGTAATATAGGAGTCCGTATGGGAGTTTTTGTTTAAAAAACATGTTCAGTCGAAAAATTGTGTTCACATAGATGTTCAGTTGAAAGATGGTGTACACATAGATGTTCAGTTAACGGATTGTGATCATTTAAATTTTTAGCTGACTGGATGTATCAACATACATGTTCAGTGCGGTTATTTTCGACGCGTGTTTATGTGATATATTTTGTTAACATACGATATTACTGTTGCTTACGTATCCATCAGACGCAACCGCAGGTGTTGACTCAGTGAATTAAAAGCTTTGGATTCTATTCTAGACATACACTTTTTTTTTTTTTTTTAATATTACTATTCTTCTGTTTATTTATTTTTATTTTTTAAATTAATGTATTTATGATAGCTATAATTATGTGAGGTTTAACATTAATTAATCGACTTATTCGTATGTCTTTGAAAAGCGTAAGCAAACTCAATAATGTTTTTAAATAAACCGGGAGTGATCTCCCCTAAACTTTCTCGAATATTCTTATATAAAATAACAGGGGATGGGAACTCGGGCTATAGACATGATTTTTAATCCATTTTAAATACTTAAAGTTTTAAAAATAGAATAAAATCTCGTAGACAAATTAATTGCACACCAAGTGAACGCGAATAAAAAAGCGCATAATAGTGCGCAATATTATTAGTACTTTTAAAATTTACATTAGTTTTTTGAGAAATCGGAAGTAGCGTAAATAAGTACTTCCGGTCAACGAAAAATTCTCAAAATTTGATAGAAGGTAGACAATTAGATCTTTTACTTACATATCAAATTTCATTTATCTATCTGAAATAGTACTCAAGTTATAGGCTTTTGAAAAATTCAAAGTAGAAAAAGTACCACTTCCGGTTATCCGAAATCGCTCAAAAGTTGATACGGATCTACGATTCTGATAAAATACTTATATATGAAATTTCATCAACCTAGCTGTAACGGTACTCAAGTTATCGTGTTTACACACGGACACACACACACACAGACACACATACATACGGACGGAATTGCAAAGCCCAGTTTTTCAGACTGGAACACGCATAAAACCTTTTAATTTTGATAAATCTGGATTGATAATTTTTGCCCGATTAAAATAACTCCTCTATACTTCGGATGTGATGAAGGACTGAGGTGTAATACGGTGAAAATAGTTAAAATTTCAAGTGATTTTTGTGCACGATTACAATACTTTCTCTATACTTCGTATATACGAGAAAGAAAAAATTGGCAAAAACAAAAATTTCTTGAAACAAAGACACACTCACCTAAACAATTCTTATTAATCTTATTTTCTTATAAAATGATTTTTTAAAATAATAATGTACTGTGCATGTCCGTCTCAATTGTTTAACTAATTGTTATTTTTTTAATCATTAAAGTTTAGTTATATAAATTGTAATTGAATTATTTCCCTTATAACGAATACATGAGAAGTAATATAAACTGTTTTTTATTGTTAAAAAATACATTAAAACAAAAATACACTTTTAGCTAAAATGTATATAGCCCTATAATATTTGTAGCAAAAAGTAAAATATAATTTGTTCATTTTAGGTATGTTAACCTCGAGTTGTGAGCGGGTTATACATGTTCAGAATGTGTAAACTATACCTACGGCAATGTATCGATCCTAAGCTGACTTTCTATGAAACGATTAAGTTTTATTTAGACCCCGAATGTATACCAGCCCCATCACTAATGATACCTTTAAAAAATTGCCAAAACTAACTAAGGGGTGTAGCAAGATGATCTCTTTAGATGTAGTGACAAGCACAACCACTTAAACGACTGTCAGGTGGAGTGGTCTAGCTTACAATCGTCCTTTACTAGCTACTGATAGTGTTTTAAAGCAAAATATTTTCAGTCGCAGCATTGGTAGTGTCAAATTCACAAAATAGGAAAAATAGGAAATAAAAAACTAAATAACGGCGTATGCTTTGTCGCGGGTCAGCTGGTATGAAATAAATCAAGAGTTAACGATGTTTGATTTGGTTACGTGTTTACATTTGGTTATAAACTTTAAATGTGATGGTAAAGTAAAAAAAAAAAAAAAAAAATTCAGAGAATGTGAATTATATAGTTGACGGCCTCACAACGAAACACACATTCACTTTCACGCACGCGTGCCCACGTAATTCCCCACTCAGGTATGAAGTAATTACTGGATGAATATTTGAATAACATGTAAATAAGTGACTATTAGCTGTGTGTGCTGTGTGTGTATGTTATTATGTTTACATGTGTACCTGACATGGATTGTTAAAGACATACAACAAATGAAGCTCGTGCTCACACAATCATGGCACTAGAATTAAATGCGGCCATCTTACTTATAGTTTAGTCCGTTTTTAAATCGCAGACATTGTTTTCATAACGGTTTAACTGTATGATTTGTATAGAGCTGTTTTTTTTCTTTGTTTGATTAAAATATTTTTCATAGTTCAACTGTTTACGTCTTTTAACATCGCTTCCCGCACTTTTGACGTCAATTAAAGTGACATGTCCCGATAATTCTATTAGTTCAAGTCTATCTACGATAAGACTATTCGAGTCACATACGACCTGAGTTAGCACTAGATTTTGACATTTTGCTATTACTGTAGTGTCATATGTAATTATAACCAACAACAACAATGAAGTTGCGCCCATTCATGATCCATCTACGTCGAAAGCTGTAGGGAGGAGACTCTATAATTACGTTCCACGTTGCTAAATGAATTCATGATAACATGTTTTGAAATGGACTTGTGTTTGATCTTACACACTGTGCTAGGCTATATACAATTAAAAACAATTAGGTCTACAGTGTGTGTCTCATTTTACATATACCACCCCCTATGTATTAACTGTATGTTTATTGCAAGTAACAACTAATAACTTGGTCATTACAATGCATACCAGGAACCCATCGATTTCAGAACTAAACACAATCCACACAGCATAGAAAACGTCCAACTATCTACTTTGACTTATGTTCAGGCAATAATGTTATATGTATTATTTTAAGATTGGGTGCTCTTAAATAAATATATATTATTTTGGTTTGGTATTTTAAACGAGCATTTCACAATTGCTTCCAATTTTATTTTTTACAACCAAGGACGGGAGACAAATAAAAGACACAAAAACCGACTAATAGATAAATAAACAAATTAAAATTAAAACAAAACAGTACATTCATTTGATGCATGATCCATTGATATTAATTATTTTATTACAACCTATTTAAACACACTTTGATGACATTGAGCGGTGAATAAATACTTCTGATATATTTAAGAAACAAACATTATGTACTTATTTCATGTAGATTTCAAGGACGTGTAAATTAAACAGTTTGAAGCATATTCACTCATTAATCTTAATTGTTGGCTTTATAAATATTTTTAACCAGCTGATCTGATTTGAGATCACCCAGTCTTATAATAACTGTGTATTTCCACTAATGAATAGAACATACAATTGCCTTAATATGGGCTGATTATTTTAAGTTTCAAATAAAGTTTTGTAACTGAAAGAGGATTTCATCAATACATTACCAATCGTGTATTTTTAGATGCGTGCCCTCGCTTTCTAAGAGTGAATTATTAATACGTAAACAAAGCTGGCGCAATATGTGTACATTTGTAGATCAGATCTGGTTACGTAGATCCTGTTGTATGAACAAATGTACATTAAAATATTTGTGACGATTGGAAGTTCATTGTGGATAAAAAGTTATTTGCTAAGCATAATGTTTTAAACAAAATAATGTGTAAGGCATATTTTCAAATACATACAATTAAAAATATAATTAAATACATGTTGTTATCCAGTATACTCCATAAGCAGTGATATATAATACTTTATTTTATAATTAGGAGACGTAAAAACAACTAACGTTACGCGGTATTTCTAAAGAAGGAGAAATAAGATAACAAGTTGGTATTGTGTTAACTAAGACTGTACATATATATTTTGGTAATATGTATAAGTTAATTAGCGCTGCCCTAATGTTTGTGCCAGTGGCGTAGCGAGGTCGGGTGTCACCCGGTGCGGCACTTAATGGTGTCACCCCCCCCCAGAGGCATAGAGACCCTTCCCAGGGACAAACTTTCAAATTTTCAATTTGCACCCCCCCCCCTCAAGTTTTCGATTTGCACCCCCACCTCAAACTCTCGATTTGCACCCCCCCCCCCTTAAATTTTTCTCTATATATTTTGCTATTTTTTGCCTTGGTGTCACCCCCCCTAAATGGTGTCACCCGGTGCGGTCCGCACCCCCCGCCCCCCCCCCCCTCGCTACGCCCCTGGTTTGTGCTGTAATGTGTATACTTGTCCAGCTTCTGTGTAATTGTGTCCGTCAGTCTCGTCCATATGAAGCCGTAGGCCTACAGTTTAAGTTTGTCACTATAATTGAGGTGTCGTATTTTGTCTTTCCTCTACATTTTCTATTCTAGTAGTAGGGTTTGAAAAACATTTTTTTTTTTTTAAATTATTAGACTAAATCGAAGCCATAGTCATCTCTTTTCTTTAAAATATGTACAGAAAATAATTAATTCATTTGTTTATATACATCTAAATATGTCCATGCAGAGTTAAATCGTTTAACTATTCTTAATAGAAATATATATAATTTTTTTAATTGCTTTTTTTTTTATTTTTTGGGGAATATGGTAATATTATTATTGTATCTCCCTTATTATACATTTGCAAACTAATGATTTAAGTTTACAACTATAATAATTTAATATATACAGTGTTTTCAATCCCCACGATACAACTTACGATCATTAAAATTGGTAAACGTTGTCAGTGGCGTAGCGACGTCGGGTGTCGGGCGGCACTTAATGGTGTCACCCCCTAGAGGCGTAGCGACCCTTCCCGGAGACAAACTTTCAATTTTTGATTTGCACCCCCTCATACATTCTATTTGCACCACCCCCCTCTCAAACTTTAGATTTGCACCTCTAAAACACTACTTAACATTCGAATTAATCACTTAATTAAGTGGAATTTTCATTTTTCTCTATATATTTTGCTATTTTTAACCCCCCCCCCCCCCTGTTGCTATGCCTCTGTATGTTGTTGATACATGAACACGAGTTATAAAAGTCAAGTTTGAAGCGGGTCTCATATGTGATATCTATAGGCCTATAACTGAGATCTAGCAACATTAAAGGATTTGTTGTCTACTATTAATGTTTATAATGTACAATGGTTATAATATACTATCTTTAACGTATAAATGTATTCCAGGCCATAAGCCCCGTGCATACAATTGTCAAATAGTCGTCAGATCTCATTATGACGTGTGTTCATTACAGTTGCTGCTATATTTACTTGCTATGGAAGTTTTAATGTTTTATTGTGATTAGAGTTAGCTGCCATCTGCGCCTACTTGTCGGAAATCCCGATTTCCATTAGGTGCTATGTAATGACCAGTTTCACAAAGAAACAAAATTAAAGTACTTGTGACTCGCAGCTTTTCTACTATATTACGCATGAGTCATTATTGTATAACTACGCATATAATTTGAAATGTATTCAAATGAGATTTTAAAAAACTTAAATGCGCCCCCGCCACACCTCCTTTTTTGCAGTCATTTGACTCTACCAGTGTTTTGCTTATAAGTTAATTAAAAACTAAACAATTTTTAATTTTTTAATTGTTTTAAAAATATGCGATAGTACATTTTGCTTTGCTATGCAGCTGTCAAAGTAATGAAAATGAAGTATTTCGAGCCTAGTTGGATTTAGAAATAAAAACACCACTGCTTTATATGGTTAAGATTACATAAATAATATAATAAATACATAAGAAATGTCACACTATTTAACTTTTAAATAAACGAAAAAAAAAATTCAATCAAATATTTATATAATTTTATTTTTTTATTAAAGTATTTTAAACCGACTTATATTTCTAACTATGTATGCAATGTATTTAAAGTTCCCTCCCTTGCTAATCTTAAAACTTGAATCGGAATATACAGTACACACATTACATAGACTTTTCCAGACGGACGTTTTTTGTAGACTAGTGAAGAATACATTTATGGCTCTCAGCTAACACTAGCTCTGTTATTTCTAGATTTTTTTTTTTATTGTGTCGAGCTAACAAACAGTGTATTTTTATCATTCGCTTCTTCTCATTATTAAATTTCTCGCATGGTTGCTAATGAGACCGATGTCTGAACATTTTTTTTGGTGTAATTCAGAGTACATTTAACAGTGACACAAATGTTGACGGGTCCGTCAATGAAAATTGACGTCACAGTAAAATATTGCCTAAAAGTTTTAGAAAAAAATAACAAAATGAAAAGCATTTGAAGATCAGTCGTAACATTAATTAATCTTACGTTATTGCTTGTCTTTAAAATATGTAATATACAAATATATGGCTTTCAAAGTTTGTGATTCTAAACAAATTTTAGCAGCTAAAGAAAAAATAATCAAACCTTTTTTCAGATCGGTCTATTTTTTTTTACTTTTGTAGGTTGTAAGTGCGGTGGATGTTTTTGGTGTTGTATATTGTTAGGACAACGAAATTATCTGATACAAACCCAGATATCTGAAATACAGTAGTTCACGTGATGTATTTTTTGTTGCTGATGACTTGAAGATTTTGGTGATCTATTTTATTAATTGGTTGCTAATTATATACTAAACAGGTATTGTGGAAGATTGATTAGAACGTCAGTTTCGCTGTGTGTTAATTGTTATCTTTTTTTGCAGGAGGACCAACAAGATTTCAATAAACAAAATTCACTCGTTATTTTTTTTTTAATTTTTTTTTTAATTTTTTTTTTATACGGAATAAATCATCAGATACTGCAGGTGGTTAACGATGTTTGATTTGGTTGCATAGGGTTATGTTTTAGAATAAATAACTAGATTGTACATTAAAAGTATGCAGTGAATGTAGTTTCTACTGTTAACGCCTTCACAACAAAAAACACACACACATACTTTCACACACACTTGCCCACGTACTTTCCCAGACATATATAAATAATTACTGCATGGATTTTTGAAATGCATGTTTTGAACTAAGCTATGCTGTGTGTGCTGCGTTTGTATGTTGTTATGTTTTCATGTGTAGACATAGATTTTAAAAGACGAAATACACGTGAATTAAAAAAAAAGAAGGTCTACAGTATGTGTAACATTTTACACATACCATAAGTATGTATTGATTATATGTTTATCGCAAGTAACTAGTAATAACTTGGTCATTACAATGCATGCCAGGAACCCATCGAATTTAGGAGAACTAAACACAATCTACACGCATAGAAAACGTCCAACTATATTTCTTATCTGCAGGCAATACTGTTATATGTATTATTATAAGTTTCGGTTCTCTAAAATAAATTTATTTCATTTTGACTAAACTAGCATTTCATAATTACTTCCCATATTTTTTAATGCAAAATACGGGAGACAACTCAAAGACATAAAAAACCAAATGATAGATTAATAAACCGATGAAAACAAAAAATCATACATACATTCTGTTTATTATCTATTGGCATTAATTATTATTTTATACATTATTTAAACAATTTTTTGCTAATATTGAAAATTAAATAAATGCTTCTAATACATTTAGAAACGAAAACTTCTTATTTATTTCATGTAGATTTCAAAGACATAGAAATTAAACAGTTTAAAACATTACATATCGTCTCATCAAATACATGGCTATTTTAACACGTTTTTCTTAACTCAGCTTCGCGTTTGTTTGTTTGGTTGTTTGGATGTTTGTTGTTAAAATTGACATCGAAAATTAGCCCACTTCTGATTGCTCTAGAGACCTGAAATTTGGCATGCATGCTACTTTCGCCTAACAATTTCAGATGCAATCATAAAAACTAGCAATTAGTGACCGTAATTAGCTTAATTTAATTACGCCCCAAGGACCATAAAATCGAGGACATGATTTCTAAAGATACCGACAAGACTGGAGGCCTATTGACACAGTTACTTCGGCCCCAATCGATGTGAGCGCGCTGGCCGTGATCGTATAGTGGTTAGTACTTCGCGTTGTGGCCGCGACAACCCAGGTTCGAATCCTGGTCGCTCAAGATTTTTAGTCCGTGTATTTATAAACACTTTTTTAAAAACCACGTTTTTCATGTGTAGCAACGGACTAAAAAGGAGAAAATAAAATACTTAAAAAAAACTTTTTAAAAAACCACGTTTTTTATGTGTAGCAACGGACTAAAAAGGAGAACGGACACGGTAACACATTGTTAACGGTGACACGGTTGGTACGCTGGGCATGCTAAAATACACATAAACACGTTTTTCCTTAACTCAGCTTCGCGTTTATTTGTTTGTTTATGGGAGATTTGATCACGTGATTCGTGAGTAGATCTCCACGCCAGCAACGTAAATTACACCCTTTCTCTGTTTAAAGCGTATCGGTCGCTCAAGATTTTTTTAGTCCATGTATTTAAAAACACTTAGTCAAGTCATACTTAATCAAGTGATTAGATAAAGTAGAAAATAAACTATATAAAAAACTTTTTAAAAACCACGTTTTTCATGTGTAGCAACGGACTAAAAAGGAGAAAATAAAATACTTAAAAAAAACTTTTTAAAAAACCACGTTTTTCTTGTGGACTAAAAAGTAGAAAATAAATTTTCATACATTTGATGACAAAAAACGTGGGTCGGGCAGATGGGTCGGGAAATTTGATGGTGAACGTACCCACGTTTTTTGTCATCAAATGTATGAAAATTTATTTTCTACTTTTTAGTCCACAAGAAAAGCGTGGTTTTTTAAAAAGTTTTTTTTAAGTATTTTATTATATTACTTCACACTACAGCTCACTACTATATAGGCCAGGGGTCGGCAACCTGCGGCTCGCGAGCCGCATGCGGCTCCTTTGATATCGAGATGCGGCTCTTCAGCTCCATGCACACATATTAATAACCAGCCGACCCGCGGCATAACATACGCCGCTATTTAAATGTTGTTTTTTCTACCTTTCAGTAATTCATAATTTGTGAATTCGACAGTACCAACGCTGCCACTGAAAATATTTCTTTAAAACACTATAAGTAGCTCGTTAAGGACGATAACCCTCCCTCTCCCCCCCCCCCCCTTTAAAGTAAACCCCACTTAGTTACCCCCCTCCCCCCTACGTTTAAAATCGTTTCAAACTAAATTATCTGCCCCTAATAGTCGTCACTAAACCCGGCTCTGCTTGTAAACATTTAGCGTGAACCACTGCTCACCAGACCATGTAGGGGTGGGGGTGGTAGGGAGCGCGCTTACAGCTTGTTTTCTAGCGTCTCACATAAGAGAATTATATATATATATATATATATATATATATATATATATATATATATATATATATATATATATATATATTATTTTATTTTTGTTTTCAAAACTCATACAAATATTGTTCTGCGACACTCGGAAATGAACGATAAAATAATAAACAATAAACACTCGCTATTCTATACACTATTTAGTTACGCCCTATTTCAATGTACTTCTTATTAGCTTGTCTATCCAAAATTGAAACTTTCAACTTCATGGCGAAGATCACTAAGAAACTAAACGAGCTAAATATAAAGCTGCATGGAAAGGAAAACCCAGATTAAAAAAATAAAATGCATACATATTAATAATAAGTTTTCAAAGCAGTAATTTAGATTATTATTAAATGTCTAATTATAGTTAGTAGATCTTTATTGTAGAATTAAAGATATTTATATAATTAGAAAACAAAAGCCTTGAGTTACTTACAAATTGATTTTAAAAAAATTCAAATCATTTAGGTTAATAATTGTTCGGAATCGATGCCACAACTATAGCTATATTATTTGATTTTTTTTTTTAAATGACCAGCTGATCTGTATCTAATGTCCATTACTCTGATTTAAAGTATTATGAGCAAAAAGATTAATCTGAGGCTATTAATTTCTTAAATTATTAAGTGCATGAGAAAAGCAATGTGTCTTCTAACTCAGTTGAAAAGAACATGTATAAGATTTAATTAAGGTAATGCTAACCAAAAGATTGGTTTTTTTTATTACGTAAGTCAAGCTACTTGTATGGTCACTGCATGTTGTGTGATGCAAATATTGACCCGTCCTTAAATTCGACAATACGATTAAAATGACTCAGCTGTTTATTCGACTACACAATGTTTCAATTTCATGCCACACCGAATCATCGTATACACAATGCACGATATGAACAATTTAAGATATATGAAACATATAACACGCCCAACACACGATATACCCAACTCATGACATGTCCAAATCCGGATTTTCACACTTACACTATACAAAACTTACGGTTTAACAAATTCAAAATATGTCCAACTCATGATATACCCACCAATGGTAGCCACTAGGACTGAAGCCCATATAATCCCTTCCAGCTCCCACAATGCCTCTCCTTGTTTATGTTATATGTTTTATATGTTTTCTAAGCTTTAAAATAATAATGCTTTATCAATCACTTAGATTCACATTACTGATACACTTTTAATACCAAACGATATATTCCGTTGATTTATTTTGGCTAATTTGTCGAAAGCCATATAGCTAACGTTATAATAATTGTATCTAGTCTGGTGTTACTGACGTCAAAACAAACCCAGTTTCCCAAATATACAGAACATTACTTGAAACTTAGTTGATTACGATAGTCGGGAGTGTGTGAGGGTGGGGGTAAATGTAGATCTACCGCCAGTAGTGAGGGTGGGGAAAAGCAGTACCACCAATTGTGAGAGTGGGGAAAAGCAGTACCACCAATTGTGAGGGTGGGGAAAAGCAGTACCACCAATTGTGAGGGGGGGGGGGGTAAATGGAGATCTACAGCCAGTATAGAGGGTGGATAAAAGCTGTACCACCAACTGTGAGGGTGGGGAAAAGCTGTACCACCAACTGTGAGGGTGGGGAAAAGCTGTACCACCAACTGTGAGGGTGGGGAAAAGCTGTACCACCAACTGTGAGGGTGGGGAAAAGCTGTACCACCAATTGTGAGAGTGGGGGTAAATTGAGATCTACCGCCAGTAGTGAGGGTGGGGAAAAGCAGTACCACCAATTGTGAGAGTGGAGAAAAGCAGTACCACCAATTGTGAGGGGGGGGGTAAATGGAGATCTACAGCCAGTATAGAGGGTGGGGAAAAGCAGTACCACCAATTGTGAGAGTGGGGAAAAGCACTACCACCAATTGTGAGGGTGGGGAAAAGCAGTACCACCAATTGTGAGGGTGGGGAAAAGCAGTACCACCAATTGTGAGAGTGGGGAAAAGCAGTACCACCAATTGTGAGAGTGGGGAAAAGCTGTACCACCAATTGTGAGGGTGGGGGTAAATGGAGATCTACCCCCAGTAGTGAGGGTGGGGAAAAGCAGTACCACCAATTGTGAGAGTGGGGGTGATGAAGATGATGAGAAGATCCAACACACAGTCCAAGTCAAAATATAATGTTCTTTATTAAAATGTACACAATCAACTTCCTACCTATCTAACTAACCTATTGTATACACTATCTACTTACACTAGCTAACTACAACTCATATCTAACAGCACACTCTATCTAACTGTACTCTCCCATGTCCATCCTAACACTATAAACCTCTAACTGTCTACCTAACTCTACATTTCTATGACTGTTCTCCTACCCTTCATATATCTAACTATCTATGTCTGCCGCTGATTTAACTGCTGACCCATACTTCAGTGGACAGCTGAGCATCCCACGTGACAGGTCAGCTCCTGTATTTTCATTGGTCTCTCTAACCATCTAAATATAGCCTGTTTCAACCAGTAACCTTGAACGCGTCATCACATAGTGTTTTTTGATGTTTCCAAGTGTTTTGGTTACGATATTTAAAGTAACAAACACATATAGACACACTACCCCAGACAAGGCAATTTAATATACCAGTGAAATCTTGTTTACATGACGTTTGAATTAGAGGTACAACAGATGTACCCCCATATATTGACACACCTTATTCTATGCTGCTACGAAGTGTTCAGCAACACCTCGATTTTAACGTAGCATCAACATCAAACTTGTTAAATCGCTTCATGTTTTCCTAAACTTTGACAAGTCAGCAATAGGTTATTTTAGTTTATTTAGTGTAATGAATCTAAATTAAATAATCTTATATGATCAAACGCTAAGAGATCGTAACTAATTTCGTATATAACAACTTGTTATACAATATAATAACAATTAATAACACATTGCTATCATTGCACCGAAAACAATCAAACTTAAATTAAACGATACTATGTACATGTAGGTTTTGTTTTTAGTTTAAACTTTATAATTCTCGTGATACTACTGATTAGGTGATTGTTTATGTTCCTCTCTGTGATATTACATTATGAATTAACTTGTGTGGGAATGATTATATTTTGGCAATCTAGGATTTTGATATAATTGTATAGTCGGTGTTAAAACGATAAGTATGTCCTTAAATGTGGGTTAAATTAAGGTTAGTCTGGGATTTCCGAAGAACTGTTATAAAAGATGTGTTAAAGTTTTAATGACACCGTTCAAACAGGAAATTAGTTTGATGTTTCTACACCAGGGGTCGGCAACCTGCGGCTCGCGAGCCGCATGCGACTCATTTGATGTCAAGATGCGGCTCTCCAGCTCCATGCACACATTTTATTAATTATTTTACTTTGTTTTCAAAACTCATAAAAATATTGTTCTGCGACACTTGGTAATGAACGATAAAATAATAAATAATAAACACTCGCTATTCTATTAAAATATTTAGTTACGCCCTATTTCAATGTACTTCTAATAAGCTTGTCTATCCCAAATTGAAACATTCAACTTCATGGTGAAGATCACAAAGAAACTAAACGAGCTGAATGTAAAACTGCATGGAAATGAAATTCCAGCCTATGCCTTGCTTGAAGAAGATGATTGTTTCGAAAAAAAACAACTTTCATTTTGTTGAAGACACGGAGAGCGGTAAATTACTTTATTTCGAAAAATCTAAAAAATATATATCATGATAAAACTGTTAACATGAATCACTTTAGCATTACTATAAACAAGATGAAGGATGGGTTCACCGAGAGATTTGAGCAATTCAAAAGAAATGCAAGTACTCTGACGTTCATAGTAGATTATCTCAAAACAAAAACATATTACATTAACTTTAAACTATTTGGAATTGATGCTGGTTCGCTTCAAATTAAATTGCTAGATTTGAAAACCAAACATTAGTGGAGCGATGAGTTCACAGACCTCAAGAGCAAGTTAGATGCTTTGGAGGTCCAGTAAAACATGCACGTTTCACTGTACAACTGGATATCTCTAAAAGAAATGCCGCGAGTTGATGCCCTACTATGTGACGCATGGAATAGTCTTGCAGGATACTAAAGTGAGGTGAAGAAATTGGCATTTGGAGTGCTGACGATCTTCGGGTCAATATATTCATGCGAGCAAGCGTTTTCTTGCATGAATATAATACACAGTATAGAAGCCAACGAACAAATACACATCTAGAATCGTGCTTGAAGCTGTAAACAAGTTATGAGCCAGGTTTAAACAAACTTTCAAAAGGTATGCAAGGCGAAACTGTTGTAAATAGTATTCAATAATGAAAGTTATATAGATCTAATTTGATTACTGATTTTATTATTCTAGCAGAGCTAGATAAAATACTTTAATACTTATTTCTACAAAACATGTGTATGTTTTTATTTGAATAAATATTATTTAATAATTTTAAAGCAATATATATATATATATATATATATATATATATATATATATATATATATATATATATATATATATATATATATATATATATATATATATATATATATATACATATAATATATATAATCCTATTCAAGTTTCAAAATATTGAAATAAAAGTATTAGTGGCTCTTTAAAAACTGGGATATTTGGTAAATTATAACTTTTGGCTCTTCCGTCCCAAAAGGTTGCCGACCCCTGTTCTACACGGTTCTATCGGTTGTGAAGTTTTTCTATAATTCATAAAATCAGGAAATTCATACAATCACCTTTACTGTCGGAGCAACTATACATCAATTAGAATTTATCAGATGTCTTCTGAATGTGTAACACATATCCTCACTGTATTTAAATTTTAAAGGCATAGCCATTTTAAATAGAAAGCAAAGACACATATTCAGTTTAAAATTTAAAAAAAAACTATGTTAAAGTTTGTACGATTTTGGAAACAAAAAATTATGTCTCTTTTATTTAAATTATTTCCAATGCTTTTAATGTACTTGATTTATCAAATAAACACCAAATTATTTCCCTTGCAAACTTTAAAAATATGAATTACAATTATTGATAAATACTTATTTGCATTTGTGAACAAAAATAACATGTACACTGCAGTAAGCCTAATCTATTATACACATTTAAAATGAACTAAAATAGAAAATATTTAACCATGTAAAATATGCACCTGCTACTTTGGGAGCTGGTCGAATGTAGCTAAATATAAAGTTGTGTGTGAGTTCAATACGGAAGACCATATGTCGATACAATCCTCAATCAAGGTATAGAAAATGCCATTTGAAGCATTCATCATATCGGTCTGTGTAGTCGAGTGATTAATTGACCCATTTAAATTTTCGGCGTTTTGGCTAAGATCAAAGTGCACACAGGTTCTGTACAGATGTCTTATATAATATAATATGTTATTCTATCACATGGCCCTATCATTTCCAATTCTGTTTACACAGATTTCAAGTATGCATCTACGATTTATGGCTATTTCGTATACATTTTGTACTACTACTTTGATATTTACTTGTGTTATAATATACTTATTTTTATGTGTACAAAGTATAATATGTAACTAGTTAAAACCATTCATTTATTACATTTATGATTAGATTTTCTTATCGAGTTTAAACCATAATGGGAGAAATGTAATGTAATCCCATATATTTTTTGTTTAAAGTAGGGGAAGTAAATAATAACTTTTTTGATTTAATCGCTATATGCGCTTTTGTTTATCTTTGGAAATAGATGACTGTTCAATAAGGTCATATTAAAAAGGTTTCAAGCCTGGGGAAAAAAATGTTCTTTTTTGGCAAAATGCTTATTGGGATAGTTATTGAATTATGTTTAGATATAAAAATAGTTTTTTTTTTCAACCCTCCCCCATTGAATATCTGAACATAATATTTTAGACGGAGTGCGATAACAATAAGATGAACAGTGACACAATTTTGGACTCGTCAAGGACAAATATGTTCGTCTAGCAGGGGTCTCCAAACTTTTTAGCCCGAAGGCGGCATTAACTATCACATTTCATTTCGGGGGGTCAATTTGTTTCTAGGCATGTCGTGATTTTTCTGAGAAAAGTTCACCAGCCCTCACCAACACACGTTTTTTTCCGTGCACAAAATGATCTCCGCGGGCCGGATGAGAGGTCCTCGCGGGCCGCATACGGCCCGCGTGCCGTAGTTTGGAGACACCTGGTCTAGAGGACAAGATATCCAAATATACGGCCGTGTGCTAGATGATAATTGGACCACGCACTGGTGTAGGTGTTTGGGGGATGGTATGTGTGTGTTTCTTTGTGTGGTGGGGGGGGGGGGGCATGGTATTTGATACATATAACTTACACGTAATGTGTTCATATAAATCATCGGTCGCTCGAGTTCCTAAGCGTAATCTAAGTCAACTTATACAGTACGATGTGTGTAGCGTGAAACGTGTAACTTTATACGTTCGGCAATGTACACTAAAGAAATGCTAAATAATAAAGTAAAACGTTTATAAAATATATTAAGCTTTAAGGACTTGATAAAAACATTACAAAATGTGATATTTAAATTAATGTTGTTTGGTATTACATTTTGAAGAAAGTGTACTACTAATATGTAAACATTCGTTGGTAAAGGCTTCTTAAAACACAACATGGACCCAACACACTTGAGCTATCCATGTACAAGAAAGATACTGTATGTGGCACTGTAATGACGAAATAGTGTAATGTTGGTCATAGATAAACGATAGATAGCGTAGGCCAACTAGACATTGGTCAAGCAGAACCAATATAATGCATTGACGAACTGACCATTTACGTGAGAGGATGAGCTGACCCCTGAAGCAAATTTTGCGAGTAGGATGTATATATTGTTAGGAGATTATCGGAGCGTTTAGGGATCAATCGCGGATAAGCGAGTAGTAGCGGAGCTTGATATTTGTGTGAAGAAAGCATTTGCAATCAGACTAGAGACCGAATATTATTGTGTATAGTAGAGTAAGAGAGAATAGATGATTTATTAGGCGCAAATAAAGCAACATTATAACACGTTTTGAAATGGACTTGTGTTTGATCTTACACACTGTGCCAGCCTATACACAATTAAAAACAAATAGGTCTACAGTGTGTGTATCATTTTACACATACCGTTCCGTATATATTAGTTACTAGCCGTCCCGGCCAGGCCCTGCTCTGGCTTCTGTGAAAAACCTTTCTGTTAAAGACCATTACCTGTGTGTTTAGTAATCATCATAAACCCGGCATTGCCCACCCAAACCACAACCAACCAAAACCAAAACAACAAAACGCAAACATAACGCTAACACAATTACAAATACAAACGAAAACAAAAACTTAACAACAAACACAACCACACCCACAAACACCAATACATACACAAATAAAAAACAAACAAAAAAGCAAACGAAAACAAAAACCTAACAACAAACCCAACCACAAACACCAATACCAACAAAAAAAAAAATCAACGAAAAAAGCAAACGAAAACAAACCAAATCCAAACGCAAAACCAACCAAAAACACAAATACAAACCCAAACAAAAAAAAACACAAACAAAAACGAAAAAAGAAAGAACAAAAACGAACCAAATTAAAACGCAACCACTAACGCAAACCCACCTAAACACAAAGAAAACACTAACGCGAACATAAACGCCCGGGGCGGAATCACCTGTTTTAGCTTAATGAACGACTATAGTACCCCAACTTATTCACAGTCTTTTGCACTCACTTAAACGAACGCGCCTGTTTCAATTTAATAAACAATTTTAATACTCCAAGCTTATCCGTAAAATACCTACATTTGCACTTGATTAATCCCCGCTAATTATGTAATTATTTTTTTTCCCAACACCAAAACAAAGTAATTAAAAAGTAAATTATTTTCACGGAATGCAATGGTTTTATAAAGTTATAAAGGGAAGTAATTGTGTTTTTCCTAATTTATCAAAGGGAAGTAAGTGCTATAGGACTAAATAAAGACATAATTAGAATTTTTGTAAAAGATGATATTTTTTTTAAAACTTGTGTTTAATGAACATGCCGACAATTATTACTATAATTTGAAAAATGAAAATTATTTCCCAACACTTTCAATAGTAATTTTTTAGCTCATAAATTTAGACAAATGCGCACGATAATTTTCTAACTTTTAAATTCGTACACTTCCAACGACATACAGATTACATACAGAACTGAGCTTTATATATTAGATATGTTTATCGCAAGTAACAACTAATAACTTAGTACAATGCATGTCATGAACCCATCGATATCTGAACTAAACACAATCCACACAGCATAGAAAACGTCCAACTATCTTCATTAATTCATCTTCAGGCAATAATTGTAAATGTATTATTTTGATATTGGGTGCTCTTAAATAAATATATATTTTGATTTGGTTTTTTAAACGAGTTTTTCACAATTACTTCCCATATTTGATTTCCTAACAAACAACGGCAGACAACTCAAAGACACAAAATCCGACAAATAGATAAATAAACTAAGTTGTATAAATAATATTACATTTATGTATCCTACAGATTCATCTCCAGGATACGAACGCAAATGTTAGATATAAAAGTCTAAATAAATGTATCTTTATATTATGTTAGGTGTATCGTAATCACTCTTGATATTCTATCGCTTGTCCCTATCATGTAACATTCTGTGTACACAGATTTTAAGTATCAGACAAGATTAATGGCTATTTCGTATACATTGTGCACTAATACTTTGATATTTACGTGTGTAATAATATATTTAGAAGTGTGTGTGTGCAAAGTATCATATGTAACTAGTTAAAACAATTCATTAATTACATTTATATTTTATTAGCGAGTTTATTCCATAAGAAAAGAGGTGTAATGTGAAAGTAGGGTAAGTAAATATTACCTACATAAGTTAAGCTCTTTTTCCGTTGTTGTTTCCCTTTAACTGTTGGTCCTAAGAATCAAATTTAAGGTGGAAATACATCACTGTGTTCAATAAGGTCACATTAAAAAGGCATTAAGCCTGGATATAAAGTGTTCGTATTTGCCATAATGCATATTGAGATAATAACTGAATTGTGCTTAGATGTAACATAATAACAAAACAAAACAAAAAAAGTCAACACAAAAACCTATTGAATATCTGAATATATTGTGTTTAAATCGGAGTGCGGTAACAACAAGATAAAAACAGTGACCTCATTGTGGACTATGTTGTTGTCAAGAACAAATGGGTTTGTCTAAATGCCGCAATATCCAAATATACAGTCGTAACAGAATAATAGGACCACATACTGGGGTAGGTGTTTTGAGGAATGTGGAGGGGGCGGGGGAATGGTATTCGATAAATATTAGTTACAATAATTGTGTTCATTTAAATCAGCGGTCGCTCCAGTACCAACGCGATGTATAAGTCAACATATACAGTACGATGTTTGTATAGGGTTAAACATGTAACTTTAGACAGTCAATAATAAACGAGTTTTATTCACTTATTTATTTTATTTTAGACATTGTAATCACAGACATTGTTTTCATCAACCTAAAAAAAATATGTTTTCATAAAGGATAAAATTACATCAGGACATAATGTTGCAATATGAAATAGATGTAAAGATTGACCCCTTCCCCACCACCCATGGGTTGAACCGGTCAAACAGAATGTCAATGACATCTAGCAGATATTTTTAGAAACTTGGTGTGTTAGTCAACATACAATGGCAATGCAATGTGACATTACTTTAAACTTGATTGCATGATTAAAATAATGTTATTAAGATGTATTATGTTCCCATATACTATGTACTATTTTCCTAATTATTATACTAACATGTGTGTTCATTTCAAGAGATTATTTCCACTCATGCAATTCGGCTAAATTGAAATGTTAAATGAATTTAAATCAACAATAAATGTAAATGTGTAATAGCAAGCGTTTATACAATGCCATTCCTACTTACAAAAAACAGTCAACATATAATTTAAAAAATGACTATAATAATAAAATTCAAGTTTACAAAATATATAAAGCTTTAATGACGTGATTAAAACTTTACAAAATGTGATATTTAAATTAATGTCATTTTTTTTATAAAAGTTTAAAGAAAGTTTATAACATATATGTAAAAAATCGTCGATACAGGCTTCTTGAAAATAAGTATAATGTTTTTATCCATTTTTTACATATTAGTAATCATCAGTGTGTTCAACCACCTTATTAATCACATTACGAGTTAATCGACGCACTTCACAATTTTTAATCCCAGTTGAGATCTCGAAAACATGTTTTTCTGATTTCATATATGTCTTAAACAAGTTGACCTATTATATAGTGCTAATGTAGCAGGGTAAACATCAAGGTTACTAAAAATTGTGGCACACATATGTGTATGTTATCTGAAACTAATTTGAATTGCAGATTTAAAGAGAACATTAATTCTTTACCGCCGTTTATGTTGGTGATGTAAAGCGGTTTTCTTAATCAGATAGTTTTATCACCATAATACAATGTTGCATTTTGTAAACTGACCGTAAATAATATTTAGTGTAAATACATTTTTGGCTCACGTTTTTTAGTAGCCAAATTAAAATTGACATTTATTTTGTTTTACATATAAGAAGGGAGACAATAAAACACTTCGAATTTAGCTAAATAAACAATTTGAAACAAGTTATGGAGAAAAAAATACCTGAGTTTACCGCATACATTTTAACAATTTTAAAGTTATATTTAAAAACAATGACTTTGTTAGTTTTATTTCATACCCAAAATAATGTCACACTTCATTTTACCAAACCCCTCCCACAAAATTACATCAAACATTTAATAGCAATATGTATATTGATTTTCTAATTGAAATCTTAACTAAGCTTGACTTTCTTAACAAAGCGACATGATGGTTACAACTATTTTTCTAATTTTAACGCAAAAACGTGTCTTTACTTTTTCTCCTCTGTTACCAAAGCCTCCTATTTCAATCCTCCCTTAACCTGATTTGTAAAAAAATACATGCATTTGATTTTAGTTAGTATGGTACATTTATTAACATACATTATGCGCAAAACCGTTCTGAGTTTGAAAATGTATATGTATCTATTTTAACACATTAAATGTTCTATATTTAATATTGTAGCCTAATAATACACATTACCAAAATAAAAAAAATAAAAAAATAAAAATTACAGAGCGATTAGGAATGGGAATGACGTAGTGTGAGACCAACAACGTTTTTATCATAAAATCTATTTTTTGTTTTCGAAAACATACTAAAGAGGTAAAGTGGAAAATGTTGGCCTACCATTGATTATTCGATGTCTTCGGTTGTTTTTTTTTTTTAATCAGTAAAACATAACGCTACTGTGTGTACGTTTGAAATTACATACATATTTCAAACATTTAACAAACGCACGTCTACATATTTGCATCATAAGTGATACACATTAATTACATTTATGGGTGACTTTTGATGCAGAAAAGTATATGCAAGTGTTGTTTGTATTTGTTTCCAATTCATTCGCCAATTATATTATGGTTATTAAATCGGTAACTATTTCCCTTTCAAGAAAAAAAAATACGAACACATTAAAAATTAGCTACAATAAAATGTGTCGCATCTAGCTTAATATAAAGCTTCGTGTGAGTTCAAAATGGCAGACACTATATTGATACAATCCTTTATTCAGTTATTTAAACTCTCACTTAAAACAAACACTACATTGGTCCGAGTAGTCAAACGATTGATTGCACCATTTGACTTCTCGGCATTTTGACTAAGATCTGAGTGTTTTCACCGTTAGGGATTCAGTACGGATGTCTTAGCTGTGGCCGCAGTTTTTCCTATCATTAGTCAGGTAACCATCTGAGCTGGGTGGACTTATGGACGTCTTACAGACTCGACTTCAGGGATCCGAACTTAAGTCTGTCTGATAGGGAATCGTGAGGTATAAAAGTTCAAATATATCTAATATCCATGACATGGTTTTACTGACTAAAATGTTTGATGTATCGAAAGCAATCATTTTGTTTCTTCTCTTTTCTCTTCCTTTGATTCCCAATTATTCGTACACATTTCAAGATTCCAACCAAGATTATAGGATGCTTTCTGTATACTTTTTGTACTTCTACAAGTGTTACTATGTACTACTAATGTGTATTAAGTATTAACGTTACATTTTTAGATGTAATGGAATGCATCGTTTTCAACAGTAGGGGAGGCGATTAACACTTTAATGAAATACGTGGTATTTTTGTTGTTGTTTCCCTACAACTCATTTTCAATTTTTTTAGTGGAAAAGCGTGTCTTTACTTTTTTCTCTATCGTCATCCCCCCCCCCCCTCCTTCCACCCCTTCCCCTGTCCCAGGGATCTGCAACCTTTTGATACGCAAGAGCCGAAAGTTACAATTTACAAAATTTCCCAGTTTTTAAAGATCCTCAACATTTTTAGTTCAATATTTGGTATTTGATTAGGGTTAGGCAAATAAAGTTGATTTGTTATTTAAAATAAATAGCTTTAAATGTGAAATAATACTTATTCATATAAAAACATAGACATGTTTCGCCAGAATAGTAAAATAAGTAATCAAATAATATTATTATAGGACTATCTCAATTTACTTTAGAAGCTGTTAATTTTTATTTTATGTTATCTTTACGGATAGCACCGGTTCAGGAGGTGTATCCCGTTAGCCAGTCAGGCCTCAACACGGCAAACGCCTTCTAACTGGCTTGGATATCGGTTTGAATAACTTGCATCGTTCGCTTCTATCCTTTGGTTCTCACCAGGCTTATCTTCCATTCCACTGAACGCAGGTTAAAGTCGTACCCCACCGTCCAGTTAAAATGAAATTATAAATCTATTAATGTTTGTGCAAGGACCTGGAGAGCCGCATCTGGACGTCAAAAGAGCCGCATGCGGCTCGCGAGCCGCAGGTTGCCGACCCCTGCCTTATCCAGATATGTCGTCATTTATAGAACATCCCTTATATATCTGATACCCTGTTGTAAGCGAGAGATAAAGATAAATAGAGTTCGTACACACGTGTAGGCTTAACGACTGATACATATCAGGATTAGTAATGTATTAGTGCACCAGACACGTACATGAAATAATACTTTTAATACATGTCTTTCGAACAACCAATAAATGCATTCGATTTTGGTTAGTATGGGACATTCGGAAAAAGATAGTAAGCGCAAAAATAGTCTGCTTTTTTTTTTTTTATTTGTATTTATGTTATGGGTTCTACGTTTAATATAGAAGCCCAATAATACACATGTCCAAGAAAATAATTATTGCAACGTACTGAGTGCTTGGTAATGAAAATAAATATATGATAGGCCAAATACATTTTTGTAATTTCATTATAAAAATGTAATGTAAAATTAATTTGTATTTTTTATATAATGTATATGGAAAATTCACTCCAGGAGAGTAACAGTTTCGCAGTTTTGTTTAATTGATATCTTTGGTTGTCTTGCAAAAGTGTAAAACATAATAGTAATGTGTGTAGATTTGTAATTACATTGAATTTTTAAACATTAGACTTAAACACATCTATGGTTTTATCATTATTAACAATATTTTATTAAGCTTATTGGTATATTTTTGTCACATAAAACGGTATTTAATTTTGTTATTTGATTTTGCTTTATCAAACGAATTTTGTATTATTATAAGGGAATTATTTCCCTTGCAAAATTTCTAAGCTAGAAAAAAATTATCTGCAATAGTCAAAGAAAATAAATATACAGGCGACATTGTATTTAATCATACGAACACACTAAAATTAGTTAAAAGAAAATGTGTCACAAGTAGGTCAATATAAAGCTTCGTGTGAGTTCACTATGGCAGGTATTATGTTGACACAATCATTAATCAAGTTATTACAACTGGCATTTAAAACAGACACTTCAATGGTCGGAGTAGTCGAGTGACAGAATGCACCGATTCTCTTCCCGACATTTTGACTATAATTAAAGCGTACGGTATGCTATGGGTTCTGTACGGAGGTCTTATCTATGGGATCCGAACTCGTGACTTTCGAGTGAGCAATTGTGGGATATAAAGGTCTAAATATATCTACACCATTTTTAAAAGTAGTTACTGATTGTAATTTAATGCGTTTTGGAAGCAATCTGTTATTTTATCTTTTATTTTCATCTTATCACGCCAAATTATTCGTACATAGATTTTAAATTTCCAGGCAATATATGTGGTTATTTTGTATTCGTTTTTGAACTACTACTTTAATATTAACCTAATTTACTTGCTAAGCAAAATTCAAAATAATGTGTACAGGCAAATTATCAAATGCACACATTTAAATAAATAAATACATGTGGGATTATATATTGTGATCGAGTAATATCCAAGCGTGGTAATATATAATGCATTTTATTATAACTGGGGATGTAGATATAACTTAATTGATTTACGCGGTATTTCCGCTGGTGTATCCCTTTGCCTGATAATCTAAAGAAGGATAATTAAGAAAACTTGTTAACAAAAAGGTTTAAAGACTGGACACGACACTGTCCTTTTTTGGCAATATGCGAGTTGAGATGATAAATGAATAATGTTTTGATCTAAAACAGCTTTAAAATAACAACACAATTCGGTGTAATTGTGTCCGTTAGTCCCGTCCATATAAAGCCGTACAGTTTGAGTTTATCTGTCACTATAATTTGGGTGTCGTGCTTTATCTTTCCTCTCCGTTTCACGGAATTTTGGATTTCTCTGCATGTTTTTAGCCTCCGCTGCCTAACCCGTATCCTGTAAATGTCTCTTTTTTGTCTCCATGTATTTATCTCTTCGTAGTTACACATTGGTGTCGTCAACGTATGCTATAATTTTCTTGGCTGAAATGTTTGGTATTGACAATCCTTTAAAGCGGTTGTCCTGCCTAATACTTTCTAACATGGGCTCTATGCTAAGAACAAAATAACAAAAATGTGTTAATGGAACTGTGCAATATTTGTTTGTACGTACTAACACATGTCACCTCTCATTAGGTCAAGGTAAACAATAAATTATAATAGAGTGCAGTTATTCTGGTCAAAAAGCATATTTTTCACCAAGGGGTCAAACTGACCCCATGGTACAAAAAGGTAATTTTTGTAAGGTACCAGAGCAGGGTTACATAAAGTGTTTCTAGCCCCCTGAGACAACTTTCGATCATTACAATTGGTATATGTTGTTGATACATGAACACGAGCTGTAGAAGTCAAGTTTGAAGCGGGTCACATATGTGATATCTATAGGTCTTTAAGTGAGATCTGGTAACATTAAATGATTTGTTGTTCAAGCTATGTAAAGCAAACATAAACTAGACGAATTTGTCAAACATTGTCTCCTATTAATGTTTATAATGTATAGTTTTTATAATATACTTTGTTTAACGTATAAATGTATTCCAGGCCACAATTGTCAAATAGTCGTCAGATATCATTATGACGTGTGTTCATTACAGTTGCTGCTATTTGCTATGGAAGTTTTAATGTTACTTTATTCGGGAAAATTATCGTTTATATAACTGACAGGCGCAACGCTTTTGCTTTAGTAAATTAGTTTTTAACAGCTACCTCCCTTTTAAATGTTGTACGTTGAAATTTGACGTGTGTGGACGTTGGGGGGGGGGGGGGGGGGGGGATACTAACAATCTGAAATTGTTGGGACGTCAAAAATGGACGAACCCTTATGTAGTAACACACGTTTGCATGCACTGTAATAAAGAGATATTTGTATTTATACAATTAAAAATTTAAAAAATGTGGTCCATTTCATTTTTCTTTTCATCCAAAGGTAGAAAAGACCTGCACGTCATAACATGATTTACATGGTTTACGTAATACATTGGAAAATCTACCATCTAAGCATAGTATGAGTATATAGAGTTAGCTGCCATCTGCACTCCCTCATCGAAGCTCCAGATTTCCATTAGGCGCTATGCAATGATCAGTTTCGCATAGACACAAAACGAAAGTACCGTTGACTTATGTAGCTTTTCTACTATATTATGTATGAGACATTTTGTATACCTGCGTATATAATGTGAGATATACTCAAATTTAGGTAAAAAAGAACTCCTTACTTCCACCCCCCCCCCCCACTTTGTTTTTTTTTCAATTATTTGACCCTGCTTGCGCCTCATTAACAGCCTGTTATAAGCTTATGGTCAATATTGCTACGCAGAGTCGCCACCCCTGCCGCTAGGTGGCGAAACGAACTTTTAGGTTAATATCAAAGCACAACAAACCATTCTTGGCCTGACTATTTACTATTTATTTATATACATAATGGATAGCTTTTCGAGATATTGTAAATTCCTTAAGAGCAACAGCTTCATACTTTTCGACCATGCCTTAAAGCAGGCGAACTAATATACCGTTTATACATTAAAACTTAAGCTAAGTTATTTAAATTTGTTTTTCTCTTGCCTTACATATGTATCCGAAATTAGAAGACTGAATCCTCTCTCCTCAACCCACAACTTGTTGGCGCTTTGCACCCTTGTTTTCTTTTCTAAAAGATGTATATATGTATCTGACATCTCTTTTAGGCCAATGCTCTGCAAAAAGTTGTTCTCCATTTGTAGACAACAGTAGTTGTGGTCTTTTACAAGAGCCAACATATTGGCTGGCTCAAACAGCTGAAAGACTGGTCTTTGTGCTGCATCTTTAGCAGCCATCCACACATTCCTAAAATAAGCCTCATATGACTCTTTAGGCTGTATATACTACCTGGGGTCATAAACCATTTTTTATTAATTGGCAGACTTAAAGATTGGGATTTTATGGGTGACCCTGTATGCTTTTCACCACATGAAACCCTTGTAGTTTTTTTGTGCATGATTGAGCATACAAAAATCCATCATTTTTATAAATGCTTAATCCGTAAATGATGGTCTAGACATGCTTGCAATGAGCATGGGGTTCCATGCCTGCTGCACACTCACATTGTGCCTCCAAAATCACACCATCCATGTCCACCATAATGTCCACCAAATAGTGGATTTTTTTCATCTGAGACTTGACTTGTGCCCTCAAATAAATTAAATTATTGGTCACTCATTGCCTCAAGTAAACAACATATCGGTGAATAAAAAAAAGAGTATTACATTTATAGTTATTGCGAGTTTAGCAATGAAAAAATAAAGACGAATCATCATTTAAATCTTAAGCCCAACCAATCATTCAGTATACCTTTCGTGGTACATAGATTTTGTAATTTGGGTTAGAGATGCATGACATGATTCCAAGTAAGGCATCACGAATATATCCGGTCAAACTAAGTCCGTGTTCAAATCACAATACAAAATATCCGGGATGTGAATTTGGAACTCGGGCTGCAACGTTTCCTCTCTGCCAAAGTTGCTGTTTTTTACATAAGATTCCAACCTAAAAGTCAGAATATATGAAGGTGCAAAGATGTAAGGTGGTAATTCTTAACATTAGCCTGTACAAAGGAAAAATAAAATTAGCCTTTACGTTAATAATACTGTCGGTTACACTACTATTTAATTAATCTGATTATTCATTTAGTATTTAGATTACCTGAGTCGACCCGGGCGCATTTTCTTTACTAAATAATAAATACATTAAAATTAATGCAGGCCCTAGATTCTCTAGCTAGATCTAGTCTAATTAAGTCTTGTCACTAGCACAAGGCAAAACAATGTTGTTGGGTTCTAGAATCTAGGGGTATATAAATAACAGACAAATACGACGTATACAACAATAACACTAACACTCTATAATAACAATAATAATAAGATATGTAATAATATATACAGTACTAAAATAATAAAAGGATCAAAAGGGGTCTACAACAAATACAATACTCAACACCACGTTCCACGTTCCACGTCCACAGCCACACTACAACTAACTGATTCACACACTAGCACACGCTCTGGCACCCGTCACCTGACACACCTCACGTGAACACCTCTCGCTCCATGTAAACACACTCAACCAAGGGATACAACTATACACCAAAGGGAGGGTACCTGTCGTTCCAGCACACAACACACACATACACACAAGCAGGGGACATGTAAGGGACGTAACATCCCTCCCCTCCACCTTCAGATCTCTTTTCTTTAAAGAGATCAAACATCTCTTGTTCCATTAGCCACTGTTGGTGCCCGAGCTCGACTATTTACTCTTTAGTCCTTAGGAAGCCTCGTTTTGATCGGTCCAGAGTGTGGCTTGTATCCAGCCTGGACAGTTCGGTCCAGAGTGTGGCGTGTATCCAGCCTGGACAGTTCGGTCCAGAGTGTGGCTCGCATCCAGCTTGAACAATTCGGTCCTGAGTGTGGACTATGGTTTTCTCCGGTCGGGCACCAAGCTCGTGGTCTGACTATCTCAACCTATAAAGATACATGTGAGAAGCCGCAATAAAAAAAAATTGATCAGCATAATCATTATATACTGCATCAGTAATACCTTTCTCAAACATTTCTCAATATAATCATATCATAATGCCTCAATAGTAAATTCCTTAATATAATCATACTGTACTCCAACAATAATACATTTCTCAATATCATATACACTAGTTGTCGTAAAACACTCGTGATAGAATGTCTGCTACAAAGTTCTCAGTTCCCTTGATATGTTTCCCAGTACAGGCTAATTCATGTAGAGCAAGGGCCCATTGGTAGATGCGTACGTCGCCATAGATGGTAATCTTTTCTTAAAGGCGATCAAACTGAGTTCCTTTCTCGATAGCCGTTTTAACTACATTAATCACCTCCAGCCCGTAATCATCATACACAGCTTCTGTAAAAAAAACAAAGAAAAATTAACATTGATTTAATAAATTATCTTAACAAAAAAAAAACCAAGGACACTACCTTTGTAAGGATACGCCTCCAAATTTCGTGCTTTACCTCGCTATCATATGCGAGTCTTTAAGCCGGGAAAAATTTCCTAACATATCACGCTGAGCTGTGGGACACACCCGTGATATGTGACCAACACCACCGCAGCAATAACACTTGAGATCATCTGACCGTCGATGTGCATTTTCAGTACGCCAGTTGCTCGCTCTACTGGTTCCGTTGGGACAGTTTCGTTGTATGTGGCCTGGCTTTCTACAACTATAACAGGCGCCTGTATCTATATCCATACTGCACTCTTTGGCAATATGACCTTGTTCATTGCACTTGTCGCACCGATAAGGTCTTTTGTTGTTTCCATACTCCACGACAGCTCTTTTATCTGACCTATTTCTCCAAGTAAAGCCGCTATTACTATTGCTATGACAATCCCTGGCATAGTGTCCATAACGTCCACATGTGAAACATTCACTGCTCAGACTGACCTTCCTAACACCATGCGTAGGCTGTACACCAGGGCAAGTGTGGTGTCCTGGAGATCGCGGTGTCGTGTTTAGCCAGGGTATCCTCTCTGCTGCCGAACTAGCAGCGACGTACGGAGGGGTTTGATTTACTGGCCTCGTCACTCTAGCGTTTTGCGTGCTCTTATAGTTGTCAATAACTTTAAGATTATCTTCCACACTTACCTTAGCAGCACCATTCAGCCTCTCCAACAGATCACATGTGACCACCGATTTTATCCGATCAACAATCAGGAGGTTCACCAAGTCCTCAAACGTTTCCTTTGTCTCCGACTGCCGGACCCACGCTCTCAACGCGGCTTCTGTGTTGACTGCGAAGCTTCTCATATCGTCGTGTGTTGGTACCAGCTGGTGGAATCTGACCCTATACTTTTCCTCGTTGAAACCTGCGTGCGTGAATAACTTTACCTTTACTGACTCGAAGTCATGATGCAAGTTCAGTCCCGTCTCAACGAGGAAAGTATTCAGTTGTCCACTCATCTTGTCCGTCAGAAGGAGCGACCAGTCCTTGGGGTCAATGCCTTGTCTCTTTGCTTGACTCTCAAAATGCCTCACATACGCACCCAGGTCTTCGTCCACCGTCATCGCCGCCACGTCCCTCAAGCGGGGTACAGGGTTACATACCTTTGCTACAACCTCGACCTTCGCATCTTCCACCCTCCTCAACTCTTCCTTTACCCCCTCCGCTAAACTGTCATCGGTCAGCCCGATGAGCTTTCCCTCCTCCTTCAAGTCACTTATTAGCTGTCTTCTGGCACTCCTGGAAGTAGCCATGCTAAACGGACGAGCCCCCAAATGTTGGGTTCTAGAATCTAGGGGTATATAAATAACAGACAAATACGACGTATACAACAATAACACTAACACTCTATAATAACAATAATAATAAGATATGTAATAATATATACAGTACTAAAATAATAAAAGGATCAAAAGGGGTCTACAACATAAATACAATACTCAACACCACGTTCCACGTTCCACGTCCACAGCCACACTACAACTAACTGATTCACACACTAGCACACGCTCTGGCACCCGTCACCTGACACACCTCACGTGAACACCTCTCGCTCCATGTAAACACACTCAACCAAGGGATACAACTATACACCAAAGGGAGGGTACCTGTCGTTCCAGCACACAACACACACATACACACAAGCAGGGGACATGTAAGGGACGTAACAAATGTCTTATTAAAATGAAATATAGCAAGCAAAATCAATCAACACATACTAAAACGTTACCTTTCTACAAGATCTCTTTTTCTTCCACTTATTTGTGCTCCTCTTCTTCGACATTCTTTTTTAAGTTGAACTAAATTCATTTTCCCGAAGCTGACTTTCTCCATCTTTTATGTTATCGCTTTAAGAAAATGTTAAGTGACGCTCAACGCGTCGCTTGATTGCTAGCCTAATTCCATTTGGCGCCACCTACCGGCGCTTTCTTAGAAATACGGCCCATTTGAAGACATTTTTCTGTTATGTATTTTCTTTTACTTGAATAGGGATATTTCAACAACAAACGATGAATAAAGAGACAATGTCGATTTTACGATATCCTCGCTTGTCTTTCAAATGAGTAAAAATTAATGCTGTTGTGCTGTATGTTTGCAATTACAATAAAATTTAAAACATAAAAAAAACGCACATCTATTATTTTTTGTATATTATTTAAAACATTTTATTGTAGAATAAATCTCTAATTTTAAGAAACATTAATAAGTGTCTTTGATTTATTTTATTGTGTTTAGTATTGATTTACCAAATGTTCTATTTAATAAATAATTACTTCCCTTGCACAATAACCAAATTAGAAAAAAAATATTGGTAAATATCAGCATCGGAAAAATGCAAAAAAATAATATGGGCGACATTGTATCAAATCATATGGATACATTTAGCATAAACTCATATGTAAACTATGTAACAATGTAAGAAACGTATGCGTTACTAAAAGAGATGGTCAAATGTAGCTCAATTTAAAGTTGTGCGTGTGTTAAATATGGCAGGTATTATGTTGATACACTCATGAATCAAGTTATTGAAACTGTCATTTAAATTAGTGGTCGGAGTAGTCGAGTTACTTATTGCACCGATTCTCTTCTCGACATTTTGACTAAGATCAAAGTGTACCATCTGCTATGGGTTATGTACGGAGTGAGGTAACCCATCTGACCTGAGTGGACTAATTGCCCCGTTAGTTTTTTGGGAAAAAAATGTATCATAATTAAATCATCAGTTATTTTGAACGCCAAATAATATAAGTAAAAAGATCATAAATAATTACGTATATAACAACTTATAATAAAATATATTCAATTAACAACACATTGCTACCAATGTAACGACAACACCAAACCCATATTAAACGATACTATGTTCACGTGTTTTTATTTAGTTTAAAATATGAATTATATTTTCTTTTTTTTTAATAAGTACTGATATATTTTAAGAAAACGAAATGTAGTTCGCAATTAAAAAATGTAATGTGTATATACGTATATATTAATTATACTCCCCCGTGATCATTGTCACATAGTTAGGTACACTGTTACTGCTCTAGTTTTGATTGCTATTGTATAAGGTTGGCAGAGAAAATAACGTACGCGTTATCTGCCCTGTACACAAAATGATTTTAATGAACAATGCGCTTGGTAATTACGTTATGTGAGACCAAGGACGTTTTTATTACAAATCTATATTTTTTTCTGAAAATACACAAACATGAAAAGAGGATGGAGAACATTGATTACATGATTGTAAATTGAAAGTTTGAGAGGGGGTGGTGCAAATCAAAAGTTCGAGAGGGTGCAAATCGAAAGTTTGTCCCCGGGCGCCTGCAAGGGTCGTTACGCCTCTGCACATACATCTACATATTTGTATCATAAGTGAAACACATTGATTACAATTATGGGTGTATTTTGACACAGACGTTTGTATGGCTGTGTTGTTTGTATTTGTTTCCAATTCATTCGCGAAACATATTATGGTTATTACATAAGCAATTATTTCCCTTGCACAACTTTAAAGCAAGAAAAAAAGTTTCATTGATGAAATAAAATACAAATATAGTCCACATTGTATCTAATCATACGAACACATTAAAGTTAAAAAGATGTGTCGCATCTAGTTAAATATAAAGTTTCGCGTGAGTTCAATATGGCAGATATTATGTTGACAAAATCATTAATTCAGTTATTGGAACTGTTATTTAAAGCAGATACTACAATGTTCCGGGTAGTCGAACGGCTGATTGCAGCATTTTATTTATAAGAGCAAGTTGTTCTATCTATTAGGTGTTCTGTACGTAGGTCTTAGCTGTGGCCGCAGTTTTTCCTAACTTTAGTCAGGTAACCATCTGAGCTGGGTGGACAAGGATGTCTTACAGACTCGAATGTCGGGATCCGAAAAAAAATATTTTAAGCAATCAATTAAGTCAATAGTAATGTCACAATTCAGACAAATTAATTTGTATTTAAAGCAAACTAGTTTGAGCCCTAAACTTGAAGTAATATTAATTAAGCCGATTTTATTTGGTGTTTATCCCATATTATCCCAAGGTCTCAAATTTTTATAATTTTTTGATATGGTTTAGCTTTTGGGCACTGAGTGAAGGAATGACTATAGATTTTTTTTTTAAATCAATACTTTTTTAAATATCGATTTTTTAAGAAACGTCCCATAAATGGGACGCTAGCAACGAACGGCCCCATGTACATTTATTGGGAAAAAAAAGCATTTATCACTAAATATGGCTAATCACGCGAAAATTAAGCTGTTAAATGATTTTGTATTGTTAGATCAATGATTACACTGTTTAGGACAGCTAAAAATACTGATAATGTTCAATTGGGTTAGCCATACCATGGTCTAAAATGCAGAAATTATGTTCAAATGTCTAGTTTTCTTTCAATCTAGCATCCATCAAAGTGAATAACACTTGGAAATAAGTAAAGCTGTGACTGGTATATCTAGTTATACACACATGATCACAAATATTGTTATTATTCATAAAAAATGTAATATAATTAAATATAAATAATTGATTTGGGGGGGGGGGGGGTACTTGAAACTTTCAGGGGAGGGGCTTAAATTTCCGGGGGAAGGTGGACACTGATAAAAGTATGTTTTCTATATAATTCCATTTTGTTCTGTGGGCAGAGCCCCCCCCCCCCCCTCCTGCCTGGAAGAAACTCTGCCCTCAGTGAATTTGCTAAAGACGATCCGGTCCAGTCTCAGGTGTCATCCAGCCATCTTCTCTTTTGTTACCCTCGCTATTCCCCCTCCCCCCTCTCCCTCACAGGCGTACAACAGGACATCAGACATCTTATTTCTAGGGCCCGGATCCGTCTCTGTAGTCCTGTTTTGAGGGTTCATGGCTCTCATCCATGTATGCAGCTCACTATGTGCACAGCTCCCACTCTAGCACCAGCAATCCCCTTACTAAGCTTCGTAAAAGTTATCAAAGTAAAACTGGTATGGGGAACCTTTGGGGGGGGGGGGGATATTATTGGGGCATGACAACTGTACATAGCTAATTCACATTTCTACTATATGTTGCTTGAGTTCTCTTATATAAAGAGTGTTAACAGACCCCATGACTGAATCGTTTTACCTAAATCGTGACCATTGTAATTATTATGGTTTGGTATAGTTTTAATATCACACTCTAGTAAATTTACAGCAATACTATATTAGTTTATATTCAATGGTATTAAATACTTCAGTTAGTGTAATTCTGAAAACTTAAAAATAAAATGTAAGTTTTTCAATATTTTCAATTTTTTTATACAATAATATATAAGTTAATATAGGTCAAGGCCATAATTTAATACCTATAAATACTACTTAACACCCCAAAATCAACATTTAACAAAGTCAACAATTGTTTCAACATAAATCACCATTTACCATAAACATTTGCATCTGCTTATGTCGCTAGAGTCCAATAAATGTGACGTTTGTGTAACAATCTACATAAATATAGGTCAAGGTCATAATTAAATATCTGTAAATACTACTTAACACCCCCAAAGTCAACAGTTAACAAAGTCAACAATTGTTTCACCATAAATAACCATTTAACATAAACATTTGCATCTGTGTTTCTTGCTAGAGTCAAATAAATGTGACGTTTGTGTAACAATCTATATGGGGCCTTTCGTTGCTAGCGTCCCACTTATGGGACGCTTGTTGTACACTTGATATAACGCAGTAGTTAAAAAAAAATGTTACTCTTAAATTTTTATCAGATAGAAATATGGTACTGCTACAAATGTTAAATGTATTTTGCACTAAAAATGTTAATATTTTAGAAGATATGCATTTTCCGGTGCGCATGTTTTCTTTTTTCCGCCATTTTGACAAGTCCTGTAAGGCCGGCGCTATAACATTTTTCTTAATTAATTTTTTTCAAAAAAACACACACAAATTCAATAGTCTAACCATTTTCAAATACAATGAAACATAATTTGTGTTTTAACTAGTTTTGAATAATTTTTAGCAATTTTTTTTACAAGCGTCCCATAAGTGGGACGCTAGCAGAATATGGGTTATACACTAAACTATTTTAAGTATCATTATTTTGTTTCATAATAAGCATAGTTCAAGAAAACATATATTGACACTAATAAACATATCCATGCGTTTTAAACTTAACTATTGTACAGTTTGATACCGTTATTGATTTTCTGATTTTTACTGCAAAAAAAATGTGTTTACTTTTCTTTCTCCATCAGCGATTATATTTTAATTGTTGCCTCCCTTAGACCATTCTACCAACTCTACAAACGTGTTAGTGTCGTGTCTGTTGTATTACAGGTCTGTTACGGTCACCCATTGTTGCAGAGTTCGGCTGGTCTGGTGATAGGATTCGTCGCGTCCGACATTTACATAGAATTTCAACAGACCGGAGATCATCGTGTATGATTTTTTTATCTATGGGAATGATGCACAAGTTGTGAAACAATGGTTTCATCATATTTAGTTTTAGAAACAGCCGAACTAAGTTCCAACAATTCATATATACTTTAGTAATATATGAGTTTATATGAGAGTATATGTTAAAAAATAGGTGTTCAGCAGAAGGATTAAGTTCATATAGATTTTCAGTTGACATATTAAGTTCACATAGTTGTTCAGTTGAAATATTGTATTCACATAGATGTTCAGTCGTTTTCTGCTTTTCATCGCGTGTTTAAGTGACATACTTTGTTAACATACCATAGTAAATTTCATTTCATACCTGACGTTGAAGTATACTAGAGTTAGCTTGATGAGTTGAACCTTATGGATTGTATTTGATGGATTCTATTCTAGATAAACATTTTTTTTTAAAATATTGAAGTATGCAATATGACAAAATATCACTGTGCAAGTATTCTTCAAACTACGTATTCGAATGTCTTTAAAAAGTGTAAGCTAATTCGATACAGTTTTGTGCAATAGGCAAAAATAAAAACAATTACTAAATACAACGATACATTCACATAATCATTTGATATTTTCTAATAAATGTTTTTTTTCTGTACATACGTTATTATTGTACATATCCGACTTAATTGTTTTCTTAATGATTATTCGTTTTAAATGTTTACATAGCTATTGCTATGATGTGTATTTTTATTGTTTCCCTTGTTGAAATTAGGTGTTAAAATGGGAAGTAATTAGTAAACTGTATTCATTTGACCATCTCTTTTAGTAACGCATACGTATCTACATTGTTACATAGTTTATATATATATAATATTTTATGTTAAATGATTCGATACAATGTCGCCCATATTTTTTTGTTTGTTTCATTTCTCCGATGCTGATATTTACATATATTATTTTCTCGTTTGGTTATTGTGTAAGGGAAGTAATTCCCTATTATATAGACCATTTGGTAAACGAATTCAAAGCAAAAAAAAAAAAAAAATTAAAGAGACTTAATAATTTTTCTTAAAATTAGACATATATTCTACAATAAAGTGTTTCAAATAATATGCAAAAATAGTTGATATGTTTTTGTTTTATGTTTAAAATTTTTTATTTTTATTGCAATCAATAAACACAACAGCATTAATTTTTACTCATTTGAAAGACAAGCGAGGATAACGTTCAATCTATGTTTGTCGGCTCATCAATTTCTTTTGGTTTAATATCCCTATTCTTTTAAAAGAAACTACATATTGAGAACAGAAAACTTTCTTCAAATTACCAATAGTAATGTACATTGCTTTATTTTATCGTGATGGGTATTGTTTTGCTTCACTATTAAAAGTAGAACCCATGTGTTGATTTGTATGCATATCAATTTTCGTTTACAAAAGAGTACCAAATATATAATGGATCGTCTATACATGACGACATTTGGAGAGGGGAGGGGATAGAAGAGGAGGGATTGATGGTGATAGAGAGAAAAAGAAATCAAACGTTATGGTAGTAATAAATTATGTACAAAAAAAAGTAATGGGCCAATCTAAAAATGAGATCCATTACTTGACAAATCAAGGCAGCCATTTTATGGGGCTGTCCATAAATGACGTCACATGGGTAGGGGGGATTGGGGTCCGTAGTTTTGTGACGGTGTGTCATGAGGTGTTGGGGGGTGGGTTCAGATGGTGCGACTTTTGCATTATAAAAAACCATGTTAGAAAACTAGACTCCCCCATCCCCCCGGAACGAAATCTAACCAGAGTGACGTAGTATTTTAGTTTTTAGTTTCCTTTGGTTAAGCCAGGTACTGGACTCGTGCGAACTGAAAGACAGAAGCGACCGATACAGTAATCAAATTTATTTACTTAATCTTTAACAAATGCCAAAATATTGAAAACATGGTATTAGTGGCTCTTTAAAAACTGGGGAATTGTAACTTTTGGCTCTTCCTTAATAAATGGTTGCCGATCCCAGGTATAACTGGTTGGTGACCTACTAACCCAGGGGTCGGCAACCTGCGGCTCGCGAGCCGCATGCGGCTCTTTTGATGTCAAGATGCGGCTCTCCAGCTCCTTGCACAAATACTTATAAGCTTAATAAAAAAATAAAATACTTAAAATAAAAAAAATGTTAGTGGCTCTTTAAAACCACGGAAATTTTGAAAATTGTAACTTTTGGCTCTTCCGCTTCGAAAGGTTGCCGACCCCTGTACTAACCGAACTAACCAGCTCTATAACGTTTGGAAAATAGTCGAAAAAACTAATTTTGTCAAAATGAACGTCATGAATATAATGTATTTCAATAGTCTTGGAATTCAGTAATAATAACAGTACTGCTTTCCATACTTGCAATTACAATATTAATATAATACATTAACAATTAAAATCAACTTTTTTTTAGATTTCCATAAATGATAATATTGCGTCTATTAATGTTTGTAAAATTGTGTTTTTTATTTTTAATTTTTTAATACATTATTTTCAACCGATTTACATTGCTCATTATGCACAGTATATAGTAGTTGCTTCCCTCAAACATTTTTAAAACTGTAATCGGAGCAATAATGAAATAAAAATAATAATATTATTATTACGACATTTCTTCCCCACAGTGTATCTGATCAAATTATATTAGTATGTATTCTACATTTACACCACATACAATATACATACTATACAGAAACAATAATTACATGGAGCTTGGTTGATTCTAAATGTAGAACGATATTATTATTTTTGTATGCAGACTGGTAAAAAATGCATATGTCGCTGCATGATTACATTCCCCTGTGTCTCACATTTTCAAACTAATTTCAAAGTGCTCATGTAAAATATGCATCTGCTACTTTGGGAGCGGGTCGGATGTAGCTAAATATAAAGTTGTGTGCGATTCAATATGGAAGACCATATGTTAATACAATCCTCAATAAAGCATTCACTACATTGGTCTGAGTAGTCGAGTGATTGATTTCACCATTTAAATTCTCGGCCTTTTGACTAAGATCGAAATGTTCTATATGTCACGGGTTCTGTACAGATGTCATAGTTGTGGCCGCAGTTTTTCCTAACGTTAGTCAGGTATCCATCTGAGCTGGGTGGACATACGGACGTCCTACATATATGGCATACTGTTTGGTTTACTTAGTTGTCAGTTCTGCTACATTGAAACATCCAGGTGGTCAACTCGCTAGTTGTTTGGAAAATATACATTGATGCTATTATTTTGTTTCATATAAACAACAAACCTCGGCTAACTTATCTGAATCAAATGTTACAAGAGGTAGCACGTGAAATGTGTGAGTCGCTATTGAGTTCGTTCATCACTTCCCCCTTCTGTTTACACACGGCTCTACCTATGATGCAGGAAGGTAAACAACAACACCATGTCTTTCAGTTAGCATTAACTTTGTTAATTCTTATTTCTGGTTTGTAGAATTCAGTCGAACGACAAGTTAGTTGTATCGTTCACTTCAAGGTGTCGGGATGTGACAGTTACCAAAGAACAATTATGTTTGCGAATATTGTCATTTAATTGGCGCAATAAAAAAAAAACGTTTGGTTTTATTTTAGTAAACATAAAACATTCAAGAGAAAAAAAAACAAACAGCAGATGTCCCTAAAAATGCACGACAAAAATTAACGTTTCTTATGTAAATACTGTTTTTAAAAAAAGCACTGAAACACTATAATTGTTGGTATGTTTTATTATCTTCAAATGGTATGTTCAAACTGTCCAAAAAAAAATCTGCGTTTGTAAACACGTTTTTACATTTATGTATGTCCCCAACAATCCGTTGTTTGTACTGGTTACAAATAATTTAAAGCAGAGCAATAAAACACTGCTAAATATTAATGTATACTATTTACGTTATAATGAGTATATTATATTACAGTTTATTACATGTAACATGTAACATCAACCTAAGTAGACAATGTTTGTTCTTGCAGAAACAGGACTTTGAAAATTAATGTGTTGTACTGTTACATTTTTTTTTAAAATAACGCCCTGGTTTGCTTTAGAATTACTACATATATATAATATAATAATTACATGTAGTCATATACCTCTATTTTTGTTTACATTGTAATAGGGTTTGTTTGTTTATGTTTTTATTATTATTTTTTATTTATATCTCTAATGTTTGTTTCCTTGTTTTATAAATTGGGTTGGTAAGCTATGTTTTGGTAATATGTATATTATGTTAATTAGCGCTGTCCTAATGGCTATACTGCAATGTTTATATTTGTCCATCTTCTGTTTAATTGTGTCAGTTAGTCTCTTTTGATGTCAACATGAGGCTCTCCAGCTCCTTGCACAAATATTAATAATTATGTTATTTTATTTTCAAAATTCAAATAAATACTACACTGTAAATAAACACAACTTAAAACAGGATAAACACACTCATCAGAGAACAGTGAGAATAAGTGTAGTAGAAAGTATACGGACAGCCGTTTTGGCACCAGGCCCAGCCCTTACATCCGTGCTATTAATCGCCACGTGGCAACAATTCCATGCTTGCCACTGCCAAGTGCCGACTTTTAAAAAATCTTTGAATGAGGAATGTTATTTTATTCAGAATTCATTTCCCTATTGGTCAGTAATCGTTACTTTGACCTGAGTGACGTAGTTTTTTAGTTATTAGCTTCCTACTGTTGAGCCGGGTACAGGACGGTGGGGTACGAGTTTACCTTAGTTATTAGCTTCCTACTGTTGAGCCGGGTACAGGACGGTGGGGTACGAGTTTACCTTAGTTATTAGCTTCCTACTGTTGAGCCGGGTACAGGACGGTGGGGTACGAGTTTACCTTAGTTATTAGCTTCCTACTGTTGAGCCGGGTACAGGACGTGGGGTACGAGTTTACCTTAGTTATTAGCTTCCTACTGTTGAGCCGGGTACAGGACGGTGGGGTACGAGTTTACCTTAGTTATTAGCTTCCTACTGTTGAGCCGGGTACAGGACGGTGGGGTACGAGTTTACCTTAGTTATTAGCTTCCTACTGTTGAGCCGGGTACAGGACGGTGGGGTACGAGTTTACCTTAGTTATTAGCTTCCTGCTGTTGAGCCGGGTACAGGACGGTGGGGTACGAGTTTACCTTAGTTATTAGCTTCCTACTGTTGAGCCGGGTACATGACGGTGGGGTACGAGTTTACCTTAGTTATTAGCTTCCTACTGTTGAGCCGGGTACAGGACGGTGGGGTACGAGTTTACCTTAGTTATTAGCTTCCTACTGTTGAGCCGGGTACAGGACGGTGGGGTACGAGTTTACCTTAGTTATTAGCTTCCTACTGTTGAGCCGGGTACAGGACGGTGGGGTACGAGTTTACCTTAGTTATTAGCTTCCTACTGTTGAGCCGGGTACAGGACGGTGGGGTACGAGTTTACCTTAGTTATTAGCTTCCTACTGTTGAGCCGGGTACAGGACGGTGGGGTACGAGTTTACCTTAGTTATTAGCTTCCTACTGTTGAGCCGGGTACAGGACGGTGGGGTACGAGTTTACCTTAGTTATTAGCTTCCTACTGTTGAGCCGGGTACAGGACGGTGGGGTACGAGTTTACCTTAGTTATTAGCTTCCTACTGTTGAGCCGGGTACAGGACGGTGGGGTACCAGTTTACCCTGTGCTCAGTGGGGTGGAAGATAAGCCTGGTGAGAACCCAAGGACATAAGCAACCGATACGCGGTGATCAAACCAGTTGGTCCGAGTTTGCCGTGTTGAGGTCTGCCTGGCTAATGGCAGATACCTACTGAGCCCGTGATAAACGTAAAGACAGAAAAAGAGTTAACAGCTTCTAAAGTAGATTGGGATAGTCCTAAAGTTATATTATTTGATTACTAATGTTATTACCCTGGCGAAACATGTGTATGTTTTTATGTGAGTAAATATTAAAAGCTATTTATTTTAAATAACAAATCTAATCTTACTAATTTTAAACAAAACACTCAGATCAAACGAATGTAAGTTTATAGTGGATGAATAGTGAAAAAAAATGGATCCATCATAGCTTTCTTGTGCCCGCTGTGTTAGGGTTTATATATGTATACATATGTACGACTATGTTAGGGTGACATATGTGTATATGTGTATACACATTGAGACATGCTCACCCTGACAGAGATAGTAGACTAGAAGACTTTATATTATGAAATAGTCACTCTGTTGCCGTTTCCATTAATGGAATCATCACTGTAGTTGACTTTTACATCGGTGATTAAACTACGAAAACTAAATATATTTCTATAAATTTGGGGATACGCAATTGCTGCCTTGGTTGAGGTAATGGTTAAGGTGCTTCATCCTCCCTTAAAATTAGATCACACCTCATTTTACCAAACCCCTCCCTCAAAATGATTATATATATATATATATATATATATATATATATATATATATATATATATATATATATATATATATATATTTTTTTTTTTTTTTTTTTTTTATTTTTTTCTACTTAAATCTTAATTAAGCTTGATTTTCTTGACAACACAAATTAAATTAAAACTCATTTTCTAGTTTTTACTGCAATAACGTTTGATTTCTTTTTCTCTCTATCATCATCAACCCCTCCTCTTCTATCCCCTCCCCTCTCACGATATGTCGTCATGTAAAGACGATACATTATATATCTGGTACTCTTTTGTAAGCGAAAATTATGGGTTCTACTTTTAATAGTGAAGCAAAACAATGCACATCACCAAAAAAATTAAAGCAATGTACATTATTATTGGTAATTTGTAGAAAGTTTTCTGTTCTTAATTTGTATTTTCTTTTAAAAGAATAAGGACATTACAACAAACAACAACCCAAACACTCATTACGTCAATTCATCGATTTCCTCGCTTGTCTTTCAAATGAGTAAAAATTAATGCTACTGTATTTTTAGTTTGCAATTACAAAAAAATGTTTAAACATTAAACAAAGGCACATTTATTATCTATTGCCTTTTATTTAAAACACTCAATTATAAAATACATGTCTAATTTTAAGAAAAAATAATAACTCTCTTTGATTTATTTGTTTGTTTATAATTCGTTTACCAAATGGTCTATTTAATATGTAATTACTTCCCTTGCATAATAATCAAACTAGAAAAAAAATATTAGTAAATATCAGCATCGGAAAATGAAACAAACAAATAATAACAATGTGGTCGACATTGTATCGAACCATATGGATACATTTAACATAAACTAATATACAAACTATGTAACAATGTAAGATACGTATGCGTTACTAAAAGAGATGGTCAAATGTAGCTCAATTTAAAGTTGTGCATGTGTTAAATATGGCAGGTATTATGTTGATACACTCATGAATCAAGTTATTGAAACTGTCATTTAAATTAGTGGCCGGAGTAGTCGAGTTACTTATTGCACCGATTCTCTTCTCGACATTTTAACTAAGATCAGAGGGTGCTATCTGCTATGGGTTATGTACGGAGTCAGGTAACCCATCTGACCTGAGTGGACTAATTGCCCCGTTCATTTTTTGGAAAAAAAAATGTATCATAATTAAAGCATCAGTTATTTTGAGCACCAAATAATATTAGTACAATAGATCATAACTAATTACGTATATAACAACTTATTATAAAATATATCCAATTAACAACACATTGCTACCAATGTAACGACAACACCAAACACAAATTAAACGATACTCAGTACTCGTGCTTTTATTTAGTTTAAAATATGAATTATATTTTCTTTTATTTTTAAATAAGTACTGATGTATTTTAAGAAAACAAAATGTAGTTCGCAATTAAAAAATGTAATGTGTATATACGTATATATTAATTATACTCCCCCTCGATCATTGTCACGTAGTTAGGTACATTGTTATTGCTCTAGTTTTTTTTTACCACATTGTCTTTGCTAAGATGTGGTTTGTCCACACATGTGTTTTATACATATAAGATATTTGAATATGCCTACACATATTTTACTCATATTCATTATTCCACATCTATATAAATAATTTTAAAAAAAAATGTAATTGAAGAGTTACAATGTTTTTGCACTTTAATTAAACTATCCTTTTCCGGTTAGGTCCGATTCTTTTTTCTCAAAATAAAGCACATGAGCCAACACACACAAACACGAATAGATGCTTCATGTCGTTATCTCCATAAATCTGTTAAAAATATAATAATACGAAAAACATTCATTTTACTCAAGTTGCATTGACAACACTCATACATATTCAAAATGTATAACCTAATTAGTTCATATTAGTTATGTTTAAAGACACCCGAAGTATTACGTATATCTAAATTCCCAAAGACAAACCAAATGGCTTTTTTAACACATTCTACAGTGAGTGACTCGTAATATTTGTGGTGACCCATGGGCTACTGCTGGTGACCCGAGGGCTTTTGCTGGTGACCCGTGTGATCTACTGTGAGTGAATATTTCAATGTGATAACTGATCTAAGTTGTCTCAATAAAACATGAAACAACACGAGGGGAAACAATGAATTGATCCATTTCAATTCCCTTACTAAATTTCTTCTATGCCGACACAAATATAAACTCACCAAGTAATAAATAAAACAGTTGAGTTGTCTTTTTATTGCTATATATTTTGAAAACACGATGTAGGGTAAGGTGATTATCTTGAGTATGTCAAACGTTATAAAATTAGGAGATAATGTTCAAGTAACGACAACTCACGTTTCATAATAAAAGTTATTGTAATGCTAATTTTTTTGTTATTGTTTCCAAAAGTAAAAGTGTAACAGCATGCACATTAATGCAATGTTGCTCTAATTTATTGTATCGGTTGTTTGTTTTTTTAAAATTGTATATAACGTCCTTCATCCACGCGATATTTAGTTTATACAAACTTTAAAAAAAACCATATATTTGAAGTTTAGTTTAACACACCAACGGCAACAATTGTGGTATTGAATCTTTACTGATATTGAGTTCGTTATTACGTGGTCATCAAGTGGTCATTAGGCTACGTAAACAATTATTAACACTTTAATTACAATTCATTAAGCGGGACTTAGTGACAAGTAACAGCTATGTTTTTTGTTTGTTTTTTTTTTTGTTTGTTTTTTTTTGTTATCAATGTGAATTCTGTTCACAACTATTGATTTAGTTCTAAAATTGTTATGTCTCCGTGGATAAGGAGACTTGAATTTAAGTGAGAGAAAACGAGAACTTACAAGTCCTATTGTGGGTATTTTCAAGATTAGTCTAGGATTTCCGAATAAATGTTATATAAGTTATGTTGACGTTTTCATGAAACTGATCTAACTGGAACATTAATTCGAAGGCGCCGAAAGGAACTAGTGGGGCGGTAGTGGGGGAGAGGAAGTGGTTACATGTTGATAGTAAAGGGTTTATATAATTCACAAAAGAAGGAAGTATACTTTAACTCCAAACTAACTTCATAACGTTACTTAAACAGACTTCATCGCATGGCTTCAAAATTTGTAATACACATCGTAAAAGTATTTATATTTCAATGACATAGAAATTTTTAAATAGAAAACAAAGGCAGTTTACAATATATTCATTTATGCATTTTAATATAAAATGTGTATGTTTATACATGTAAAACGTGTGTGTTTTATTCATTTTTTTTTCAAATTTATTGTATGTACTTGCTTTGTTAATTAAGTAGGTTATTAATTTCCCCTGCTAAAACTTTCAGAGCAAAATTGAAAAAAAAAGCATACGGTATAACACTTACCTTACTCAACAAGACTAACAATAAAGTAGACTTAACTTACTATAATCTTTATTGTGTTTAGTATTTCGAAGCTAGAAATGTTACTAACCCCTCTGAGCTGGGTGGACTTAAGGACGTCCTACAGATTCAGCTCCGGGATCCGAACACAAATGTGAGATCTAATGGTCTAAAGATTTAAAAAAAAAGATTAATTTAAATAGGTAATAAAAAGTGTTTATACAAGTATGTCAAATCCAACCTACAAACAAACATACAGTGTACACTAAACACATGCTTATAATAATAAAGTAAAAAGTTTATAAAATATATTAAGGTTTAATGACTTGATGAAAACTTTACAAAATGTGATATTAAAATTAATGTTGTTTTATACAAGTTTGAAGAAAGTTTAATACAAATTAGTTGGTAATGGATTCTTAAAAATAAGTATAAAGGTATTATCAAACTAAAGAGTTTGAAGTTTTGAAGTCTTGATTCTTTAAATGAACATAACACCGTGTTGAAACATCAAAGGTTACTAAACATAGTGAGACACATATGAATATGTCATCTGAAAATAATTAAAAGATAACATTAATTTTTTACCGCCGTTTTTTGGTGATGTAAAGCGGTTTTCTTAAGGAGATAGTTTTATCACCATATAAAATGTTGCCTTTATAAACTGACCGTAAATAATATTTAGTGTAAACAGGTGTTTGGCTCATGTTTACTAAACTTTCCTTTTTAGTAACTAACTTAAATTTGACATTTATTTTGTTTTAAAATATAAGGAGAAAGACAATATTACATTGAACTTCAAATTTAGCGAAATAAACAATTTGAAACAAGTTATGGAGAAAAAAAATACCTAAGTTTACCACATACATTTAAACAATGTTAAAGTTATATTTAAATACAATGAAGTTGTTAATTTTATTACACACCCAAAATAATATCACACTTCTTTTTACCAAACCCATCCCACAAAATTATATCAAACATTTAATAGCAGTATTTATATTCTTGATTCACTAATTGACATTTTAACTAAGCTTGACTTTCTTAACAAAGCGAAATGATGGTCACAACTATTTTTTTCTAATTTTTAACGCAAAAACGTGTCGTTACTTTTTCTCCTCTGTTACCAAAGCCTCCTATTTCAGCCCCCCCTTAACCTGATTTGTAAATAAATATATGCATTTGATTTTAGTTAGTATGGTACATTTATTAATATACATTATGCGCAAAAACACTCTGAGTTTGAAAATGTATATGTATCTATTGTAACACATTACAGGTTCTATATTTAATATTGTTGCCTAATAATACACATTACCAAAAAAAATAATATTTTAAAGTACAGAGCGGTTGGTAATGGGAATGACGTAGTGTGAGACCAACGACGTTTTTATCATAAAATATATTTTTGTTTCGAAAATATACTAAACAGGTAAATTGAAAAATGCACCATTGATTATTTGATGTTTTCGGTTGTTTTTTAAATCAGTAAAACATAACGCTACTGTATGTACGTTTGCAATTGCATACATATTTCAAACATTTAACAAACGCACATCTACATATGTGAATCATAAGTGATACACATTAATTACAATTATGGTTGACTTTTGATGCAGAAAAGTATATGCCTGTGTTGTTTTTATTTTTTTCCAATTCATTTGCCAATTATATTATGGTTATTAAATCGGTAACTATTTCCCTTTCAAGAAAGAAAAAAAATATCAACACATTAAAAATTAGCTGCAATAAAATGTGTCACATCTAGCTTAATATAAAGCTTCATGTGAGTTCAATATGGCAGACATTATGTTGATACAATCATTTAGTCAGTTATTGAAACTGCCATTTAAAGCACTACATTGGCCTGAGTAGTCAAACGATTAATTGCACCATTTGACTTCTCGGCATTTTGACTAAGATCTAAGTGTTTTCTCCGTTAGGGGTTATGTACGGAGGTCTTAGCTGTGGCCGCAGTTTTTCCTAACGTTAGTCAGGTAACCATCTGAGCTGGGTGTACAAGCACGTCTTACAGAATTGACTCCAGGGATCCGAACTTAAGTCTCTCTGATGGGGAATCGTGAGATACAAAGGTTCAAATATATCTAATATATATGACATGGTTTTACTGACTGAAGTGTTAGATGTATCGAAAGCAATCCTTAATTCTCTCTTGTCTACCTTTGATTTCCAATTATTCGTACACATTTCAAGATTCCAACAAAGACTTATGATACTTTCTGTATACTTTTTGTACTTCTATAAGTGTTACTATGTACTAATAATCTGTATTAAGTATTAAAGTTACATTTCAAATGTTCGGATGTAATGAAATGTATCGTTGTCAACAGTAGGGGAGGCGATTAACACTTTACTGAAATACGTGGTATTTTTGTTGTTGTTTCTCTACAAATCATTTTCGTTGTTTTAGTGGAAAAACGTGTCTTTACTTTTTTCTCAATCGTCACCAAACCCACCCCCTCTTTCCACCCCTTCCCCTATCCAGATATGTCGTCATTTATAGACCATCCCTTATATATCTGATACCCTGTTGTAAGCGAGAGATAAAGATAAATAGAGTTCGTACACACGTGTAGGCTTAACGACTGATACAGCTCAGGATTACTAATGTATTAGTGCATCAGACACGTACATGAATAATACTTTTAATATGTGTCTTTCAATCAACCAATAAACCGATTTATGTTAGTACATTCATAAAAATATAGTAAACGCAAAACAAGTCTGTTTTTTTTTTTGAAAAAAATAATATATATTTATTTTATAGGTTCTACGATTAACATTGAAGCCTAACAATACACATGTCCAAGAAAAAAAAAATGATTGCCATGTACAGAGTGCTTGGCATTGGAAATAAAATTATGATAGGCCAATGACATTTTTATAAATTCATTATAAAAATGTAATGTAAAATTAATTTGTATTTTTTTTATATTATATAAAAGATCTATATGGAAAATTCAGCGAAAGAGTCGAGTACAGAAGAGAATGTTGGTTCAACAAAATCTTCGGTTGTCTTACAAAAGTGTAATATATAATAATAATGTATGTAATTTTGTAATTACATTATTTTTTTTAAACATTACGCTAAAAACATCTAAATATTATCATTATTGAAAATATAATATTAAGTTTATTGGTATGTTTTGTCACATATAACGGTATGTCATTTTGTTATTTGATTTTGCTTTATCAAACTAATTGTGTATATTAATAAGTAATTTATTTCCCTTGCAAAATTTCTAAGCTAGAAAAATATTATCTGCAATATTCAAACAAAATAAAAATACAAGCGACATTGTATTTAATCATATGAACACACTAAAATTAGTTAAAAGAAAATGTGTCACATGTAAGTCAATATAAAGCTTCGTGTGAGTTCTATATGGCAGGTATTATGTTGACACAATCATTAATCAAGTTATTACAACTGTCATTTAAAGCAGACACTTCAATGGTCGGAGTAGTCGAGTGACTGAATGCACCGATTCTCTTCCCGACATTTTTACTACAATTAAAGCGTACTGTATGCCATGGGTTCTGTACGGATGTCTTAGCTATGGGATCCGAACTCGTGACTTTCGATGAGCAATTGTGGGATATAAAGGTCTAAATATATCTACACCATTTTTAAAAGTAATTACAGATTGTAATGTAATGTGTTTTTAAAAAGCAATCTGTTATTTTATATTTTATTTTCATCTTATCACGCCAAATAATTTGTTCATATATTCTGAATCTCCAGGCAATATGTCTGGCTATTTTGTATTCGTTTTTGAACTACTACTTTAATATTAACCTAAGTTACCTGATAAGCAAAATTCAAAATAATGTGTACAGGCACATTATCAAATGCACACATTTAAAAAAAAATACATGTGGGATTAGAACTGTGATCGTGTAATATCCAAGCGTGGTGATATATAATGCTTTATATTATAACTGGGGATGTAATATAACTTAATTGATTTATTCGGTATGTTCGCTGGTGTATCCCTTTGCCTGATAACCTAAAGAAGGATAATTAAGAAAACTTGTTAACAAAAAGGTTTCAAGACTGGGCACGAAATTGTCCTTCTTTGGCAATATGCGAGTTGAGATGATAAATGAATAATGTTTTGATCTAAAACAGCTTTTAAAATAAATACAAATCAAATGTATAAAACTGGCAAAAGTCTATATCTCTTTGTGTAAATTTAGGGATCAGTCTCGTCCTTGTGAAGCCGTACAGTTTGAGTTTGTCAGTCACTATAATCAGGGGCGGAACTACAGTGCCGCCAGACCCCGCAATGCGGGGGGGCCCAGACCAATTGGGGGCCCAAAAATCCTGGCTAAATTATTTAAAAAAAAAAAAAATTAGGTGGAGGTCGAGTTATCTTTCTTCTACAGTTACAAACAAACACGATAGTCGGCAAACGTCTTTGAGAAAAATGCACTGACTATAGCTCGAGAGACCGCCAGACATATAGACAACTTCAAAGACGAAGCATCTGAAATTTGACTGTGCCGGTACGCTTTGAAATCGGGCTGGGGAAATGTTGCGGCGAGGCGACTATCCTGGTCTTCTAGACGATCGAAAAAAGTCGGCACTATTGATGTAGATGTTTATCGGCGCTTTCTTGTGCCCTTCCCTTCCCAACTCTCTCCCCCCCCTCCCCCTACCCCTCACTTCTACCCCTCACCACACCCTTACTCTTACAATAAGATGAAATGCATAGATTAACGAACCGTCTATGAACTGTAAACTGACCACTTCTGCACATTTTGTTAAAGACACTAGTCAGTAGTTGTTCATTTACCTGATGAACAGGGGCGGAACTACAGTCCCGCCAGACCCCGCAATGCGCGGGGGGGGGTGGGGGGGAGGCCGTTTAGGGACCCACGGCTGACCAAAAAAATTTTTTTTGCCTTAATATTTGGTTTGTAAAAGAAAAACACTGTAGCTGCGGTACGATTATCTTTATTTATCTTTATTATCCAGAGTATACTGTGGCGGATGGGGCAGGGGATGGGGACCAAAAAAGGGGTTAAAAAATTGTCGACAAATTCTTTACATATTTAAAACAGTTATTTATAGTTGTATTTTTTAACCATCGTCAAGGCCGAGTTCTATTTCCCTACAATCAAACACACGCTGTCGCCAGCAAAATTCTTTAAAAAAAAAACAACAAAGTCCATAGCACGAAAAGCCGCTACATATGAAGTGGGCTTGCAATACTTTCATGATGCGCAGTTCTTATTTGCGGCATTGGTAGGGGACCCGAAATCCATTGTACATTTTTCAATGTTAATATGTGTTTGTGATAGTGGTTGAATTTGTATCCTGTACTATCTTGTATCGTACAAATAATTTTAAAAAAAATAATATAATACTAGAAACTTCAGTTTTATATACGTTTACTTGTTTTTGATTTTACAAGAAATATAGTAAACTTTTAAGGCCTATACTTCAAATTATCTCCCCTGAGTAAGTTTTACAATAAGCGATGCTGACATACATAGATCAAGGCGTTTTGTTGTCCCTTTCAAGTTTTTTTCCCGAGCCGACCCCTATCCCATCCCTCTTTCTCAACCTCACAAGTATCGAGGAGATAAATGTATCGTTTATGAACTACTTCCTAACCGTACGATTCACCACTTCAGCACATTTTGTCAGACACTAGACAGCACTAGATCTAGTCAACACATATTAATTTACTTTCATAGTATTAGGCACATCTAATTCACAAAACAGGGCAGGTAAGATTATTTTTTATATAATTATTTAGAAATTAATTAGAACGTTTAGAATTAATTGAACATTATTAATAGTCATTGAGGTGGGGGTGTGTGAGGGTCAGGCTTTTGTTAATCCCCCCCTCCCCTAAATCAGAAGGTTATCCAACGCGTGACCTGGCCACATACAGTTGTACATGTGAAAAACATTTTTCTCTCTATTATTATTATGCATTACTGCATCATTCATCCAATCGCCATGAAAACTTGGGAAGCTGTTGAGTACAGCCCCGCAAAGGTTTCTGTCTAACATTTTCTGCCTAACATTTGTACATATTTGAGTGGGGACTCCTAACGGAAATATGTGATTTAGCGCCCCGTGATCCTGCATAAGCGGATGAGGTTACTACTTGAATACAACTGGCGTCAGTGTCATCCTGAGCGCATCACATATGAGCAAGTTGGCCCCAACAGACAGTCGTTTAAAAGTTCCCACAACACTAGGAATAAGTCTCGCTACTACACTCGATGACTAAATCTAATTAGGTGTCGCACCAATGTTTCTTCCAGGGTAGACTGTTTTCGGGGGAGGGGAGGGGGGAGCTCTGCCGGAAGAAACAATGTGTCACACCCATCACCCGTGCAGTAATGTAACCGGTAGTTCCAAGAGCCCCGTGACTCCCCTGACACCTGGGCCGTCGCCGAGGGATTTACAGCATGCCTTTGCGTGTCTAGTTGGTAGTGTGGACAAACCCGCGCCCTAAGATCCAAGAAATGAACTGCCGACATTGTTAACATTTAATTCAACTTCTGGAAAACAGGGCACACGGTTAGTAACGTTTTGATGAAAGCCTCAGTTTAGTGTGTTGGGCTAGATTTAGAAAGGGGCCAGCTCGTGTGTTGGAAAACCTCTGATTTATTCGTGTACCAGATGGATTTTTTTCTAATTTGAGAGCGAACCTTGTTATATATATATATATATATATATATATATATATATATATATATATATATATATATATATATATATATATATATATATATATATCTATATCTATATCTATATCTATATCTATATCTATATCTATATCTATATCTATATCTATATCTATATCTATATCTATATCTATATCTATATCTATATCTATATCTATATCTATATCCTATATCTATATCTATATCTATATCTATATATCTATATATCTATATATCTATATATCTATATATCTATATATCTATCTATCTATCTATCTATATATATATATATATATATATATATATATATATATATATATATATACATATATATATATATATATATATATATATATATATATATATATATATATATATATATATATATATATATATATATATATATATAGGGGCCCAAAAAAATTCTTCGGGGGGGGGGGGGGGCTTTTTTTCTAGTTCCGCCACTGATACACATGACATGTTGATGTGATTAGATTTAATTGAATTTTTTTTTTCAAAACCCGATCAGGCCAGAATTGAGTATCCTATGTTCGTATTGTGTGTTTATATATATATATATATATATATATATATATATATATATATATATACAAACATATATGGGGGGCCCAAAAAAATTTTTTGCGGGGTGGCCCATTTTTTCTAGTTCCGCCACTGACTATAATTGTGGTATCATATTTTGTTTTCCAGTCCATTTCATTTAATTTTAGATCTCTCCACATTTATTTTGCCTCCACCGCATATCCCGTATTCTATAAATAATAACATAACATAAAGTTCCCTTTTCAAACCTGACGGTCTATGGGGCAAGTGAAGTAGAGTTCACTTGTTTCTGTGACCTCGGCATATGAAGAGATAGTGTGGTCAGCACTATGCCCAGCCGCCTTTACTTTCCCTAACGTGAGTTAGGTACCCATCAGAGTTGGGTGTACTCAAGGACGGTCTACTGATTTGAACCCGGATTCGAACTCGAGACTGCTGACGGGTTAGCAGTCCAGCTTTCAACCGCTAGACCACTCCGTCCCATCGTATTCTATAAATGTCTCTATTATTGTCCTCATTTATTTTCTCCGTCCGTAGTTAAACATTGGTGTCGTCAGTGTTACGCCGAGTGAGTGGTTTGAGTCACGTGATCCGATGACGATGCTACAAAATACCACCACCGTTTGATTACAACCTTAATCAACCATTGGGCTAGTTCACATTCAGACGACTAGATGACATTCATGGATAAGACAACTCCATAGTTCCTTCTTTCTATTCTTTATTCTTATATCTACATTTACATCTCTAGAATATTTCTCCCAACGTGAGTCACCCCGGTCAACCAGAGCTCCCCTGTCCCACACTGCATCAAATGTTCCTTCAATGTCAGGAGTAAAGTTAAAAATATCTGAACAGTACAGCCGAATCTTTCCATCTTTACTCTGAAATAATTTAAAGTTGTGTCCATTGTGGTTAACATCTTCAAAAGAATATTCCATGCCTTGGTCAGTAAAAAACTCCTCCAATGTTTTCTTCCATACACTCCAACTATGTTATAGCCTTGGCTGGCTAACCAGCTCATATCAACAGCTTTACCACAACGTTGAACCTATATAATGCAGGAAATAACTTACCATTTATGTGAGATGATCAGGTGACGACTAAAACATCAGTTGCGAGTTAGATGTAGATATCGTTGTCAGTTGATCATTGGATCGTGTAGGGGATAGTCGTGGATTAGTTAGCAGTAGCGGAGTTAGATAGTTATGTGTAGATAGCGGTTGTAATCAGATTAGACCTAGAAGTATTAGGAGATAGGCGAGACAGTCAAAGTAGAGAATAGCAGGGTACAAGAGTGTAGATGATTGATTATGTGCAAATAAAGAAATATTATAGCATGTTTTGAATTGTACTTGTGTTTGATTTTACACTTTATGCCAAGCTACATACGATTAACACTAAAAACCAATATGTACACCACAGTCAACAAATCGTATAGACACATTTATAATGAACTAAAATCGAAAATATGTACCCGTGTAAGACAAGTAGGTGTTTTACGCTAGAAGCGGGTCAGATGTAGCTAAATATAATGTTGTTTGTTAAACTTAAAGGTAAATAACTGCAGCCAAACCTAAACTCTTTACAATTTGCTTTATTGTTTCCCCTGCAAATGAAGAAATAATGAGAGAAATGTATATCTCTTGTGGGTCGCTTAGTGCCAGAGAAAATACAAACTATGCATATCACAAGAAGTAAGGAGATTTAGAGTCAAACATGAAAAAACATCAAAATCATAAACACATCCCATGAAAGTTCAAGATATTTTCAGTCTCCCCGACTCAAACCCAACTAGTGAAATGAGAATAGTGCGCACATAGGCTTTTATATATTAGGAATTTTTTAATTTTTTGTTTGATGTTGCAAAATATTTATTTTGATACTATAACCCAGGGGTCTCCAAACTACGGCCCGCGGGCTGGATGCGGCCCGCGATGTCATTTTATCCGGCCCGCGACGATCTTTTTGTCCACTGAATAAATGTTTGTTGGAGGTGGCTGAGGAGCTTTGCACAGAAAATTAAAAACGGTTCCACCTCTCAACTGCTTGTGTTCATTAGAGTTGTGGATGAAGACCTGAACATAATACAAGAGTTGGCTTCCGCTGGCTTCCCTACATAACATGTATGGCACTTTTACCGAAGAGGATATCTAACTATCAGAGACAAACAGAAAATCTCAAATTTACCATATTATTTCACATCAGTAAGATTGATAATTTTGCGAGAAAATTCTGAGCAGAGTATCTAAGAAAAGAAATAGGTGACTTCCTGATAGTAAAGGCAAGTCACAGCCATTATTGTCTAATGAAGAGTGGGTATAGAAATTTGCCTCTGCTGCAAACATAACTGGTCATTTACATTTTCTGAACTTATAACAGCAAGAGAGTGAAATCCAGTTTCTGACCTATACACCCACCTAAAGGCCTTTAGATACAAACTTGTTATGTTTTGGGAACAAGTACAGGCTAACAACTTGACACACTTTCAGCAGTGCAAGGTCTTTACGGCTGAAGCAACCACTGAGTCCCCCACGTCATTTACATACGAGATCGTTAAAGACCTCCAGCTGCAGTTTCAGTAGCGGTTTTCTGACTTGGACTCAAGGGCAGAAGAAGTGAGACTGTTTCAAAGCCTATTTGAAGCAAATGTGACCAGTTGCAAAGATGAACTGCAGATGGAGGTCATTGAAAAGTTTCCTTTTCAAACCTGACGGTCTATGTGGCAAGTGAAGTAGAGTTCACTTGTTTCTGTGACCTCGGCATATGAAGAGATAGTGTGGTCAGCACTATGCCATGCTGGAGGTCATTGAATTGCAAGAAAATGACTTCACGTTCAAAGAAGGGCGGATGGGTTTTCATAAGTTTTTGCACAAGGAAGGCTTTCCTAACATTAAAACTTTTGCATCAAAATACCTTTCAAATTTTCCAACAACATACCTGTATGAACAAACATTTTCAAGAATGAAATACGTGAAGAACAATTTGAGAGAAATTGTGGACCTCGGGTGTGGGGGGTGGGGGGTGGGGGTGGGGGGTGGACACTCGAAATGTGTATATATTCCAATATAAATTGTATTTCGTTGGAGGGGGGGGAGGGGCGGTAGTCCTTTTTCGGGGGGGGGGGGGGGGGAGCCACGACCCTGAAGAGATGCCTTAAAGAAACTCTGGCCCCCGAACTGATATTTAATAGTTAATGCGGCCCTCGGGCTGAAAAGTTTGGAGACCCCTGCACTATAACCCTTTCTAATGACAAATTTTCTGAATAATATATTAGGATTTTTAAAAATTAAAATAGTTATGACATGTTATGAATTTAACCGGATCAAAGCTTTAATCGACTGATTCGCATGTTTTTGAAAAGCGTAAGCAATCTCAATAATGTTTTCTATAAATTTGTAAAAACAAACAATTTATAAAAACAAAGACACACTCATCTAAACAATTCATATTTTCTTATTTAATGTTTTTTTTAAATTTGAATTTGCTAAGCATGTCCGTCTTTATTTTTTAACTAAAGGTTATTAATTTTTTAAATCATTTATAGGCTAGTGATATAAATTGGGTTTGAATTATTTCTCTTACAAATAACAAATGGATAAATGGGAAGTAATTATAAACTGTTTCTTTATTGTTAAATTATGCATTTAAAACAACAATACATTTTACAAAAAATGAATATAGTACTATAATAATTGTAACAAAAAATAAAATATAATTTGTTCATTTTAGATATGTTAACCTCGAGTTGTGAGCGGGTTATACATGTTCAGAACGTGTAAACTATACCTACGGCAATGCATCGATCCTAAGCTGACTTTCTATGAAACGATTAAGTTTTATTTAGACCCCGAATGTATACCAGTCTAATCTATAATGACATCTTAAAATTGCCAAAACTAACTAAGGGGTGTAGCAAGATGATCTCTTTAGATGTAGTGACAAGCACAACCACTCAAACGGCTGTCAGGTTTCCATAAAAAGCTGCTTTTATTGTTGTTACTGTAAACAGTCCGCCCAGTTCCATGTTTAAATAGACCACAGGAATGCATGGGCCATGAGATAACTCTATTAGTTAACAAGTAACTAGTTTTTCATTCGTTTCAAAATATTTTTTATCCTACGTTTTTATTGTTGTTCTATTTTTTCTCGGTGTATTGCCTTAGTTTATTATTAGGCATAAAATCTAACCAGTGGATAATGTATTTGCTTTTACTCCTTAATATTTTCGCAATGGAATAAACACGTCCATCTTATAAGTCTACAATATGTGACATAATGTTTAGCAACTTTTGTTGTTGGCTCTTGTACATCCAGTCGGTCAACTCGCTTTCAACATTTAAAATACATTATATCTATGATATTCTAATTTCATATATTTGGCAATCATCAGCTACATCAAACGTTACAAAGAGTTGGTTGATCACTTCCCCCATATGTTGTCACAGCTCTCCCTATGATACAGCCATGTGGATAACAACCAGTGGCGTAGGCAGGGGGTTAGGGGGGGTCATAACCCCCATAGACCCCTCGGTATATAGAAAAAGGATGAGGGGGGTGTGCAAATCGAAAGTTTGAGGGGGGTGGCAAATCGAAAGTTTGAGGGGGGTGCAAATCGAAAGTTTGAGGGGGAGGGGTGCAAATCGAAAGTTTGAGGGGGGGTGCACATCGAAAGTTTGAGGGGGGGGGGGGGTGCAAATCGAAAAATTGAGGGGGGGTGCAAATCGAAAGTTTGTACCCGGGTAAAAATTGCCCCCCCCCCCTTGAGACGATCCTGGCTACGCCACTGATAACAACAAGGGTCTTCTAGTGAACTTCAACTTTGTCCATTATGGTTTCTTGTTTCTAGAGTCTTTTGAGTTAGACGTTCAGTCCGTTTGTGTTTTACATATTTGTGTTTAACATATTTTGTTAACATACGATATTTAAGTTGCTTTCGTACCTGACGTTGAATTGAATTAAAGTTCACGAGTTTCTATGCCATCGGCATACCCAGCGATAAAGTGTTAACCGAAAACAACAACCGCCTTTACTTTCTCAAACGTGAATGAGGTACCCATAAAAGCTGGGTGGACTCAGAGACGTTCTACGGATTTGAACCCGGATTCAACATAGAGACGGTTGTGTTAGCAGTCGTATGTTCAAATATTCAATCAAGCCGTCAATAGTTACGTCATCCATCAGACGTAACCGCAGGTGTTGACTAGGTGAATTGAACCATTTGGATTCTAGTTGTTGATTCAATTCCAGACGTACATTTTTTGTTTAATTTTCTTTTGTCTTTTTATATTATTGTTTGTTTTTTTTCTTTTTAATACTAAAGTAATAATTAAAAAAAAAACATGAAGAATGCGAACTATTGTTTTGCCGACTTATTCGAATATCTTTGAAAAGTGTAAGCAAACTCGATACAATTTTACATTATTGGCAAAAAGAAAAATTTCTAAAATAATAAAAAAAAAAACACTTACCTAAACACTACATATTTTTTTTTTATAAAATCGTATTTTGTAAATATGTATTTACTATACATATCCGACTTAAATGTTTAATTAATGTTTATGTATGTTAATTTTTTTGGCTATGGATTTAAAGTGTATGCGAAAGTTTTCCCTTATTATAATAAGATGTTTTAATGGGAAGTAATTAGCAAACTGTATCTTTATTGTTAAAAAAACAAATTACACAATGAAAAAAATACATTTTAGCTCAAATGTATATAACCCTATAATAAAGTGTAACAATAACGAAAACTGAATATATCCATTCAAGTTCGCTTAACATCGAGTTGTTGGCGGGTTATACATGTTCTTTATATAACATGTTGTTGGCGGGTTATACATGTTCTTTATATAACATGTTGTTGGCGGGTTATACATGTTCTTTATATAACATGTTGTTGGCGGGTTATACATGTTCTTTATATAACATGTTGTTGGCGGGTTATACATGTTCTTTATATAACATGTTGTTGGCGGGTTATACATGTTCTTTATATAACATGTTGTTGGCGGGTTATACATGTTCTTTATATAACATGTTGTTGGCGGGTTATACATGTTCTTTATATAACATGTTGTTGGCGGGTTATACATGTTCTTTATATAACATGTTGTTGGCGGGTTATACATGTTCTTTATATAACATGTTGTTGGCGGGTTATACATGTTCTTTATATAACATGTTGTTGGCGGGTTATACATGTTCTTTATATAACATGTTGTTGGCGGGTTATACACGTTTTTTATATAACATGTTGTTGGCGGGTTATACATGTTCTTTATATAACATGTTGTTGGCGGGTTATACATGTTCTTTATATAACATGTTGTTGGCGGGTTATACATGTTCTTTATATAACATGTTGTTGGCGGGTTATACATGTTCTTTATATAACATGTTGTTGGCGGGTTATACATGTTCTTTATATAACATGTTGTTGGCGGGTTATACATGTTCTTTATATAACATGTTGTTGGCGGGTTATACATGTTCTTTATATAACATGTTGTTGGCGGGTTATACATGTTCTCTATATAACATGTTGTTGGCGGGTTATACATGTTCTTTATATAACATGTTTTCCAAGTTAAAACAGACAAAATGTGACGAAGTAGTCGAGAGGTTGACTGCACATTTCGCTTCACAGCCTTTAGGCGTCATCCATTATTTACGTCCACTTTCGACGACCCCCCAACTTAACTTTTCCCTGCATGTGTTTCCATAACAAACCACATCTCTCTGTTTTGTGGTCTCGCCCTATACACATTACCAAGCGAGCACATTATACACGCGCTGATGTTTAAAAATATAATTGTAACGTGGTTGTTTTGAGTATTGTTCTTGAAAATATGACTAGATCTACTTGGTCTTAGGCTTTGTCACAAAATAATTATGTAGACCTACTATGGTTTAGTTACAATAGTTGAAATGTTTAAAAATGATATTGAAATACCATTAATTGATTTAGAAAAATGTCGCTGTCACTGCCTCATCCCCTACCACTAGTAAAAAGAAAATCGCTTTTTTTTCCTTGGCGGTTAGTAAACAGTTACATAACTGATAAGAAAAAAATAATGAAACATACCCTACAGTTCTAACCCCACGACTGTCGCATGTTATTTTTTCAATGTCTGACAGTCATTTACTTTTCTTATGTAAGCACTTAGTTAATCTTACATTGTATTGTAGTTTTGATTTTACCAATATACACGTTTATTTACCAATAGTATTTACCTACCTCTTTTACTTGCTATATTTAATGTTTTCAAGGGAGGCAATGCAAATCCGCAACAATTAGCAAGCCGAGTAAAATATAAGAAATGTTGTAATCAATCACCTTTTAATTTAAAAAAACAGAGGAAATTATTTAGTTAAATAAAATATTAGTATCACTGATTTGCAAAATATTTTGTTATAATCTGATTAATTTTTAAAATATTTGATGTAACTGCAAAAATAGAAAGCCTTATATTTGTATTTACCATTTTTTAAGGACGTGCAATAAAATCTGAATAATGAATAGTTGCTCAAAGTCGCAATTGTGAGCTATAATATGTTCTAAAACTACTAGGCAACATTTAACTTAATCTGCTGCTCTTTTTACTTTCTCGTATATACGATGTATAGAGAAAGTACTGTAATCGTGCTCAAAAAAAAAAAAACGAGAGTTTTGCAAATCTCTACGTTTTATGGCTCCATGAGTCGGAAAAACATAGTTTTGCAATCGTGTCCTTGTGTCTGTGTGTGTGTGTGTGTGTGTAAACACGATAAGTTGAGTACCGTTACAGCTAGGTTGATAAAATTTCATATATAAATATTATATTAAAATCGTATATACGTATCAACTGTTCAGCGATTTCCGATAACCGGAAGTGGAACTTTTTTACTTTGAATATTTAAAAACCCTATAACTTGAGTATTATGTTCGTTAACATTGTTTACATTTTTCACTCCCACAAGTAATAACTAACGTTTTTATTTTTGTTCCGTTTTTTTTAGTTGCGTTGCCTTTTTTTATTCTTAGGCATAAAACCTAACACATGACTATTGCATCTACTAATACACCTTGCTATTTAAGTAATAAAATAAACACGTATGTCTTATCATACAAGTCTACAATATTTGCCATGATGTTTAGCGGCTTTTGTTGTTGGCTCTTGAACATCAAGTCGGTCAACTCGCCTCCAACATTTAAAATAAATTATATCGATGCTACTATAATTTCATATATTTGGCAATCATCGGCTACATCAAACGTTACAAAGAGTTGGTTGATCACTTCCCCCATATGTTGTCACAGCTCTCCCTATGATACAGACATGTGGATAACAACAAGGGTCTTCTAGTGAACTTCAACTTTGTTAATTACGGTTTCTTGTTTCTAGATTATGTTGATTTAGAACAGGGGTCTCCAAACTACGGCCCGCGGGCCGGATGCGACCCACGAGGTTATCTCATCCGGCCCTCGGAGATCTTTTTGTCGTAGGTGACTGTGGAGAAATGCCACCCCAATGAGATGCCTGGAAGAAACTATGGCCCCCGAAGTTATATTTGATAGTTAATGCGGGATAGTTAATGCGGCCCGCAGGCTGAAAAGTTTGGAGACCCTGATTTAGAAGTTATGTTACTTGTCTCATTGAAATCAATTGTCTCACAGTATAGAGCTGGAAGATTAAACAAAGAATAAGATACGCACAATCAATTATTAAACCGATTAATATATTCAAACTCTAATAAATATAAGAAAGTATAAATACACTTATTTTATTATAAAAGTAGACCATATACAATTCTTAGCAATTATTACACTGACTTTGGAGCGTCAACAAAATATACTGTTTTGTTATTTCAAATTATAAAGAAAAAAAAATAGTTAGGTTGTCATAATATTTAAACGAATGTACGACTATGTTACAGTGAGATATGTGAATATATGTACTCCCTGCATAACATTTAAGTTTGTGTGTTAATGTGTAATATGTTAGCGTATGCATTGTTGTGTTATAGTGTAATATGTTTGCATATGTACAACCTACCTAACAATGATTTTGAAAGTTGAATAGAAGACTGTACATTGAGACAAGCTCACCCTGACTCACACATTAAATAGAAGACTTTGCATTGTAAGATAGTCATTCTGTGGAGTATCCAATTAATGTAATCATCACTAAAGTTAAAATATTATGTATATTTCCTTAAAAAATAAATACTGTGAGTTATATATGCTAATCTGTGTGTAACATGTCATATACTGTGTGTGAATATCTCAATGTGATAACTAATTTAAGTTGTCTCAATCATACAAGAAAGAACACGAGGGGAAGCATTAGAATGGTCAATTTTAATTCCTATAGTAAATGTTTTCTAAGCCGACACAAATGTGCGCTTACTAAGTTATAAAAGAAAACAGTTTATTTGTTTTATTGCTAGATATTAAAAAAAAACGATTTGATGAAAGGTGATTATCTTGAGTATGTCGTGTGATTAATTACATGGCAAACGTGTTATTACAGTCAACCGTTATAAAATTAAGAGATGGATGTTTAGGTAACCACAATTCGCATTTCATAACACATTTTATTGTAATGCTAAATATGTTTTATTATTTGTTTCCAAAAGTAAAAAGTGTAACAGCATGCAAATTAATGCAACGTTGCTCTAATTTATTGTATCGGTTTCAAACTTCTTCTTCGTTCTTAATTTTTAGTGTTGGAAGGGATCGAGCCTTCTCTGCCAGAGGGTTTGGACTCGAGTCTTTTTCGAATTTATCAACCATGAGCTTTTTGCCGACTCGACCACGCCTCCAGCACAATTAAGAATACGTGTCAATTGATTATGCGCCAATGAGGCCATTGACTCCGAATTCATCCCGCTTTTCTTTTTGGATTTGCTTCCATAAGCCTTTGTTCAACCAAGAACAAACTACAAGGCAGCAGGTGTTTGATTTTGGAGTTGTCTCTCCTAGAAGAGTGGCTGTTCCCAGCTAACGAGCCTCATCTGACCGAACTCGAGCCTTTTCGGATTAGCAATCATGAGCTTGACCGACACGACCACCCCGACCACTTATACAAACTTGAAAATCTATCTATATATATAATTCTCTTCTTCGAGCCGCTAGAAAACAAGCTGCAAACGCTCTCCCTACCTCCCCACCCCTACATGGTTTTAGTGAGCTGTGTTCACTCTAAATGTTTACAAGCAGAGCCAACGATTTTAAACGTAGGGGGGGGGGAGGAGGGGGGGGGGGTTATGGTCCTTAACGAGCTACTTATAGTGTCAGCGTTGGTACTGTCGAATTCACAAATTATGAATTATTGAAAATTAGAAACAACTAAATAGCGGCGTATGTTATGCCGCGGGCCGGCTCGTATCTATATATAATTCTCTTCTTCGAGCCGTTAGAAAACAAGCTGCAAACGCTCTCCCTACCTCCCCACCCCTACATGGTTTTAGTGAGCTGTGTTCACTCTAAATGTTTACAAGCAGAGCCAACGATTTTAAACGTAGGGGGGGGGGTTATGGTCCTTAACGAGCTACTTATAGTGTTTTAAAGAAATATTTTCAGTGTCAGCGTTGGTACTGTCGAATTCACAAATTATGAATTATTGAAAATTAGAAACAACTAAATAGCGGCGTATGATACGCAGCGGGTCGGCTCGTATATATATAATTCTCCTCTTCGAGCCGTTAGAAAACAAGCTGCAAACGCTCTCCCTACCTCCCCACCCCTACATGGTTTTAGTGAGCTGTGTTCACTCTAAATGTTTACAAGCAGAGCCAACGATTTTAAACGTAGGGGGGGGGGGAGGGGGGAAGGAAGCGGGGGGGGGGGGGGGGGGTTATGGTCCTTAACGAGCTACTTATAGTGTTTTAAAGAAATATTTTCAGTGTCAGCGTTGGTACTGTCGAATTCACAAATTATGAATTATTGAAAATTAGAAACAACTAAATAGCGGCGTATGTTATGCCGCGGGCCGGCTCGTATCTATATATATAATTCTCTTCTTCGAGCCGTTAGAAAACAAGCTGCAAACGCTCTCCCTACCTCCCCACCCCTACATGGTTTTAGTGAGCTGTGTTCACTCTAAATGTTTACAAGCAGAGCCAACGATTTTAAACGTAGGGGGGGGGGGGGTTATGGTCCTTAACGAGCTACTTATAGTGTTTTAAAGAAATATTTTCAGTGTCAGCGTTGGTACTGTCGAATTCACAAATTATGAATTATTGAAAATTAGAAACAACTAAATAGCGGCGTATGATACGCAGCGGGTCGGCTCGTATATATATAATTCTCCTCTTCGAGCCGTTAGAAAACAAGCTGCAAACGCTCTCCCTACCTCCCCACCCCTACATGGTTTTAGTGAGCTGTGTTCACTCTAAATGTTTACAAGCAGAGCCAACGATTTTAAACGTAGGGGGGGGGGGAGGGGAGAAGGAAGCGGGGGGGGGGGGGGGGTTATGGTCCTTAACGAGCTACTTATAGTGTTTTAAAGAAATATTTTCAGTGTCAGCGTTGGTACTGTCGAATTCACAAATTATGAATTATTGAAAATTAGAAACAACTAAATAGCGGCGTATGTTATGCCGCGGGCCGGCTCGTACAACATATTTGACGTTAACCAACGGCAACAATTATGGAACCATATATTCAGTGTTACTGAGTTCGTCACCACATGGGGTTATCACGTGGTCATTAGGCTACATAACAAAGTATAGCAACTGCAAATACAATTCATTAAGCGGGACCAAGTGACAAATAGCCGCCATGTTTGTTTTTTTTTTTTTTTTTTTTTTTTTTTTTGTTATCAATGGGAATCCCGTTCACAACAATTGATTTGGTTCTGAAATTGTTATGTCTCCGTGGTTAAGGAGACTTAAATTTAAGTGAGAGAAAACGAGAACTTACAAGTCCCATTGTGGGTATTTACAGAATCAGTCTGGGATTCCGAATAAATGGTTATATAAGTTATGTTCAAGCATTGGCGTCGCTATGTCGGGTGTTGCCCGGATCGGCACTTCGTGGGGTCACCCCCCCCCCCCCCAAGAAACAAAGTATATATATATATATATATATATATATATATATATATATATATATATATATATATATATATATATATATATATATGTATGTGTATATGTGTATGTGTGTGTGTGTCGGCCAACATAGGTCTATATTTTAAATATATACCGCAAAATAATTTTAATAAAACAGTTGTTGATTCAATTCCAGACATTAGTCACAGTTGTTGAAATGTTTAAAAATTATATTAAAAATACCATACATTGTTTTAGAAAAATGACGCTGTCACTGCCCCATCCTCTACCACTAGTAAAACGAAAATCGCTTTTTTTCTTAGGCGGGTGGTAAACAGTTACATAACTGATAGAACAAATAAATATTGAAACAGATCCTACAGTTCTAACCCCAGGACTGTCGCATGTTATTTTCTAAATGTCTGACTGACATTTACTTTTCTTATGTATATAAGCACTAATTTAATCTTACATTTTATTATAGTTTTGATTTTACCAATAAACACGTTTATTTACCAATAGTAATTACCTCCCTTTGTTACATGTTATATTTAATGTTTTCAAGGGAAACAATGCAACAAGTCTGCAACAATTAGCAAGCTGAGTAAAATATAAGAAATTGTATAATTGATCATTTTTTTTTTATTTTAACACATAGGAAACTATTTAGTTAAATAAAATAATTGTGTTCAATGATATGCAAAATATTTAGTTATAATCTGATTAATTATTAAAACATTTGTTGTAATTGCAAAAATTGAAAACCTTATATTTGTATTTAACATTTTTTAAAGAGATCCAATGAAATCTGGCTAAGCCATACTCTAATTTATCTTCCGTTGCCAGTTATAATTTGTTCCAAAACTATTAGTTAACATTTAACATGGATATCTATTAAACAACAAGAATACCCAGAGGGTCGGCTGTATTACAGCAAACATATTGAGTCCTCACAAGCCGATGATGAAAACTGTAATACTAAAGCGAACACACAACTGACACTGTAAATTACATGTCTTAGGCGGAAAAAAAAGAAAAAAAAAACAAAAAAAAAAACAAAAAAAAAACATTTTACATGGATACAACGGAAGCACTAATCAGGTAAATGTGCAATGCAAGATCATTAATGTATAATGAAAAAAAAAGGACCTAAGCTTGAGCCCTGGGGAACCCCTACATTAACATATTTCTGTGAAGAGATGGTATTAAGGTGTAACACGCATTGAGATCTGTAAGATAAAAATGAGTGAAGTAACCTAACTGTAAATTCGTGGAATTTGTAAGGAATTCGTTTTTAAGAAGTATGGTGTGATCAATAGAATCAAGGGCTTTTCTGAAATCGACGAACAGCGTGCCACAAAGTAGGTTTTCGTTAATATGTTTAAGCCAGTTTTCATTCATTTTAATCAAAGCAGTGTGACATCAATGAAACTTTCTAAACACAGACTGATTACTATTGAAACGCGTATGCTTTCTACGCAGTTTGACATGCATTTTTAATATGTATTTCTAGTGGTTTATAGAGGGAAGAAAGTATAGAAATTGGCCTGCAGTTATTAGCATCTTGGGTGTTACCATCTTGTGTATCGGTATAACCTTAGCATGCTTAAAATGTTTCGGGTAATATAGCTTGGCAATACCGAGGTTATAGATATAGGTTAAACCTTCAGAGATAATCGAGCTGAAACCTCCAATACTTTATTAGATATGTCATCAAACGAAGTTGTTGTAGACGGTTCAAGAGATCTTAGGCTAACATAAACTTCATGAACAGTGAGAAGCGAACTTATCAGCTCTGTCCTACCACGGTGAGCAGAATTACAAAAATGTTTAAGCTCCTCACTGATTGTGTAATCAGCATTTGTGTTGGGCGCTACAGATGATATAAAATGATTGTTGAAGTCATCTGCATATCTTTTCTGAGCGAGTCAATATATTTTAACTATTTATAAACATGAACTACAAAAATAAATAATAATTTAAAAAAGTGTACAATAAATATTAAGCTTATTAATTCATCAAAAGTGATCAGGTGTAGACTAAAAATATGTAGTTATTTACAAGAACTCATCCAGAAGTTGCTCTTAAATATTTAGATGATTAAACATAGACTAGACACGCATAATAAAGTATTATACCAATTTATAGTTGCAATCTAAAATAAAAATATGAAAGTATAAATAAGGTTGGTGTATAGATAAAAAACTAGATTTCCTTGTCTTGTAGTTTTGGGTTCAGAAAATTAAAATGACTAGTTACGTCTGCAGAAGAGGCCACTTTCTATACCCACTATTTATCAGACATTAATGGATGTGATTTGTCTTTACTTTCTGGGAAGTAAATTATTTCATTTCTTAACTTAAATACTCTACTCAGAACTTTCTTTTAACCTAGCCATCTTACTGCTGTGTAAACTTCTTAATTTTGCGATTCTGTGTTTGTATCTTTCAACATGTCTTTGAACTACCTATGGTTGAGCACACGTGACCTTATTAAATTCATCATCTTCACCACAAGATTCAGTACACTACTAATGTCCATATATTTAGCGCACAAAGCTTGCTGGTGAATAATGCAGTGCAAAAACATTGGTTGTAGATTGTTTTTCTCTTTCGCTTGTCCAACTAAGCATGTATGTTTGCCACTCATGTTCTTTCCTCAATCAACAGTTAGGTAATCGATGATAGTCCAGTCCTAGTAATAATTTGCAAATTTGTTTTTAACTCATTGAATATATCCTCTCCGGTAACAGTGCCATACAAGTTATGTAGGGAAGCCAGCTCTTGTGTTATGTTCATGTCTTCATCCACACCTCTAATGAAGACGAGCAGTACAGTTGGAACAGCTGTCCAGCGATATCCACTGCAATTAAAAAATGGCGAAGCATATTTGCATGTTTCGCTATTTGAGTCACAATGTTTTCACTCATGTCTGCAACACGGTGGGCAACGGTATTTGCACCTAAAGCTACATTTTGAAATTGTTTTGAATTTTCTGGAAAAAGATTTTCGCGGGACGGATGAGAGGACCTCACAGGCCGCAGAGTTTAGAGATCCATGGTTTAAATCACGAGAAGCCTATGCAATAAGTTGCCAACACGTATAAATAATAAACCAGAAATTGTGTAAATAAAAAAAAAACCCGGATGAGAAACCCACCATAATAAAACTATAAAACATTTCATGGGTTTCACTAAATATTTAAGAGCAGCTTTTAAATGAGTTTTTGTGAATCAATACGTACTATTAGTCTGCACCTAAAACTTTGGATGAATGATGACCTTAATATTTGTTATCTTATTTAATTGTGTATTATTGTAGTTTACGTTTATAAATAATTAAAATGTATTGACACGTTTAGAAAATAGAGTGTTTGTGTTTTTTCACGCGTGTGTAAGGTTGTTAGCCACCCTACATCATGTCGCTGAATGCACGGGTCAATATATGCATCACATATATGACAGTAACCTGATGACCATAGACAACCGATGTCTATCAGTTAGCATTACCTTTGTACCATCTTATCTCCGTTCTTTTCAACTGAGTTGGAAGACACATTATTTTTCGTTCTTTCAAACATGTGGCATTTTAAAAGGTAATTTTTTTTTTTTTTTTTTTTTTTTTTTTTTTTTTTAAATTACTTTTATTTGCAATTTAAAACAAGTACATCGACATCAAATTCTTTACATAATTTCGAACACCAAATGAAAACGAAAGGTTTTGCAAAAGTACAAAATGAATAATTACATGTTGTCATGTATGTGATTATAGAAAATTTAAAGGGATAACAGTAGAAGGGTTGAGGGTCAAATGCAAGTGTCAGGAGTCCGGAAAAGGTAATAATTTGTTTCGCTAAAAACGAGGAGTACAACTGAGCTTTGATACACTTGAATAATTTCGTTATCTTTTAAACGAGCATTAAATAAGCACACGTTGCTCGTTTTCTAAATGTATCAATAGCATTAATGAAACGTTCACGATCAGCTTTTCTTGCTTAAGCATTTAATAATAATTTAAATTTGGTTAAATATATTTTAAATAATATATGAGTTTTTTTCTTGTTTTTCTTCTTTTTTATTTTGATTTATTTATTTGGGATCTCGTTTTATGTCTGTTAGTTGTTTCCCATTAATACAGTAGAAAATAAATGGAAAGTAATTGTGATATGCTTATTTAAAATGACAATTTAAATTAATATTCATTTAATTAATTTAAGATCACCCAATATTATAATAATTGTGTATTTCGACTAATAAATAGAACATACCATTGCCTTAAGCTAGGCTGTTTATTTTAAGAGTTTTAAATAAAGTTTTGTAACTGAATAAGAGGTAATATAAGGGTGGGGTAGAATAATGTTTGATTATATATATAATTGTAAGGTTGCGTAATGAATATATGATATATATATATATGTAACTAGGGGAAGTTACCAAGAGACATAACGTGTTACAGTCTGACGTCACAGTGCAGGTGTTGGCTGATGCCAAGGCGTAATATCTCGGGAAGCGATACGAAAGACGGTCTGTCAACTTTGATGTGACAGGATGCAGGTGGCTTATTAAAATCGGACTGTACGACAGAAGCGGCGTAATTAACAGTCTGATGTAACGATTAGAATCGATTACAGTTACGATTATGATAGGACCGAATATGAGTACGATTATGAAGGGGATATAAGGAAGGCGACGGCTGAGCTCGAGGTCTCTCAGGAAGTCTCAGAAAGTCTCTCTCAGTCAGTCGGTCGGTCAGTCAGTCAGGCAGTCAGTCTCTCTCTCTCGCTCGCTTTCGATCAGTGAGTCTGTGTGGCAGTATCAAGTTGGTTATATTGTGTTAAGAAGGACGTTAGACATGTGTATTCAGTTAGATGAAGCCTAGTGAGGACTGTTGGGGGTCCGTTGATTCAGACTATTATTGTGAAACATCTCTCTTGATTCATTATATTATTGTGAAGCATTCTTTGATTCATGTAATAAAAGGATCAATAATGAACCTGCATCTTCGAGTATCTATGCTGTGGTCAATGTTGTGTGGAATGAGTGGTTAGACTCGGGAAGGTCACATTTGGCGTTGTCGGCAGGGTAGCCAGAGACTCGTTACATTTGGCGTTGTCGGCAGGATAGACTCGGGGACTCGTTACATTATGGCTCTGCGAGCAGGATAAGTCTCGTTACATTTGGCGCTGCGGACAGTGTGAATTCAACGAGACTTGCCGCGTTAGGCACCCATAGTCAACCTAGTTCATAACTGTGTTTAGTGTGTGTGTGAATTCGGACATTCAGGAACAGTGAAAATTGAGGAACGAGGAAAATTTTTTTCATACACACACGGTAAGAAAGAACTCTTTTTTTTTTACTAAAGGAATAAAATGTCTACTCTGGACGAGAAGCAGACCCATATTGTGGTCCTGCCCAGAGAGTCCCACATTAACAAATTTTACGGGGACGGTGATCCAACTTTAACCAACAGGTTCAGTGAGGAGGTCAAAGCGGCCTGGGCCTCGAGAAACATGTCGCCAGAGGAAAGATTAAGACTGCTGATGGGCAGTATAGGAGAGACGGTTAGGGCAGAGGTCAAATGCCACGATAAAACCGTCCAATCAGATCCAGATAAGGTGCTGGATCTAATTATGGAGACCTTTGGGGAGAGACGGTCGGGATCGCAACTGCTAGCGGGGTTCGTAGGCTTAAAGCAGAGAATGGCGGAGAGTGTGATGGAGTATTCACACCGAATAAACAGGGCCTTTGATTCGGTAAAGGGCAAAACACCTGACATTGATGTACGCCTACTGAGGGACCAGTTCATCGAGGGGCTAGCAACCCCGATCTTAAGGAGAGAGTTGAAAGAGGAGGTCCACAAAGACCCGCAGTTGACCTTCCTTCAGGTTAGGAACTCAGCGATCCGCAGGTCCGAAGATGAGGACCAATCGAACTGTTCGGTGGACAAAGTCTCTGTGCCGGAACAGAAACAATCCCCACCCACGGGGACCGGCACGGTGGAAACCATGATGGCTCAACTGTTGGCCCACCTGGATAAGGTTGACCAAAGATTGGAGAGGTTGGAAAGCAGGTCAACAGCTGAGAATCAGGAAAAGAACGGGACAAAACAGAGACAGGTTGGACGGCCGCGACCCGCCGGTCCATCGCTCCGGTGGACGGCCGACGGTCGACCAATTTGCTTGTCCTGTTCACAACCCGGACATATGGCACGGTACTGCCAGGGAAACGGTCGTCCTCTGTAAGGCAGGGCCAGGCTACAGAGGGGCGAGGTTATGGCCCAAGAAGCAAAATGATGGGAGTCTGTCCCGAAATGGTGATTACGATTGGGGACATCGCGGTGAAGGCAATTGTGGATACAGGCTCCCAGGTGACGACAATCACGGAAAATTTTTACACCAAATGGATGAAAGGAAAAGACCATAGGTTGAGGTCTGACACATGCATGCGCCTGACGGCAGCTAATGGACTAACCATTCCATACTGTGGTTATTTTCTGGCGGATGTCGTGGTGGCGGGACATAGGTTGAAGCAGGTTGGGGTGTTCGTTACGAAACACAACCTAGAGACAAATGTGTCAAATATACCTTGCCTGTTGGGCATGAATATTCTTGGCCAGTTGCCAGAATTTCTTACAAATATTGTCGGATCGACCACACCAGGTCGGGGATCCAAGTTGGCCAGGTTTGCCAAGACCAGAGGAAGGATATCAGTCCCGGCAAACACGGTCAAGGCAATCACATTACAAATTGGGGATAGAAGTGTGAATGGTGATGTGATGATAGAACCATGTGGCGCCGCACTGAGGGCAGGCGTCGTGTTACTGCGGACATACACATCAGCGGAAAATGGACTAGTTCAAGGATTAGTGGCAAATGTTTTGGATGAGGAAATTTTTATACCGCCTAATACTCTGGTAGAAGTACCACAGAACGTCGAGGTACAAAGGTCGGCACAGTGCATCGAACTGAGCAATACCAGCAGTAATGAAGTAACAGTTAGGTCGGTCAATGTGACGGCCGAGGTGAAGAAAGAGGATGGCCGATCATATACATTCCCGGAAACTGAGGACCCAAAACTAAATGAATTGTTGAATAAGTACAGGGATATATTTGCCTCGTACGAGGGTGATTTGGGTTACACGGAAGTAATAAAACACCAGATACCCTTACTACAAGACAAGCCGGTGGCGCAACCTTATCGAAGATTACCACCAGGTCACTACTCTGCGGTGAAGGCACACCTGAACGATCTACTAAAAAAGGGAATTATTACAACCAGCACTAGCCCGTATGCGGCACCGATAGTAGTGGTAAAAAAGAAGTCAGGGGAGATAAGACTGTGTTGTGATTACCGGAAATTGAACAATATCACAAGAAGGGATGCATTCCCCTTGCCTCGTATTGATGAATGTCTTGATGCGTTGGGGGGAGCAAGATTTTTTTCTACCTTGGATTTGGCTAGTGGCTACCACCAAGTGGCCATGCACCCCAACGATCAACATAAGACTGCATTTATTTCTCCACTGGGACTGTACGAGTGGACCCGTATGCCGTTTGGTCTAACTAATGCACCTGCTACATTCCAGCGAGTAATGCAGAGTGCTATGAGTGACTTTCTATTTCAAATAATGTTGGTGTACTTGGATGATATACTAGTTTATTCAAAAACTTGGGAGGACCATCTAGAAAGATTAGAACAAGTGTTTCTCCGTCTTAGGGAGATAGGAGTAAAGCTGAACCCAGACAAATGCTGCTTCGGTCTGAAATCGGTACATTTTTTGGGTTACGTGATTTCGTCGGATGGCATCGCCACTGACCCAGATAAAATTGCAGCTGTTAAAGAATGGAAACAGCCAACAACTACAGTAGAGGTCAGATCATTCTTGGGCTTTGCTTCCTATTATAGAAAATTTGTGCCTGGTTTTGCAAAAATTGCCGCACCATTGCATGACTTGGTAAACAAAATGACAAAGAAACACAGTAAGGAGAAAAAGAAAGGTAAAACACAACGGATAGGTGAATTATGGACTGAGGAATGCCTGAACTCGTTTAAGCTACTGAAAAAGGCTTTGACAGAGGCGCCGATATTAGGATATGCAGACTTTGACAAACCATTTCGGCTAGAAATTGACGCCAGCTCTAAAGGTCTGGGAGCTGTGCTATCACAACAACAAAAGCAAGGCTTCAGGGTTATTGCTTATGCCAGTCGAGCTCTGAAGGAATCAGAGAAGAACATGACAAATTACAGCGCCATGAAACTAGAACTTTTGACATTAAAATGGGCTGTGACGGAAAAATTCAGGGACTATTTATTAGGTGCTAAATGTGTGGTATACACTGACAATAACCCCTTGAGTCCCCTAAAGACAGCAAAGTTGGGATCCATCGAACAGCGATGGGCAGCAGAATTGGCACTCTTTGACCTAGAGATAAAATATCGCCCGGGGCGGTCCAATGGCAATGCGGACGCCTTATCAAGGAATCCTTACGAGAGACCGGGCGATGAGGAAGAAACGCTCACAGGAATATGTGAGGTCAGAGCGTCAACAGATATCCCTCACGGGGTGCAAGTGAGGCAGAACGGACAGACCGGGGTGGAGCACATTTCCACAGAGCCCGGACATATGGACATTGGTGATTTTAGTTGCCTTAATCACAAAGAGATAAGAAATGCCCAGAGAACGGATAGTGGCTTACAGCCGCTGTTGAAACACGTCCAGGAACAAAAATTCCCAGGAAGAAGGGAAAGAGAACAATTTGGTCGAGAAACAAAGAAAATACTGAGTCAGTGGGACCGTCTCAGTATACAGGATGGTGTTCTCATGCGGAGAATTCATGACCAAATTGATGGGACAATACACCAGGTGGTGGTGCCTGGACAATTACGAGAAGAAGTGCTAAGATTGGCACATGACAGGGCAGGACACCAGGGTCAGGACAGGACGCACAAAATATTACGACGAAGGTGTTACTGGCCCAATATGGAAATGGAGGTCAAACGCCATTGTGAGGCTTGTGTGAGGTGTCAGCATGCGAAAATGCCAGTTGTCAAAATGAGACAGCCATCGGGACACCTATTAGCGACAAAACCACTAGAGATTGTGGCTATGGACGTTACGTCGTTGGAGCAATCATCGGATGGGACGGAACATGTGTTGGTAATGACTGATGTTTTCACCAAATGGACTGTGGCGGTGCCCACACGAGATCAGACTGCCAAAACAGTGGCAAAGGTCTTAATAGAACATTGGTTCATCAAATATGGCATACCAAGACAATTACACTCTGACCAAGGAAGGGCCTTCGAGTCAGAAGTAATTAACCAACTGTGCAGCCACTACGGGATCAACAAAACATTTAATCCGAAAGGAAACGGACAGTGCGAGCGGTTCAACCGCAGCATCCATGATTTGCTGCGTACTCTAGAACCTGAACAGAAAAAACGTTGGCCTGATTTTCTCCCAGAGTTGGTATATCTATACAACTGCACACCCCATGCCACAACCGGCTTTTCGCCATACATGTTGCTGTTCGGACGGGAGGCTCGATTGCCCCTTGACTTGTTCCTAGGAAAAAAGGAGAGTATGACTGGCTCATACACTGCACTGGAATATGTGAATGAACATATGAGACGAATTAGAGAAATGTACAGGGTAGTACAGGAAAGACTAGAACATGAAGCACGGCGAAGGGAACCGCCGGTACAGACAAAGGACCCGCCACTCAAACTGAACGACAGGGTATTACTGCGTAGCCACCCGTTAGGCAGAAACAAAATCCACGATCTCTGGGGACAGGAGATATGGCAAGTCGTGGAGATGCCTAAAGTAGCAGGTGGCCCCTTTAAGATAAGACCCATCGATCACACCAAACCGGATCGGTGGGCGAATATTGCTCAATTAAAGAAATATTGTCATAGTCAAGGAGAGCAGTTACACACAAGGAAACCCAAGACAATTAGGGAACCGGAAACTATAACGGAAATTCTCATACCCATCCCGGAACCATGTCACCATCAACAGAACAACAGCGACACACAAGGGGAGGATACCGGCAACAAGGAGGATCCCGGTCCCTTCAAAAGCAGAGAGACAGTAGACCATCAGATAAGTGGTCCGCGGAGAAGTTTGAGAAACAGAAAGAATACGAAATTTTTTGTCAGCAACCATCAATTCTTTCATGGTCGCGCTGGTATGAAAACAGACTGTTCAAAAAGTCATAAAAGTGAACTGGTGAAGGCACCAAACGAAAAAAGGTGGATGTGAATTCTAGAACTGTTTTGTGTCTGAGGAAGATGATGTAGACACATTGGATATGTGAAATAGGGATAACTGTCAATCTTATACGAATGTGACGACATTGACAGTGAGTGGAACAATGGATTTTTTTTTTACGGTGGTGCGATGGACTTTGAATGACTGCACCTGCCAAGCGTTGTTTGTGGTTGATAACACACAAAAAAAGGCAGGGGTGGATGTAACTAGGGGAAGTTACCAAGAGACATAACGTGTTACAGTCTGACGTCACAGTGCAGGCGTTGGCTGATGCCAAGGCGTAATATCTCGGGAAGCGATACGAAAGACGGTCTGTCAACTTTGATGTGACAGGATGCAGGTGGCTTATTAAAATCGGACTGTACGACAGAAGCGGCGTAATTAACAGTCTGATGTAACGATTAGAATCGATTACAATTACGATTATGATAGGACCGAATATGAGTACGATTATGAAGGGGATATAAGGAAGGCGACGGCTGAGCTCGAGGTCTCTCAGGAAGTCTCAGAAAGTCTCTCTCAGTCAGTCGGTCGGTCAGTCAGTCAGGCAGTCAGTCTCTCTCTCTCGCTCGCTTTCGATCAGTGAGTCTGTGTGGCAGTATCAAGTTGGTTATATTGTGTTAAGAAGGACGTTAGACATGTGTATTCAGTTAGATGAAGCCTAGTGAGGACTGTTGGGGGTCCGTTGATTCAGACTATTATTGTGAAACATCTCTCTTGATTCATTATATTATTGTGAAGCATTCTTTGATTCATGTAATAAAAGGATCAATAATGAACCTGCATCTTCGAGTATCTATGCTGTGGTCAATGTTGTGTGGAATGAGTGGTTAGACTCGGGAAGGTCACATTTGGCGTTGTCGGCAGGGTAGCCAGAGACTCGTTACATTTGGCGTTGTCGGCAGGATAGACTCGGGGACTCGTTACATTATGGCTCTGCGAGCAGGATAAGTCTCGTTACATTTATATATATATATATATATATATATATATATATATATATATATATATATATATATATATATATATATATATATATATATATATATATATATATATATACTCCTTACGGTGATCGCCTAGTCTTACGTACGCCTGGTACAGTGTGAACTCAACACAAAAATGTCCGTATCAATAAAATACAGTCCCTTATTTACACATGACATCGACTCCTACCCTAACTACGTCCTAACACCTGACTGTCTACTAACACTATCTAACTACAACTAACACTAGATTTCTCCCTACACATTTCTATGACCATCCCTAACACTATCTACTTCTAACTCTCTACATTTTCCCCCTAGCGCTACCTCTCTCTAACTGCTGACCTAACTACTGACCCACGCTTCAGTGGTCATCACTTGACCGGTCATCTCCTGTAAGTATTTTGGTCTACCTAACTACGTTATGCTCTGTTTCTGCTAACTTATACTTGAATTATATAACTTAAACTTGCGTTATCACAGTTCATGTTACCATAATCATGCAAACAGTTAAACACATAAACACATTTGAGATTAAATGTGATCGATAATATTTCATGAATGGCCAGATGTAATGCTTTTTTTCATCAATAAGGGAGGTAAATACTACTTTCTTGATTTACTAGATATTTCCACTGTTGTATCCCTTTGACTGCTTGTCTAAAGAAGTAGAATTAAGGTTGAAATAAACAAGCCTGGACAAAAGTTTCATGCTACGTTAAGAAGATAAATGAATTATGTTGAGATCTTATAAAATTTTAAAAGAAATAAAAATCAACAAAACAGCTGCTTATTTCCCCGAAGTTATTTTTGGTTTTAATTTGATCTGAACAAGCAGTAAAACACTGGCATGCATTTTTAACTGATTTATTTACGTCGATTTGTTCCCTTACAAATGAAATGTGTAATTATTTTTTTTTCTCCATATTATTTTTAAGATTTCATAATTCAATGTAATCTGTAATTTATCTAGTGTATAACTTAAATAACCAACATAAACAAAAATATAAGGGGTATAAAATAAACTGATAAAATAGGAAAAAAACATAAAAGTATATAGAAGTAATTCGGGGAAGCGCTCTCTCATTTTCGAATATGAATTTATTACATATTTAATACAAACTTAATTTAAAAAATGACATTAAGACGTTTTGTTTTGATTAGTTCATCGGTAGGCGACCCTTCCCCACCCACAGAAAGCCTTTCGCGACACCATGTGTGTGTCAACCCACAATTTGAGAACCCGTGACCTAGCGTATCCTTCCAGCTGCGGATGGACACAATATTTTAAGAAGATTTCATTCATACATTTCCAATCGTGTATTTTTAGACACGTGCCCTCGCTTTCTAAGTGTAAATTATTAATACGTAAACAAAGCTGTCGCAATAGTTGTACATTTGTAGTTCAGATCTGGTTACGTAGATCCTGTTGTATAAAAACTCTGTACATTAAAAGATTGTGATGAAAAATTAGTCAGCAAACTTTGAAAGACGATATAGTTGAATCTTTTATAACATACTATAGTGACTGAATTAACTGTGTTTTCTTATATTACTATTTTCATACAAAACACATTCACAAGTACACATTTTCACCAAAGGATTGGAAGTCCATTGTTGATTAATAGATCAAAATGCTCGATAGTACGTAACTATTTTATGCCCGCAGTTTTAGGGAGTGTATGTTTCTATATGTACGTATGGGCTAAGGTGTTTATGTTTGCATATATACGTTTGTTGTTGTGCATTATGTTTACATATGTGCAGTTGTGTTAGTGTGTAATAACATGTTAATATATGTACGGCCTAACTAACATTTAAGTTTATGCGTTTCGGTATAATATGTGTACATATGTTCAGCTGTGTTAGGGTGATCTATGTTTACAATGGTGTCGGTTTTTTTTTTTTGTCTTTCCTCTCCGTTTCCTAGAATTTTGGATCTCTTAGCTTTGATTAAGCCACCACTACTGTTACGTCCGGGTTTGGGTTAACTCAGAAAACAATTTGTGGCTATCTTCAATACTTTTATTTGGTCATAATTCTCCACATCACAGAGTAGCCCTTGCCCTAACCGCTACCAACTAACCCTTTACAACCATTCACCTTAGCTTTTATACCGCATTCGACCTTGGGATAATAATACATAAACAACCTGTGTTAAGAATACTCTAGGGTAAACTCAACTCACAAACGCACTCTCCCTTTATTCTAGATTATTCTAGCCTCTTTCTATCTAACCTACAGCTGCCCCGTAACAACTGCCTATCCCGTATTATGTAAATGTCTCTATTATTGTCTTCATTTTTTTTTTTCGCTGATAAAAAACATAAATAAATAATGAATCATATCCTACAGTTCTAACCCCATGACTGTGGCATGTTATTTTCTCAATATATGACAGTCATTTACTTTTCTTATGTAAGCACTTAGTTAATCTTACGTTTTATTATAGTTTTGATTTTACCAATAAACACGTTTATTTACCAATAGTAATAAGCTCCCACTGTACTGTTAAATGCTATATTTAATGTTTTCAAGGGAGACAATGCAAATCTGCAACAATTAGCAAGCCGAGTAAAATATACCAAATTGTATAATTAATCACCTTTTAATTTAAACACATAGGTACATATACAGTTGAAAATATCAATAGTATACAACGATCTGCAAAATATTTAGTTATAATCTGATTAATTATCAAAACATTTGTATTAATTGCAAACATTGAAAACCTTATATTTGTATTTTACATTTTTTAAAGACATGCAATGAAATCCAATACAGGGACGATCGGTTTGAATTAGTAGTACAATTTCTTCTAAAACTATTAGTTAACAATATTAACATGTAACACGGCTAAGACGGAAGCACTAGTCAGGAAACCAATAACAAGTCCCTCAAAGCCGTCAGTCAAACCAACAACCTCTACTACAATTGAAGCGAAGTCACCAGTTGGAAATTTAACCGCAACAACAAATTTCCCTTTGACCGAAAGTAGCAATTTTACGCTATTTCCCATTTCTCAAAAAAAAACGAAGGTAAATGTATAAAGTACTAATAATATTCCGCGTTATTATGCACTTTTATTTGGCGTTCACTTGGCGTGCAATTATTTTTTCTATAAGATTGTATTCTATTTTTAAAAGTTTAAGTATTTAAAATGGAATATGGAAAAATTAATAAAAAACGGTTTAATAACAAGCATGTGTGTACTAATGCACTCAAAAGTTGAAAATAAATTATAGACTACTCTTTAAATAACTATAAAGAAAAGCGTGGGTCACTTTAGTATCCCGTAGATACCTTTAATAATGTTTAGGAAGAGACCCACGCTTTTCTTTATAGTTATTTAAATAGTAATCTATAATTTATTTTCTACTTTTTAATGCATACTTACATAAAAGCTTGTTATTAAAAGTTTTTAGTATGGGAGAAGTATTGTAATCGTGTAAAACATCGAATTGTGACGTCGTTTATGGACAATACCTTATACAACTTGTATAAGCAAAACTAGAGGTCAGATACACTAGGAAGACTTACGACTGTATATTGTTATGTGTATTAATATGATTGCAAAGTACACACTACATGTTTTGAATTATTGTAATGAACACAACACATGTTAATCGGATGAAAGTTTTGTGCGGTTAAATCATAGTTTTATAAGTGTCTAAATTAGGTGGGGGTGTGGATCGTCTATTGTTGGTAAGTGTGAGGGTAGAGGTCGGGGTGTAGGACGGTGGGGGAATTAATTTCATGATTTTGTTTGATGTTATAAATGGATGACCCGAGCTCCAGTGAATATTTAACATATAATTAGCGAGATTAGTGTATATATATATAGATATATATATATATATATATATATATATATATATGTAACTAGGGGAAGTTACCAAGAGACATAACGTGTTACAGTCTGACGTCACAGTGCAGTTGGTGGCTAATAACGTTCAGAAAGCCAAGGCGTAGTATCTCGGGAAGCGGTCTGTCAACTTTGATGTGACAGGATGCAGGTGGCTTATTAGAATCGGACTGTACGACAGAAGCGGCGTAATTAACAGTCTGATGTAACGATTAGAATCGATTACAATTACGATTATGATAGGACCGAATATGAGTACGATTATGAAAGGGATATAAGGAAGGCGACGGCTGAGCTCGAGGTCTCAGAAAGTCAGTCTCTCAGAAAGTCGGTCTCAGAGGGTCTGTCAGTCAGTCCGTCAGTCTCTCTCTCTCGCTCGCTTTCGATCAGTGAGTCTGTGTGGCAGTATCAAGTTGGTTATATTGTGTTAAGAAGGACGTTAGACATGTGTATTCAGTTAGATGAAGCCTAGTGAGGACTGTTGGGGGTCCGTTGATTCAGACTATTATTGTGAAACATCTCTCTTGATTCATTATATTATTGTGAAGCATTCTTTGATTCATGTAATAAAAGGATCAATAATGAACCTGCATCTTCGAGTATCTATGCTGTGGTCAATGTTGTGTGGAATGAGTGGTTAGACTCGGGAAGGTCACATTTGGCGTTGTCGGCAGGGTAGCCAGAGACTCGTTACATTTGGCTCTGCGAGCAGGATAAGTCTCGTTACATTTGGCGTTGTCGGCAGGATAGACTCGGGGACTCGTTACATATATATATATATATATATATATATATATATATATATATGTATGTATGTATAAGGATCCATGAGAAATAATCTCAGGACAAAATATCTCAGACAAAATATCTCACGGACAAATTATCTCACGATAAATGATTCCAGGACAAATGATCTCAAGGACAAATAATCTCAAGGACAAAAGATACCAGAACAAAATATATCAGGACAAATGATATAATGGACAAATGATCTCAGACAAAATATCTCAGACAAAATATCTCACAGCTTAAGTCTCCAAACCTTTCAGCCCGAGGGCCGCATCATCTTTCAAATATCAGTTCGGGGGCCAGAGTTTCTTCCATTCATCTCTTTGGGGTGTCGGAGCCCCTGACTCCGTCTAAAGAAAGTTTACCCCACTGGAGCAAAATACAATTTATATAGAAATATATACACATTTCGAGTGCCCCCCCCCCCGGAGAAAAAAGATTATCAAAGAAACATTGTAGGGGCCTACAACACACTCGAAGTCCAAATTGTTTTCCTCAAATTGTTCTTTACCTATTTCATTATTGAAAAGGCATGTTCACACATGTGTGGTATTTCAAAACTCGAAAGGAACATTGATGCACACGTTTTAATATTAGGAAAGTCATCCATGGGTAAAAACTTATAAAAACCCAACCACCCTTCTTTGAACTTGTCTCTAAGAAGGTCATTCGCTTGCAATTCAATGACCTCCAGCTACAGTTTATCTGGGCAAATGGCCACATTTGCTTACAATGGGTTTTGAAACAGGCTCACATCGTCTGTCTTTGAATCCAAGTCAGAAAATTGCTACTTATACTGCAGATGGAGGTCTTTGATGATCTCGCATGCAAATGATGTGGGGAACTCAGCTGTCGCTTCAGCCATGAAGAGCTTACACTGCTGAAAGAGCGTCAAGTTGTAGGCCTGTACTTGTTCCAAAAACATGAACAGTTTGGAACTAATTGCCTTAAGGTTGGTGTATAGATCAACAACTAGATTTCCTTGTCTTGTAGTTTTAGGTTCAGAAAATTAAAATGACTAGTTACTTCTGCTGCAATATTCATCTGACATTAATGGCTGTTCTTTTCCTTTACTTTCTAGAAAGTAAATTATTTCATTTCTTAACTTAAATACACTACTCATAACTTTATTTTAACCTAGCCATCTTACTGCTGTGTAAACTGCTAAATTTTGCGATTCTTTGTTTGTATCTTTCAACATGTCTTTGAACTACCTATGGTTGAGCCCACGTGACCTTATTAAATTCATCATCTTCACCACAAGATTCAGTACACTGCTAATGTCCATATATTTAGCACACAAAGCTTGCTGGAGAATAATACAGTGCAAAAACATTGGTTGTAGAATGCTTTTCTCTTTCGCTTTTCCAACTAAGCATGTCTGTATGGCACTCATGTTCTTTCCTCCATCAACAGTCAGGTAATTGATGATAGTCCAGTCCTAGTAATAATTTGCAAAATTGTTTTTAACTCATTGAATATATCCTCTCCGGTAACAGTGCCATAGAAGTTATGTAGGGAAGCCAGCTCTTGTGTTATGTTCATGTCTTCATCCACACCTCTAATGAAGACAAGCAGTAGAGGTGGAACAGCTGTCCAGCGACATCCATTGCAATTAAAAAATGGCGAAGCATATTTGCATGTTTCGCTATTTGAGTCACAATGTTTTCACTCATGCCTGCAAAACGATGGGCAACGGTATTTGCTCCTAAACCTACAATTTAAAATTGTTTTGAACTTTCTGGAGAAATATCTTCGCGGGCTGGATGCAGAGGCGTGGCGACCCTTCCTGGCGGCCGGGGACAAACTTTTGATTTGCACCCTCCCCTTCAGACTTTCGATTTGCACCCCTCCCCCCTCTCAAACTTTCGATTTTCCAACCCATTTTGGCGCCCCCTAAGGTCGGGGCCCGGGGACATATGTCCCCCCAGCCCCCTCCCCCCTCGCTACGCCTCTTGCCGGATGAGAGGACCTCACGGGCCGCAGAGTTTAGAGACCCCGGGTTTAAATCATGAGAAGCCTTGCAATAAGTTGCCAACATGTATGAATAATAAACCAGAAATTGTGTAAAAAAAAAAAGAAAAACTCCGGATGAGAAACCCACCATAACAAAACGTTTCCTGGGTTTCTCTAATACTTAAGAGCAGTTTATGCATGAGATTTTGTGAATCAATACGTAGTATTAGTCTATGCCTAAAAACTTTTGATGAATAATAACCTTAATATGTGTTGTCTAGTTTAATTTTGTATTATTGTAGTTTATGTTTATAAATAATTAAAATATGTTGACACGCTTAGAAAATAGAGTGTTTGTGTTTTTTCACGTGTGTGTAAGGTTGTTAGCCATTCTACATCATTTCGCTGAATGCACGGATCAATATATGCATCACAAATATGACAGTAACCTGATGACCATAGACAACCGATGTCTATCAGTTAGCATTACCTTTGTACCATCTTATCTCCGTTCTTTTCAACTGAGTTAGAAGACACATTATTTTTTATTCTTTCGAACATGTGGCATTTTAAAAGGTAATAGCTTTTTTTATCAAAAAAACCGAAAATGTACATCTAATATTGTTCAAGCTGAATAATTTGCTTGTATCTAAAACCAACATTACAAAAGCACACAATGTTCGTTTTCTAAATGTTTAAATAGCATTAATAAAACGTTCAAGATCAGCTTTTTTGTTTAAGCGTTAAATAATAACTTAAATTTGTTTTAATAGATCTTAAATAAGGTTTGAGCATATTTTTCTTGTTTTTCTTTTTTTTTAATTTTGATTTATTTAGTTAAGAATCGGTTTTGTGTCTTTGAGTTGTTTCCCATTAATGCAGTAGAAAATAAATGGGAAGTAATTGCGATACGCTCGTTTAAAATGCCAATTCAAATTAATATAGATAGAATAAATAGAAGATACCATTGCCTTAGGATGGGCTGATTATTTGAAGAGTTTAAAATAAAGTTTTGTACTGAATGAGAGGTTATATGAGGGTTGGGTAGAAAAATGTTTGATTCTATATATATCTGCAATGTTGCGTAATGAATATACGGTATATATCATTATATATATATCTATATTAGAATATTCGCAAATTTATTACTCACACGGTTATTAGAAATGCAAGGGGTTCCTTAATAGTAACAATCAAATATTATAATAAATTACTTACGGGATTAATTTGGAAAATTTCAGTACAATGCAAAACTTATTTTTTTACAAAATATTTATTAAAAACAATGCTATACATTATGATTTTTGTTTTTTTTTTCTTAAAAAGAGTATACACAATGTTTAAAAATTATTACATTAAGAAGTTATCTCCCCTGTTTATAGACCAAATGACCACATCTTGTATTATAAGAATTTCACTCGCGGTCAATTTTAGCCCTCTTAGAGGGTTTTAAGACTGACCAACAGTTTTTCCATACGGCTTAGTTATCTATAGAGGTGTGTACAAAAAATTTGCCAGATGTAAAGAGGGTAAGTGCCCTAAAATCCGTTTTGAAATTACCCTCTGTTTTTCCCATAAAATACAAAGATTATAGGGAAATACGACTGGTCAGTTTTGACTCATTTAACGAAATTTGCCGGACATGACGAGTTTTTTGTGACACCCCAAGGCGTTCTCCTACCACCTCACAAAATTTCAAGGGGGGTCGTCGGAGGAAATTTTTTTTCGTAATAGAGCTCATATAAAGAGAATTTCACTCGCGGTCACTTTTTAGCCCTCGTCGAGGGCTTTGAGTGAAACCGACAATTTTCGCTAAAGGTCAAGCCATTTACCTAAGAGCATGCAAAAAATTAGATAGATGTAAAGACGGTAAGTGCCCTAAAATCCGTTTTGAAATCACCCTCTTTTTTTTCTCATAAAATACAAAGATTATATAGGGAAATACAACTGGTCAGTTTTGACCACTTTACGAAGTTTTCCCAGATATGCCGAGTTTTTTGTGACACCCCTAGGTGTTCTTGTACCACCTCACAAAATATCAAGGGGGGTCGTCGGAGGAAATTTTTTTTCGTAATAGAGCTCATATAAAGAGAATTTCACTCGCGGTCACTTTTTAGCCCTCGTCGAGGGCTTTGAGTGTAACCGACAGTCTTCCCTAAAGGTCAAGCCATTGTCCTAGGAGCATGCAAATAATTAGCCAGATATACTGAGCTTAAGTACCCTAAAGTCTGCGTTGAAATGACCCTCTGTTTTTCCCATAAAATACAAAGATTATATAGGGAAATACAACTGGTCAGTTTTGACCGCTTTACGAAGTTTTCCCAGATATGCCGAGTTTTATGTGACACCCCTAGGTGTTCTTCTACCACCTCACAAAATATCAAGGGGGGTCGTCGGAGGAAATTTTTTTTCGTAATGGAGCTCATATAAAGAGAATTTCACTCGCGGTCACTTTTTAGCCCTCGTCGAGAGCTTTGAGTGTAACTGACAGTTTTCGCTAAAGGTCAAGCCATTGACCTAGGAGCATGTACAAAATTAGCCAGATATACTGAGCTTAAGTACCCTAAAGTCTGCGTTGAAATGACCCTCTGTTTTTCCCATAAAATACAAAGATTATATAGGGAAATACAACTGGTCAGTTTTGACCGCTTTACGAAGTTTTCCCAGATATGCCGAGTTTTTTGTGACACCCCTAGGTGTTCTTCTACCACCTCACCAAATTATCAAGGGGGGTCGTCGGAGGAAATTTTTTTTCGTAATAGTGCTCATATAAAGAGAATTTCACTCGCGGTCACTTTTTAGCCCTCGTCGAGGGCTTTGAGTGTAACCGACAGTTTTCCCTAAAGGTCAAGCCATTGACCTAGGAGCATGCAAAAAATTAGCCATATATACTGAGCTTAAGTACCCTAAAGTCTGCGTTGAAATGACCCTCTGTTTTTCCCATAAAATACAAAGATTATATAGGGAAATACAACTGGTCAGTTTTGACCGCTTAACGAAGTTTTCCCAGATATGCCGAGTTTTTTATGACACCCCTAGGTGTTCTTCTACCACCTCACAAAATATCAAGGGGGGTCGTCGGAGGAAATTTTTTTTCGTAATATAGCCCATATAAGGCGCCGGTCAGTCGAGGTCAGCTTTGACCCCTTCTCCGTAGACTTTTCGGCCAACCGTCACCGGCCTTCGTTTTCTATCGCCCGTAGGCACCATCGTGCCAAATTTCACGCGCCTGCGGCGCCGGGAAGTGCCCTATCGGGCACTTGACCACTTCGCTTTATATATAGACTAGGCTTACTGCCTAGCTTCGTTTAGGTTTTCAAAAACTTTTGATAATTTGAATACTAATTATTTGGTGATGGATGAGGTGTGGAGTGCTTAAATTTAAACAGTAATGCTAATTTTAGAGAAGATGTTGTATGTTGTTTAACAATCGCTTTCAGAGCAAAAATTAGAAAGTACGCAATTTATAACTAAAATGGAATTAGAAATACAGAGGTTCCATCAACAGTATATCTCATAATTTATATTACATTGACTTTAAAAATTTATTTTTTATTTAATTATGATACGTAACTTAATTATCAATTATTAGGTTTAAAACAAATGTTATAGTTTGTCGTTTTCTGTTTCTGTTTAAAATAGTATACACTATTTTGAAAATTAATTATTAAAAAGGTTACCTAACTTGAAAATGGACCGAATGACGTATTTTTTTGTTTACTTTTTTTAAAAACAGTTACTATGCTTATATTAAAAAATTGATATATGAACATATTTAACGACTACAATGGATTTTTCCGACGTGAATAACGTTTTTTTTTTGTTACCCTCCAGGGTGGGTCTACGACCTCAAATAATATAAAGGGGATCGTTCGTCAATTTATTTATATATATCTCATATAAGGAGAATTTCACTCGCGGTCATCTTTTAGCCCTGCTCGAGGGCTTTGAGTCTGACCAACAGTTTTTCCATACGGCCTAGTCAGCTATAGAAGTGTATGCAAAACATTAGCTTGATGTACAGAGGTTAAGTAACCTAAAACTTGTGTTGAAAATTCCCTGTTTTTCCCATAAAATACAAAGATTATAGGGAAATACGACTGGTCAGTTTTGACCCATTTAACGAATTTTCCCGGACATGGCGAGTTTTTTATGACATTTCCAGCATTCTCCTACCAACTCACAAAATTTCAAGGGGGGTCGTCGGAGGAAATTTTTTGCGTAATAGAGCTCATATAAAGAGAATTTCTCTCGCGGTCATTTTTTAGTCTTCGTCGGATTAAAAAAAATTATGTTCCTCTTTTTGGCTTCAAATTCCTCTTTTTCTGTTTGACTGTTCCTACTTTTGGTTGCCAGGGGTAGGCATGTCTGGTCTTGTAATTTCGTATGTGATAGATGAAAGGTAGGGAAAGGCCTGTGGCAAATTTATAGCGTTAACCCAGTCACACATAAACATTGTGACAGATACCTTAACTAATATTTAGGAAGAGAACCACGCTCATCTTTATAGTTATTTAAATAAGTCTATTATTTATGTTCTCTTTTTTAGTGCATTATTACATAAAAGCTTATTACATAAAAGCGTGTTATTAAAACGTTTTTATGAAATTTTGTTTTGTACTTTACATGTTTTATTTACTAGGAAGGGGTTAATTTTTCAAGGTGATCGCCGTTGTCATAATTACAAAGATTTCCTCTTCTTTTTTTTAGTGGAATTGCATACTGTGCTTATGTACCTTTAAACAAGCTGTAAAGAAATAGTTGTTTTCTAACGAATATTAAAAAAAGTTTTTTTTTCACCGCTAAAACCAAATGTACATAATTTAACTAGATCTACAAGACACAGACACAACGCGTGAAGCCACTGACATTGTAATGACAGGAGAATATTAAGGACATGGATTGTTTTAGTTTGGAGAGTAAAAGCTGTATCGTCTGCGTAGGCTAAAATTATTTTGTTCGACAGGTTGTGTATGTCTATTGCTCTGATGTATGTATTGTACCTAATGCTTTCTAAGATGAGTGGTGGTGGGGGGGGGGGGGCATTGTCTAATTATTTGTATGATCTATCAGTAGGTGGCTGTGTGTGTTGAAAAATATTATTTTTATTCAAATTGTTTTCTTTGAGATTTGTGTGAAGATATATGTGCGCTAATCGGTGGAAAGTTTTCTTCTGGTCTAAGCTAAGTATGCATGCTGGGGTTTTTTGTCCTGTGTATACTGAAATATGTCTCTGATTAGGTGATGGTGAATGTGTATGTTCCTCCCTGTGATATTGCATTGTTGGTCAACATGAATTAACTTGTGCGTAAATGGTTATATTTTTGGCAATCGATAACTGTATAGTCGGTGTTTAAAAAATAAGTAGGTCTATAATTATGGGTTAAATTAGTGTCAGTCTGGGATTTCCGAAGAAATGTTATAAAAGATGTGTTAAAGTTTTAATGACACTGTTCAAACAGGAAAATTATTTTAATAGTGGCTGCACGAATACGGTTCTGTCGGTTGTGAAGTTTTTATATAATTCAGTAAATCAGGAAATTAATGGAAAGGTACTATTGATCAATTAGACTTCATTACATGTCTTCTAAATATGTAACACATATCGCGACTGTGTATATTTTTTATTGGCATACACATTTTAAATACAAAGCAATGACAAATATTCAATATTTATCATTTTTTTTAACAAAAAAATATACTTAAGCGAGTACGTTTTGACAAATAAAACATTATGCCTATTTTATTTCAATTATTTCGAACACTTTCAGTGTATTTGATATATCAATTACACAGGTAATTACTTCCCTTGAAAACTTTCGGAGCATGAATTAAAATAAGTGTTTTTCTGCATTTGTTAACAGAAATAACTATGTGTACACTGCAGCAAACCTAATCTATTATACACATTTAAAATGAACTAAAATAGAAAATAGCTGACCTTGTAAAATTTGCACCTGCTACTTTGGGAGCGGGTCGGATGTAGCTCAATACAAAGTTGTGTTTGAGTTCAATATGGAAGACCATGTGTTGATTCAATCCTCTATCAAGTTATTGAAACTGCCATTTAAAGCATTCACCACATTGGTCTGATTAGTCGAGAGATTGATTGTACCATTTAACTTTTCTGCCTTTTGGCTAAGATCAAAGTGCACTGTATCATACGGGTTCTGTACGGATGTCTTAGCCGTGGCTGCAGTTTTTCCAAACGTTAGTCAGGTACCCATTTGAGCTGGGTGGACATAATGACGTTCTACATATATGGCATAATGTTTGGTTAACTTAGTTGTCAGTTCTGCTACATTTGAAACACACAAGTGGTTAACTCGCTAGATGTTTGGAAAATATACATTGATTCTATTATTTTGTTTCATATAAACAACAAACCTCGGCTAACTTATCTGAATCCAATGTTACAAGAGGTAGCACGTGAAATTTGTGAGTCGCTATTGAGTTCGTTCATCACTTCCCCCTTCTGTTGACACACGGCTCTCCCTATGACGCAGGAAGGTAAACAACAACACCATGTCTTTCAGTTAGCATAAACTTTGTTAATTCTTATTTCTGATTTGTAGAATTCAGTCGAACAGACAAGTTAGTTGTATCGTTCACTTCAAGGTGTCGGGATAAGCACAATAAAACTGCGTTTGTAAACACGTTTTAACAATTACGTATGTGACCAACATTCCGGTGTTTTTACTGGTTACAAATCATTTAAGCAGAGCAATAAAAAACGGTTAACTATTAATGTATACTATATAAGTTATAATGAGTATTATTATATTACAGTTTATTACATGTAACATGTAACATTAACCTAAGTAGACAATTTGTATTCATGCAGAAGCAGGATTTTGAAAATAAAGTGTTGTACTGTTACATTATTTTATAATATCGTCATGTTTTGATTTAGAATAAAGCAAATATATAATATAAGTATCTAATATAATTATGACGTATCGTCATATACCTCTATTTTTCATTTTACCTTATAATAGGTTTTGGTAATTGATGTTTCTAATGATGGTTTTTTTTAAATGAAATCTCTGATGTTTTTATATGTTTGTTTTTAAAAGTGAGTTGCTAAAGCTATGTTTTGGTAATCTGTATATGTTAATTAGCGCAACTCTAGAAATTGTAGGCTTTCTGCAATGTGTATACATGTCCAGTTTATGTGTTATTCTGTCGGTAAGGCTCATCCATGTAAAGTTTGAGTTTGTCTGTAACTATAATTGGGGTGTCGTATTTTTTTCTATATTTTCTAGAATGTTTGATTTATCCAGAGTGATTGTGCATCCACTGTCTTACCCACATTTTGTAAATGTCTCTATTATTATATTGAGTAATTCATTGTTAGTATTAGACTATAAACTGCGTATACGCTCTTCTCAAAACATTATTTCATTATACTTATTCGCATTTCTTTAAAAAAGAGTAAACAAACTCAAAAATTTTCTATAAACTGGCAAAAAAAAATATAGCCTCCATGTCTATATCGTTGAAGGTTTTTAGTTCAAATTTACATGTGTTTCTAATGGTCCATACTGTATGTCTAAAAATACATATTGCAGTAATTTTATTGTCATCGTCATTTTTTTTTTTGATGTTGTTATACAGTTGAGAGTGATTGCTTTGTTTAATGCGTCAGTGTTGGTGGTTTCTAGTATTGTCCCTAAAGTTTGTCTTACTTTTAGTAGTGTTGTGCATTCTAGATAAATATGTTGTTCTGTTTCTTTTTTTTTTACATATCTGACATTTTATTTTAATGTTCGTGTTTGCTTTTGTGTTTCTAAAGATTGGTGTAGTATTGTAAATGAGCATGTATCCTTTTTTTTCTTTTTTTTTTCTGTATGTTGTCTTTGTTTTGTAAGTTTCTAAAGGTGTCGCTAATGTCTACTGTGTTGAATTCTTTAGCCCATTTAGTTCTATTTTGTAGTGGTTGTAGCTGTCACTTGACTAATGTATCTTATATATCTATTCTTGGTTTTCTCTACTATTATGTTTGTGTTTGTCTTGAATGCTTTGAAGAAGGCTAGTGTATCTGTATAGAAGTGACCTTAGTATGTACCCCCGTAATGTGGTGTGGTGTTGGTTTGTTTCAATATAGTGTTGAACCTATGTCCTATATACTATATAGTATTGTGCTAGCGGGTGGTAGTCAGTGGCGGAACTAGAAAAATTGGGCCACCCCGCAAAATTTTTTTTGGGCCCCCCATATATGTAAAGATGTATATATATATATATATATATATATATATATATATATATATATATATATATATATATATATATATATATATATATATATATATATATATATATATATATATATATATATATATATATATAATATAACGCTGCTGGTAGTGTGTCAGTCCTTCCTTCCTTCCTTCCTTCCTTCCTTCCTTCCTTCCTTCCGTCATCGCTATAGATTTTGGAACCATAAAAGTAAACATTCGCACCATGCTGTGCTTTTCAGTGCACCGCAGTGTCTTATTATAAGTATTAGAGTAGGGTTTGTTTATATAGCGGCATAGAGCTATTTTATAATTGCCACGGTTTTTACTCTTTCGCATAACGTCAAGAAAATATTAAATACACGCAAACTGCTAAAACGTATTAAAAAGATTAATGTCAAATATCATTTTCGTTTAGGTTCCCAGAAAAAGTGGATACATTTTAATAAGATAATAACAGTAGGGTAGAAAAATCAAATTAATTTAACTCTTTTCTAATTTTGACAAAGGAGGTAATTTAAAAATACATTAAACTCACGCTAATAAAAAATTTAAATGCAAATATACGTTCGTCATAGAAGGAATTAGTGTTGCAATAATATAAGTAGCAAAATGTGAATGCAAATTATTCGGATGTGTAAGAGGAAATTATTGTTAGAAAATTATTATTAGCATGGATTGATAAAAGGCAATCTTTTATTTATTTTATTCACTGAATGTAGGCCCTACTGTTTATTACTTATAATTTTTAATCAACTATTCAGCACTATTATAGACGCGTCATCACGTTCATTAGGTGCGCAATGGTTTTAGTTATGAAACTCTATTGTAAATTTTTAAAATTTAAAGTACTGGAAAAAAATACGTGAATGGATAAAGTGAAATATTGTATATATTATAGATACTGCCTATTATTTATACTGTTTTCTAATTATTATTCTATCTTTCGGGTTTTATAGGAGAGGCGTAGCGAAGGGGGGGGGGGGGCATATGTCCCCGGGTGCCGACCTTAGGGGGCGCCAAAGTGGGTTGGAAAAAATTTGCGAGGGGGGTGGTGGTGGAAATCGAAAGTTTTACGGCGGGGGGGGGGGGGGGGAAGGGGTGCAAATCGAAAGTTTGAGGGGGGTGCAAATCACCGGAAAGGGCGCGATTTGGCGCTACGGGCTAGACTGTGAGCAATATGCCTTTATGATTGCATTTAAATTGTGTTTATGTTATGAGTGTTGTGTTTGTTTTTTCGTTTTTTTTTGTTTTTTTTTTTGGTTTTTTTTTTGCGTTCGTTTGTGTTGTGTTTAGTTTTGTTCTGTTGGTACATTTAAAAAAGATTTACCGTGGCGGAGCACGGGATGCAGCTAGTATATATATAAACGCACAATACGAACGTATTCTGGCCTCATCGGGTTTTGAAAAAAAATTCATTTAAATCTAATCACAACAACATGTCATGTGTATGAGTGCATTGGTCTGTTTTGAAAATCTGTTTTCATTTATGTTTGCCTTTATACTTCTAATAACTAAGTCGGTCAAAAATATATAAATCATGAAGCTTTGTATAAGTAATGGTGTCTCGTGTTATGTTTATTCCTATGTTTTTTTGTATTTATGTTATTAGTTTTGACTACTTTTCATTATTATACTATACCATTCTTTAGTACTTTTTTATAAATACTAATTAAGATAAGTAATTGCTGTTTAATTTGATTATTACAAATCTATTAAAAGGAGCTAATGAGCACCCCTATTTGGCTATTTGAAAAAAGGGAAATAATTTATGGAAGTGGTTTGAACGTTTGCCTATCTTTCACACTATAGCTCATGTGTATATTTTTTTTTTTAAATTTTATGCAACAGCATGTCTTAGCTACTATATAATATCACTACTGTATTATATCTGTTATCTGCTTGTTATTTACAAAACCACTATCAAGGTGCCAGTGACGAAACTAATATATATATATATATATATATATATATATATATATATATATATATATATATATATATATATATATATATATATATATATATATATATATATATATATAACACGTTATAATTCGTGTATTTATTTGAGACGTTTGCCTAGTTTTCTAGAACAGTGGTTATTAAATGTAAACAATGTCGGCACTTTATTTCTTGGATATTAGTTGTTGGAGCGCTAGTTTGTCAACACTACCACCGATTCGAGCCAGCTTTGTTGTTGAGGCGCTATCTATTCGCTTCTTGTAAGGCTAAGAGCGGGAGGGGAGGTCTGAGAAAGGAACTCAAAAGGGACAACAAAGCACCGATGTGCTTTTATCTATCAGTACCAAATTTGGGATGGTCTCAAAAAGCCGTCTTAATATCTAGCGGCCTCTCGCGAAATTGATGTTTTTTCAAAAGAATTTTGCCGACAACAGCGTGTATTTGAATTTTGGGAAAAAGAATATACAAGAGCGTGGGATGGTGTCTATAGAATAAAGATACTCCAACCGCAGCTACAGTATTCTTTTTTCAAAAGAACCATCAGGTCAAAAATGCAAGAAAATTAATTTTAACTTAAAAAAAAATGATTATGGGCGGCTGTCGGCACCCTAAACGGCGTGCCCCCCCCCCCCGCATTGCGGGGTCTGGCGGCACTGTAGTTCCGCCCCTGGTGGTAGTGTGGCTCTATTCTAATTATATCTAAGTGTTTGATTCTGAATGTATGATTTTTTGTGGTTATGTCGTGTAGTCTTATCCCACAGTTTATTTTGTTTTGTATTAATGTTTGGTGATTGATGTTTCTCTAATGGTATTTTTGAAAATGAATTCCCTGATGTGCTTGTTTGTTTGCTTTATGAAGTGGGTTGGTACTAAACTTCCTGAGGCTACGAAAATTATTTTTGTTAATATATATCTGTTGATGAATTTTTGTATTTGTCCAGTTTCTGTGTAATTTTGTCAGTCAGTCTCGCCCATGTGTCCTTGTCTTCATTTGTCGGTGTGTCCGTAAAAGTAATACCGTACCAGTAGCGTACGCAGGGGGGGGGGGGGGAGCCATTTTCTCTGGCCATTTTCAGCAAAGTGGCGCCTTTTTGGAAACTTTTTAAACTCAAAGTTTTAAACAATGATATTTGTTAAAAAATATTTTTTGTCGGCACATCTATGTAAATCACAAGATTTCTTTTCATGCAGCAATTAAGCATTATTGTACTAGTCTAGTAGTGTCTACATTTACAACACGTATTAACAGCTGCATCAGTTTGCGATTCTAAAAATAACCATTACGATGCATTGCAATGTTTAAAAAACCTCTACGGGTAGTACCACTTGGCAAGAGGGGTGTTAAGTTTAAGGCAATTGTATAATGTATTTGCTTACGAATAATTGAATTAGAAAATGTTATACATTAAACTTCACACATAATTACTTTATTTATACAGTTTGAATCCTGTGATTAATTTTTAAAAAAATACAATACAGAAACAAATACAACTGATGTGGCACCTCTATTTAAATTTACTTATGAGCAAACTGCGTAGTGTTGGGCAAATTTTGACAAGGTCAACAACGTCATCACGATGAAGTAGTAGTATTCTTACAGTTTGGACTATAGTGATTACCATTACAAATTATATGAAACAGTTACAACCCCCCCCCCTCCCCCACGGACCCCTCTGTAAAAAAAACTATGGTCCTAATACCACTGCTACTTATTTTAATTTATTTCTGTAATATATATTCGTGTAATATATATTTGTGTAATATATATGTATGTTTAGAACAGTCATCTAAAAATGACGCTATGTTCACTCTGAGTTGGTTATCTCCGCCCCACACACACACATCTCACCACCACAATTGTGTAGAGCGACCTTAATGTCACACCTAGGTATACACTGGGTTGGATAATTGACCTAAAGTGACCGGACAGCGGTGAATGAAGTTGAACCCACCCCCTCCCCAACCCACCCCGAACTGATCTAATAAGTACATGTATAAAAACCAAAGTACCATGCCCCCAGAAAATTAGCTTTTTAAACGTAAAACTCTGTGAATATTGTTTTTGCAATTTCCAGTAAAAGGTGTGTGATCAATACAGTGATCTAACCTATACATATCACTATAAAAAATTATATTTAAATTACACAAAGAAGCAGTAGTTATGTAAAATATATTATCTGAACTAAAAAACCGACATTTAGTCAAATGTAGGCTGTTATCCCAAATGATTTTCAATATTGTCGAAAAGCGTGTTTTTATACCAACTCTGATTTTATAAACTTTTATTATGCTTTAATACTTTAGCATTTATGATGACGATATATTAAATTCTGATTATAGACAAAAACATTTTGTAAACACGAATAGTGTTAAACAATTTCATTATATTCTAAAGTAATTATTTATTTGTTTTGACATTTATAATTTAATGTGTAGATAAATACATATTTATATTAAGAGAGTGATTATTTCCCCTATTTCACTTGTCTTAAATAATTCCCCAGGAATTATTATTAAAGAATTTTTTTTACAAGAATTACAAAACAGATTGTGTTACGTTCATTGTTTTTGAATGTAATGAGTGTATATATATATTTTTTTAGATCGATACAATTTTTGTTTTGTCGGCCTACATTGTGTGTTTTTTCTTATTTCTTCAGAGTGCTGCTTTCAATTTATTTTACATCATAGCGAAGTAATGACATACAACTAGTAATTATATATATATATATATATATATATATATATATATATATATATATATATATATATATATATATATATATATATATATATATATATATATATATATAATACACGTATATAGAATGGGTTAAAAATTCGGCGCCTTTTTTTTTGCTCTTTTCGCTCCCCCTACAACGAAAACCTAGATACGCCTCTGTACCGTATATTTTCAGTTTGTCTACTGCAGTCAATGAAGTATCTTATTTCTTTTTACCTATCCATTTACCTTTGCCTAAAATTTTAAATTTTTCTGCGTTAATTTTCCCCCCACTGCCTTTGCCAAATTCCAAGAAAGTCTCTATTACTGTCTTGATTTCTTTTTCTGTCTGTAGTAGGAAATTGGTATCGTCAGCGTATGCGATTATTTTCTTGGCTGTCGTGTTTGGTAAAGGGGGGGGGGGGGGCGGGGGGATATATGTCCCTGGGCGCTGACCTTAGGGGGCGCCAAAATGGGATGGAAAGATAAATTGAAATGTTGAGGGTGGTGTAAATCGAAAGTTTGAGGGGGGGTGGGTGGGTGGGGAGTGCAAATGGAAATCTCGAGGGGGTGCAAATCGAAAGTTTGAGGGGGAGGGGGGGTGCAAATCGAAAAGTTTGTCCCCGGGTCGCTACGCCTCTGGATAACACAGTCACCTTTTAATAAATACAACAGCTAACAAAGCCATGAGTTAAATAATAGTCGGTAGTTTAAAATGCACGCTATAAAGTATTAGACAAGACAGCGGTATAAAATAGTTTCAATGCTAAACACGAAGCCAAATAAAATTATCGCATACGCTGAAAATAAGCATTCCCTTCCACAGACATACAATAAAATGCAGACAGAAATTGAAACCTCCACGGAATTCTGAAGATGTGTGGAGGTAAAATGAATGCAGAGAAATCGAAAATAATGGACGAGGTAGATAGACAGGCTAAGCAAAAACCATACGACACAACAATCACAATAATAGACAGATTGTACCTGTATAGTATAACATATACAGAGAGTCCGACAAAAAAAGACAAAGGCAAATGTACTTAACTTAATTGAAAAAAAAAATAAAATAAAATAAAATAAACAAAAAAAAAATAGAAAAAAAACTGCAATTCTACTAGTTTCGCCAGGGTAGCACAATGGAATAGAAACATTATACCATACATTATATTGATATTGAATATATTGATATTAACCGATCGAACAATTTAAAAAAAAAAGTCAGCAAACAAACAAAAAAACCAACATATTAGATAGTCTATATTTAAAAACAACCGCCAAACGACACTTAAAAAAATATGTATTATTGAATTAATTAGGAGGTGCTATTATTGTCATGGCCATTATGAAAACATTTCTCAGATGGTACCTAGGATTGTGGTCTGCCACCTTACTTCTTGCAATGTTTGTTTATTTATTCTCTCCCTGTATTTTACATGGCTATTTAAAAACGAAAGTATGTATGTAGTGCGCCAATTGTTTGAAGTCTTGCGAAACAGGTTTAAACTTTAATTGATTTGCCCTAATATGAGGGTTCTATTGTAATGTTACTGACTACTGACTATTGTTTAACTCATGGCTTTGCTATATGTTGTATATCCCTGCCGTTGTACTGTTCAGTCGGGTTAGTTGGGTTAGTTGGGTTAGTTGGGTTAAATCTACGATATTGATAAATCCCAAGCATTTGTCTTAAGTGTCGGGTTAGTTGGGTTAGATCTACGATATTGACAAATCCCAAGCATTTGTCTTAAGTGTCGGGTTAGTTGGGTTAGATCTACGATATTGACAGGTTAGTTTTGTTAGATCTACGATATTGATAAATCCCAAGCATTTGTCTTAAGTGTCGGGTTAGTTGGGTTAGATCTACGATATTGACAGGTTAGTTTTGTTAGATCTACGATATTGATAAATCCCAAGCATTTGTCTTAAATGTCGGGTTAGTTGGGTTAGATCTACGATATTGATAAATCCCAAGCATTTGTCTTAAATGTCGGGTTAGTTGGGTTAGATCTACCATATTGATAAATCCCAAGTATTTGTATTAAATGCGCATGGGACGGATCCATAGCAAAGGGCTATAAAATGCATGCGACATGGTAACTAGCTCTTTTACTAGAGCTAAGTTTTATAATATCCTATGGGCAGCTATTTCTGAATTATTTGCTTAACCGCCACTGTTTTCATTAACGCCTGGACTCCCCATTCAGATTTAAGTGATTGTTAACACCGTCTTTATATAGCTTAAAATAAAACAACATTTGATGTAGAGATTTTTTACTGTATGTTTGTGGTAAACTAGACAATCTATTTCACCCTGAATAAAGGTGTATCGATTTATTTTTTATTATGATTTTATACTGTGAACTGTGCTAAAAATAGAAACAGTAATTATTGTGTGTACTAATTTTAACTGACATGTATCGACATTCATTTGATGGAAGCTACTGAAACTCTCAGATTTCCGAAAAAAAGTTGTTTGTATATTAGACACTTTGTAGATAATAGTAATGTAAATTTAACCACGTAGCCTATTTGTTAAATCTATTACACTCAGATATGTGAACGAGGCTAATACAGTGTCACCAATCTATAGTGGAAGAACAAACACAATAATCAGTTAAGTCCAAATGATAGAAATCTCGTTACTACTCACCAGCTTTAACCAATGGCTTGCAACAATTAAAGACGAGCAAAAAAAAAATGGTTTAATTCAAGTTCGATTATTATTTCGTGGTGCATGAGGAATTTGTAGTTATTAAAACAGAATTTCAGAAAAAAAATCGAAATGTTTAGATGTATAACACGTATTGTTATGCAATATGAAATATTAGAAAAGAATGAGGCACACATATAACTCTGTGATGAAGATGTTTATATATAGTGTGTGTGAGAGTGGCCTCCCCTTGTAAGTGGTGCGCAAGCGAAGAAAGAAGTGTGTGAACTGTAGTGTGTAAGCGGTGTGTGTAGAGCGTAACCTGAGCTTATTAAGTAGGAGTGTTTTTGGCTTGAATGGTACCTGTGTTCCCCTGTAGAAGTTAGAAATTATATTTGACTATTACATTTTAACTGTGTTTTCAATTGTGTTATACCTGGTTCCAAAATAAAATGGAAAGCTGAGCATAGCACACTCTTACAGTGATTGTAAAGTAAATAAATCATTTTATTAAATTTAAAATATAATTTAATTAACTAGTTTGAGTGTTAACCGTATTGCAAACAAATTCTTGCAGTTTAATTTGTTTTTAACTAATATAAATCAATTTCAAATAAAAACCATTCAAAATAATCGATGTACTGTTTGTACTGTTCACATATCAGAGAAAAAAAAAGGTAATTTTAATTATGACATCATTCAGTAAATTCTTAAAATTGTATTAAATTCATTTACTCTACGGGTACGCCCGCCCGCTGTCCTTCATATACAAAGACACAAACTATAAGGGACATATCATACGTTTAGGGATTATTTCTTAAGTGTTTCTTGGCGAGACCTTGACCAAAATGTCTTAACACATTTCTCAACTACCAAACATCTATGGTTATATAACTTTTAAATAACTATGATATTTTAAATAATATAACCTATTTCTGCCATTTTGTTTGTACATTGTGTATAGTAAAAAGTTTGCTAGCCTATCGAATAGTAAGGAGCAATTAATGATGTCGCCATTAGCACGTAAAAACCAAATTGATTTTAACTTTTTTTTTTTTTAAATTGTGTTTAATTGCCGAAAACACTAAAACGTCAAATACATCAAATCTTTTTAAAGTCCTAAAAAAACAATCAGTCAGGATTGTATAACCATATTAGTTTTAAATACACAATAAATTAGTTTTGAAATAATGTACGGACCTCTCGAATACCTTTGTTACCATTGTCGTTTGGGTCTATTGAACCTGAACGATTCGTGTTTTTATATTAAATTCCAGACATTTTATTACCAAAACAAATTAGGTTTTAATTGGGAAAAGCCAAAAAAACCTCTCATACATTGTTTAAACCGACTCATTCATAGGTCTTTAATGTAGACGATTCCTAATGGCTGATTTTTTTAAATTACATGTATGATTAGACTTATTAGCGAGTTTATCCATAAGAAGTTAGGTGTAATGTAAAAGTAGGGGAAGTAGATAGTACCCTCATAAGTTAAGCTCATTTTTCGTTGTTGTTTCCCTTTGACTGTTGGTCCTAAGAATAAACTTTAAGGTGGAAATATATGACTTTGTTCAATAAGGTCACATTAAAAAAGCATTAAGCCTGGATACAAAGTGTTCTTATTTGCCATAATGCATATTGAGATAATAACTGAATTGCGCTTAGATCTAACATAATTAAAAAAAAACCATCAACGAAAAACCCCTTGAATATATGAACATATTTTGTTTAAATCGGAGTGCGGTAACAACAAGATAAAAACAGTTACCCCATTGTGGACTCTGTTCGTCAAGAACAAATGGGTTTGTCTAAAGGCCGCAATATACAAATATACAGTCGTTCGTTAGAGAATAATCGGACCACATACTGGGGTAGGTGTTTTGGGGAATGTGGAGGAGGGGGGAATGGTATTAGATACATATTTGTTACAATAATTGTGTTCATTTAAATCAGCGGTCGCTCCAGTACCAACGTGATGTATAAGTCAACATATACAGTACGATGTTTGTATAGGGTTAAACATGTAACTTTAGACAGTCAATAATAAACGAGTTTTATTCACTTATTTATTTTATTTTAGACATTGTAATCACAGACATTGTTTTCATCAACCTAAAAAAAATATGTTTTCATAAAGGATCAAATTACATCAGGACATAATGTTGCAATATGAAATAGATGTAAAGATTGACCCCTTCCCCACCACCCATGGGTTGAACCGGGCAAAAAAAATGTCAATGTTATCTAGCATTTTTTTTTCGAAACTTGGTGTGTTGGTCAACACACAATGGCAATGCAATGTGACATTACTTTTGACTTGATTGTATGCTTAAAATAATGTTTTTAAGATGTATTATGTTCCCATTTAATGTACTTTTTTCCTAATTATTATACTAACATGGGTGTGTTCATTTTGAGAGAAATTATTTTCACTCATGGAATTCGGCTGAATTGAAATGTTTAAAGATTTTAAAACAACAATTAATTTAAATAATTAATAGCAAGCGTTTATACAATTATGTCATTCCCACCTACAATAAACAAACATACAATATATACTTTAAAAAATTATTATAATAATAAAAATGAAGTTTATAAAATATATAAGCTTTAATGACGTGATTAAAACTTTACCAAATGTTATATTTATATTAATGTATTTTTTAAATGAAATTTTAAAGAAAGTTTATAACTTATATGTAAAAATTAGTTGATGAAGGCTTATTAAAAATAAGTATAGGGCTGGTAAGTAGGTCACCAACCAGTTCTACGTCTCAATAAAACCTGCATAAGCCATAGAACTGGTTGGTGACCTACTTAGCAGCCTTATAATGTTTGTATCCAATTTTTACATATTAGTAATCATCATTGTGTGCAGCCAACTTATTAATCACATTACGAGTTAATCGACACACCTCACAATATTTAATCCCAGTTGTGATCGCGAAAACATTTTTTTTCTGATTTCATAAATATCTAAAGCAAGTTAACCTACTATATAGTGCCAATGTAGCAGGGCGAACATCAAGGTCACTAAAAATTGTGGCACACGTATGTGTGTGTCATCTAAAATTAATTTGAATTACTGATAAAAAGAGAACATTAATTCTTTACCGCCGTTTATGTTGGTGATGTAAAGCGGTTTTCTTAAGCAGATAGTTTTATCACCATATAAAATGTTGCATTTTGTAAACTCACCATAAATAATATTTAGTGTAAATACATTTTTGGCTCATGTTTTTAGTAACCAACTTAAAATTAACATTTATTTTGTTTTACATATAAGAAGGGAGACAATAAAACATTGCATTTCAAATTTAGCGAAATAAACAATTTGAAACAAGTTATGGGGAAAAAATACATGAGTTTACCGCATACATTTTTAGAGTTATATTTAAAAACAATGAATGTGTTAGTTTTATTTCACACCCAAAATAAAGTCACACTTCATATTACCAAACCCCTCCCACAAAATTACATCAAACATTAATAGTAGTATTTATATTGATTTTCTAATTGAAATCTTAACTAAGCTTGACTTCCTTAACAAAGCGAAATGATGGTTACAACTATTATTCAAATTTTTAATGCAAAAACGAGTCGCTACTTTTTGTCCTGTTACCAAAGCCTCCTATTTAAACCCTCCCTTAATCTGATTTGTAAATAAATACATGCATTTGATTTTAGTTAGTATGGTACATTTATTAACATACATTATGCATAAAACCATAGTTTTAAAAACTATATGTATCTATTTTAACACATTACAGGTTCTATAATTAATATTGAAGCCTAATAATTCACATTACCAAAATAAGGAATTATTTTAAAGTACTGAGTGGTTGATAATGGGAATGACGTAGTGTGATACCAACGACGTTTTTATCATAAATATATATTTTTGTTTTTGAAAATATACTATAGAGGCTATTTAGGCAATAAGCGAATGATTAACCGATGTCTTCGGTTGTTTTTTAAATTAGTAATACATAACGCTACTGTGTCTTTGTTTGCAATTACATACATATTTCAAACATTTAACAAACGCCTATCTACATATTTGTATCACAAGTGATACACATTAATTACAATTATGGATGACTTTTGATGCAGAAAATTATATGCCTGTGTTGTTTGTATTTGTTTCCAATTCATTCGCCAAATATATTATGGCTATTAAATATGTAATTATTTCCCTTACAAGAAAGAAAAAAAATACGAACTCATTAAAAATTAGCTACAATAAAATGTGTCACATATAGCTTAATATAAAGCTTCGTGTGAGTTCAAAATGGCAGACATTATGTATAAACAATAATTAATTCAGTTATTGAAACTTTCATTTAAAGCAGATACTACATTGGTCCGAATAGTCAAAAGATTGATTGCACCATTTGACTTCTCGGCATTTTGACTAAGATCTAAGTGTTTTCTCAGTTAGGGATTCTGTACGGAGGTCTTAGCTGTGGCCGCAGTTTTTCCTAACGTTAGTCAGGTAACCATCTGAGCTGGGTGGACTTAAGGACGTCTTACAGACTCGACCCCAGGGATCCAAACTTAAGTCTGATGGGGAATCGTGAAATACAAAGGTTCAAATATATATAATATACATGACATGGTGTTACTGACTAAAATGTTTGATGTATCAAAAGCAATCATTTGGTTTCTTCTCTCTTCTCTTCCTTTGATTTCCAATTATTTGTACACATTTCAAGATTCCAACCAAGACGTTTGATACTTTCTGTTTACTTTTTTGTACTTTTACAAGTGTAACTATGCACTAATAATGTGTATTAAGTATTAACGTTACATTTTAAATGTTCAGATGTAATGAAATGCATCGTTTTCAACACTTTACTGAAATACGTGGTATTTTTGCTGTTGTTTCCCTACGACTCATTTTCAATTGTTTAGTGGAAAAGCGTGTCTTTACTTTTTTCTCACCCCCTCCTTCCACCCCTTCCCCTATCCAGGTATGTCGTCATTTATAGACCATCCCTTATATATCTGATACCCTGTTGTAAGCGAGAGATAAAGATAAATAGAGTTCGTACACACGTGTAGGCTTAACGACTGATACATCTCAGGATTCCTAATGTATTAGTGCATCAGACACGTACATGAAATAAAACTTTTAATATATGTCTTTCGAACAACCACTAATTGCAATCGATTTTTGTTAGTATGGGACATTCATAAAAATATAGTAAGCGCAAAACAGGTCTGTTGTTTTGAAAAAAAAAATAGTATGTATTTATTTTATGAGTTCTACGTTTAATATTGAAGTCTAACAATACACATGTCTAAGAAAAAAATTATTGCCATGTACAGAGTGCTTGGTAATGGAAATAAAATTATGATAGGCTAATGACATTTTTATAATGAAAATATAATGTAAAATTAATTTGTATTTATAATATTATTATTTTTTTAATTTTATTTATAATATTATAAATATAGAATCACTTAAAAGATAGTTTCGCTGTCTGTGTATCTGTGTATCTATCTATCTATCTATCTGTCTGACAAGAACGCTCTAGAGAAAACACAAGGAAATTAAAAACTCTCACAGTGAAACGAAAGACGAAGTATGACGTCATATAGTAGGAAATAATCTCAAGCCGGAGAGTGCACACAGTAATATGACGTCATTGATTCTCTAGTAAACATTGAATACAAAGGCAATTTTGTCTAATCTAAGTGGTTTGCGTGTAGAGTTTCTTTCATACAATTCTTCAGGTAGGGGCGAAGCCCCACCCCCGCGTAAGAACGTCTGAGCCCCCCCCCCCTCCCTAACTCAAGAGAAATTTCTTCATCGATACTCTATAATAAAATTACCGCCTAATTAATGTGTCTAATCTAAAAAGTGGTTTTCTTGCAATTTTGTTAATGCAATTCTTCGCGACACCAGTGTTTCTTTCAGACTTTTTCCTCTCTTCCGGTAGGGGCGAAGCCCAGCCCAGATTCTTCCTTTAGTTTGTATGTTCTACAAATGCGACCAGTGTTTCTTTCAGACTTTTTCCTCCCCGGAGAGGGGTGGGGGTACTTGAAATTTTCGGGTGCGGGGGTAGAATTTTCGGGGAGGGGGCGGACACTGGAAAAAGTATATAATTATATTTCGCTGAATGGGACGGTAGACATGTTTTTGGGGGGTGGGGGAGGGGGGGGTGGGGGTGGGGGGGGGGGTGGAATGGTGTGTGTGGGGGGGGGGGGTGGGGTGGGGGGTGGGTTGGTTTTAGTTTAGAGAAAAGAGACAGCACTATCAGCCTAGCGCAGGGGTCGGCAACCTTTTGAGACAGAAGAGCCAAAAGTCACAATTTACAAAATTTCCCACATTTTAAAGAGCCACTAACATTTTAATTTCAATATTGCTATTACGATCTTTGATTAGGATAAGGTATATATATATATATATATATATATATATATATATATATATATATATATATATATATATATATGTATATGTAGGTGTGTGTCTGATTGTCTTTTATACATTACTACACCTTTCATCCGATCGCCTTGAAACATTATTAAGTTGTTGAGAATACTCCTGGGGAGTTATCTGTAAAAGAAAATCAAATTCGCAGGGGTGGCTCCCCGACAGGGAGCGAATCGGTTTATGAAAATTAAAGTTGATTGCGGATTGACACTTTTTATCCGATCGTCAAGAAACTTTTTGGAGTTGATGAGAACACTCCAGGAGAGGTTTCTGCACACACAAAAATTCTTATGGGCAGCGCCTGGGAGGGTGCGATTTTCGTCAATACACGGTTTGGCGCCTATAGTTCCAGAGCGGATATGTTATCACTCAGCATCCTTTAATCGGGTGTCCTACATAGTGGGTAAGGGTTACTACTATATTCAGCGGCAAAACTGCAACAGGCGCAGCCACCGGCATCTCTTAGATAGCGCGACCTGAAGCGCCCCAGGCTCACCTGCGAGCACTATGGCGTCTACGTTCGTTTAAAAAAGGCTCTACAGTAAAGACACGATGAGCAAAAATTATCGAATCTGGCGCCCCAGGCTTACCCGTGAATACCATGTCGCCTAGGTTTATATGCGATACGCGTCCTCCGGCGTCTCTGCAGGTTGTAATTTGGAGCCCAGGACTATCCCTCGAGCACTACGCGCCTACGTTAGTTTTAAGGAGCACCCTACAATATTGATAATGCGGCACACGACATTCGATGATTAAACCGATCTAGGAGCTGAACGTGGCACCCCTGCGATAGTGTAATCGGGTTCACAAGAGCGCCACTCTCTGTCCCCGACACTTAGGCTGTGAGTAATTTAACTTACACTCATGGCTTTCTATACAACACGCCCTATGGCGCGCTGTGCCGTAGTGAGGTAAACCCGTGCCCCGATAAATATGATCCAAGTACAGGCTATGTTTAAATTGTAATACCTCAGTTTTAAACAATAATGAAGTACATTGAAAAATGGAGAAAGTAAATATTCTAATAGAATAGCGAGTGTTTATTGTTTATATTTATTATTATATTGTTCATTACCGAGTGTTTCAGACTAATAATTTTATGAGTTTTAAAATAAAATAAAATAATTATTAATATTTGTGCATGGAGCTGAAGAGCTGAAGACCTTGACATCAAAAGAGCCGCATGCGGCTCGCGAGCCGCAGGTTGCCGACCCCTGGCCTAGCGCCCGTTGTATCCTTCCTCAACTGGCCATTTTTCTCGTCACTAAGAAGATTACAATTTGGAAACATTGTGATTCAACGATATCTTCGGTTGTCTTGCAAAAGTGTAAAACATAATAATAATGTATGCAGTTTTGTAATCACATTAGTTTTTTTAAACAAAGGACTAAACAACATCTATGTGTTTATCATTGTTGAAAATAATTTATTTAGTTTATTGTTATGTTTTGTAACATAAAACGGTATGTCATTTTGTTGTTTGATTTTGCTTTATCAAACTAATTGTGTATATTAATATGCACATTATTTCCCTTGCAAAATGTCTAAGCTAGAAAAATATTATCTGCAATATTCACACAAAATAAAAATACAAGCGACATTGTATTTAATCATATGAAAACACTTAAATTAGTTAAAAAGAAAATGTGTCACATGTAGGTCAATATAAAGCTTCGTTTGAGTTCAATATGGCAGGTATTATGTTGACACAATCATTGATCAAGTTATTACAACTGACATTTAAAGCAGACACTTCAATGGTCGGAGTACTCGAGTGACTGAATGCACCGATTCTCTTCCCGACATTTTGACTACAATTAAAGCGTACTGTATGCTATGGGTTCTGTACGGAGGTCTTAGCTATGGGATCCGAACTCGTGACTTTCGAGTGAGCAATTGTGGGAAATAAAGGTCTAAATATATCTACACTATTTTTAAAAGTAGTTACCGATTTTAATGTAATGTGTTTTGAAAGCAATCTGTTATTTTATCTTTTATTTTCATCTTATCATGCCAAATTATTCGTACATATATTTTAAATCTCCAGGCAATATATGTGGCTATTTTGTATTAGTTTTTGAACTACTACTTTAATATTAACCTAAGTTACTTGCTAAGCAAAATTCAAAATAATGTGTACAGGCAAATTATCAAAAGCATACATTAAATTTTTAAATGTATGCATTTGATAATTTGCCTGTACGGTGCCCTGTCAAAACGACCTGGGACAAAACGGCCCCGTCAAAAAGGCCCCGTTAATATGACCCCGTCAAATCGACACCCGACAAACCGACCCCGTCAAAATAGCCCCGTCAAAAGGGCCCCGACTTATTGGCTCCCGTCAAATGGGCTCCCGTCATATTGACTTGCGAAATATAGGCTCCCGACAAATGGGCTCCCGACATTTAAGCTCCCGACAAATAGACTTCCGACATATTGGCTCCCGACATAAGGGCTCACGATAAATGGGCTCCCGAAAAATGGGCTCACAACATATTGGCTACCGACTATTGGGCTCCCGACATATTGGCTCCCGACACATGGGCTCCCGACAGTTGGGCTCCCAACAACAGGACTCCCGCCATGTTGGCTCCAGACAAAATGGCTCCCGACAATTGGACTCTAGACAACAGAAATCCAGACATATTGGCTCCCACTAAATGACTCCCGACTTATTGGCTCACTATAAAATGGCTCCGGTTAAATAACTCCCGACTTAAAACACTTCCCGACAAAGAAACCGTTTTCTGAGGAGTTATCACATTTTTATCTTTAAACAGTTCGCTTTCTACAAAGTTTCGAGTATTGTAATTTTATATTAACCTGATTTAAGTGCATGCTGAGCTGTTGTTTTCGCCACACGACCCAAGCTCAGCTGTTTCTGTTAAAATTTAGCATGCATGTTACACATTTTGCGTTTGTTGTCTAGGTTTTTCACATGTTAATTTCAATGTATGGATGTCCACATGGACCCCCTCCCTCCTTCCCAGTCCGCGACAGTCGATTTTAATCGACACTCCACCCACCATATTGACGTCATAAAAGGATGACGGCTAGCAAACATGCTTTTGAAAAATTGATCCCTGGACTACAAAAACAACAAAGGAAGATGTTAACTACCATACTAGCTAGTATTACAAGGCGTGGGGGAAGGGGGTCTGTACATTATGCATGCCTTTTGAGCAATGTGTTAGTCTACTTTAAATCGCAAGCCTAAGGAAATAGTTCATAAACGATACATTTATCTACTCGATACTTGCGAGTCTAAAAAGAGGGGTGGGATGGGGGTCGGCTCGGGAAAAAACTTGAAAGAGACAACAAAGCGTTTATGTAGGTCAGCATCGCCCTTTGTAAAACTTACTAAGGGGAGATATTTCCAAGTATAGGTCCTAAAAGTTTACTATTATATTTCTTGTAAAAAAAAAAGTAAACATATATAAAACTGAAGTTTCTAGTATTATATTATATTGTTTTTATTTGTAGGATAAAAGATAGTACAGGATACAAATTCAACCACTATCACAAACACCTATTTAACATTGAAAAATGTTTAATGAATTTCGGGTACCTAACCAATGTCGCAAAGAAGAACCGCGCATCACGAAAGCCCACTTCATATGTAGCGGCTTCTCGTGCCATGGACTTTGTTGTTTTTTTAAAAAGAATTTTGTCGGCGACAGCGTGTGTTTGGTTGTAGGGAAATAGAACTCGGCCTTGTTGGTTCCCATCCCCTTCCCCATCCGCAACAGTACACTTTGGAGGATCGGTCAAACAGTTACGTTTCCTCTATTTGGCCATCAAAAGGGGGCAACGAGTCAAATGAGTCATATTTTTTTAATAACCTGGAAGCATATTGACTGTAATTGTATCGTAGAAACCTAACCCGGCATGTGTATAATGGGCTACAGCATCCTACACCCCTAAGTAGAAATGTAACAGATGACCACTAAACTAAAAATTAATACAGTACAAGAAATACTTTTTTTTAAAATTAAGACATAGCGACCTAAAGCTAAGGACGCTTTATTATCTTAGGCTTATTTCTGTAGTCCATTGAGGAATGGTGGGTGTTGACATGAGCCATTATCATTATGTCGGGAGCCGTATTGACGAGAGCCAAAATAACGAGCCTTTTTGTCAGGAACCATATTGACGGGAGCCAATTAGTCGCGAGCCTAAATAACGGGAGCCTGTATGACGGGAGCCACATAGACGGGAGTCAATTTATCGAGAGTCTTAAGGACCGTAGCCTTTTTGTCATGAGCCAATTTAACTGGAGCCAATTTGACGCGAGCCTAAATGACGGACGCCCTTTTATCAGGAACTATATTGACTGGAGCCCTTTTGCTGGGAGCCCTTTTGTCTGGAGCCATTTTTGTCGTGAGCCTAATTGACTGGAGCCTAAATGACGGGAGCCTAAATGATATGAGCCAAATTGTCGGTTGTCGTAATGACGGCAGCCTATTTGTTAGAATCCTTATTGACGGGAGCCCTTTTGTCGCGAGCCTTATTGACGGTAGCCTTTTTGACTGGAGCCTAAATGACGGGATCTATTTGTCTATGAACCTTTTGACGGGGCCGATTTGACGGGGCTATTTTGACGGGGCCGTTTTGTCGGGGTTGTTTTGACGGGGCCGTTTTGTCACGGGCCGGTTTGACGCCGCACGATTTAAAATACATACATGTGGGATTAAATATTGTGATCGAGTAATATCCAAGCGTGGTTGTATAATGCTTTTATTATAACTGGCGATGTAAATATAACTTAATTGATTTCCGCGGTATTTCCGCTGGTGTATCCCTTTGGCTGATAATCTAAAGAAGGATAATTAAGAAAACTTGTTAACAAACAGGTTTCAATACTGGACACGAAATTGTCCTTTTTTGGCAATATGCGAGTTGAGATGATAAATGAATAATGTTTTGATCTAAAACAGATTTAAAAGAAATACAAATCAACTGTATAAAACTGGCAAAAGTCTATCTCTCTTCTGTGTAAATGTGTGGGTTAGTCTCGTCCATGTGAAGCCGTACAGTTTGAGTCTGTCGGTCACTATAATTGTGGTGTCATATTTTGTTTTCCTGTCTGTTTCATTTAACTTTGGATCTCTCCACATGTATTTTGCCTCCACTGCCTATCCCGTATTAGATAAATGTCTCTATTATTGTCTTCATTTATTTGCTCCGTCTGTAGTTAAACATTGGTGTCGTCAGTGTTACGCCAAGTGAGTGGTTCGAGTCACTTGATCCGATGACGATGCTACAAAATACCACCACCAGATTGATTACAACCTTAATCAACCATTGGGCTTGTTCACATTCAGACGACTAGATGACATTCATGGATAAGACAACTCCATTGTTCCTTCTTTCTATTCTTTATTCTTATATCAACATTTACATCTCTAGAATATTTCTCCCAACGTAAGTCACCCCGGTCAACCAGAGCTCCCCTGTCCCACACTGCATCAAATGTTCCTTCCATATCAGGAGTAAAGTTAAAAATATCTGTACATAACAGCCGAATCTTTCCATCTTTACTCTGAAATAATTTAAAGTTGTGTCCATTGTGGTTAACATCTTCAACAGAATATTCCATGCCTCGGTCAGTAAAAAACTCCTCCAATGCTTTCTTCCATACACTCCAACTATGTTATAGCCTTGGCTGGCTAACCAGCTCATATCAACAGATTTGCCACAAAGAGGGAAGGGGACCTTGTTATTAGTTTCGTAAAGTGTTTGGACAAAATCGTGTGTACAACTGCTTGATGAAATCCAACGTGTCTATCATCCCAACTGTCCTACCAAAACTAAACTCTCTTCGGTGCTAATCAATACTATATTTAAATATCTAGACCTAGATCTAGACAATCTGTATCTGCTTGACTCTTGCTTGAGTTCTCGATCTTGTTCAAATTGTATCCCGCAAAGCAGCAGCTGTTTGTTTGGAATTCGCTAGCGAGAACTGCTCTAGAACCTAGACTTACAAACGATTTCTAAGGTACTGCATTGACGAAACGATTAGTCTCTAGAGATCTATTTTTTGTCTATATCTAGCCGCAGTCTAGCAGACTACTTTTATACGCGAGTCGTAACGTATTAGACCTCCACTCTACAGTCACGGTCTACAGTCCGTTAAGTAATTTTGTCTCAAAAATAAATATTTCTTTTTTTTTCAAAATGAAACGATAGATCTAGTATTGCCAATATTGTTCAAATTAAGTATTTCGATTATCATTGGATTAAGAAATAAAAAAGAGTATTGTTTTCTGTGCTTGCGAATACATATATATTATGATACATACTTAAGAAATGTCCCATTAATTTAGCTTTTAAATAGACAAAATAATATTTGTATCAAAAATTTTTAAAACATTTTTTTTAATTAAATTATTTTCAACCGAGTTATATTTTTAACTAATTATGCAATATATTTTTTGTTTCTTCCCCTGCTAAATTTTAAAAGTGGAATTGGAGTAATTGTGAAGTACCAGATTTTTATTTTTTGTTAAGGAGAAAAATTAATTTGCCAAATTGTCCCCCTATACATAATATACAGAACAAAAATTGCATGAAGCTTGGGTAATTATAAATGTCGTAAGTTTTTTTTTTTTTTTTTTTTTTTTTTTTTTTTAATGCAGACTAGTGAAGAATATATTGCTGTCAGCTAACACTAACTTTGTTAATTCTTGATTTAAAAAAACATGTTTTTAAATTTTGTCGAGTTAACAAAGTAGGCTATATATTTATATTCTCTTCAATTTCTTATGATGTGATACTTTAACAAGGACTCGCATGATCGCTATTGAGACAAATATCTGAACATATTGTGTGTGTACGTTTTTCTAATGTTTGCTGTAAAACGTGTGTATAAACGTAATGAACCTGTCTCAAATGTTACATAATTAATAATCCGCACCCCCTCCCCCAACACACAATCACCTTCCCCTTATCTTAGAAATGAAAACAGAAGACTTTTTGAACGAATACTTAAAATTATATATTTGTTTTGTTAATTTTTTTAAAACGGTGTGTCGACTTTTTCCAGGGTTTATAACATTTTAAATTCAGAATAATGTGTAAAGTAATAATTTAATTAACATAATATTTTGTATTACTTTGCTTATGTGTATTTTCTAGTTTACTATTTAGACTATTTACATTAGTTTATTCGTATTTTTTCTAGACTTGGTCCATTTAATAAAATAGACTGAGACAGAAGCAGTTTAGAATACATATCATTATTTTATTGTGTAACACGACCTGTGACACACCGAAGTCGAAATATTTTTAGTTGTTGTTACTTTAATTTTTTTTTTTATTGTTATTACTACATGTTTGTCGAATCTTGTTTCATTTCTAATTATTAAATTATTTGAGTTAATGGACATGGTTTTGTAGCTTGTGTCTCAACCGGTTGAGATAATAGCTAGACTTACTAGTTTTGAGTTATTGTAGTTCTAGTACCTGGACCTACTTGATATACAACTCCCATATACTTTTGTATATACTAGAATCAACTGAATTAAGTATCATCACAAGAAAACTGAACAATCCATTCGTAATTTAGTAATATATGAGTTATTGTAGGAGTTTGTCTTTAAAATAGATGTGCAGTTGACGGGAAGTGTTCACATAGACGCAGTGACGTAGCGAGGTCGGGTGTCACCCGGTGCGGCACTTAATGGTGTCACCCCCCAGAGGCGTAGCGACCCTTCCCGGGGATAAACTTTCAAATTTTCGATTTGCACCCCCCCCCCCTCAAACTTTCGATTTGCACCCCCCCCTCAAGTTTTCGATTTGCACCCCCTCCCCCTCGAACTTTCGATGTGCACCCCCCCCCCCCCTCAAGTTTTTCTCTATATATTTTCCTATTTTTTGCCTTTGTGTCACCCCCCTAAATGGTGTCACCCGGTGCGGTCCGCACCCCCCGCCCCCCCTCGCTACGCCCCTGCATAGACGTTCAGTCAGTTTGTGTTTTTCATCGCGTGTTTATTTGACATATTTGGTTACATATGATATTAAAATTGATTTCGTACATGGCGTTAAAATGAATTAAAGTACTTTTGTTTCTATGACATCGACATACATAGGGAAAGAGTGTTCAACGAAAACCACAACCGCCTTTACTTTTCCAAACGTGAATGAGGTACCCATAAAAGCTGGGAACACTCAGAGATGTTGTACGGATTTGAACCAGGATTCAACATAGAGACGGTTGTGTTAGCAGTCGTATGTTCAAACATTCAATCACACCGGTAATAGTTACGTCATCCATCAGACGTAACCGCAGGTGTTGACTAGGTGAATTGAACCCTATAGATTCTAGATGTTAGATTCAATTACAGACTTACACTTTTTTTGTTTTATATTATTTTCCATTTTTTTTTTTTATGTTTTTATTTTTTATGGTTATTTTTTTTTTTAATCTTGAAGAGTTAGATAAAAAAAAACACCTATATAATTCGTTGCAAACGTCATTTAACCGACATAATTGAATGTCTTTGAAAAATGTATGCACACTCGATAAAGTTTTACATAATTGGCAAAAAGAAAATGTTATAAAATAAATTAAAAGCACTCATCTAAACACTTCATATTTTCTTATAAAATTGTATTTCGAAAATATTTATTTACTGTACGTGTCCCACTTAATTGTTTAATTGATGTTTATTTATTTTAAATTTTACATAGCTATGGATTTTAAGTCTATGCGATTTTTTCCCTTATTAAAATTAGATGTTATAATGAGAAATAATTAGCCATCTGTATCTTTATTGATAAATAAACAAAAAAAAATGCATTTAAAATCCATTTTCTAGCTCAAATGTATATAACCCTATAAAAAATGTAACAATAACGAAAACTTAATAAGTCCATTCAAGTTCGCTTACCATCGAGTTGTTGGTGGGTTATACATGTTCTTTATATAACATGTTGTTGGCGGGTTATACATGTTCTTTATATAACATGTTGTTGGCGGATTATACATGTTCTTTATATAACATGTTGTTGGCGGGTTATACATGTTCTTTATATAACATGTTGTTGGCGGGTTATACATGTTCTTTATATAACATGTTGTTGGCGGGTTATACATGTTCTTAATATAACATGTTGTTGGCGGGTTATACATGTTCTTTATATAACATGTTGTTGGCGGGTTATACATGTTCTTTATATAACGTGTTGTTGGTGGGTTATACATGTTCTTTATATAACATGTTGTTGGCGGGTTATACATGTTCTTTATATAACATGTTGTTGGCGGGTTATACATGTTCTTTATATAACGTGTTGTTGGCGGGTTATACATGTTCTTTATATAACATGTTGTTGGCGGGTTATACATGTTCTTTATATAACATGTTGTTGGCGGGTTATACATGTTCTTTATATAACATGTTGTTGGCGGGTTATACATGTTCTTTATATAACATGTTGTTGGCGGGTTATACATGTTCTTTATATAACGTGTTGTTGGTGGGTTATACATGTTCTTTATATAACATGTTGTTGGCGGGTTATACACGTTCTTTATATAACATGTTGTTGGCGGGTTATACATGTTCTTTATATAACATGTTGTTGGCGGGTTATACATGTTCTTTATATAACATGTTGTTGGCGGGTTATACACGTTCTTTATATGACATGTTGTTGGCGGGTTATACATGTTCTTTATATAACATGTTGTTGGCGAGTTATACATGTTCTTTATAGAACATGTTTTCAAATTTAAAACAGACAAAATGTGACGAAGTAGTCGAGAGGTTGACTGAACATTTCGCTTCACGGCCTTTAAGGGTCATCCATTAATTACGTCCACTTTCGACGATCCCCCCCTTTCTAATTGTGGATTTCCACAAACATTTAGTAGACCTCTCAATACATGCTGCAACATTACGAATGCAGGTATATGCAATGTGTACATTAACTAATAATGTAATAAAGTGATTTGATATTTTCAGTTACATCTATTAATATGCTTAACTAATAATTTGGAGTTAAACTTTCCAAGATGTCCGTAAGTCTACGTCTTGTTAACTTACCGTGTGAATGTGCCAGGACTATCTAAAGATGTGATCGCGCATGGACGCTGTGTACCCTGCTTCTCGATTTTAAAACTTTTTTACCCACTATATGTTATAAAGAGTCAGAGATTGCAGGCGGTCGTGCATTTTTTTTTAATTGAAGATGCTGTAGACCGAACTTTTTATTGTCATGTGTAGCTGTCTAGCTATCAACGACTATATGAGTTCAGGTAAATTCGGCTAATCAACGTGACGTCATTATGTTATTTTGACTCAACTTAACTTTTCACTGCATGTGTTTCAATAACAAACCGCCTCTCCCCTTATTATGGTCTCGCCCTATACACATGACATTATACACGCGCTAATGTTTAAAAATATAATTGTAACGTGGATGTTTAGAGTATTTTTCTTGAAAATATTACTAGATCTACTGAAACTTAGGCTTTGTCACAAAGTAATGATGTAGCCCTACTATGGTTTAGTTACAATTGTTGAAATGTTAAAAAATGATATTGAAATACCATGAATTGTTTTAGAAAAATGTCGCTGTCACTGCCCCATCCCCTACCACTAGTAAAAAGAAAATCGCTCTTTTTTCTTAGGCGGGTGGTAAACAGTTACATAACTGATACCAAAAAAATAATAAAACAGATCTTACAGTTCTAACCCCAAGACTGTCACATGTTATTTTCTCAATGTCTGACAGCCATTTACTTTTCTTATGTAAGCACTTGCTTTTCTTATAATTTTAGTTGATCTTACATTTTATTATGTTTTGATTTTACTAATAAACATGTTAATTTACCAAAAGTAATTACCTCTCTCTGTTACATGCAATATTTAATATTTTCAAGGGAGACAATGCAAATCTGCAACAATTAGCAAGCCGAGAAAAAAATACGAAATTTTGTAATCAATCACCTTTTAATGTTAAAAACTGAGGAAACTATTTAGTTAAATAAAAAAGTTGTATACACTGATCTGCAAAAGTTTAGTTATAATCTGATTAATCATTAAAACATATTTTGTAATTGCAACAATGAAAACCTTATATATGTATTTACCATTTTTTAAAGGCATGCAATAAAATCAATCAACAGTCACTCCGCGTCCTATTCGCGAGTCATAATTTGTTCTAAATCTGTTACCAAGGGACATCTTATAATAAAAGCTTCTCGCCCTTGTGGCTAAGATCAAAGTGTAGTATCTGTTATGGATCTACCTAAATCTTAGTCAATTGGTTGGTCAGTCATTTTTAGGGCTGGCTGCCGGGGCCGAGAGGCGGTCAATCGACCTACTCAACTCATCAAAGCAAGCAATTGCAAATCTCGCCAACGATCGCTGTGGGGTTGTTCCCATACATCCCTCGAAGTGCACATGCTCTCGAGATGAGTCACCCAGTACTTGTATTGGGTGGCTTCAAATGTACGAGTGGCTAATTTTCAATCTTCTATTTTTCAGCCCGACGACACCCACCTAGGAGAGGGGTCGACAACCTTTTGAAGCGGAAGAGCCGAAAGTTATAATTTTCAAAATTTCCCTGGTTTTAAAGAGCCACTCACATTTTTTTTTTCAATTATTTTTTTTTATTAAGATTATTAGTATTTGTGCAAGGAGCTGGAGAGCCGCAGGTTGCCGACCCATGAACTAACCATCTCTCCAAAACCAACTACTCAACTTTCCTAAAATAAACACTCGTCAACAGCTTCACTCTGCCTATTTCAACTATTTGACCAAGCTCAAATTCCTCACATCTACAACCCTCGACTCAGCAATATCAGGAAAACTTCATTCTTCAACGTCATTTCGCCTACCTCAATTACTAGACTACGACACAACTTCACTCTTCTTAAAAACCACAATGAACAATAATTCAACCCACTTCAAAAGATATCTCAACACAAGGACCCCCAACTTAACTATTCTCTCCAAGCTCCACTCCATCGAACAACTCTACTATCAACACACGAGACTCGCCCTTTCACCAATGCATCATTGTGCGATTCAATATGGAAGACCATATGTTGATACAATCCTCAATAAAGTTATTGAAAATGTCATTTAAAGCATTCATCACACGTGTCAGAGAAGTCGAGTGATTGATTGCCCCATTAAAATTCTCGGCCTTTTGGCTAAGATCAACTTGGTCTATATCACACTGGTTCTGTACGGAGGTCTTAGATGTGGCCGCAGTTTTTCCTAACGTTAGTCAGGTACCCATCTGAGCTGGGTGGACATAAGGACGTCCTACATATATGGCATAATGTTTGGTTAACTTAGTTGCCAGTTCTGCTACATTGGAACATCCAGGTGGTCAACTCGCTAGTTGTTTGGAAAATATACATTGATGATATTATTTTGTTTCATATAAACAATAAACCTCGTCTAACTTATCTGAATCAAATGTTACAAGAGGTAGCACGTGAAATGTGTGAGTCGCTATTGAGTTCGTTCATCACTTCCCCCTTCTGTTGACACACGGCTCTCCCTATGATGCAGGAAGGTAAACAACAACACCATGTCTTTCAGTTAGCACAAACTTTGTTAATTATTATTTCTGGTTTGTAGAATTCAGTTGAACGACAAGTTAATTGTATCGTTCACTTCAAGGTGTCGGGATGTGACAGTTACCAAAGAAAAATTATGTTTGAGAATATTGTTATTTAATTTACGCACTATTAATTGTTTGTATTGTATTAAACATAAAACATTCTATAGAAAAAAAATCAAAACAGCAGATGTCCCTAAAAATGCACGACAAAAATTAACGTTACTTATGTAAATACTGTTTTAAAAACAAAGCAATGAAACACTATATTTGTTGGTATGTTTTATTTTCTTCAAATTGTATGTTCAAACTGTAAAAAAAAACAACTAAATATGCGTTTGTAAATTAAAATTCATTTTATAGTTTTTACTGCAATAACGTTTGATTTATTTTTCTCTCTATCATCATAAATCCCTCCTGTTCTTTCCCCTCCCCTCTCCAGATATGTCGTCATGTATAAAAGATCCATTATATATATGGTATTCTTTTGTAAGCGAAAATTGATATGCATACAAATCAACACATTATGGGTTCTACTTTTAATAGTGAAGCAAACAATACACATCACCAAAAAAGGGATAGAAATGTACATTATTATTGGTAATTTGAAGAACGTTTTCTGTTCTCAATATGTATTTTCTTTTAAAACAATATGGATATTTCACCACATGGTGTAATAGTGCATGCAAAGTAGATTGAACGCTATCCTCGATTGTCTTTCAAATGGGTAAAACAGAATGCTATTGTGGCTTTTTTTTTGCAATTACAGAAAAATTTTAAACATAAAACAAATGTACATCTATTATTTTATGTATGTTTTTGAATAACTTTGTTGTAGAATATATGTCTAAATTTATGAAAAAATTAATACGTCTCTTTGATTTATTTTTTGTTTGTTTACGAAATGGTCTATTTAAAATATGTAATTACTTCCCTTGCACAATAACCAAACAGGAAAAAAATATTGGTAAATACCAGCATCGGAAAAATTAAACAAAAAATACAAAAAATATGGGCGACAATGTATCGAATCATAATGATACATTTAACCAGTGGCGTAGCGAGGTCGGGTGTCACCCGGTGCGGCACTTAATGGTGTCACCCCCCCAGAGGCATAGAGACCCTTCCCAGGGACAAACTTTCAAATTTTCGATTTGCACCCCCCCCCCCCCCTCAAACTTTCGATTTGCACCCCCCCCCCCCTCGAGTTTTCGATTTGCACCCCCCCCCCCTCTCAAACTTTCGATTTGCACCCCCCCCCTCGAGTTTTTCTCTATATATTTTGCTATTTTTTGCCTTGGTGTCACCCCCCTAAATGGTGTCACCCGGTGCGGTCCGCACCCCCCGCCCCCCCCCCCCCTCGCTACGCCCCTGCATTTAACATAAGCTAATATATATAGATACTATGTAACAATGTAACATACGTATTTGTTACTAAAAGAGATGGTCAAATGTAGCTCAATTTAAAGTTGTGTGTGTGTTAAATATGGCAGGTATTATGTTGATACACTCATGAATCAAGTTATTGAAACTGTCATTTAAATTAGTGGTCGGAGTAGTCGAGTTACTTATTGCACCGATTCTCTTCTCGACATTTTGACTAACATCAAAGTGTACTATCTGCTATGGGTTATGTAAGGAGTCAGGTAACCCATCTGACCTGAGTGGACTAATTGCCGCGTTCATTTTTTGGAAAAAAGAAATGTATCATAATTAAATCATCGGTCATTTTGAACGCCAAATATTATTAGTAAAATAGATTATAACTAATTACGTATATAACAACTTATTATAACATATATCAAATTAACAACACATTGCTACCAATGTAACGGCAACATCAAACACAAATTAAACGATACTATGTACACGTGTTTTTATTTTGTTTAAACTATGAATAATATTTTTTTTATATAAGTAGCCTACTGATATATTTTAAGAAAACAAATTGTAGTTCGCAATTAAAAAATGTGATGTGTATATATTAATTATACTCCTCCTTGATCATTGTCCAGAAAACTACTGTGAGTGAATATTTCAATGTGATAACTGATCTAAGTTGTCTCAATAAAACAGGAAAGAACACGAGGGGAAACAATGAATTAATCCATTTCAATTCCCTTACTAAATGTCTTTTAAGTCGACACAATGTAAACTCACTAAGTAATAAATAAAACAGTTGAGTTGTCGTTTTATTGCTAGATATGTTTAAAATACGATTTGATGTAAGGTGATTATCTTGAGTATGTCGTGTGATTGATTACATGGCAAATGTGTAATTAAAGTCAAACGTTATAAAATCAGGAGATCAGTGTTTACGTAACGACAACTCACGTTTCATTAACAAATGTTATTGTTATTCTATTTTTTATGGTTTCCAAAAGTAAAAGTGTAACAGCATGCACAGTAATGCAATGTTGCTTTAATTTATTGTATCGGTTTTAAAAAAAAATTGTGTATATCAAGCCCTTTATCCAGCCACTATATTTAGTTTATACAAACTTAAAAGAAAACATATTTTAAGTTTACTTTAAGACGCCAACGGCAACAATTGTGGTACCAGATCTTTACTGTTATAGAGTTCGTCATCCTGTGGTATCACGTGGTCATTAGGCTACGTAAACAATTTATTACTATTTTAACTATTTTCAAATAATAATGATTCTGTACACATAAGTATGAAGGGTCTACGACAAATTCCCGAAAGACACTTGCCCGAATGCAAGTGGCATTCGGGCATTTGTCGCATTCGGGCAAGTGTCCATTCGGGCGTTTGTCGCATTCGGGCAAGTGTCCATTCGGGCATTTGTCGCATTCGGGCAAGTGTCCATTCGGGCGTTTGTCACATTCGGGCAAGTGTCCATTCGGGCATTTGTCGCATTCGGGCAAGTGTCCATTCGGGCATTTGTCGCATTCGGGCAAGTGTCCATTCGGGAAATCGGCCTTCGGGCAAACGGCATTCGGGCAAGTGTCTTTCGGGAAAACGTCCGGCTCCCAAGTATGAATATCCTGTATGTCTTAAAAAGAAACGTAATTAAATATTAGTAGTACAGAACGAGCAGAAATCTTAGCTATAGCCTTCAAATATGTTTACGACGAATTATCAATAATAGAACGAAAACATAGAATAAACCAAATGATTGCTTTCCATACACCTATCATTTTTGTCAGTAACACGTGTTGTACATAGTAGACGTTATTTAGATCATTATATTCCACTATCGCTCATACCGGGTTCAAATATGTAGGACGTTCTTAAGTCCACCCAGCTCAGACGGGTACCTGCCTAAGGTTGAAAAAAAAAAACTGCGGCCATGGGTAAGACATCCGTGCAAAACAAATAACTAACACTACGTTTTGATCTTAGTCAATATGCCGAGTCTCCGACCATTGTGGTATCTGCTTTAAATTACAGTTTCAATAACTTGATGAAGGATTGTATCAACATAATGTCCGCCATATTGAACTCACAAACAACTTTATATGTAGCTACATCTGACCCGCTTTAATGTAACAAATAAGAATCTTACACGATTACATATTTCCTATTTTAGTTCATTTTATATGTGTCTATAAGATTAGTTCACTGTGGTGTATATGTTTTTTTTTCTTTTAGTGCTACCAAGGCATAAGGGAAATAATTAGGTATTAAATTGACAAGCAATTGAAAACACTGTAAAAAAAAAACGGACTGGATTTTATTAATTAAAACAACTTCAATTATTGAATATTTTTAAAAGTGATAAACAATGTAGAATAATATTTTATTTCTATTTAAAATATATGTGTATGTAAAAAATAAACGCGGTCGCGATGTGTGTTGATAAAATAGAACAAGTTCGATGAATTCGATTAAAACAGCGGTGTCAACTACAGGTGGTTGTACTTTAATGAATTTCTTTTTCTCGCATATGTCGAGTATTATGTGTGTTGTAAAGTTTTGTTGTGATATTTAGAATATAGAGATCTAGATCTAGAATCTAGATCTATAATTTATGTAGATCTAGTCTATATTGGCCTATAGTAACAATATAGTGTGTACCACTGTGACTGTACTGTAGGTAGACACAGATCTAGTCTACATTGATCTAGATCTAGATTTAGACTAGATCTAGAATCTCTAGATCTAGACTAGGTAGTAGCATTGGATTAGAATTAATTGTAGCCTACTGGAAAGACAATAAATGGATAAAATACCAAAAGTTGAAGGTCATTGTGACAATGACAATTTGAAAGCTGATGCAGACACTGATAAAAGCGATAATAAATGTGACTATGAGAGACAGCATTTTGGTTTTACTCCTATCAACATGGTTAATGGAATGTTTAATGCAGTGTGTGACTTTTACAGAGAAGCAATCAAAGTGTTTTGTAAAACATTAAAAGAAAACTATCCAAATGTTATGAGTGATGAGGAATTGAAAAAAAAAAATCATAAAAAACGTTTTAATAACAAGCTTTTTTGTAATGATGCACTAAAAAGTAGAAAATAAATTATAGACTACTATTTAAATAACTATAAAGAAAAGCGTGGGTCACTTTAGTATCTATTGGATACCTTTACTAATGTTAAGGAAGACACCCACGCTTTTCTTTATAGTTATTTAAATAGTAGTCTATAATTTATTTTCTACTTTTTAGTGCATCATTACATAAAAGCTTGTTATTAAAACGTTTTTTATGAATTTTTTTTTCAGTACTTTACATGTTTTATTTACAATAGAGTTACATGACTAAAAACTATTGCGCGCCTACTGAACATCACGTTCAGTAGGCGCGCAATGGTTTTTGAACGCAGCCATTGAAGCTATTGAAGGTGATGACGCGTGTGGTGTGGTTGGTTAGACATGCCTACTAATTCGGTCCAAATTTTAATTAATTAATAAAAAATTAATTAGGCATCCAATTAAGTCAAATTTAGTTTCAGATTGCATTGTCTTCATGTCTTGACCCACGTGCCAACTGTGAATCGTATCGGTCAAGTAGAACTGTCCGAATTTTCACTCCTGCGTTTCCGTCTAGACAGACAGACAGAGGAAGTGAGTTAAATAAAAGCTTGTAAAAAAAATTCATAAAAACGTTTTAATAACAAGCTTTTATGTAATGATGCACTAAAAAGTAGAAAATAAATTATAGACTACTATTTAAATAACTATAAAGAAAAGCGTGGGTCACTTTAGTATCTATTGGATACCTTTACTAATGTTAAGGAAGACACCCACGCTTTTCTTTATAGTTATTTAAATAGTAGTCTATAATTTATTTTCTACTTTTTAGTGCATCATTACATAAAAGCTTGTTATTAAAACGTTTTTTATGAATTTTTTTTTCAGTACTTTACATGTTTTATTTACAATAGAGTTACATGACTAAAAACTATTGCGCGCCTACTGAACATCACGTTCAGTAGGCGCGCAATGGTTTTTGAACGCAGCCATTGAAGCTATTGAAGGTGATGACGCGTGTGGTGTGGTTGGTTAGACATGCCTACTAATTCGGTCCAAATTTTAATTAATTAATAAAAAATTAATTAGGCATCCAATTAAGTCAAATTTAGTTTCAGATTGCATTGTCTTCATGTCTTGACCCACGTGCCAACTGTGAATCGTATCGGTCAAGTAGAACTGTCCGAATTTTCACTCCTGCGTTTCCGTCTAGACAGACAGACAGAGGAAGTGAGTTAAATAAAAGCTTGTAAAAAAAATTCATAAAAACGTTTTAATAACAAGCTTTTATGTAATGATGCACTAAAAAGTAGAAAATAAATTATAGACTACTATTTAAATAACTATAAAGAAAAGCGTGGGTCACTTTAGTATCTATTGGATACCTTTACTAATGTTAAGGAAGACACCCACGCTTTTCTTTATAGTTATTTAAATAGTAGTCTATAATTTATTTTCTACTTTTTAGTGCATCATTACATAAAAGCTTGTTATTAAAACGTTTTTTATGAATTTTGTTTTCAGTACTTTACAAGTTTTATTTACAATAGAGTTACATGACTAAAAACCATTGCGCGCCTACTGAACATCACGTTCAGTAGGCGCGCAATGGTTTTTGAACGCAGCCATTACGTGATGGCGCAGCTATTGAAGGTGATGACGCGTGTGGTGTGGTTGGCTAGACATGCCTACTAATTCGGTTCACATTTTAATTAATTCATAAAAAATTAATTAGGCATCCAATTAAGTCAAATTTAGTTTCAGATTGCATTGTCTTCATGTCTTGACCCACGTGCCAACTGTGAATCGTATCGGTCAAGTAGAACTGTACGAATTTTAACTCCTGCGTTTCCGTCTAGACAGACAGACAGACAGAGGAAGTGAGTTAAATAAAAGCTTGTAAAAAAGCCGGCCATGCTGTCAGTGAATTAATTGATAAAGATATTTGCGAGGTTTTTGATGTTATGGAGTTTTTTTTTTTTTACTTCGGGATGTGTTCTCTATACCAGCTAATGTTATCTTACCAGAGGATGTTTGTCAGCTAACACGGCTTGATACAGAGGCTGAAAATGATTTAGAAAAAAGAATATCTGAAGTAAAGAAGAGAATAATTTCAGTAAAGTATGCTAATGCTGTGTTAAGTCAACACTTAGAAGATTCCCAGGCCTTGACAGCTTCAATAGACAACATCAAGAAACTAATTTCAGAAAGCAACATCTCACAAACTGGTGGTAAAGGTATCAAAGACTGGCTCTCTTATTACAGTGAACATTTAAAGAATTCTGTTCTGGAATAATTTCTTCTGATGGTGTCCTGATCTATGCATTTGATATAAATATCTATTGTTTTCCGTGATTTTTTAAGTTAAGCACCAATTAATTCTTAATGTTCTGCAAGTAACTTATATAACCTTTTGACAGTAATCTGTAATTTTGCATACCAACTCGTTTTAGATTTGATATTAAATTTGAACTAAATTCCTTGTTGAAATGTGAGCCTTTTTTAGTTGATCATGAACAATAGAGCCTCAATGCAGTTGTGGGACAGCATGAGCACATAATGAAAATTCTCTAAAAGCAGCCATTGTCAGGGAAAAAGATGAAGTAACTTCATCTACCTGATCAAAATAGTCGATTAAACGTTATTTGCATTACTTATTTTTCTATTGCCTTGTAAAAATGTACATTTTGAATAGCCTGTGCCTAGTGTAAAAAATTCATGTTGAAATTAACCATTATTTTGAAAAGGAGTTAAAACTCATTTTATTAAAACACAAATATTGTAAATAAAAAAAATTAAAAAAAAAAAATTCTCGTATATGTCAGGTCCTTAGAACCATTCAGTTATTTCAAATAGTTACCCTATTGATAATTCTACATATCAAACCTAGTTTCACCACGTATTTGCCATTACAATTACCGTAACACTTATATGTAAATGTCATTATTTAAACATCTGAATGTTTCTACAGACTAATGCACTCACACACGTGTTGGCATTTGCTTCACTGAAAATAAAAAAAAAAATAATAAAAAAATGAAAAATAAAAACATTAAAAAAAAAACATTTAAATCAAACAAAAACGCGCTTCTTTTAGCCTCATTAAAAACATATTTTACAAAAGTGTTATGAAAACTTACAGGATCTCATAAAACGTTAATTCCTGATCCTAAAAATAAACTCACACTTAAAGACCCGTTTCTCTTTTAAACACCGACTATACATATACACCTATATCTTAGGTTGCTAAATAAGAGCTATTGTTACAAACGTTAATTCTTGTTTACCAACTATGCAATATCACAGGAAGGAACATACGCGGACACAGGTAAAAACCCCGAACAAAACACATAACAAATACAACACTTTGCTTTGTCTGCTTTAAATGACAGTTTCAATAACTGATTAAGGATTGTATTAACATAATCTCTGCCATACTGAACTCACACAAAACTTTATATTGAGCCACATCTGACCCGCTCCCATCATAGCCACTATAGGCCTATATATTATACGATACCTTTTTTTTCTTGATGAGCTATGTGTTATATTGTATTTTTTTGTTTTTGTTTTTCAATCTTGTTCTGAAAGTTTCACTGTTAGTCTTGTTGAGCAATGTAAGTGTTGCAGTGTTTTTTTTTTTTTTTTTTTTTTTTTTTTTTTTTTTTTTTTTTTTGCTTTGAAAGTTTTAGCAGGGGAAGTAAATACGCAATTAATTAACAAAGCAAGAACATAAAGATAAATAGAAAAAAAATAATACACGCATATGATCTTACATGTGTAATCATAAACAATTTATAATAAAAAAAAATAATTGAAAATGATTATTGACTCTCTTTGTTTTATATTTAAATTATCTACGTGATTGAAATACAAATACTTTCACGATGTGTGTTACAAATTTTAAAGACACGAGATGAAGTCGGATTTTGCAATGTCTGCTAACACTCGTTAAGTAGGCCTACAGCCTATTTCCTGCTTTCTTATTTTTTAAAATATATATTAATTTTAATATCGACATAGACACTACCCCCCCCCCTTTTTTTGATCAGTTTCATGAAAACTTCAACATAACTTATAACACATTTATTCGGAAATCCCAAACTGATCTTGAAAATGTGTCAGTAGGTCCCGCTTAATGAATTGTAATTAAAGTGGTAATAATTGGTTACGTAGCCTAATGACTACGACATGACCACGTGATGACGAACTCAATAACACTAAAGATCTAGTACAGCAGTTCTTGCCATTGGTGTCTCAAAGTTAACTTCAAATATTTTTTTTTCAGTTTGTATAAAACTAAATATTAGTCCGCACGAAGGACATAATATACACATTTTTTTTTAAACCGATTCAATAAGTTAGAGCAACATTAATGTGCATGTTGTTACACTTTTTACTTTAGGAAACAATAAAGAAAAAAAAAATCAGAATAACAATATAATGTATTATGAAACGTGAGTTGACGTTACGTAAACACTGATATATGAATAGTATAACGTTTGACTTTACTTACATATTTGTCATGTAAGCATTCACACGACATATTCAAGATAATCACCTTACATAAAATCGTATTTTTAAAATATCAAGCAATAAAACGACAACTAAACTCTTTCTTTTATTACTTGATGAGTTTACATTTATGTCGGCTTAGAAGAAATCTAGTAAGAAATTGAAATTGATCAATTCAGTGTTTTCACTCGAGTTCTTTCTTGTTTGATTGAGACAACTTATATCATTTATCACATTGAGATATTCACTTACAGTAGATTACAAGTCACACAGATTATCATACTTAACCCACAGTGCAACACAATATTTTATTTTGAATAATGACAGTAATGTTGGTAAACCACCAGCCGTTTAATTTTCGTAATCTAAATGTGTATTATAAAGTTACATACACATTAGTTCAGACATGATTTTATTTTAACAATGAACAAAGTATTAAACAAGTAATTTTTATTTACTGTTACGTAATTTCTTAGGGCAGATGACGCATTTTCTTTGCTAACCTTATTAAATAACCTACACAATTAAAGCATTAACAATGTAAGTAACTACTTCACAATTATCCAGGGAGTATATAAATAAAAAATAAATAATAATAATTGTTTTATTGCGAACAATTTTTTTTTCTTAAAAAATTACACTATTTAATGTGTAAGAAAATATTATAAATATTTTAAAGTAAATAAAAACACGTGTACAATGTATCGTTTAATTTATGTTTGATGGTGTCGTTACATTCAGGGTTTCTTTCAGACATCTCTCTGGGAAGGTTCTGCCCCCCCCACCCCCGACAAAAGTCTACCGCCCCCCCCCCCCCGAGAAAAAAGTCTGGAAGAAACACAGGTTACATTGGTAGCAATATATTATTCAGAGTTGCTATATTGTATAATAAGTTGTTCTATACGTAATTAGTTACGATCTATTTTACTAATATTATTGGCGTTCGAAATATCTAATAATTTAACTTAGATAGCTTTTTTTCGAAAATGAATGCGGCAATTAACCAATCAGCTAGCGTTTCAAATTTTAAGAAGAAATATGTCATTTACTATCAAACTGTGTGTAAGCATGACGCTAAAGTCAAGTCTAGTATCTATTCTTTTACATAACATTTTACATACAACATATATTTAAGACCTTTATATCTCACGATTGGTCATCTGAATGTCTTAATTTCGGGTCCCGAAGTCGAGTTTTTAGAACGTCCTTAAGTTCACCCACCTCAGATGGGTTACCTGACTGCGTACATAACCCATAACAGAACACTTTGATCTTAGTGAAAATGTCGAGAAGAGAATCGGTGCAATCAGTCACTCCACTAATCCAACCACTAATTTAAATGACAGTTTCATAATAATTGATTAGTGATTGTATTAACATAATGTCTGCCATATTTAAATTGAACACACACATAACTTTAAATTGAGCTACATTTGACCATCTCTTTTAGTGACGCCTACGTATCACACATGGTTACATAATTTCTTTATTAGTTAATGTTAAATGTATGCATATGATTCGATACAACGTCGCATATATTATTTAATTTTTTTTTTCATTTTTCCGATGCAGAAGAGTGTTTACCAATGTTTTTTTTTTCCTATTTGGTTATTATACAAGGGAAGTAATTCTCTATTATTATAAATCTTTTTGATAAATCAACTTAAAAAAAAAAAAAAAATCAAACCTTTTTTGAAATAGAACAAAAAACGTATTTAAAGTGTCTCAAATACGCTGTAAAAAATTGTAGATGTGTGTTTGTTATTTGTTTGAAATATTACTGTTATTGCAAACGCAAACGGAATAGCATTGTGTTTTCATCGTTTGAAAGACGAGCGAAGATATCATTTACACAATGTTACTTTGATTTTGTACAATTTTCTAGACTATTATCATTATTTACTTCAAATAATACATGTTTATTTCCCCATTTGATTTTAGAATAGAAAATTTTCCTCAAATTAGCAAGAATTATGTACATTGCCACCCTTTTCTTGGTAATGTGTAATGCATTGCTTCGCTATTATAAGTAGAGCGCACAATGTGTTGAACCATATCATTTTTCGCTTACAACAGAGTACCAGCTATAAAAGAGATTCTCTATACATAACAACATATTTGGAGAGGGGAGTGGGTAGAAGTCGAGGGTTTGGTGACGATGTAGAGAAAAAAAAAACGTTTTTTTTTTGCAATAAAAAGAGTAAAAAGAATTATAACTTTCATTGTGCACTGTTAAGTAAGTCGAGTATATTTGAAAAGACAAGCGAAGATATCGTTTATACAATGATTTAATGATTATTGCTATGCTTTCAGGGATTTAGACTATTATCATCATTCACTTCAAATAAAAATACATGTTTATTTCCCTAATGATTTTTAGAAAAGAAAAATTGTCTTCGAATTACCAAGAAGTATGTACACTGCCATCCTTTCTTGGTAATGTGTAATGTTTGGCTTCACTATTTAAAGTAGAGCGCTTAATGTGTTGAACCATATGCATTTTTTTTGCATACAACAGAGTACCAGATATATAAGGGTCGTCTAAACATAACGACATATCTGGAGAGGGGATGGTTTAGAAGAGGAAGATTTTGTGATGACGTAGAGAAAACTAAAGAAAACAACGTTTTTTGCAGTAAAAACTAGAAAATGAATTTTAACTTTTATTTTGCATTGTTAAGAAAGTCGAGTATATTTAAGATTTAAGAAGAAAAAACATTAAAAACCCCACAATAAACAGTTGTGTAATGTAATTTTGATGAAGGGGTTTGATAGAGTGAGGTGTGATATCATTTTAAGGGAGGAGGAAGCAAGTATCATCCATGACCACAACAAAGGCAGAAGTTGCTTATCCCTAGATTAAAAAATATATATCTTTAGTATTGTCTAAATCGTCAATGTTAGAGTCAACCTCAGTGATGATTCCATTAATTGGAAACGTCAATATAGTGACTATTTGACAATGTGATGTTTTCTATTTACTATCTCTGTGAGGGGGAGCATGTATCAATGTAAAGTCTTCTATTAAACTGTCTCTGTTAACAATAGATATATTTTACTAATTACTTCACATTCCCCATTTCACTATTACAAGTTTATAGGCCTACTACCAGCCGTGTAAATAAATAATTATTAAACAAACAAGTCGGGCACGTTTACATCGTCAGAAAATATGAATGTTGCGGTAAATATTCGCAATGCTTTTTTTTTTTTAACTTTATTGTTTTTTTTTTTTTGCTGTTTATATTGAACTTTATTGGGTTTGTTTACTTTTTTAAAAGTTCTTAAGTGAGTTTTATAGTGATTACTATTTTAAAATAACAAAGATAAATTAATAAATTAAGATAGTAGTAGAGATATTTACATAATACGGGATAGGCAGGGGTGGTTAAATCATTGCAGAGAAATAAAACATTCTAGGAAACGTATAGGTAAGACACAATATGACCAGTGGCGTAGGGAGGTCGGGTGTCACCCGGTGCGGCACTTAATGGTGTCACACCCCCCCCCCAGAGGCGTAACGACCCTTCCCTGGGACAAACTTTCAAGTTTTCGATTTGCACCCCACCCCCCCCCCCCTCAAACTTTTCGATTTGCACCCCCCCCCCCTCTCAAGTTTTTCTCTATATATTTTGCTATTTTTTGCCTTGGTGTCACCCCTCTAAATGGTGTCACCCGGTGCGGTCCGCACCCCCACCCCCCCTCTCGCTACGCCCCTGAATATGACACCCCAATTATAGTGAAAGACAAACTCAAACTATACGACTTCACTTTGAAGAGACTGACCGAAACAATTACACAGAAGCTGGACATATATACAAATTGTAGTACAACCATTAGGACAGCGCTAATTAACATAAATTATAGGCCTACATTTTACCAAAACAAAGCTTTACTAACACACTTTATAAAACAAGCAAATAAAACATTAGAGATTTAATTTAAAAAAAAAATGAAACATCATTAGAACTATTAACTATCAAACACTGTTACAAAGTAAAATAAATATAGGTAAAGGACGACATGTCATTATTACATTATATATTTGTAGTAATTCTAAAGCAAAGCGGGACGATATTTAAAAAAAAAAAAAATACACCATATTTTATTTTCAAAGTCCGGTTTCTGCATGAACACAAATTGTCTACTTCGGTTAATTTTACATGTTACATGTAATAAACTGTTACATAATATACTCATTATAACTTATATAGTAGACATTAATATTTAACAGTGTTTTATTGTTCTGCTTAAATGATTTGTAACCAGTAAGAACTTCGGAATGTTGGCCATATACATACTTGAAAAACAAAAAAAAAAACTTTTTTACAAACACTGTTTTAGTTTTTTTGACCGTTTGAACATACAATTTGAAGAAAATAAAACATACCAAAAATCATGGTGTTTCATTACTTTTTAATAACAGTATTGCTGTTTGATTTTTTTCTCTTGAATAGTTATTTTTCTTGTACAAAAAAAAAAACAAACGTACATAAAGAAGATAAAAACAAATGGTAGCTGCAGTGAGGTGAATGCAATTAGTAATAAAACAGATAGTGTTAGTTACCTCACAAGTGAGAGACACTTACGAGTAATATGGAAGTTTCGTCCATATTACTTGTAAATGTCTTTCACTTGTGAGGTAACTAACACTATCTGTTTTATTACTAATATTCTATGAAAAAGATGACTTTTGATTGTCATAACAACTCAACTGTAGTAAGGACGCTGACATTGATACAGATACACATTATTATTGCGGATATATACACTACATATATAACTTGAGACTGGTAATACACATATAGTTAGTTATCTGGTATATTATGTGTTACATAATACCTAAGTGTAAGGTGATGTATGTAGTGCAATTTCAATGTAGACCGATGTGTGACACGTTATATAATTGTAGGCTGATATGTCGGACGTTACTTAACCGAGATCGCCTTTTCTTAATCGTATGTAACTTGGCATAAAGTGTACAATCAAACATAAGTACATTTCAAAACATGCTATAATATTTATTTATCTGCACATAATCAATCTTCTACACTCGTGTAACCCCTATACTCTACTTTGTCTGTCTCTACACGTTACTTTCTAACTCCGCTACCCGAATTTCCGCTACACGATCCAATGATTAACCGCTAACGACATCTGCATCCAACTCGCAACTGAGAAGACTTCAGTAGTCAGCTGTTCGTCTCGCGTAAATGGTCAGTTCGTCCCAGTATCATTTTAAACCTACGGTCTACTTTTTAAAACAAGGTAATTAAAAAGTCTAGTGACAATTTTAGCGCAATTTCCTTATGTTATCTAAAAACAGCTCTGTCATAGCGTAAATCAAGAGCAGGGTTAGTAAAACCATTGGTTAGTTATTAAAACGTTTTTTATTAATTTTTTTCAGTATTTTACATGTTTTATTTACAATAGAGTTACATGACTAAAAACCAATGCGCGCCTAGCTACTGAACGTGATGACGCAGCTATTGAACGTGATGACGCGTGTGGTGTGGTTGGAAAAAATGCCTACTAATTCGGTCCAAATTTTAATTAATTAAAAAAAAATTGTGACCGAACGAAAGGATATTTTTGAAAACTTTCTTCGGCAATATTGTTTTAAATTATGGCAGGAATCGATTGGTACATGTTTCAAGTCACTAAGTTGTCTGGTTGCCGAGATATGCGCAAAAAACTGCATTTTTTCGAGGTTTTTTGGCTTTTCCGGGAAATCCATGAAAGAAACCCGGAATTTTTATGGCCTATGTTCATCCTCGTAACTAGCTAAACATAATTGCTTTTGGAACTAGTCCTCGATATTGCTTCGTTGAGGAGGAGATACGACTTAAAGCCCGGACACACATTCATACATCCATACATTCATTCATTCATCCATCCATTCCCAGAAATGACGAGTTAATAAACGCAATTCTCCAGAATGGAAATTGCGCTAAAAAATGTACATAAAATCCCGCTTCTCGTATAATATACTCGATTACAACATCTCATCATACATGTTTTTAAATAGTTGCACCTACGAATGAATTATTGTAATATTCTGGAAAAAAGTAAAGTAGGTCTAACTCAATCATAATAGTACATTCTCACACAAGTAGTAGTAACAAAAAGTGTGTATAAAGAGACATAAGTCTTGTCTGAAGCCTTGAATATGTGTAAAAACAATTGGACAATATAGGAAGAAAAGATGGATAAAAACCAAATGATAGCTTTCGACACACCTAAGAAAGATTTCACTCAGTTACACCATGCTATATATAAAATATACATTTAGACATTTATATACCGCAATTGCTCACCCGAAAGTCTTAAGTTCGGATCCAGAGAGTCGAGTCTGTAAGACGTCCTTAAGTCCACTCAGCTCAGATCAGAGTCGTAGCGAGGGCGGGGGGGGGGGGGTGGTACGCACCGATGGACACCATTAATGAGGGGGGGGGGGGGGTGACATAATGGAAAAGATTTGCAAAATGTGCAGAACAAAAATGCTTTTTTTAATAACGATTATTTAAAGTTAAATGGTCTTTTAAGTACAAATTGAAAATTATTACAAGAGGGCGTGGCTGACACCATTATATAACCGCGCTAACTATAGAGAAAACAATGCTAAATCCAACTGTTTTATTAACAACCTATAGATAAAAATTTATACTATAAAGTTTGCCGTGATTAAAGCTTATGCGCGACCATTGCAGTGTCTGCGTTAAGTGACAGTTTTAATAACTTAATTAAAATTGTATCAACATAATGTCTGCCATATTGAAAAAGCGGTTACATATCTTACCTAGTTACATACTTACATATTTCCTTTTTTAGTTCAATTTAAATGCTTCTAAATTCTAAATGATAAGGTTCACTTTAGTTTAAATGATTGTATTTTGGTTTACCAATACACATGCGTATTTTACCATTTACCTATACATGTTATTTTTATTCCAAACGTTAGCAAGGGAAGTAATGAATGACATAGTTGGCACAGGTTTATGGCATGAATTGGAGACTATTGAAATTAAACACTACGCGCCGACCCGCGGCGTATCATACACCGCTATTTATTTGTTTTATTTTCTACTTTTCAGTAATTTATAATTTGTGAATTCGACAGTACCAACGCTGCCACTGAAAATATTTGCTTTAAAACACTATCAGTAGCGTAGCTCGTTAAGGACGATAACCCCCCCCCCCCCTCCTTTCCGCACCACCCCCCCCCCCCCGTTAAAGTAAACTCCTCTTAGTTACCTCCCTTAAGTTTAAAATCGTTTCAATCTAAATTATCTGCCCCTAATAGTCGTCATTAAACCCAGCTCTGCGATTGTAAACATTTAGCGTGAACCACAGCTCACCACACCATGTAGGGGTGGGGATGGTAGGGAGCGCGCTTACAGCTTGTTTTCGATCGTCTCCAAGAAGATAATTATATACATACGAGCCGACCCGCTGCGTATCATACGCCGCGATTTAGTTGTTTTTTTTTCTACTTTTCAGTAATTTATAATTTGTGAATTCGACAGTACCAATGCTGCCACTGAAAATATTTGCTTAAAAACACTAAACCCCCTCCCCCCCCCCCCCCCACGTGAAAACAGCCTCCTCTTAGTTACCTCCTCTAAGTTTAAAATCGTTTCAAACTAAATTATCTGCCCCAAATAGCCGTCGCCAAACCCGTCTCTATGATTGTAAAATGTAAACAGCGTGACCACAGCTCACCAGACAATGTGCGGGTGGGGTGGGGGTGGTATTGATAGTGTTAGAGAGAAAGAGAGGGGACTGCAAGGAGGCGCTTGCAGCTTGTTTTCTAACGGCTCCCAGAAGAGAATCTAATATATAAAGCTCAGTTCTGTATGTAATGCATATGTTTGTCGTTGGAATTGTATGAATTTAAGTGTTAGAAAATTATCGTGCGCATTTGTCTATATTTATGAGCTAAAAAATTACTATTGAAAGTGTTGGGAAATAATTTTCATTTTTCAAATTATAGTAATAATTGTCGGCATGTTCATTAAACACAAGTTTTAAAAAAATATCATCTTTTACAAAAATTCTAATTATGTCTTTATTTAGTCCTATAGCACTTACTTCCCTTTGATAAATTAGGAAAACAAAATTACTTCCCTTTATAAAACCATTGCATTTTGTGGAAAATATGTTACTTTTTAATTACTTTGTTTTAGTGTTGGGAAAAAAAAATAATTACATAATTAGCGGGGATTGATCAAGTGCAAATGTTGTAGGTATTTTACGGATATTTGCTTTAAAACACTATCATTATTGAGGAAGACACACACAAAAAATATACGACATCCTAATCAAACAACAAGCGACAACCTTATACACGAGAATTAATTGGGCCAGGGAACACAATATAATAGACATTAAAGATACATTTAAAAAACCTACATAATAAACGCATTACACCAAAAGAAAGGGAAGTAGCATACAGACTGATTTTTAATACAACTCCAGTTTCACGAAATACAAAGTCAAATCAAAATGTTAAAATAACATGTCAAACGTGTAAACAAAATATACAAGAAACTGAGAAACACATTTATTTAGATTGTATATTAGTACAGAAAGCAAAGCAAACACTTGCGAAAATATTAAACACCACCAATCAAACAGAAACAACAAATAAAGCAATCACACTTAATTTAATTAACAGATAAGCTGATTAAAAACAATTATTTGGCCAAAACTTGTGAGGATTATCACAACATTATTTAGATAGTTTAATTTACATATCTTTGAAATCAATATGAAATAAGTGCCAACTGTTAGCTTTTTAAATGTATCAAAAGCGTTTATTCACCGTTCAATATAAGCAAAGTATGCTTAGATACCTTATAATAAACAAATTAATGTCAATGGATCAATCATCGAATGAATGTATTATTTTTTAACCATTTATTTATCTATTAGTCGGATTTTTTGTCTTTGAGTTGTCTCCCGTAGTTTGTTTGGAAAAATAAATATGGGAAGTAAATGTAAACTGCTCGTTTAAAACACCAAATCAAAATAATGTATATTTATTTTAGAGCAGGGGTTCCCAACATTTTTTTTACTCTAGAGCACGTTCTAAAATATCGGTAGGGTGGCGGGCACCAAATATTTTAAATCGACAAACTCCATCCAGAGGCGTAGCGACCCTTCCCGTCACCCGGGTACAAAATTTTCGATTTGCACCCCCCCCCCCACCAATAAAATTATCGATTTGCACCCCCTCTCAAATTTTCGATTTGCACCCCCCTCTCAAACTTTCGATTTCCATCCCCCTCAACCTTTCAATAATGTTAATGAAAAAAATTCTGTCTCTGTCAAATAGTGAGAGGCGGGCACATACGAATCGTTCGGCGGGCGCCATGGCGCCCGCGGGCACGGGGTTGGGAACCCCTGTTTTAGAGCAACCAAAATATTAAAATAATATATATATATAACATTATTGCCTGAAGATAAGTTAATAAAGATAGTTGGACGTTTTCTATGATGTGTGGATTGTTGTTTAGTTCTCTTAAAATAGATGGGTTCCTGGCATGCCTTGTAATGACCATGTTATTAGTTGATACTTGCGATAAACATATAATTAATACATACGGGATGGTATGTGTAAAATGATACACACACTGTAGACCTATTTGTTTTTAATTGTGTGTAAGATAAAATACAAGTCCATTTCAAAACATGTTATAATGCTGCTTTATTTGCACACAATACATTTTGTATTCTCTCTTACTCTACGCAACTCTTAATAATATTCGGTCTCTAGTCGGATTTCAAATGCTTTTTCGCATAAATATCAAGTTCCGCTACTACTCGCTTATCCGCGATTAATCCCTAAACGCTCCAATAATCCCCTAACTTGCTTCAGTTGTCAGCCGATCATCTCACATAAATTGTCACATAATTTTTTCTCTGAAAACTCTAACAATCTTCTAACGATTTCTACATCCAACTCGCAACTGATGCTTCAGTGGTCAGCTGATCATCTCACGTAAATGGTCAGTTCGTCACAGCATTATATTGGTTCTGCTTGACCAATGTATAGTTGACCTACGCTACCTATCAGCGATCGGCAACCTTTTGAGACGAAAGAGCCAAAAGTTACAATTTACAACATTACCCGGTTTTTTAAGAGCCACTAACATTTTTATGTCAATAATTTATTTGTTTAGTTTATATATATAATCCTAAACAAATATCATACTATATATATACATATATATATACATATATATATATATATATATATATATATATATATATATATATATATATATATATATATAATTTAAAATAAATAGCTTTGAATATATGCAATAATCTCATTTGAATTTGTTTTGAGAGGATCTACTATGAACGTCATATTACTTGCATTTGTTTTGAATTGCTTAAATCTCTCAGTGAAAACACCCATCGTTTTGTTTATATTAATGTTGAAGTGATTGAATAGAAGCATTGGTTTCATAACGATATTTTTTTTAGATTTTTCGTAATTCAGTAATTTACCGCTCATCATGTATTCAACAAAAAAAAATTTTTTTCCCAAAGAAACCACCTTTTCAAGCAAGACATAGGCTGTGTTTTCCTTTCAGTTTTACACTTTGCTGGTTTAGTTTCTTTGCTATATCCACTATGAAGTTGAATATTTCAATTCGGAATGGACAATGTAATAGGAAGTACATTGAGATAGGAAGTAACTAAATATTCCAATAGAATAGTGAATGTTTATTGTTTATAACTATTGTTATGTCGTTTATTACAGAGTGTTGCAGACTAATATTTTTATGAGTTTTTGAAATAAAATAAAATAATTATTAATATTTGTGCATGGAGCTGAAGAGCCGCAACTTGGCATCGAAAGAGCCGCATGCGGCTCGCGAGCCGCAGGTTGCCGACCCCTGCTCTAGACGACTTCAGTGCGGTAACGTTTCCTACTTATTGGCCAAAACAATAAAGAAGATGACGTGTAATTGTCACAACAAATCACCTGTTGTAATGACGTTAACGTTGATGTAGATAGGCCTACATTATTATTCACGATATTTCCACTGCGTGTATTTCTTGTTACTTGTGATATAGATATAATTAATGTATATGGTATGTTATGTGTGACGTGATACACATACTGTAGAACGATTTGAGACATGCTATATAAGTGTAGGCTGATGTGTCAGATGTTACTGATGTTTTTCATCTCCTACGTCTGCAGTTGCTGCAGGCTGCAGCCGCACCTTATCAATTACATAATCAATAAAAACATGAATTGTGGTTTTTATAACTCTCAGGTGGTTTGACCACATGTGCTATGACAATATAGAATTTCTCCACTTAATTAATAGAACACACACATACGTCAAAACATCAGTTGGAGAGACCAGCCTGGATACACCTGGGGACAGTTGGAGAGACTAGCCTGGATACACCTCGGGACAGTTGGAGAGACTAGCCTGGATACACCTGAGGACAGTTGGAGAGACTAGCCTGGATACACCTGGGGACAGTTGGAGAGACTAGCCTGGATACACCTCGGGACAGTTGGAGAGACTAGCCTGGATACACCTGGGGACAGTTGGAGAGACTAGCCTGGATACACCTGGGGACAGTTGGAGAGACTAGCCTGGATACAACTGGGGACAGTTGGAGAGACTAGCCTGGATACACCTGGGGACAGTTGGAGAGACTAGCCTGGATACACCTGGGGACAGTTGGAGAGACTAGCCTGGATACACATGGGGACAGTTGGAGAGACTAGCCTGGATACACATGGGGACAGTTGGAGAGACTAGCCTGGATACACCTGGGGACAGTTGGAGAGACTAGCCTGGATACACCTGGGGACAGTTGGAGAGACTAGCCTGGATACACCTGTGGACAGTTGGAGAGACTAGCCTGGATACACCTGGGGACAGTTGGAGAGACTAGCCTGGATACACATGGGGACAGTTGGAGAGACTAGCCTGGATACACCTGGGGAAAGTTGGAGAGACTAGCCTGGATACACATGGGGACAGTTGGAGAGACTAGTCTGGATACACATGGGGACAGTTGGAGAGACTAGCCTGGATACACCTGGGGAAAGTTGGAGAGACTAGCCTGGATACACATGGGGACAGTTGGAGAGACTAGCCTAGATACACATGGGGACAGTTGGAGAGACTAGCCTGGATACACCTGGGGAAAGTTGGAGAGACTAGCCTGGATACACATGGGGACAGTTGGAGAGACTAGTCTGGATATAGCTGCTTGAAAAGCTCTTGTCGGCAGGCTATGACCCAGGAAATAAAATACTACTTGGCCTTTAAGACTAATGTAATTATTTTTGATACCATAATGCAAACTTGCCATGTGTATACTTTTTTTGGTCTAATCGCTGAGAATATCTAGCAGGACTAAATAAAAGTAAGCAAAGCAAAAATTGCTTCACTTAATCGTACCGAAAATATATATTAAAATACATAAAATTATAACTTGCTTTCTTTGCATTTAAAGTGCACAAAGTGGGAAAAATATTACAATAATGTGTACTTAAACAATCATGTTTTTTTTTTCAAATTACCCTACGTTATTTAAATACAAAGTTAATAAAGTGTCTCTGTCAATACCACTTGATTGCAACACTACTATTTTATATGTAAATCAATTGTTTCAACATTATTAATAAACAACTTGTGTTTATGCATCAACACGTTTATTACACTATCTGTGTCACTTAGTACACCGATCACAATCTCTCGATTGGTTTCACATCTCTTGTATAGAAATTATAGCGTTTGCCATCACATGATATTCTACTATATTAACCGTACGTATCGAATACGTGAGTTAGGTTAAGGCTTTTGATAATTCTACTTACTTCTACTTTAAATATTCATCTCACATGCAGGAGTTGGGTACGGGTAGAGAGAGGGTGAAGCTTTTTTTTTTTCATGTAGGCGATAGTGCAATTAAGTTATTGGGTGACACATGGGTTACATGCGGGCTACATGTAAGTGGCCTGTGGGCTACAATTTGTGACATGTGGGCTACATGTAAATGGCCTGTGGGCTACAATTTGTGACATGTGGGCTACAGTTGGTGGCCTGTGGGCTACAATTTGTGACATGTGGGCTACAATTGGTGACACGTAGGTTAATACCGTCTATTTTTCAAAACTTTTTTCACACATTTAATGAATGGAATGGTATTGTCTCAACTTTAATTATGTAAAATTTAAGTTTAGTATATATTTTAAAACCACGTGTATCGTGAGTTATTTATATCTTTAATTGTGTTTACCTTTAGTGGGTTTATCACGAGTTGGGAATATTCCGAGTTTGTTAAATCTTGAGTTTTGTACAATGTAAGTTTGGTATATACGGATATGGACATGTCGTGAGTTGGGTATATCGTGTGTTGGATGTGATTTATATTTCATGTAACTTGAATTGTAAATATCCTGCATTTTTATACGATGATTCAATTTGACATGACATGGATACATTGTGTAGTCGAGTAAGCAGCTGAGTCTTTTTAATCGTTTTGTCGAGTATGAACACGGGTCAATATTCGCATCACAACAACCGGCAGGCACATACTGACCATATATAACTACCCCCCTCAATCTACACAATTAACCTGACTTAATGTATTTTAAAAATAAACGATCTTTCAGTTAGCAGCAATTTAGTTAAATCCTATCTCTGTTCTTTTCAACTGAGTTAGAAGGCATTCTATTTCTCATTCACTTACTTATGTCAGAATTGAACAACCTCAGATTAATCTCATCGCTCATATTTTAAAGAAGATGGCTGCACATCAGATACAGATAAGCTGGTTATAAAACAAATAAAATAAATAATACTTTTATTTTCCAATTTAAAACAAATACAGTAACATTACACGCCGTTAGGGTGGATATTTATTTTTTTTAAAATTAGCCATCAATCCGCAAATTGTTCAAGCAATGGTTAGACTGTTTTATTTTTAGATGTCTTTGAACTCTACATAAAATAAATGCAAGGTGTTTGTTTTTTAAATGTATCAAAATCATTTATTCACAATTCAATATCAACAAAATATGTTTCATAACATTATAATAAACTAATTAATGTCAATTAATCATACATCAAATACATGTAGGCCTATATGTTGTTCTCATTTTACCTGGTTTATTTATCTATTAGTTGGTTTTTGTGTCTTTGAGTTGTCTCCCGTCCTTTTTTCAGAAACAAACGAATATGGGAAAGAATTGTGAAATGCTCGTTTAAAATACCAAATCAAAATAATATATATACTAGCTCTATTCTCTCTTACCCTACTATACACAACTTGGACCATCTCAACTAGCTCTATTCTCTCTTACCCTACTCTACACAACTTAGACCATCTCAACTAGCTCTATTCTCTCTTACCCTACTATACACAACTTAGACCATCTCAACTAGCTCTATTCTCTCTTACCCTACTCTACACAACTTAGACTATCTCAACTAGCTCTATTCTCTCTTAACTTAATATACACAACTTAGACCATCTCAACTAGCTCTATTCTTTCTTACACTACTATACACAACTTACACCATCTGAACTAGCCCTAATAATATCCTGTCTCTATGCTGATTGCACGTGCTTTCTTCACATAAATATACAACAATGCTACTGTTACTAATCCAATGCTTTCTTCACATAAATATAAAACACTGCTACTATTACTAATCCAATGCTTTCTTCACATAAATATACAACACTGCTACTGTTACTAATCCAATGCTTTCTTCACATACATATACTACACTGCTACTGTTACTAATTCAATGCTTTCTTCACGAAAATATACAGCACTGCTACTGTTACTAATCCAATGCTTTCTTCACATAAATATACAACACTGCTACTGTTACTAATCCAATGCTTTCTTCACATAAATATACAACACTGCTACTGTTACTAATCCAATGCTTTCTTCACATAAATATACGACACTGCTACTGTTACTAATCCAATGCTTTCTTCACATAAATATACAAAACTGCTACTGTTACAAATCCAATGCTTTCTTCACATAAATATACAACACTGCTACTGTTACTAATCCAAGATTTAAATACAATTCAATTATTATCTCAACTTGCATTTTGCCAAATAAGAGCACTTTGTTTCTAAGCTTGACGCCTTTTTAATGTTACCTTAATTAGCAGTCATGTATTAATTTAAACATAATTTTATAATTAATTAATAATTTAATCAAAAGGGAAACAACAGCAGAAATACCGCTAAACTCAAGAATGTATTTTCTGCTTCTACTACTTAAAAAAAAAATAAGTCATTACATTACAGTTTACACCTCACAACTTATTTAATAATCTTGATAATAAAATATAATCATGAGGTTAAAATTTAATTGATGAATTGTTTTAACATAAGGAAATAGCAAAGTAGTAGTACAAAACATATACGAAATAGCCATACATCTTGGCTGAATGCTTTAAATCTGTGTACACAGCATATAACATGATAGGGACATACAATAAAAAACATGATTGCTTTCGATACACCTTTATATCTCACAATTGTTAACCTAAAAGTCTTGAGCTCGGTTCCTGGAGTTGAATCTTTAGGACGTCCTTAAGTCCACCCAGCTCAGATGGGAACCTGACTAATGTGAGGAAAAAACTGCGCCTCAGCTAAGGCCTACGTACAGAACCCATAACAAATAGATCACTTTGATCTTTGGCCGAGAAGTGAAATGCTGCATTCAATCACTCAACTACTCCGACCATTGTGTTGTCTGCTTTAAATGACAGTTTCAATAACTGATTAAGGATTGCATTAACATAATCTCTGCCATATTGAAGTCACACACAACTTTATATTGAGCCACATCTGACCCGCTCCCAACATAGCCACTATATATATTAAATAAATACATGTTGTCTGTTCAGCTTGTTTGAAATGTGACTAAATGTTAGTAGCATTACTAGCATCGAATTACAAAACAAAATAGTGATCATAGTAAGTTAAGTCTTCTTTACTATTAGTCTTGTTGAGCAATGTAAGTGTTGTATTTTATTGTTTTTTTTTTCTTCTGAAAGTTTTAGTAGGGGAAGTAATTAACTACTTAATTAACAAAGCAAGTACATTAAATAAATTGGAAACAAATTGAATAAAACACACATATGCTTTTAAAAGTATAAACGTAATTTGTGTGACCGTGCTTGCTGAAAATAAGATAGTTAAATGTAAAAATCGACACTGCTATTTTTTTTAAACTGTGTTGCTGGGGCGCGGGTTTGTCGAAACTACCGCTCAGACGCCATCGGGCGTGCTGTATAAAAGCATTGAGTGTACGTTAATTCATCATCCTTAATAGAGAGGTTGAATACCTTTTGGCGATCGCAGGGGTTACTGGTTACACTAGGTAGCCGGAAGCAACCCCTGGTTCGGTTTAAATCATCTAACGTAGAGGCCCCCGTGTCCCTAGTGTAGGGTGCTCTTGTGCTTGGTGTCATCCGTCCCTGTTGCAGTTTGATCGTTGAATAAGTAGTACCCATGCAGGACGTGCAATCAACGGACCCCTCGCACTCAGGTAGCCGCTGGCCATCTCGAGGTGAGCAACTTTTACTACTGCTGATGCGCTGGAGGACTCCCCTTATTCGATTTAGTAATCGATTTTAGAGGTCCTCTGTACTCTTCATAGATTACGCTATTTAAAACGAATATAGTCACCGTAGTAATCATGGGGGGGGGGGGGGGGGCAAGTTCCCCGCGAATTAAGTGGTAACGCTGACCTGCTACGCCGGACACCCAATCAATGGCCCCAGATGGTAAGATAGCCACTGAAAAACTCTGGGTGGCAAACCGAACGGCCTTTCAGAAAAAAAAAATTAACGGCAGAAACCTTCCCAAATGTCAGAGCTTCTTGGAGGTGAAAAATGTCTGGGGAAAACTACTGCCATGCAGTATTGACATCAACTTCACAAATGCTCTTCGCGATTTGTTGAAAACCAAAAACTTATAGTTTTATTAGTGTCATATTAATTAAAGATAAATTAGAACAACAAATGTAATGTCTTTAATAAGGTAAAAAAATAGTAGAAAAATATTGTCAAATGTTATACTTATCTTGTTATGAAACGCTAGTAGTGTTATTATTACGGATGGGCCCTATTCTTTAAAAGAGGTAAAAGGGCTCCTATTTGCCTCGGGCCCCGATGCCTTGCTTACGCTAGCTTTACGGTAGCTACGCCACTGCATTTGACCATCTCTTTTAGTAACGCATACGTATCTTACATTGTTACATAGTTTATATATTAGTTTTTGTTAAATGTATCCATATGATTCGATACAATGTAGCCCATATTTTTTTTATTGTTTGTTTTATTTTTCCGATGCCGATATTTACCAATATTTTTTTCTTGGTTGGTTATTGTGCAAGGGAACTAATTACCTATGATTTAGACCATTTGGTAAACGAATTCTAAACAAAAAAATTAAATCAAAGAGACTTACAAATTTTTCTTAAAATTAAACATATATTCTACAATAAAAGGTTTTAAATAATATACATAAAACAAAAGAACTGCGTTTGTTTTTTTCTTTAAAAAGTTTCTGTAATTGCAAACAACGATCACAACACTATTATTTTCTACTCATTTTAAAGACAAGCGAGGATATCGTTCAATGTTTGCTGTCTTGATGTTGTTAGTCGTTGATAGTAATATCCCAATACTTTTAAAGGAAAATACATATTGAGAACAGAAAACTTTCTTCAAATTACCAATAATAATGTGCATTGCTATCTTTTGTTTTTTGGTGATGTGTATTGTGTTTGCTTCACTATTAAAAGTAGAACCCATAATGTGTTGAGCTGTACGCATATCAATTTTCGCTTACAAATGTGTACCAGATATATAATGGATCGTTTATATATGACTACATATCTGGAGAGGGAAGGGGATAGAAGAGGAGGGATTGATGATGATCGAGAGAAAAAGAAGTCAAACGTTTTTGCAGTAAAAATATATTTAAAAAATACTTTTGAGGGAGGGGTTTGGTAAAATGAGGTGTGATATAATTTTAGGGGAGGAGGAAGCACCTTAACCGTGACCTCAACCAAGGCAGAAATTACGTATCTCCATTTTTTTTTAGAAATATATTTAGTTTTCGTTTCATCGCCAATGTTAAAGTCAACTTCAGTGATTATTCCATTAATTGGAAACGGCAACATCGTAACTATTTCACAATGTAAAGTCTTCTAGTCAACTATCTCTGTCAGGGTGAGCATGTCTCAATGTAAAGTCTTATTTCTACTGTCTCTGTCCGTGTGTCCTTGTCATCTATAATAGGTCGTACATATGTAAATATATTACACTGTAACACAGACATACATATATTAACATATTACACCGTAACACACACAATTAAATGGTATGCAGGCCATGCACATATAGGCCTACACATATGTCATCTAAAAATAGTCGTGCATATGTATACATATTATGACACCCTAACATAGATGTACATTTGTAAACATAAACACACCCTAACACAGAGGGCACAACATAGCTAAATGTGATCCATCATTTCACTATTCATCCATTATAAACTTTCACTAGTTTGATAAAAGTGTGAACTCAAGAGTGTGTCTTGTTTAAAATTAGCACTAGCAGCGTTAGAAAACACAGTTACTTCACTTGGATCAAATGAATACTGCACGCATTTTTTTCAGTAAATGGATGACATGTCACAGTAACATGTTTCACTTTGTTTAGTTGCTTTTTAATTATTGTGTATGTCTTTATAATTTGAATGATCAAAACATTATTTTTTTAACATGCTCCACAGTCAGTGTTATCATTGCTAAAATCCTTTTAAAAAAAGATATATCCTCTACTAGTACTATGATCTACCATTCTAATAAAATAAATAAACTAAGAATAGGTGGAGTAGACTGTATGCTTACAGCTGCCCAGCCCCACAACAGTGCTGTGGTCAGTCCCGTGGCAGTGGTTCAATGCTTTCAACTACCGAAGTGCACATTTATTTTTTTTTCGAATATTTTCAATTGCATTTGTTATTTTATTCAGAAGGGATTAATTTGAAAGAGTTTTTTAAGTTATTACCTTCTAAATAGGGTAGGGCTAGTGCTATAGGGGAGCCGGACGTTTTCCCGAAAGACACTTGCCCGAATGCCGTTTGCCCATTTATCACATTTTTAACTTTCAAAATCATTGTTAGGTAGGATGTGCATATGTAAATATATTACACCGTAACACTGCCATACATATGTCAATATGTTACACTTTAACACACACATTTAAATGTTATGCAGACCGTACACATATACACATATGTCGCCCTAACATAGTCGTACATATGTACACATTTTTTTACACCCTAACACATATGTACATTTGTAAACATATATATACACCCTAACACAGCGGGCACAAGAAAGCTATGAGAATCCATCTTTTTCATTATTCATCCACTATAAACTTACATTCCTTTGATGAGCGTGTTTTGTTTAAAATTAGTAAGATTAGAAAACACTGTTACTTCAACGGGAACAATTCACTACTCCACGCTTTTTGTTTCAATAGATATATGAAACGGTACAACAAAGTGCTTAACTTTGTTTAGTTGCTTTATTATTTGTATTTCTTGAAAGAACATGTCTTTTTTAGTTGAAAGAACACAACATTATCTTAAATGCTCAAAACTCAATGTAATAAATGCTATGTTCCTAACATTACTATGAATGCTTTGTAGTGTTTATTAGAGTTATAATACTTGTTATAATATGTATGATTATCTTAGTCTTTGTTTAATTTTCTAGCTCTATATTGCGAAAAGATTGTGTTAAATGAGACAATTAATCTAAAGTCTAACTCAGTAGAAATAAGAAACGGTAAGTAACAAATATTAATATGAAATATGTCAGCCCTAAAATAGTTCAGATAAAAATCAATTACTAATTTTGAATTCTTGACTCTTGTATTGAGTTTCGTTATCTTAAATTTAGTATCGGGGTTCTCCGATCAAATCGATCAAATACAGACTTAACATATGTTTAAGGGGGCAGTATCACCCAGACTAAGGGAGGAAAACAAAAATATTCACACAAAAAAAAACTATTACACATACACACATAATTTTTTTACCATAATAGTAATTAATAAGGAGCTATACAACAGCACATAAAAGAAAGTTAACGTATGATGCAAACATTTTTTATAAATATTTTAACCAACATTTTTTTACAAAGTAATTTGTGGCTGCGGTTTTCCAACATTTAGGCCCATCCTGCTGAAAATACACTGGGAGATGCATAACAGGATACCCTATCGCTGGAACTAGAAGATATCCATTGTGGGAAATTTTGAAATGTTTAGAATTTTTCAAACTCAGACCAAAAAAATCGAACTTAGAAATTTTCTTAAAAATTTATCTCTCATTAGAATCCTATGATTTTAGTTCCGACGATAGCCATTAACGCAAGGAAGGTTTATACCAAATTATAAGTGTTTTACTTATGGTTTCGGAAAATTGTTTACAAAAAAATTCAAAATGTAATAAAATATTAACAAAATATTTTTTTGCAAATATATTGCTATACATATACCTTACAATTTATATACTGTATTATAGCAGACAAAGCGTTACTACTGCTGTACAATTTTGACATATGTATGTCGAATAGTTTTTTTTTTGTGAATATTTTTGTTTCCCTCCCTTAGTCTGGGTGATACTGCCCCCTTAACGTCTGTTGGGTGCTGTTTGTAACTGCTCTGCTGATTACTTTAATTGTAAGTGAACAAAATAAAAGAGATGTCTTTCTTATTTTGTGTCTGATAGATGACTAACTATTATTCCTTGAAGAAAATGACGTTTGATTGCCATAACAACTCAACTGTTGTAAGCACGCTGACATTGATATAGATACACATTATTATTGCGGATTTGTACACCACAAAAATAACAAAAATATAGTTTAGTTATCTGGTATATTAAGTGTGACATACGTAAGTGTAAGTTGATGTATTGAAATGATATTTAAATGTAGACTAATGTGTGACACGTTATATAATTGTAGGCTGATATGTGGGACGTTACTTAATCGGGATCGCCTGGATACACCTGGGGACAGTTGGAGAGACTAGCCTGGATACACCTGGGGACAGTTGGAGAGACTAGACTGGATACACCTCGGGACAGTTTGAGAGACTAGTCTGGATACATGTGGGGACAGTTGGAGAGACGAGCCTGGATACACCTGGGGACAGTTTGAGAGACTAGTCTGGATACATGTGGGGACAGTTGGAGAGTCTAGCCTGGATACACCTGGGGACAGTTTGAGAGACTAGTCTGGATACATGTGGGGACAGTTGGAGAGACTAGCCTGGATACACCTGGGGACAGTTTGAGAGACTAGTCTGGATACATGTGGGGACAGTTGGAGAGACTAGCCTGGATACACCTCGGGACAGTTTGAGAGACTAGTCTGGATACATGTGGGGACAGTTGGAGAGACTAGCCTGGATACACCTGGGGACAGTTGGAGAGACTAGCCTGAATACCCCTCGGGACAGTTGGAGAGACTAGCCCAGGACAGAGATCCTGAGAAAGCTTTTATCGGCAGGCTATGACCCACGAGATGCGACACTTGCCTATCCTAACAAAACTTGTGTGTCTACTAAACCCTTCATATGTAGAGTTGTCCTTAAAGCACTGGCATATGACCAGTTGTCGCTAGTTTCATTATTTAAGTTAACTGCACATGAATGTACATCTCTGTCATCAATTTTTTGGTTGATGTTTTTTTATAATTATGGAAAACGTTATCGAGTTTGCTTACTCTTTTAAAATACATTTGAATACAAATGTTTAATAATGTTGCCAGTCTTCGTGAAGTTCTCGATCAATATTGTATAATAAAAAAATAAATTAAAATTAAAATTAAAAAATTAAAAAATAAAATACCATTATGTTGTGCCGCTCCATCAAAAAAAAAAAATTCTAGCATTTTTTTTTATAACAAAAAAAAATAAAAAAAAAAAAATACGAGTGAATTTTGTGTATTGAAATCTTGTTGGTCCTCCTGTAAAATAGATAACAATTAACACACAGCAAAACTGACGTTTCAATCAATATTCCACGATACTTGTTTAGTACAATAATTAGCAACCAATTAATAAAATAGATCACCAAAATCTTCCAGTCTTCAGCAACAAAAAATACATCTCTTGAACTACCATATTACAAATACCTGGGTTTTGTATCAGACAATTTCGTTATCCTAACAATACATAACACCACAACCATCCACGGCGCTTACAACCTATATTTTATTTAACAAAAAAAACCGGTCTGAAAAAAAGTTTTAATTATATTTTCTTTAGCTGTTAAAATATGTTTATAAATTACAAACTTTGAAAGCCATATATTTGTATTTTACATATTTTAAAGACAAGCGATAACGTCAGATTAATAAATGTTTAGACTGATCTTCAAATGCTTTTCATTTTGTTATTTTTTTAAAAAACTTTTAGGCAATATTTTACTTTCACGTCCAATTTCATTGACGGACCCGTCAAAATTTGTGTCACTGTTTAAGGTACTCTGACTTACACAAAATGTTCAGACATCTGTCTCATTAGCAAACATGCGAGAAATTTAATAATGAGAAGAAGCGAATGATGAAAATACACTGTTAGCTCGACAAAATAAAAAAAAAAAGAAATAACAAAGCTAGTGTTAGATGACAGCCATAAATGTATTCCTCACTAGTCTATAAAAAACGTCCGTCAATTATATTCAACCACGCCTCATGAAATGTGTGCACTGTATTTTCCGATTCAAGTTTTAAGATTAGCAAGGGAGGGAACTTTAAATACATTGCATAAATAGTTAAAAATATAAGTCGGTTTAAAATACTTTAATAAGAAAAATAAAATTATATAATTATTTGATTGAATTCTATTTTTCCTTTATTTCAAAGCTAAACTAGTGGGACATATCTTGCCGCATTTATTATATTATTTAAGTAATCGTAACCAGCTAAAGCAGTGGTGTTTTTATTTCTAAATCCAACTACTATCGAAATACTTTGTTTATCCAATACTGGCATTCTTGTTTACATTCAAAATGTACTATCGCATATTTTTAAAACAATTAAAAAATTAAAAATTATTCATTTTAGTTTTTAATTAATTTATAAGCAGAACGCAGGTAGATCCAAATGACTGCAAAAAGGAGGGGGGGGGGGGCGCATTGAGGTTTTATTTTTTAATTTACATTTGAATACATTTCAAATTATATGCGTACTTATGCAAAAATGACTCATGCATAAAATAGTAGAAAAGCTGCGAGTCACAAGTACTTTCATTTTGTTTCTTTGTGAAACTGGTCATTGCATAGCACCTAATGGAAATCGGGATTTCCGATAAGTAGGCGCAGATGACATCTAACTCTAATCATAATATGCTTAGATGGTATATTTTCAAATATATTAAATAATATTACATAAATCATGTCAGATCATTTATTTTTATCAGTGTCCAACCCTCCCCCCCCCCCCCCCCCCAGAAAATATCAAGTGCTCGCCCCCCGTAGAAAAAAGTCTGGAAGAAATACATCTCCACTTTCGCTTTACATCATGTCAATGGGAGGTAGCTGTTAAATACTAATTTACTAAAACAAAAGCGTTGCGCCTGTCAGTGGAAGAAACGATAATTTTACCGAATAAAGTAACATTAAAACTTCCATAGCAAGTCGCAGCAACTGTAATGAACACACGTCATAATGAGATCTGACGACTATTTGACAATTGTATGCACGGGGCTTATGGCGCGGAATACATTTATACGTTAAACATAGTATATTATAAACATTGTACATTATAAACATTAATAGTAGACAACAAATCCTTTAATGTTGCTAGATCTCAGTTATAGGCCTATAGATATCACATGTGATCGGCTTCAAACTTGACTTTTATAACTCGTGCTAGATGATAATTGGACCACAAACTGGTGTAGGTGTTTGTGGGATGTTGTGTGTGTGTGTTTGGTGGTGGGGGAAGAGCATGGTATTTGATACATATAACTTACAAGTAATATGTTCATACAAACCATCGGTCGCTCGAGTTCCTAATCGTAGTCTAAGTCAACTTGTACAGTACGATGTGTGTAGCGTGAAACGTGTAACTTTATGCATTCGGCAATGTACACAAAACAAATGCAAAATAATAAAGAAAAACGTTTATAAAATATATTAAGTTTTAAGGACTTAATAAAAACTTTACAAAATGTGATATTTAAATTAATGTTGTTTGGTATTCAATTTTGAAGAAAGTGTACTACTAATATGTAAACATTCGTTGGTAATGGCTTCTTAAAACACAACATGGACCCAACACACTTGAGCTATCCATGTACAAGAAAGATACTGTATGTGGCACTGTGATGACGAAATAGTGTAATGTTGGTCATAGATAAGCGATAGGTACCATAGGTCAAGTAGACATTGGTCAAGCAGAACCAATCTAATGCAGTGACGAAATGGCCATTTACGTAAGAGGATGAGCTGACCCCTGAAGAAAATTTTGCGAGTAGGATGTATATATTGTTAGGAGAATATCGGAGCGTTTAGGGATCAATCGCGAATAAGCGAGTAGTAGCGGAGCTTGATATTTGTGTGAAGAAAACATTTGAAATCATACTAGAGACCGAATAGTATTGGGAGTTGTGTTTAGTAAAGTGAGAGAGAATAGAAGATTTATTTTATGCACATAAAGCAACATTATAACATGTTTGAAATGGACTTGTGTTTGATCTTACACACTGTGCCAGCCTATACACAATTAAAAACAAATAGGTTTACAGTGTGTGACTCATTTTACACATACCATTCCGTATTTATTAATTAAATGTTTATCCCAAGTAACAAGTAATAGTTTGGTCATTACAATGCATGCCAGGAACCCATCGATTTCTGGACTAAACATAATCCACACAGCATAGAAAACGGCCAACTATCTTCGTTAATTCATCTTCAGGCAATAATGTTATATGTATTATTTTGATATTGGGTGCTCTTAAATAAATATATATTATTTTGATTTGGTATTTTAAACGAGTTTTTCACAATTACTTCCCATATCTGTTTTCCTAACAAAAAACGGCAGACAACTCAAAGACACAAAATCCGTCAAATAGATAAATAAACTAATTTGAATCAAAAATATAACATTTATGTATATATGATCCATTGTCAGTAATTTGTTTATTATAAGATATCTAAACATACTTTGCTGACAATGAAAAATTAATAAATGCTTCTAATACATTTAAAAAACTAATACTATGTACTTATATCATGTATATTTCAACAATTTGTAAACTACACAGTTGTAGTCCGATACCCAAAACATTTTCACTGTTGGCTAAATAATTGTTTTTAACCAACTTATCTGTGTCTAATGCGCATACATCTCCCTCAAAATATTATGAGCGGAAAGATTAATCAGAGGTTCTTAAATGTTGATATAAGTGAATGAGAAATAGAATGTCCTCTAACTCAGTTGAAAAGAATAGAGATAGGATTTAATTAAGTAGATGGCAACAGAAAGATCGTTTATTTTTACATAAGTCATTCTACGTGTATGGATGATGGAGACGGGGGGAAGGGGGCAGTAGTTTTCTATGGACATCAGGTGACAGCTTGTTGTGGGATGCGAAAATTGACCTGTGCTTAAAAACGACAATACGATTAAAAAGACTCAGCTTTTTACTCGACTACACTATGTATCCATGTCATGTAATATCGAATCAACGTATTACAAAAATTGCACGATATTCACAATTCAAGATATATGAAGCATATAGCATATCCAACACACGATATACCCAACTCACTACATGTCCAAATCCGGACATACAAATTTACATTATACAAAACTCACGATTTAACAAACATGGAATATTCCCAAAACATGATATACTGTATATATACTATATATATATATATATATATATATATATATATATATATATATATATACTATATATTGTAGTCTAAAGGTCACCCATTGTAGCCAACATGACACCGCCATTACCCTCGTATCTCCAACAGTTGGATATGTGTAAGTCACAACATATTGCACTATCGTCTTCATAAAAAAATCTTCTGGCGTCATCTCTACCCGTATCCAACTCCTGCATGTGAGATGAATAGTTAAAGTAGAAGTAAGACATGTTTGTGTTGTGTTTTCTTTTGTATTTGTGTTTGTGTTTGCGTTTTGTTCTGTTCCCAAGTTGGTACCTTTAAAAAAGATTCACCGTGGCGGAGCACGGGTATGCAGCTTGTCTTTAATTAATTACGTTAGCTGACACGTTTGTGTCGCTCTAATATTAACTTGTTAAAAGCCAGAATATCTAGACTTACTAGTTATTTGTTATTGTAATTGTGGTAACTGAACCTACTGAACATACAGTTGACGGATTTTGTTCACATAGATGTCCTAAAAAAAGCCAATCAGTCAGAATTATAGCCATATTAATTTTAGTAACAGTCAGGATTGTATAACCATATTAACTTTAATAACAGTCAGGATTGTATAACCATAGTAATTTTAGTAAGTCAGGATTGTATAACCATAGTAATTTTAGTAACAGTCAGGATTGTATAACTATATTAATTTTAGTAACAGTCAGGATTGTATAACCATATTAATTTTAGTAACAGTCAGGATTGTATAACCATATTAACTTTAGTAACAGTCAATATTGTATAACCATATTAATATTAGTAACAGTCAGGATTGTATAACCATATTAACTTTAGTAACAGTCAGGATTGTATAACCATATTAATTTTAGTAACAGTCAGGATTGTATAACCATATTAATTTTAGTAACAGTCAGGATTGTATAACCATATTAATGTTAGTAACAGTCAGGATTGTATAACCATATTAAATTTAGTAACACCGCGCATGATTTTAAGAGTATTTGTTGGACCTCTCGAAAACCTTTGAGACTATTCTCGCCTGGGTCCATTGATCCCGATCCATTATAGTTGTTAGATTAAGTTCCAGACACACAGTTTATTTTAATAAAAAATAGTTATTAATCAAGAGTACCTAAACCACAGGTATCAATATTGTTTAAACCGACTGCATCGTTTATGCTTGGAAAGAGTAAGCAAACTCGATATATCAAGTTTGTCTTTATTAGCAAATGCACACATCTTCGAAAACGCAGCATGCATTCACTACACATTTCAGATTTGTTTACAGCTTGTTATTTTGTAAATATGCGTATACTGTACATGCCCGATTTAATAGTTTGTTTAACCCGTGTTAGTAACACTGACATGGGTATAGGAAATAATCAACAGTTAATGCCGATGTTAACCATGTTTGATCTTGTTACGTAAAAACGAACTTTGGAACGCACTTTTGCTTACTTATTGGGGCCTAACACAAACACATAAACTAAACATGATAATATGGTGCGCTGAAGTTTGACCACTGTGAGACTTTGACCACGTGTACTTTGTCCTAATATGGTAAGGATTATTTTCAGTAGTCATCCACAAACATTTCTGATTTTAGCCCCCCCCCCCGTCCACACGTGTCCACTTTCGACGGACCCCCCCCCCCCCCCTATTGCCGACGTCCACGAAAATGTTTATAGACCGCTCAAAGGCTTCTACAAATTTACTAGTTAAGCAACATATATTGTGTACTTATTTACAAGCAATAAACGGAAAACAATTTGTGTCTACATCAATGTTAGTGTCTCTACAACAGGTGATTTGCTCTGACAATTAAACGTTATCTCTCAGAAGTAAGAGCAGGTGTTGACAGGTTGAAGTAATTCCGATGATGTACATAAGTCACTTTCGCTTCCAGACCACCATTTGTTCATTTGTTTGTATATATTTTTATTTTTTTCAAAAAAGAAAGTAGTTAACCTATCAACATACCGACATGCCTTAATCGTGTACCCAAGCGACTTAGTCGCATCTCTTTAAAAAGTGCAAACAATTTCTCTATAGGTTCTGATCTTTAAACATACACATATTTTAAAGAAAAAGTACATATAACCTAAATGTAAAATAAAGTTTTCTTACAACATATTTTTAACCAGCAATAATTTAATTTACAATTCAGACTTACTAGCCGGGTTCCTGTATTTTGTATCAGTTCATTTCCACGGCTAGTGATATAAACTAGAAGCAATTTGTCTCCCGTGTACTGTTTAGTATAATTAATAGGAAGTAATAAGTAAATACGTATTTTTAGTCAAACATGTGGGATTTCGTGTATAATTTATGTTTACGATATGCCCAAACATTTTAACAACAATCCAACACTTCTACTAATGTAAGGACATCGTGTAAGACATTAAGACTGTGAGGGTTGAACTTTGAACTTATATTTTGCATTTGCGCAACGCGATCAACAACGGTACAATACAGAATCATTAAAGTGTCTAAAAATAATGTTTACATGTATTATTTTAGCTTTTGTTTATAACTTTAATAATATAACTCTTGTCTCGATTTGGTTCCAACACTATTATCACTGTATTTGTTAACCTTGGAATAGGTTAAAGTATGGAATCATTAGAGGCGTAGCGACCGTTCCCGGCGCCCGGGGACAAATTTTCGATTGCAACCCCCCCCCTATTCAAACTTTTGATTACTTTTTCCAGACCATTTTGGCGCCCCCTAAGGTCGGCGCCCGGGGACAAATGTCCCCCCCCTCCCACCCCCCATCATTTAATTAAAACAAGATTTTAAGTGTTGGCTATCAAATTCAAAATGTTTTTAACTAACTATATGAGAGTTTCTAGCCACGATGATAGCGCGTCAGCTAATCACTAAGGTGTCTTGAATACGGAACACAATCGTCAATGTGATTTATTTTTTTTTAAATGTTCCCACCAAGAAAGTAAACAACTTTTTGATAGAACTGCTGATCAGATTTCTATAAGGTCCGAAAAATCGCACCCTTTTTAGTATGCACAAGTTTCAAAATTATCATATTATTTATCATAAACTTTCTTTCTATGAAAGTCATCACAATTATATCGTGACAAAAGTTTTATTTTGCATGAAGAACATTTACTAAAGATATGTTATGCATTGTTTTATAACAAAAAGGTAGTAGGTTTTTAGTGCTTAAAAGTTCAAATTGAAAAAAAACAGTAACTATAAATAGAACAACACACACAAGACATAGGCAAGACAGAAGGAAACACATTCATGTAGACAACAATAAATAGAACAATACACACATGAAAGATGCAGACACATTTCTGTAGACAACTATAAATAGAACAACACACACAAACCATAGGTAGGACTAAAGTACACATCACTTCAATATGTCAGAATGTGGAATCCTCATATTCATCTGTTGTTGTTTTTTTTCTGATAATATTTGAAACTAGATGCATGCACATCATTTACAGTAAAGTAATAGCAGTCTTTGCATTGCGAAATGTTTACTCTGCTGACGTTTTCAAGTAATGAAATCAGCGCTAAAGTTGACTTTTATATTTGCTATTAAACCACAACTAAAGATATTTTTCAAAATCTGAGGATAAGCAACTTCTGCCTTTGTTGTGGTCATGGGTGATGCTTGCTTCCTCCTCCCCTAAAATGATATCTCACCTCACTTTACCAAACCCCTCTCTCTAAATAACATTACACATTCAATATCATTTTCTATTGTTTATTATATTTAAAGCTTTACCCAGCTTGACGTTTTTTACTAGCAAATTAATGGTAAAACTAATTTTCTAATGCATTTAGTGCATAAGCGTTTCATTACTTTTTCTCCATCCCCTCCCCCATCCAGATATGCCGTCATTTATAGACCATACATTATACATCTAATACCGTGTTGTAATCGAGAGATAAAGATACATAGAGACCGTACACACGTGTAGGCTTAACGACTGATACATCTCAGGATTACTAATATATTAGCATACCAGACACGTAAAGGAAATAATACTTTTAATAGGTGTCTTTCCAACAAAACATTAAATGCATGAGACAGTTATTGAAACATATTAGGTGCACATGAAATATATTTGAAAAATGATATGCATCTATTTTAACACATTATAGATTCTAGCTTTAATATTGAAGCCTAACAAAACACACGTCTAAGAAAAATGATCGCCATGTTCAGAGTGCTTGGTAATTGGAATCAAACTTTGAGAGCCAGCGACATTTTAATTCTAAATTCTAATGTAATATCAATGTTTTTTACAGTATTTTTTTATAATGAAATGGAAAATATATTTAAATGATTGTACCTGCAATGTAGGCCTACTTGTTGATTTCAACGATATCTTCGATTGTCTTTAAAATATGTAAAATATAACGATAATGTATGCATGCTTGCATTTACATTTTTTTAAAAACATTTTGGCTCTTCCATCTCAAAAGTTTGCCGACCCCTGGTGTATCTCTTTTTACCATTCATATGAAACTAGCGACAACTGGTCATATGCTAGTGCTGTTAGAACAACTTTACGTTTGTTCTAGTAGACACAGAAGTTTTGTTAGGATAGGCAAGTCTGTCGCATCTCCTGGGTCATATCCAGGCTAGTCTCTCCAACTGTCCCCAGGTGTATCCAGGCTAGTCTCTCCAACTGTCCCCAGGTGTAACCAGGCTAGTCTCTCCAACTGTCCCCAGGTGTATCCAGGCTTGTCTCTCCAACGTTTCCTATGTGTATTCACCAAATTAACAATGTTTATATAGGGAATTCGAACCGGTCAGTTCTAAAAGCCTTCCGGAATTTTACCCGAAGATAACGCCTATCTTTTAGTGACCCCCGCGAGTATATCTACGACCTCAGGAGTTATGAATGGGTCCGTTTTGAACCCTTTTAGTGGAGTTTTCTGCCAACCGGCACCGGCCCTCGTGTTCTATTGACCCAAAGCAGGAACCTGACAAATTTGACGCGCCTGCGGCGACTGGAGGTGCCCTATCGGGCACTCGACCACTTTCTTTATATAGATACATGTGTGTTCAATATACATAGCATTGGAAGTTAGAAAATACCATCATGTGACGAAGTAGTCGAGAGGTTGATACCGCGTCCCGGCCTTTAGTCAAACATCAAGTTGATATTCTTGTATGGTTTCTGTTTACAATTTACCCAAACATCCTACCAACTATGCAACATTTATACTTATATAAGGACAGCGTGCAATACTTTAAGACTGTTAAAGTGAAGATCACGACCGTATCCATGAAACCGTCTATACAGAATGTTTACATGTGCTTTTTAGTTTTTGGCTATAGCTTTAATATATAACTGTTTGTTGTTTCGATTACAAGCGATACAAAGACTTTAGAAATATGTTACGCCTGTATTAATTTGATCGTTTCGATTTGAGAGCCCCGATTCTAAATTTAAAATAACGAATCTCGATTCAAGATTTAGGAATACATAATTTGTAACGCATTTTTTATCTGAACTATTTTAGGCCTTGCGTATTTCATATTAATATGTGTTTATATTTGTTACTTACGGTTTCTTGTTTCTACTGGGTTAGACGTTAGGTTACTTGTCTAATTGAACTCAATTGTTTCACAATATAGAGCTAAATGATTAAACAGAGACTAAGATACGCATGATCAAGGTTTATTATAATTAATTGTTGGAAACTCTAATAAGTAGGCCTATAAGAAAATACCTTCATCAAACGAATGGAAGTTTATTACCGAAGACTAGTGAAAATGAAGTATCACATACAGCTATTTTGTGCACGCTGTGTTAGGGTGTATATATTTACTTATGTACGGATGTACTAGGGTGTATTTATGGTGTATTTATGTTTACACATTTGTTAGGGTGTCATAATATGTATACCTATGTTCGGCTATGCTAGGTTGACATATGTGTATAAATGTGTAGGCCTGCATAACATTTAATTTGTGTGTGTGTAATATGTTAATATATGTATGATTTTGTTACTGTCTAATATGTTTGCATATGTACAACCAACCTAACAATGATCTTAACAGTTTAACAGAAAAGTGTGCATTGAGCCATTGTCAAATTGACATAGACAGTAAATATAAGACTTTACATTGTGAAATAGTCATTCTGTTGCCGTTTTCAATTAATGGAATCATCACTGAAGTTGACTTTAACATTGACGATTAAACCAATAGTAAAGACGTTTTAAAAATCTGAGGATAAGCAACTTATGCCTTTGTTGTGGTCATGGTAAATACTTGATTTCTCCTACCCTAAAATGATAGCGCACCTCATTTTACCAAACACCTCACTTAAAATTACATTATACAACCGTTTATTTTATGTTGTTTTGTTTTCACTCTTTTTTCTTTGTAAATTTTAATTAAGCTCGATTTTCTTGACTATGCAAAATAAATGTTAAAACCCATTTTCTAGTTTTTACTGCAAAAGCGTGTGTTTTCTTTTTTTCTCCATTGCCACCAAACCCTCCTCTTCTAGCCCCTCCCCTCTCCAGATATGTTGTTATGTATAGAGGATCTCTTTTATAGCTGGTACTCTGTTGTAAGCGAAAAATGATATGCATACAGTTCAACACATTATGAGTTCTACTGGTAATATAGAAGCAATACAATACACATTACCATGGAAAAGGATGTCAATTTGCAATTCTTGGTTTGTGTTTGTTCTAAATTCAAATATGAGATAAATAAGGATTATGTTTAAAATGAATAGGGAAATTATACAGAACGAGCCGACCCGCGGCGTATCATACGCCGCTATTTAGTTGATTTATTTTCTACTTTCAGTAATTCATAATTTGTGAATTCGACAGTACCAATGCTGCCACTGAAAATATTTGCTTTAAAACAATAACCCCCCTCCCTTCCCCTAACCCCGACCCTACACCCCCCCCCCCCCCCCGTAAAAGCAGTCTCCTCTTAATTGCCTCCTGTAAGTTTAAAGTCGGTTCAAACTTAATTATCTGCCCCTAATAGCCGTCACTAAACCTGGCTTTCGTTTGTAAACATTAACGTGACCACAGCTCAGCAGACCATGTGGGGGTGGGGTAGGGTGGTAGTGATAGCGATAGAGAGGGGACTGTAAGGAGGCGCTTGCAGCTTGTTTTCTAACGGCTCGCAGAGGAGAATTATGTATATGGACGAGCCGACCCGCAGCATATCATACGCCGCTATTTAGTTGTTTTATTTTCTACTTTTTAGTAATTCATAATTTGTGAATTCTACAGTACCAATGCTGCCACTAAAAATATTTGCTTTAAAACACTAAAACCCTCCTTCCTCCCCCCCCCCCCCCCCCCGTGAAAGCAGCCTTCTCTTAGTTACCTCCCCTAAGTTTAAAATAGTTTCAAATTAAATTATTTGCCCCTAATAGCCGTCACTAAACCTGGCTTTCGTTTGTAAACATTAACGTGACCACAGCTCAGCAGACCATGTGGGGGTGGGGTAGGGTGGTAGTGATAGCGATAGAGAGGGGACTGTAAGGAGGCGCTTGCAGCTTGTTTTCTAACGGCTCGCAGAGGAGAATTATCTATATCAGGGGTCGGCAACCTCTTGAGACCGAAGAGCCAAAAAGTTACAATGTACAAAATTTCTGGTTTTAAAGAGCCACCAACATTTTTATTTTATTTCAATATTATGACCTTGTGATCTTTAATTAGGATTGTATATATATATATATATATATATATATATATATATATATATATATATATATATATATATATATATATATATATATATATATATATGTGTGTGTGTGTGTGTGTGTGTGTGTGTGTGTGTTTGTTTTTCTTTTATGCATTACTACGCCTGAAACTTTGGGAAGTTGTTGAGAATACACCTGGAAAGGTTTCTGGGAAAAAAATGTTTTCAAATTCGCAGAAGTGGCGCCCCGGCAGCGCGCTATTCGATTATTCTCTATATACTATATATAAAAATAAAAGTCGATTGCTGTTTGCCACGGTTCATCCGATCGTCATGAAACCTTAAGGAGTTGATCAAAACACTTCAGGGGAGGTTTGTACAAAAAATCATTTTAAATTTCTTATAGGCGGCGCCCGGGTGGTGCATTTTTGTCAATACCCCTTTTGGCGCCCAGAGTATTTGGCATCCGTTAATCGGGCGTCCTGCATAGCGGGAAAAGGGTACTACTTTGTTCAGCGGCAAAACTGCAACAGGCGCAACCACTGACGCCTCGTCCATTGCCCAACACGAAGCACCCTGGGCTCGCCTGTGAGCACTATGGCACCTACGTTCGTTTTTTAAAATAGGCTATACACTATTGACACGATGGACAAAAATACGTTCAGTTTAAACAGCGCTTTAGTCGCTCACTAAATCGAATCAGGCGCGTCCTCCGGCTTCTCTGCAGGGTGCGATTTGGCGCCCAGGGCTGTCCCGCGAGCAATAAGTGCCTACCTTAGTTTTAAGGAGCACCCTACAATACAACATTCGATGATTAAACCGAGCTAGGGGCCGTACGCAGCGCCCCTGCGTTGTTAAATCGGGTTCACGAGAGCGCCACTTTCCGTCCGGTGAGTTAGTAACGGAGATATAACGGTGAGTGATTAACTTACACTCAAGACTCTCATACAGCACGCCATGGTGATGGGCGGTAGTGTAGGTAACCAGTGCCCCATAAATATGATCCAAACACGGGCATTGTTTACATTTAAATAACTCAGCTTTAGAAAACAAGGAAGTACGTTGAAATAGGGAGTAACTAAATATTCTAAAAGAATAGCGAGTGTTTATTGTTTATATTTATTATTATATCGTTCATTACCGAGTGTTGCAGACTAATACTTTAGTGAGTTAAAAAATAAAATAAATATTAGTAATTGTGCATCGACCTAAAGAGCCGCATCTACACATCAAAAGAGCAGGTTGCCGACCCCTTTTTTTTTTTTTTTTTTTTTTTTTTTTTTTTTTTCCGACCCTGATCTATATAGATATACCCCAGCAGGCGAACAACGTTGATATAACGATATCTTCGCTTGTTTTTTAAAATAGTACAAATTATAGCTATTGTGTTTATGTTTGCAATTACAGTAATATTTTAAAAGAAAACAATAGAATATCTACAGTTTTAGATCTTGTTTAAATTAAATATGTATTGTAAATATATAATAATTCAAACATTTATTAATTTTACTGATTTTTAAAATACTATATTTATTTAATAAAATGGTATACTAAATAGGTAATTAATTCCCTTGAACAATATCCATAGAAGAAAATAAAATGATTGGTAAATACTTTTCTGCTTTAAACGTTTAAAAAAATGGGCAACATTGCAACGAATCTAATGGATACATTTAAAATTAACTAAAACAGAAAATATGTAACCATATAAGATACGTAGGCGTCACTTTTGGAGCTGGTCAAATGTAGCTCAATTTAAAGTTGTGTGTGTGTGTGTGTGTGTTCAATATGACACGCATTATGTTGATACAATCATTACTTAAGTTATTGAAACTGTCATTTAAAGTAGTGGTCGGAGTGGTCGAGTGACTGATTACACCGAATCTCTTCTCTGTATTTTGAATGAGATCAAAGTGTTCTACCTGTTAAGGATTATGTACAGATGTCTTAGCTGTAGCTTCAGTTTTTCTTAATGTTAATCAGGTTCCCATCTGAGCTGGTTGGAAATAAGGACGTACTACAGGCTTGTATCGGGGATCCGAACCAGTAGCGTAGCGAGGGGGGGGGGGGGCATAAAAATGGGTTGGGAAAATAAATTGAAATGTTGAGGGGGTGCAAATCGAAATCTCTAGGGGGGGGGTGCAAATCGAAAAGTTTGTCCCCGGGCTCCGGGAAGGGTCGCTACGTCTCTGATCTGAACAATGGCTAGATATAAAGGTCTAAATATGTCTACATTCTTTGTTGTGTTATGTTATTACTAACTACAATGTAGGTGTATCGAAAGCAGCAAATCGTTCTATTCTCACTTTTCGTCCAATTATTTCCGATTCTTCATACACATATTTCAAGTCTTCAGCCAAGATGAATGGCTAGTTTGTATTGTATATTTTTATTAACACTATATTAATTATAATACTTTTTAAAGCCACATATATTAAACGAAATTCTGTGTATAAGCAGTCATTTGAAAATAGTTATATTGTGTTCAGTAAGTAGGGAGGATAATAATACTTTCTTGAGTTTCGTGGTATTTCCAGATTCATTCCCCATTGACTGTCTAAAGAAGGTAGTTTGTGGCGAAAACACATTATTTTAGTTAACATCAAAAAGGGGTGATGTTTAAAAAGAAAAAAAGGTATATGTCTGTGGTAAAAGTAAGTTGCAATGATATGTAAATCAGCAATATTTTCATCTAGAATAATCTAGACGAAAACAGCATCAGCAGATAATGTAATATTGTTATTCGTAGGTTGATGTAATATTAGTCGGATAACAGTTTTTATTTTTTTCTGTTTTAAAATAATCTATAGACTAGTGTAAACGGTCATTCAATCGTGTTAAACAAACGTTTATCGAATTTTTTTTTTAGTTTTTTTTTTTTTTTTTTGTGTACGCAATCTACTTTTTGTTTTGTAAGTATGTTTTGAAGAACTATGGATATTAACATAAATAAAACAAAACTGGCGTTTGTAAAAATATCTATATATATAATTCTCTTCTTGGAGACGTTAGAAAACACCAAGCTGTAAGCGCGCTCCCTACAACCCCCACCCCTACATGGTCTGGTGAGCTGTGTTTCACGCTAAACGGTTACAATCGTAGAGCCGGGTTTAGTGACGGCTATTAAGGGCAGATAATGTAGTTTGAAACGAGTTTAACCTTAGGGGAGGTAACTATGTGGAGTTTGCTTTCGCAAGGGGGGGGGGGGAGGGTTGGGGAAAGGAGCTACTGATAGTGTTTTAAAGCAAATATTTTCAGTGGCAGCATTGGTAATGTCGATTCACAGTTGTGAATTACTGAAAAGTAGAAAATAAAACAACTAAATAGCGATGTATGATACTCCGCGGGTCGGCCCGTTATTAATATTATCCATTAGGCATAGCAATTTAGCTACAGGTTATTTACCTTAAAATCATGAATAAAAAGGGATAAAAGCTGGGTGGGGGAGGGTGGTGGTTGACACCATAAGGTGCCGTACCGGGTGACAACCAACCTAGCTACGCCACAGTTTATTTCGAGTATATTTGCTTTATTAAAATACTTGTAAAAGAATCAATGCAGGACACACACACACACACACACACACATACACACACATGTGTGCTAAAACAATCCCACTATATTTTTTTTTAAATAATAGTCAATGGGAGGCAACAGCAGAAATACCGCGTAACTCGAGAAGTATTATTTCCCTCAACTACTTATAACAAAAACGGTACTACTTAAAAAATTGTTAGCAATAAAAATTAAATATATTCACAGCATATCCTAATAAATCATAGTTGCAACTATTTTCACATGCTAATGCACCTGTACACATACGTATGACTTAATTGTATTGCTAAAAAGTGACGTAACTAAATATTAGAAGTACAGAAACAGACATAAATCTTAGCTGAAGCCTTGAACTTTGTTTACCAAGAATTGGAAATGATAGGAAGAAAATAAATAATAAACCAAATGATTGCTTACCATACAACTAATATTTCCGTCAGTAACACATGTTATATATAGTAGATATATTTAGACCTTCGCAAGTTCGGATTCAAGAGGCAAATCTATAGGACGTTCTTAAGGGCACCCTGCCTAAGTTTAGACAAAACCGCGGCCATAGGTAAGACCTCCGTACAAAACCAATAACAAACATAACATTTTGATCTTAGTCAAAATGACGAGAAGGGAAATGGTGCATTCAGTCACTCGAATACTCCGAGCCTAGTGGCATCTGCTTTAAATTAGTTTTAATAACTTGATGAAAGATTGCATAAACCATAATGTCTTCCATTTTGAACTCTCACACACACACACTTATATTTAGCTACATCTGACCCGCTTCTAACGTAACGGCTACACATCTTACACCATTACATATTTTCTATTTTAGTTTATTTTAAATGTGTCTATAAGATTAGTTCACTGTGGTGTACATATTTTTTTTTGTGCCACCAAGGCATACACGTATGTACCAACAACATTCAATCTTTTTCCGAAAGTTCACAAGGGAAATAATTATTTATTTAATTGACAAACCAAGTACATTCAATGAATTGGAAACATTTAAAGTGAAACAGAAATAATTTTATTAGTCAAAATAAATTTAACAAAACATTATTTTTAAAATGATAAAATAATGTAAACGTGTATATGATTTCTATTTAAAATGTATGTGTATATAAACAGCAAGCACGGCCGCAACGTGTGTTAATCATATGGAACAAGTACGATGAATTCGGTTTAAACAAAGTTATAGATCACATCAGTTATCTCCGTTAATAAACTTCTTTTTCTCGCATTTGTCAGGTCCTTAATACCAATCAGTTATTTCAAAATAATTACCCTTTTGATGATTGTACATCTCAAAATAAGTTTCTTCACGTATTGCCATTATGTAAATATGTATTACAGTGTAACTTGTATGTACATGTTAATAATGTAAACCCCTACATGTTTCTACAGACTAATAAACTCACACACATTTGCTTTACTGAAAATAAAAATAAATTTAAAAAAACTTTTACATCCGAGAAAACCTCGCTTATTTTAGTGTCATTGGTAAAAAAATATCATGTTACAACAGTGCTATGAAAACTTAAATGAATCCCATACAACTTTAATACGAAAACCCTAGACTGACCCTAAAAATTAACTCACAATTAAAGACATATTTATCTCTTAAACACCGACTTTACAAGTATACCTCAATCTTAGGTTGCCAAGTTAAAGCAATTGTTACACACGTTAGTTCATTTTAACCAACAATGCAAAATCACAGTGAGAAACATATACAATCACCTTATCAGAGACATCATTCAGTATACACACGATAAAACACCACAGCATGCATACTCAGATTAGACCAGGAGAAATCTATCCATCGAGTAGCGCACACATATCTTCAAACAATTCTCAAAGAAAACAATTAGGATAAAATAATCTACTTCAACATCCACATCCACCTACTAATAGATAATAACACAATTCTGAAAGATGGGCAAAAACGATTGCAAATAGATGCGTCACCCCACATATTATTTACATCGGCACCGACAAAACCGACAATAAAAAAATCATTAGAAATGTCATTTCCCAGAATATAGTGAATAAAACAAGCATAACACGCTAGTAGAACCTACAAGGGATGGATACATCTGTACGACATACAGGTGGCGTAGCCAGGATCGTCTCATATATATATATATATATATATATATATATATATATATATATATATATATATATATATATATATAACAAATTCAAAAGACGCAGTAACAATACTATAACACAGTAAACAGATAAAAGTACTTATAACATTACTTACCTACAATCGTAGTTCAAGTCCTCTTGGACTCTTGGCTAATTCATCAAGAATCTCATCCGCTAAAATTCCAATTTGTCGGTGAATATTTAGTAATGCCAATCCATTTAGTCTATCCTCGCAAGTAATATTTCGCAAGTACGTGTTTAGCCGTCTGAGAGTGGAAAAAGAGCGTTCGCTAACGGCAGTTGTTACAGGCAATGTCACAAATATTTGCAGTAGTTTGTGTACAGTTGGAAATATTTTTACGTCACACATTAAATAAACCGGGAGTGATCTCCCCTAAACTTTCTCGAATATTCTAATATAACACTACAAAGGATGGCAACTCGGGATATAGACTTCTAGACATGATTTTTAATCCATTTTAAATACTCACATTTCTTAAAATAGAATATAATCTCGTAGAAAAAAGAAATGTACACCAAGTGAACGCTAAATAAAAAAGCGCATAATAGTGCGCAATATTATTAGTACTTTATAAATTTACATGCGTTTTTTGAGAAATCGGAAATAGCGTAAATAAGTACTTCCAGTCAACGGAAATTACTCAAAATTTGACAGAAGGTAAAGAATTAGATCTTTTACTTACATATCAAATTTCATTTATCTATCTAAAATAGTACTCAAGTTATAGGCTTTTGAAAAATTCAAAGTAGAACAAGTACCACTTCCGGTTATCGGAATTCGCTCAAAAGTTGATACGGATCTACGATTTTGATAAAATACTTATATATGAAATTTCACCAGCCTAGCTGTAACGGTACTCAAGTTATCGTGTTTACACACGGACACACAGACACACAAACACACAGACACACACACAGACATACGGACAAGATTGCAAAATTATGTTTTTCCGTATCAGTGAGGTGTAAAACGTCGAGATTTGTAAAAATCTCGATTTTTTTTTGCACGATTACAATACTTTCTCTATACTACGTATATACGAGAAAGTAAAAAGTTTGATGAGCGTTTTGCGGTACATTTCCACTTGTAATAATGTGGCGCCACCACAGTTTCAGTTCTCCAATGCTTTCAACGATGACACTGCTGTTAATCAAACGTTCATATTTTTGCATTAGTGTTATGGCATTCTTTTCCTGTTCTTTGGTAAAACCCGAGTCATTGGACAAAAGACACATAAAACCTTCAAAACAGATTTATGTTTTAGCAATCTGTCTCCTATTTGACGTATAACCGAATCAAGGAAAGGAATGCATACAGCTATTATGTAATACTCTTCAGGCGTATTTGCCATCACATTGCAGCGTTGAATTTGTCCTCACAAATGTCTGTGACTTTATTAAGTACGGTAGTAAATTCTGATGCAGCATCCTTCCGCATATTCACCAGTATGCTACTTGAATCTTCTGTAAATTTTAGAGCCGCAGATAGATCAAAGTTTTCTGTTTGGAGTATTCTGCTGACAGGAAGTGTTATTGCAAAGATTTTTGAGATAACTCTAAGAGAAACTTGAAACTCAAGACTCCTAATTGCTCCTAAAAGTTGAACCGCCGTTGAAGAAGTTGTTGTGCCAGGATGACATAATTTCCAGAGCATCAGCAGTTGCTTTTTGAAGCTGTATAAAAACGTTGACAGACTCATGACGTTCAATCCATCTGGTGGCGAACAATCGTTTAAGTCGAGATGCTGATGCTTTAGGTGTTAATTTCTCTATTGAATTTGCAAACAAAGATTGTCGTTTTGGTGTGTTAAAAAAGTTGTATGTGCTATTAAAGATTCCCATACAGTTTCTCACAACTGGTAGTTTGCAGGCATCAGAAAGTACTAGGTTTAGACTGTGAGATGCGCAATGCACGTAAATAGCCAAATCAAAATTCTCTGCAACATATTGTTGCGCCCCATGAAGTCGACCACTCATTGCAGCGGCTCCATCATATCCTTGACCAATCATAAAATTACCGTTTATGTGTAAATTTGCTAGAGTGTCCATTAAAACATTTGCAAGTCTTTTTCCTGTTAGATCAGTTACACATACAAACTGTAGGAAATCCTCCCTTATTTTCTTTATGTCGTTATCATAGTAGCGAACAAAAAACGAAAATTGCTCCATACCAGCTATATCACTAGTTTCATCGGCTAAGACAGAAAACAATTTAACAGAAGTAATTTTCGCAACAATCTTTTGAACAATTAATTCATGCACACATTTATCACTTCATTCTGAATGGTAGGACTTAAGTATCTTGCATTTGTTAGATGATGTTTAAGTGTTTCGTCTCCACCCATGGCTTTGTATCTCAAAAGAACTCGAAAATTTTCATCATTTTCGTCAGGATCCTCCAACTGAAAATTTCCGAAATCCCTGTGCCCCCTAAGTGCAAGACCATGTCGGCCGCAAAAAATTATAGTTTCTATTATGGGCGCTAACCTTAAACGATTTTCTAGAATTTGTTGACTTAATGATGAGTTCAAGGCGATGTTAATAGGTTATATTTTTTTCTCCATAACCGATTTACGATTTTGGGAAAGTAAAATTGCTCCTTTATGATATTCACATTGCTGGTGCTCATTAAACTTGTCTGTTGCCTTTTTCCAGTTTGAAAATGGATTTTTTTATAACTTACCTAAAGGCGGACTACCTAAACCACCATAATTCAAACTAAACAAAACACAATATTTGCAAAATGCGCCATCAAGTAATTTGGAATAAGTCAACCAGTTCCACCTAAGTAGCCACGAATATTGAATCTTTAAATTTCTTTGTCCGCTTGCTGGAAATTTAAAAAGTTCATCAGAACGCCAGATGTTTTCTAATAAATACAACCGTGTATCGTCTGTTATAACTCCTTTGATAAAATTGCCGATATCATTTGCATAAGAAACAGTCAAAGGTGCTGAATTTATGGAAATTTCTTGATGTAATGTAGTTTGAGAAGCAATAGTACCATCTTCATTTTTATCATTTTCAGTTTTATTTTTCTTTGTAAAGAAATCAGTTAATAAAGTATTTTTTAATTTCCTTTTTCCATCCGACATCATTAAAATGAATTTAAATTGCTTTAACCCATATTCTGCTAGCGTCCCACTTATGGGACGCTTGTAAAAAAAATTGCTAAAATTTATTGAAAACTAGTTAAAACACAAATTATGTTTCGTTGTATTTGAAAATGGTTAGACTATTAAATTTGTGTGTGTTTTGTAAAAAAAAATAATTTAGAAAAATGTTATTGTGCCGGATTTGCAGGACTTGTCAAAATGGCGGAAAAAAGAAAACATGCGCACAGGAAAATGCATATCTTCTAAAATATTAACATTTTAAGTGCAAAATACATTTGAAACTTGTAGCAGTACCATATTTCTTTCTGATAAAAATTTAAGAATAACATTTTTTTTTTACTACTTCGTTATATCAAGTGTACAACAAGCGTCCCATAAGTGGGACGCTAGCAACGAATGGCCCCATGTAGATTGTTACACAAACGTCACATTTATTGGACACTAGCGAGAAACACAGATGCAAATGTTTATGTTAAATGGTTATTTATGGTGAAACAATTGTTGACTTTGTTAACTGCTAACTTTGGGGTGTTAAGTAGTGTTTATAAATATTTAATTATGACCTTGACCTTTATTTATGCAGATTGTTACACAAACGTCACATTTATTGGACACTAGCGAGAAACACAGATGCAAATATTTATGTTAAATGGTTATTTATGGTGAAACAATTGTTGACTTTGATAACTGTTGACTTTGGGGTGTTAAGTAGTATTTATAGATATTTAATTATGACCTTGACCTATATTTTCTTATATATTATTGTATTAAAAAATAAATTGCAAATATTGAAAAACGTACATTTTATTTTTAAGTTTTCAGAATTACACTTACTGAAGTATTTAATACCATTGAATAAAAACTAATTTAGTATTGCTGTAAATTTACTAGCGCGTGATATTAAAATTATAACAAACCAGAATAATAACAATGGCCACGATTTAGGTGAAATGATTCAGTCATTGGGGTTGGTTAACTCTCTTCATATAAGAGAGCTTAAGCTACATATAGCAGAAATGTGAATTAGCTGTGTACAGTTGTCATGCCCCAATAATATTCCCCTACAAAGGTTCCCGAAACCAGTTTTACTTTGTTAACTTTTTAAGGAGATTCCTGGTGCTAGATTGGGAGCTGTTCGAATAGTGAGGTGTACACATGGATGAGAGCCATGAACACTCAATACAAGCCCCCAGAGACGGATCCGTGCCCTAGAAATAAGATGTCTGATGTCCTAATGTACGCCTGTGAGAGGAGGGGGGGGGGGGGAATAGCGAGGGTAACCAAAGAGAAGATGGCTGGATGACATCTGGGACTGGACCGGATCATCTTTTGCAAATTCACTGAGGGCAGAGTTTCTTTCAGGCATCATTTTGGAGAAAGGGGGGGGGAGGGCTCTGCCCTCAGAACAAAATGGAATTTATATACAAATCATAATTTTACCAATGTCCACCCTTCCCCTGAAATTTAAGTCCCCACCCCTGAAAATTTCAAGTACGCCCCCCAAAAAAATCAATTATTTATATTTAATTATATTACAGTTTCGATGAATAATAACAATATTTGTGATCATGTGTGTATAATTAGATATACTAGTCACAGCTTTACTTATTTCCAAGCGTTGTTCTCTTTGATGGATGCTAGATTGAAAGAAAACTAGAATTTTGAGCATAATTTATGCATTTTCGACCATGGTATGGCTAACCAATTTGATCATTATCAGTATTTTTAGCTGTCTTAAACATAGTAATCATTGGTCTAACAATACAAAATCAGTATACAGCTTAATTTTTGCGTGATTAGCCATATTTCGTGATAAATGATTTTATTTTTCAATAAATGTACATGGGGCCGTTCGTTGCTAGCGTCCCATTTATGGGACGTTTTTTAAAAAAATCGATATTTAAAAAAGTATTGATTTTAAAAAAAAATCCATAGTCATTCCTTCATTCAGTGCCCAAAAGCTAAACCATATAAAAAAATTATAAAAATTTGAGACCTTGGGATAATATGGGTTAAGTATAAAAAAGATACACATTAAAACACGACTATGCGAATAAGAAAATAAATAATTATTGGTCTTTCTTTTCTGACTGTCTAAAAATGACTGCTGTAGGTTCCTGGCTCTACATCTATATTTAACCACCTACGCAGTTTTTATATCTACCAACACTAAGTTTTGCGTCAACAATTGTGGGTCAAGCCCACGCTTTCCTGCCAGATGTGCATCCGGTATTAATTGAGACGTACCCATATTCAAACCCACCCTCACCCCCCTGTCACACCATTTAACTGATAACCTTGTGTCCTCTGCCACCTTTATCATTTTCAGTTTACTTATCTTTTTAAAAATTACATAGTTTTCAGTTTCCCTGTTTCATCCGCCATTAGTGAAATGAATTTCAAATGTTTTGAAGTAGTAAAAACATACACATTATAGAACCTCAATGCGAATAATAATCAATTCCTTTGTTGTTGTTTTTTTTTTTTTAATTTCTAGACGCTTTCCGGTTGCACTTCAAGCATATTAGACAACAAAGGCCTACCCACCGTAGCCCACCACTCCCTATTCGACACTCCTTAACTGATCTAACCTGGGCCAACTTCCCTTGGCCTACTGCGTTCCATATTATTATACATTACATTAGCACGATCATATAAAAATCGTAACTAAATTCTACAGGCAATTCTCATCACAATGATATACATTGTTGTTCTAGAGGCTGCCAGGCTTAAGTGTTTAGTGTTTAAGCCCTAAATAATATCGACACAAGTCAATAGCTGTAGCTTAACGTAAAAAGGTAGTCATATTGGGGGTACATGGGGGGAGGGGGGGGGGGTTATAACCCCCCCTAACCCCCCCCCCCTGCCTACGCCACTGGTTGTATGTTTATACATACAAGTAAGGTCGTTCAACATAAGGTTTTTTTTTTGTTTGCATTTTTTACATCGCCAGCGGATCCGGTAATGGAAAAAAACGATTGATCGATTTGTGATATCTACGGTTTATATAGTAGAATATCATGCGTTTGCTATTCATTAGAATACGAGTTAAGTTGTCTACCCTATCAAAATTGATAATATAAAGGTAAATAATTGTTAAAATAATTATTCAAAAACTGTTTCATTTTTTTTTTTTTAAATGTACCTAAAATGTGTAAGGAATGGATTAAAACAACATATGCATCGCTCTATTAATATTTTTAATGATTTGTTTTGCTATTCATTAGAATATGAGTTAATTTGTCTGCCCTGTATAAAGTGATAATATAATTATTAATCACTAATTACAATAAATTGATAATATAATTGTTAATCACTAATTACAATACATTGATAATATAATTGTTAATCCTTAATTACAATAAAGTGATACTATAATTGCTAATCACTATTTACAATAAATCAATATTCTTCAAACACTCTCTCTAAAGTTGAAATAAAATTTAAGCTTTACAAAAATATAACAATTTTATTATGGCTTAAACTCCATGTGTGTATGTGTGTGTGTACTTGTGTGTATGTGTAAATCAGACTGACTTTTCAATTTGTCATGTTTAGGACATGTAACCTTTAAACTCTGAATGTGAAATTAAACTCGTTTTAAAAGTTACTGGCGACTTACATTAACCACACATTATTTGAAAATGTGGAGTTCGCATCTAAAGCATGAGTGGTGTACATAATTAATTACATATTAAGTAATTAAGTAATAGTGTGAACATTGAAATGTGGCGTCGTTTACGGCGAATATCTGATTTAACTTGTAAGATAAACAGAAACACAGATCCGGAACACGAAAAAGCCTTACGACTCTATACCATAATTATTATTATCACATTAATGCACCGTTCATGTACCGGTCACTTGTATTCGTTTAATAGAAAAAAAACATGTCCCTTTATAAATGTGATTGTATTGTACACAGTACATATTAAGTAGATAAAAGTTTTTGATATTTTATACAAGTCTTAGATGTGTGGGGATTGGCTATAATTGGTGAGTTTATGGGTGGGGATGATGGTAAAGGAGTGTGTGGGTATAGACTTACATGGTCCTTGTTGAAGTTGTAAATGGATGACCAGAACTTTACTGGCTATTTAAAATATAATGTCAGAGAGTGAAGGTGTGGTTTTTTTTTTTTTAAATGTCTTTATTTTCAAATAGAAATCATTACATCAACATATACACATGTGTGTGTGCTTAACATAGTGTGTATTTAACATAGTTCGAACATTAACAAAAAATTTCATTACATGAACAAAATGGTGAACGTTACTAAAAAAAAAAAAGGATCAACAATTCAAATGAAGATAACCAGAAATAAAGAAATACAAACCTTTTTTTTTACCATAATAGTCTTAAGTGTTTTTACAGTTTTGTTGAGAATTTTTTTTACAATATAAACAGCGTGAGGAATTAATAGAGGAATTAATAGAAAATATTAACAATATGTAAATATAAGGTAGAAATCGATAAACAGATGCATGGTAGATTCTAATTGGATACGCCAGTTGTGTGTTCGCTTTAGTATAACAGTTTTCATCATCTGCTTGGGAGGACTGATACAGATTTACAATAGTAATATTTCTTTCTTACTTGTAGCCTGCTTTCATTCATTTAAGATGGTTTACTTATACATAGATCTAATACAAAACGTCTAAATATAAAGAAAAAATAAAAATTAAAAACAAACCTGAAACTGAAAATGCAAATGTGTAATTAAATGATGATTCAAGGGATTTTTTTTTTCTCGGCGTGGTGGGCTGAGGGGACGAGGGGGGGAGAGGGGGGAATTTTTTTTTAAAAGTAGAGCTGAAATGAATTTGGGATTACAGAGAATTAAAATGATACACATTTTAAGCAATCGGAAAAGCTATGTTATTATAATGAGACACGTCAAAGTAAATACTCTTCCCTTTCAAACATCTATATGTATACAGTCCTCAGTTAGTTTTTTTTTTCCTTTTTTTTAAATTTTTTTTTATTAATTCAATTGTTTTAAACATTTAAATCAGTAATACTTATTTATTTGACAGATTTTACACAGCATCAAAGACATGAACATCAATTGCATATATAATAATCAAATAGAGAAAATAAAATGGCATAAGAACTAGACTAAAATAAGGTGTGCAAACTAGGCTTCTCTTGACTGCTTAGTTTACTGTGCTTTGTCCTTAGCTGAGGAGTCAAAAGTTCACATTGCAAATGATAAAGAAGAAGTTAGGGGGCATCTAAGTAACAATAGAAATGTCTTAAAGCATTGGGACAGTTATGATGTTGACGGAGAAAGACAAAATGAAATGCTTAGAGAAGCAAGGCATAGAGAGGTAGAAGATGCCTTTGAAGTAGATGGCCAAACTGAAACACATCATACTACTGCAGCATCACAGCAAGTTATCGAAAGCTTAACAGAAACCACCATAGAGGCCGAAGCCATGGAGACAATAGCGATCAGAAAGTCCATAGTAACAGGGTCTCAAAAAGATGGGAATCAAGAAAATTTGGAGGCTGTCGACGAAACAATAAATGATATTCTTCAAGATAACACTAGTTCAGAAAACATAACGAAACCGCTAAAGGAAATTAAAAGTTCACAAAGTATATCAGCAACAATGGTATCAGGTCAACTGTCATATAGTCAAGCAATCAGTTCAAGTAAAAATCAATTACCTACAGTAAAGCCCCCTCAAAGGGTCGTGACCAGGTCCCAACGGGATAGCAAACCAGCGGTTGGAAAGTTTGGCGTTAAAAGACCACCACCATCCAGCCCTCCAGAAACAGATGTTCGAAAGAAAACCCCAAATAATTCATGCTAACTCTGGCAACATTGAACATCAGGGGGGCTAGGCACAAACACATTATATAAACAACATAATAAATACACACAATATTGACATCCTACTTTTACAGGAAACTAACATTTGAACTAATTAATATTTTTAGTAAATCTTCTATTTGCTTTCTGTAAAAAAAAGAGTTAAAAATTAGCTCGTGGAATGTATGAGTCGTTAGAAAGTGCGTTATTCATTTCTCCGTCAGTAGACACTCTCTCTCAGCCATGTATGATTGTAAACAACAGCCGGATCCAGTGGCGAAACTACAAAAAAGGGCCACCCCGCAAAAAAGATGCTTAGCCCCCCCCCCCCAATATATATATATATATATATATATATATATATATATATATATATATATATATATATATATATATATATATACAATAACATAATACGAACATAGAATACTCGTTGCTGTCCTGGTCGGGATTTGAAAAACATCAATCAAAAAAAAAAATTTCAACATCATGTCATGTGTAAGTGCATTAGCGTGTTTTGTGAAAAACCAGTTTTAATTAATTTTTGATAGAAGACCTCTTAGCAAATTGTCGGTCAAAATAATATAAAACATGAAAGCTTTGTATAAGTAATGGTGTCTCGTATTATGTTTATTTTTATGTGTTTTTTTTTTTGTAGTTATATTAGTAATGTTTTAAATACTATTGATTTTATACATTTCAATACATTTCCTTTTTTATACAACATCATTCTTTAGAAAACATAATCAAAACAGAAAAGGATGCAGCAAAAGAATTTATAACCCACTTTAGCAAAGTGGGACAAATAAATATCAGCCACCAAAGAGTAGAAGAGGTTAAAAATCAAACTGAAGTTAAAGAAAAACTACAGAAAGTCTCTCCCCACTCCTCCACTGGAATGGTAGCTCTGATTAGCAAGAATGAGCTTGGAGAAGCAATGAAGCTCCTCAAACTTAAGCAAGACCCAGGCCCTGACAAAATCTCAAATGATATGCTCATGCACCTGGGCCCCATTGCTAAGAAAAAAACTGCTCCAAATATTTAATGCAAGCTGGAAATCTGGGAAAATCCCAAATATTTGGAAAAAAAGCAATCATGATACCTGTTCTCAAAATAGGAAAACCCAGGAACAAAGTCTCGATAGCTATCGCCCAATAAGTTTAACAAGCTGCGTTTGTAAACTGATGGAAAGAGTAATAAACAACAGACTAACCTGGTTTCTAGAATCGAATAATCTACTAGCAGACGGACAGGCAGGCTTCAGGAAGTGCAGATCTACTGAAGACCAAATCACCTTCATTTCCCAGGAAATAGAAGATGGCTTTCAAGAAAAAAAAACCAACCTCAATAGTGTGAGTCGACTTTGAAAAAGCCTTTGACAAGGTCTGGGAGCAAGGCTTAATTCTAAAGCTAATAAACAATCAAGTATCTCATAACATGCTAAACTGGATCAAAGGTTACCTAAACAACCGAAAAGCATCAGTCTCCGTGCAAGGAAAAAGAAGTCACACTGTAACTATAAAAAATTGAGTCCCTCAAGGAGGAGTCTTGTCTCCTACTCTCTTTCTCATTTATATAAATGACTTAAATGAAAACATCCCAAGGAGAGTAAAAAGAAGCATGTTTGCAGACGACCTTTCACTAATCAGCACAGAGGAATATATTGGTACTTCAAAATTTCGTCTTCAGGTAACACTTGACAAGCTCGGCAAATGGACCAAAAACTGGGGCTTATCCATCAATACCAAGAAAAAAACTTATTCAAACTTCACCCTATCAACTATACATCAAAAAATGAAACTAACCCTAGAAAACCAAGAGCTAGAAAAAAATGACCACCCCAAATACCTAGGAGTCACTTTTTACACTCGACTTACCTGGAGAAAACAAATAGAGAACACACAAAGAAATGGGATTAAAAGACTTAATCTAATGAGGAAACTGGCAGGAACAGACTGGGGAGCAAATCACCACATCCTGAAAAAAGCCTACACCAGCTATGTGAGACCTACGTTAGAATATGGTGCTTCGGCTTGGGGCTCAGCAGCAAAAACAAATATTAGTAAAATTGACAAAGTTCAGAACATTGGTTTGAGAATAATGACAGGAGCCATGAAAACAACACCCATAAAAGCTATGGAGGAAATAGCCGCTCTTAGCTCAATAGAAGAAAGAAGAGAATAAAAAATCCTCACTCAATACACAAAGCTAGAGGCACTGGAAAACCATAACCTAAAACACAAACTCCAGAAACCCAGTCCATCAAACAGACTACAAAGAACAAGTTTCATCAAAGAAGCAAATAATCTAAAAAAGAAATATGAAATCGAAAATATCATTCTTGAAGCAAAAAAACTCAAAACCTCTCCCCGCCTTGGATCTCCCACTGTCATTAAACCATTATTGACTCAATGGACACCATAGAAAAAAAATCTGACTGTGATCAAGAAGAACTAAAGAAAATAACAAATAAACACATTAAGGATCAGTACCCCAGCAATACCTGGATTAGGGTTTTCACAGATGGCTCAGCTGAAGATGCCACAAAAAATGGCGGGGCTGGCGTCCTTATTGAATGGCCAAGCGGAGAAAGCCTGGAAAAGGCAATAGCCACCGCCAGCCTATCCGACAATTTTAGGGCAGAAAAAGAAGCTATAGAGCATGCAGCAAACCTCCTGTCAGAACACCCTGAATCACCAAATAGTCAGATAATATTTCTTACAGATGCCAAATCTGTCCTGCAATCCCTAAAAATTCCAGAGTCCTATACTCAATCACTTAGGACAGCACTAAAGAGGCTAATAAATACCTGCAGCAGAATTGTGCTGCAGTGGATCCCGGGCCACTGCCAGATCCAGGGTAACGAGATTGCAGAATAGCTGGCAAACATTGGGGGAAAGAAACCACAACCGGAAATTTCGCTACACCCAAAAGAAATAAAAAGAATGATAAAAAACAAACAAATGCAAATGTGGTCTAACACACCCTCTCTACAATAAAGATGATGGCTATTATAATTTGACACGAAAACAACAATACATAATCTTTCGACTTAGAACAGGCCACAACAGACTAAATCAACACATGCACAAAAAACTAAAGGTTGGGTGTGGCGAAATGTGCCCTTGTGGCAAGGCCCCGGAAAATACGGAGCACGTCCTTCAGGAATGTTCTTTGTAAAGCCAGACACGAGTCAGACACTGGCCCTTGCCCACCCCACTCAGGGAAAAATTATATGGGGCACCTGCCAAACTGGTGACCACAGTCCGGTTTGTTCACGAAGTTGGACTTGTTGTCTCAATCCTCCACCACATTCTCAATTAAGAACGAAGAAGAAGAAAAAGAGAATATTCTTTAGTAATTACTTATAAAAGAGAAGTAATTGCTTTTTAATTTGTTTAGTTCAAATCTATTAAAAAGGAGCTTATGATCACCCCTATTTGACTATTTTTTTTAAAAAGGGAAATAAGTCATGGAAGTTGTTTGAACATTTGCATATCTTTGATGAGTTTAATTGTAGGAGAAAGACTCGGCTTTCAAAGTTGTTTAAAAACAAAGGGAAAAAGAAGATACAAGAGAATAAAGATAAGAATAAACATAATCAAACTGAAGCTAAGGTAATTTTTTACAAAACAACCATCAAGTCAAAAATGAAAGAAAATTTACTTTTTTTTTAACTATAAAACATTTTTATTATGGTCTGCTCTGGGCCCCTAAATGGTGTGGGCTCCCCCGCAATGCGTGGTCTGGCGGCACTGTAGTTCCGCCCCTGGCCGGATCTTGTTTCAGTTAGATTTCTTTAACATTATTTTCTGATTGTCGAATTCTTTAGAACTAGACTATACATAATGTTTAACTAATTCACTTCTGTGTATTGAAATTCGGTTGTTTATTGGCGACAGAAGCTGACAATCTATATATATAAAGCAAAGTGGTCAGGTGCCCGATAGGGCACTTCCCGGCGCACAGGCGCGTCAAATTTGGCACGATGGTGCCTTCGGGCAATAGAACACGAAGGCCGGTGACGGTTGGCCGAAAAGTCTACGGAGAAGGGGTCAAAACTGACCTCGACTGACCGGCGCCTTATATGGGCTATATTACGAAAAAAAATTTCCTCCGACGACCCCCCTTGAAATTTTGTGAGGTGGTAGGAGAACACCTTGGGGTGTCACAAAAAACTCGCCATGTCCGGGAAAAATCGGGAAATGGGTCAAAACTGACCAGTCGTATTTCCCTATATAATCTTTGTATTTTATGGGAAAAACAGAGGGTCATTTCAAAACGGATTTTAGGGCACTTACCCTGTTTACATCTGGCTAATTTTTGACATGTTTATAGGTAAATGGCTTGACCGTAGGGCTGACCTGTCGGTCTTGCTCAAAGCCCTCGACGAGGGCTAAAAAGTGACCGCGAGTGAAATTCTCTTTATATGAGCTCTATTACGAAAAAAAATTTCCTCCGACGACACCCCTTGATATTTTGTGAGGTGGTAGGAGAACGCCTTGGGGTGTCACAAAAAACTCGCCATGTCCGGGAAAAATCGGGAAATGGGTCAAAACTGACCAGTCGTATTTCCCTATATAATCTTTGTATTTTATGGGAAAAACAGAGGGTCATTTCAAAACGGATTTTAGGGCACTTACCCTATTTACATCTGGCTAAGTTTTGGCATGCTTATAGGTAAATGGCTTGGCCGTAGGGCGGACCTGTCGGTTTGACTCAAAGCACTCGACGAGGGCTAAAAAGTGACCGCGAGTGAAATTCTCTTTATATGAGCTCTATTACGAAAAAAAATTTCCTCCGACGACCCCCCTTGAAATTTTGTGAGGTGGTAGGAGAACACCTTGGGGTGTCACAAAAAACTCGCCATGTCCGGGAAAAATCGGGAAACGGGTCAAAACTGACCAGTCGTATTTCCCTATATAATCTTTGTATTTTATGGGAAAAACAGAGGGTCATTTCAAAACGGATTTTAGGGCACTTACCCTGTTTACATCTGGCTAATGTTTGGCATGTTTATAGGTAAATGGCTTGACCGTAGGGCAGACCTGTCGGTCTTACTCAAAGCCCTCGACGAGGGCTAAAAAGTGACCGCGAGTGAAATTCTCTTTATATGAGCTCTATTACGAAAAAAAATTTCCTCCGACGACCCCCCTTGATATTTTGTGAGGTGGTAGGAGAACGCCTTAGGGTGTCACAAAAAACTCGGCATATCTGGGAAAACTTCGTAAAGGGGTCAAAACTGACCAGTTGTATTTCCCTATATAATCTTTGTATTTTATGGGAAAAACAGAGGGTCATTTCAACGCAGACTTTAGGGTACTTAATCTCAGTATATCTGGCTAATTTTTTGCATGCTCCTAGGTCAATGGCTTGACCTTTAGGGAAAACTGTCGGTTACACTCAAAGCCCTCGAAGAGGGCTAAAAAGTGACCGCGAGTGAAATTCTCTTTATATGAGTTCTATTACGAAAAAATTTTTCCTCCGACGACCCCCCTTGATATTTTGTGAGGTGGTAGAAGAACACCTAGGAGTGTCACAAAAAACTCGGCATATCTGGGAAAACTTCGGAAAGCGGTCAAAACTGACCAGTTGTATTTCCCTATATAATCTTTGTATTTTATGGGAAAAACAGAGGGTCATTTCAACGCAGACTTTAGGGTACTTAAACTCAGTATATCTGGCTAATTTTTTGCATGCTCCTTGGTCAATGGCTTGACCTTTAGGGAAAACTGTCGGTTACACTCAAAGCCCTCGACGAGGGCTAAAAAGTGACCGCGAGTGAAATTCTCTTTATATGAGCTCTATTACGAAAAAAAATTTCCTCCGACGACCCCCCTTGATATTTTGTGAGGTGGTAGAAGAACACCTAGGGGTTTCATAAAAAACTCGGCAATTCTGGGAAAACTTCGTAAAGCGGTCAAAACTGACCAGTTGTATTTCCCTAAATAATCTTTGTATTTTATGGGAAAAACAGGGAAATTTTAACACAATTTTTAGGTTACTTAATGTCTGTACATCATGCTAAGTTTTTGCATACACTACTATAGATGACTAGGCCGTATGGAAAAACTGTTGGTCAGACTCAAAGCCCTCGACGAGGGCTAAAAGATGATCTTGAGTGAAATTCTCCTTATATGAGATATATATATATATATATAAATAAATTGACGAACGATCCCCTTAATATTATTTGACGTCGTAGACCGACCATGGAGGGTAACAAAAAAACTTTATTCCCGTCGGAAACAGCCATTATAGTCGTTAAATAAGTTCATATAACGTAATTTCTTATATAAGCAAACAATATAAGTAAACAATGACATACGTCATAAGTTCAGTTTTCAAGGGAGGTAACGTTTTTAAAATTATTATTTTTCAAATAATTGTATACTATTTTAAACAGAAACAGAAAATGACGAAGTATAGCATTTGTTTTAGTACAAAATTAAGTTGTTAATTTAGTTAAGTATGTTAATTAAATTAATTAATTAATTTCAAAAGGCAATGTAATATAAACTATGAGATATACTGTTCATGAAACCTGTGTAGTTCTAATTCCATTTTAGTTATACATTGCGTACTTTCCAAAAATTCGCTACGAATCTGCATGTAAATGACTAACAAAAACATTTTTCTAAAGTTAGCATTACTGTTTAAATTAAACTTATTAAACTTATTAAAGCACTCCACACCCAATCCATCGCTAAATAATTAAGTATTCAAATTCTCAAATGCCTTTTAAAAACCTAAGCGAAGCTAGGCAGTATGCCTAGTTGTTAATAAGTTAATAATAGCTGTATAAATGTGTGGACTAAATACCAGCAGAAATAAATACTAATGGATTTATATCATTTAAAAAAAAGGTGTAAAAATGGTTACTGTTTGTTTGTTTGTTAATAAATTAAAATACATGTATTTGCTTTCTTATTTTGTTTTGTTAGACTTCGTATGTGAATACATTTATTTTTTCTACCTGATTACATTTACGATTTAAAAAATCTGAAAAACAACGAATTAACTAGATACAATTGTGTCTACCGTGTGGTATAAGTTAAAATATTTAAAAAGTAATTGTTAAACACCAAACGTATTTAAAAAGAATATAATAATTTAACTTAAAAATTGTAATTAACATAAACATAACCATGTTATTCAAGCTAAAATAAACGATGCATACGTCATGTTGGGGGCGGGTTAGATTTATCTCAATATAACCTTATGCGTGAGGTCGATACAGAAAATATATAGAACTAAATGTTGTTAATGTTATTGCCAGAGCTATTTAACGCAGACGGAAATAGGACGGAGTGGTTAAGAGATAAATAGTACGACATCAAACACGTACATTATAATTGTGAAATTAATTCCATAAATGACAATTGCACTGACCACCCAATGTACGCACATGTGGAGTTGACAGAGAAAGCTGAAGTGCTTTTAAAATATTTAAAAAAATGACAACATTTATTGGTAATTAGAGACGCTAAAACCAAATGTACATAATCTAACAAGATCTACAAGACACAGACACAACGTGTGAAGCCACTGACATTGTCATGACAGGAGAATATTAAGGATATGGATTGTTTTTGTTAGTAGAGTAAAAGTTGTATCGTCTGCGTAGGCTAAAATTGTTTTGTTCGATAAGTTTGGTATGTCTATTACTCTAAATTTATGTATTGTACCTAATGCTTTCTAAGATGAGTTATATTACTAGCATGCAAAGGTATGTGTGCTGTTTATTGTGTGGTTTTTAATGTTTTTCTTCTTTAATCTTAAATACACTCAACTTTCTTAACAATGCAAAATAAAAGTTAAAATTCGTTTTCTAGCTTTTACTGAAAAAAAAACTTGTATTCTTTTGTTTTCTCTACATCGTCACCAAGCCGACCTCTTCTACCCCTTCCCCTCTCCAGATATGTCGTCATGTTGAGAAGATCCCTTATATATCTGGTACTCTGTTGTAAGCGAAAAATGCAAATGGTTCAACACATTATGCGCTCACTTTTAATAGTGACGCCAAACATTACACATTACCAAGAAAAGGATGGCAATGTACATATTTCTTGGTAATTTGAAGACAATTTTCTATTCTATAATCAAATGGGAAATAAACATGTATTTTTATTTGAAGCGAATAATGATAATAGTCCAAACCGCAATAAATACAGCGATGTATATTTGATAAATCGATATCTTCGCTAGTCTTTCAAAAAAGTTAAACACAATTCTGTTGCGTTTATGTTTGCAATAACAGTAATATTTCAAACATAGAACAAACGCACATCAAGGATTTTTTACATCATATTTGCGACACTTTAGTTAAGTTTTTTGTCTAATTTTACAAATAGGTTTTCTTTTCTTTTTTTTTTTGAAAGTTGATTTCCCAAAAAGGTTTATAATAATAGAGAATTACTTCCCTTTTATAATAACCACATAAGATAGGTTAATTGCCTCGTTCATTTTCGGAAAAAAAAAATAAGTTAAATCATTAGATATTTTGAACGCCTATTATATTAGTAAACTAATTACGTATATAACTACTTATTACAAAATATACCAACAATTAAAAACACATTGCTAGCAATGTAACGACAACACCAAACATAAATTAAACATACTTGTCTACGTGTTTTTTTTAGTTTAAAATATGTATAATATTTTCTTAAAAAATAATAGTGTTTAAAAAAAAAGTTCGCAACTAGACTACATGCTATTTAACTAATAAACTTTTTTTCCATCGGAATTCGGTTGTTTATTAGCGACAGAAGCGCACACTTGCTAATAATATTTATATATATATGTGTGGACTAAATACCAGCAGAAAAAATGTTTTCTGAAAACAAAACAACAACGAAGCATCAAATATTTTACTCAGTTTATCGCTTGTTTAAAAAAAAAGTTATAAAAACATTTACCGTTTTTTTTAAATTGTTAATTGTATTACACTTTTGAAATAATAAATGTACAACCAAACTCTTTCGTGAAATGATATATAAAGGCATAGCTCCGTTTAGAAAAAAGGAAAATACTCTTTTTTGTGCATGTATTTGTTATATTATTTTTGTTAGATTTCGGAATATGATAAGTGATACAATGATGGAAATAAATTATTAAACACCGAATGTATTAAAAAAAAATTATATGTAACTTAACGATCGTAATTAACAAAAACATAACCGTGCTATTCCGGTAAGAGCGAGTTGCATACCTCATGTTGGTGGCGGGTTAGATTTATCTCAGTATATCATCATGCGTGAGGTCGATACAGAAAACACATGCAATAAAAGGTTGGTAGTGTTATTGCTAGAGCTATTTAGAGCAGGATGACGGAACTGTTAAGTGACAGATAGAACGACAGAAACACGAACATCATGAAAGTGAAAATAATTCTATTAAATGAAATAAATGACGAATTGGAATAACCACCCAATGTATGCATATGTGGAGTTCACAGAGAAGGCTGAAGTGCTTAAGTGGTTAAGTGCTGAAGTGATTAAAATATTTAAAAAATGATAACATGAGTTGGTGTTCAGAGACGCTAAAACCAACTGTACATAATCTAACTAGATCTTCAAGACACAGACACAACGTGTGAAACCACTAACATTGTAATGACAGGAGAATATTTAGGCTAAGATTGTTTTGTTCGATAAGTTTGGTATGTCTATTCCTCTGATGTATGTATTGCACCTAATGCTTTCTAAGATGAGTTCTAATGCTAGTATGTTAAGCGATTGTGAGGGTGATGTTGGGAACATTTCGAATTAACTTTGGAATAATTAAAAGTTGTGAAATATTATGATCTATTACTTGGTGGCTGTGTGTGTCGCAGTAGATGATTTCTATCCAGATATGTGTGCGCTGCTTGATGGAAAGTTTTCTTCTGATCTAAGCTAAGTATGCATTCTGGGGTGTTTTTATCGAGTGTATACTGAATGATATCTCTTATTAGGTGATTTAGATTGTGTATGTTCCTCCCTGTGATATTGCATTGTTGGTCAAAATGAATAAACATGTGTGGGAATAGTTCTATTTTAACATTCTAGGATTTTGGTATGATTTATAGTAGGATGTTTAAAATATAAGTAGGTCTATAAAAGTGCGTTAAATTGGGGTCAGTCTGGGGTTTCAGAAGACATGTTATAAAGGTGTGTTATCGTTTTTATGGCACCGTTCAAATAGGTAAATTATTTCAACGGTGGCTACACGAATAGGGTTCTATCGGTTGTGAAGTTTATAATTTTTTTTATTTTTTTTTAATTAGTTATAATGATTTATTTGATAGATTTTACACAGCATCAAGGACATTAAAATCAATTGCATATATAATAATCAAAGGGAGAAAATAACATGTCATAAGAACTAGACTAAAATAAGATTGTCACATTAGGTTTCTCTTGACTGCTTAGTTTACTGTGCTCCGTCCTTAGCTGCGGAGTCAAATGTTCACATTGTAGCCACCCATGGACAGAAATAGAAACGACCGTGGGAGAAGTGTCTCTGTAACACACATACTGATCTATCATTCCAAAACTTTCCATGACATAAAATTGACCCTTGGCGATGAGGGCACGCTACCTTGAAATATCCGCCAGTCCGGTTGAGTGTTGGGAAGTGTGTGTGTGTGGGGGGGGGGTGAGGTGTGTATCTCTTTCTGCCATTCAGTTTGTGCACTTTTAAAAACCTGGGAAACAGAAGACTGTTCTAATGTTAATTTACTTGAGGGCTGATCGAGTGATGTTTAGCTTGAGACTGTCGATATATGCATCTAGTTTATTTGCTTCTTCTGTAGTTCTAATGTTAGTTTCCTGTATAAGTAAGATGTCAATATTGTGTTTATTTATTATGTTGTTTATATAATGTGTTTTGTCCCTAGCCCCCCCCCCCCTCCCCCCCCCCCCCCCTGTTGTTCAATGTTGCCAGAGTTAGCATGAATTATTTGGGGTTTTCTTTTGAACATCTGTTCCTGGAGGGCTGGATGGTGGTGATCTTTTAACGCCAAACTTTCCAACCGTTGGTTTGCTATCCCGTTGGGCCCTGGTCACGACCCTATGAGGTGGCTTTACTGTAGGTAATTGTTTTTTACTTGAATTGATTGCTTGACTATATGACAGTTGACCTGATACCTTTGTTGCTGATATACTTTGAGAGCGTTTAATTTTCTTTAGCAGTTTCGTTATGTTTTCTGAACTAGTGTTATCTTGAAGAATATCATTTATTGTTTCGTCGACAGCCTCCAAATTTTCTTGATTCCCATCTTTTTTAGACCCTGTTACTATGGAATTTCCGGTCGCTATTGTCTCCATGGCTTCGGCCTCTATGGTGGTTTCTGTTACGCTTTCGTTAAGTAGATGTCATGCTGCAGTAGTATGATGGAACCTTGTGTGTGTGTTAATTTTTATTCTTCACATTTTATACATTGTAAGTACTTTGTTTCATTTTTATTTCTTGTGTGTGTTGTCTGGCCCCGGGTGGGTCTCATGCACAACTATGTCGGAGAAATACATCAAACGGCTATTCCTGCCTCAGTTTGGCTTGGCAGGACATGCGCCAAAAACTTTAGAGATTTTCATAGAAGAGGGTTTTTCTTTAGCTACTCTCACAGCTGACGAACTAAAAAGAGAGCTATGTATGTTATGTAGCCTATCACCAGCTGAATTTGAAGTTTTTAAAATAATTCACTAGCTTAGACATACCTGTCGTAACTTCCATTAATCAGACTTCATTACATCTCTTATAAATGTGTAACACATATCTAAACTGTGTTTAAAATTATAATGGCTTAACCCTTTTAAATAGGAAGCAAAGACACGTATTTAGGTTTTTATCATTTTTCAATCAAAACATTATTATGTTAAAGTTTGTACGTTTTTAGCAACAAAACATTATGTTTCTTTTATTTGAACTATTTTTAATTTATTTAATGTACTTGATTTGTAAATTAAACACCCAATTATTTCCCTTGGAAACTTACAAAATATGAATTAAAATTTTTGGTAAATACTTATATGCATTTGTGAACTAAAATAACAATATGTACACTGCAGTAAGCATAATATATTATACACATTTAAATAAACTAAAATAGAAAATATCTAACCAAGTAAAATATGTACCTGCTACTTTGGGAGCGGGTCGGATGTAGCTGTATATAACGTTGTGTGTGAGTTTAATATGGAAGACCATATGTTGATACAATCCTCAATAAAGCATTCACCACATTGGTTTGAGTAGTGGAGTGATTGATTGCCCCATTTAAATTATCGGACTTTTGACTAAGATCAAGGTGTACTATATGTCACGGGTTCTGTACAGAAGTCTTAGCTGTGGCCGCAGTTTTTCCTAACGTTAGTAAGATACCCATCTGAGCTGGGTGGATATAAGGACGTCCTACATATATGGCATACTGTTTGGTTAACTTAGTTGCCAGTTCTGCTACATCGAAACATCCAGGTGGTCAACGATCTAATTGTTTGGGAAATATACATTGATGCTGTTTGTTTGTTTCATATAAACAACAAACCTCGGCTAACTTATCTGAATCAAATGTTACAAGAGGTAGAACGTGAAATGTGTGAGTCGCAATTGAGATCGTTCATCACTTCCCCCTTCTGTTGACACGCGGCTCTCCCTATGATGCAGGAAGGTAAACAACAACACCATGTCTTTCAGTTAGCATAAACTTTGTTAATTCTTATTTCTGGTTTGTAGAATCCAGTTGAACGACAAGTTAATTGTATTGTTTACTTCAGTGTGTCAGAAAGTGGAAGCTTACCAAACTATTGTGTTTGCGAATATTGGTATTTAATTGGTTGGCGAATTATTAAGATGCATAAAAAATTATTACATACGGAGAAAAATGTATGCATTTATAATACAGAATGTAACCTATTTATCTTTATTTAACTATGAAATTTTTTTTTTAATTTAAGTTTTTCGTTGTGTTATCAATAGAGCTTGAGCAGTTCTAAAAAAGTTGCTTTTTTATTTACAATAAGAAGTTTGCTAATTACTTCCCACTTTTACATCCTATTATTTTATGGGAAACGACTCTCATACTATTTATAACCCTAGCTATGGAAATGAATTTTTTTTTTAAAATAGCCATTAAATAAATACATATTAACAAAATAAGCCATAGTAAACAAATTGGAATATGTTTATGTGAATGAGTGCTTGATTTTGAGAATGTTTGTATTAGCCAATTATTGTAACCTGTACCACTTTTGCTCAATCTTTTTAAAGACATACGAATGAGTCGGTTTAAACAATGATTGCTGAGCAGTTTAGCTCTTCCCAATTAATACCTTTTTTTTGGTAATAAAATGTTTGTCTGGAATTTAATGTAAAAACACGAATCCTTTGAGTTCAATAGACCCAAACGACAATGGGCACAAAGATATTCGAGAGGTCCATAAAATATTTCAAAACTCATTTATTTTGTATTTAAAATTAATATGGTTATACAATCCTGACTGATTGTTTTTTAGGACTTTAAAAAGATTTGATGTATTTGACGTTTTAGTATTTTCAGCAATTTAACACAATTAAAAAAAGCCAAAAGCAGTTAGGTTGTCACGTGCTAATGGTGACATCATTAATTGCTTCCTACTATTCGATAGCCTAGCATAATTTTTGCTATACACAATGTAAAAAAAATGGCAAAAATAGGGCATATGGTTTAAAATAACATAGTTATTTAAAAGCTATGTAGCCATTGATGTTTGGTAGTTTAGAGATGTGTTACGACATTTTGGTCAACGTCCCGACAAGAAAAACGGAAGAAATAAACCCTAAATGAATGTCCCTTATAGTGTTTCTGTATAAGAAGGACAGAGGGTGGACGTAACCGTGGAGTAAATGAATTTAATACAACTTTAAGTGTTTACTGAATGATGTCATAATTAAAATTACCTTTTTTTTTTCTCTGATATATGAACAGTGCATCGATTATTTAAAATGGTTTTTATTTGAAATTGAATTGTATTGGTTAAAAACAAAGTAAACTGCAAGCATTTGTTTGTAATACGGTTAACACTCAAACTAGTTAATTAAATTATATTTTAAAGTTAATAAAATGATTTAATTACTTTACAATCACTGTAAGAAATGTATTGTGCCCCATTGTTTTCGAATATGTAATATTACATAACAATACATGTTATTCATCTAATCTATTAATTTATAATTAATTTTTTCTGAAATTCTGTTTTAATAACTACACATTCGGCATGTACCTCGAAGTAATACTCGAACTTGAATTAAACCAACTTTTTCGCTCGTCTTTAAATGTTGCAAGCCATTGGTTAAAGCTGGTGAGTAGTAACGAGATTTCTATCATTGGACTTAACTGATTATTGTGTTTGTTCTTCCACTATAGATTGGTGACACTTTTTTAGCCTCGTTCACATATCTGAGTTTAATAGATTTAACAAATAGGCTACTTTGTTAAATTTACATTACTATCTTCTAAATATTGTCTAAAATACAAACATTTTTTTCGGAAATCTGAGACAGTTTCAGTAACTTCAATCACATGAATGTCGATACATTACTGTTAAAATTAGTACACACAATAATTACTGTTTCTATTTTAGCACAGTTCACGGTAACATGATAATAAAAAATAAATCCATACATCTTTATTCAGGGTGAAATGGATTTTCTAGCTTACCACAAACATACAGTAAAAAATATCTACAACAAATGTTGTTGTTTTTTTAAGCTATATAAAGCAGAAAGTAATTAGACGGTGTTAACAATCAGTTAAATCTGAATGTTGAGTCTAAGCGTTTATGAAAACAGTGGCGGTTAAGCAAAGAATTCAGAAATAGCTGCCCATACGATATTATAAAACTTCGCGCTAGTTAAAGAGTTAGTGTCGATGTCACATGCCTATTATAGCCCTTTGCGATGGACCCGTCCCATGCGCATTTAAGACAAATGCTTGGGATCTGTCAATATCGTAGATCTAACCCAACTAACCCGACATTTAAGACAAATGCTTGGGATTTGTCAATATCGTAAATCTAGCCCAACTAACCCTCCTGGACGGTACAACGGCAGGGACGGAGGTAGCTGCGTCCACCCGTGACATGCAGCTGACCTGTGGTGGTGAGAAAAAAGGGAAAGAGAGAGGGGGTTTAAAAACACATGGCGGTAATTATGTCCAAGAAAAAAAATATTCCTAATTGGCTTAAAGTTATGAGAGGTCATAGACATTTTTATTATAAAATCTATCTATCTATATACTACTAAAAGTCAAGTTTGTTTACATGTTTGAATATTTATTTGTTTTTTTTGTTTGTTTTTTTGTTTGTCCGATCGAGTTTTGTGATATGTTCGACTCTATCTGGAGAGCTGTAAAGTAGTATGTAGGTAGAGAAAAATTTTTTAATGCAGACAGACTGTTAATCACAAATTTATTTAAAGACGTTAATTAATTTATTGATTTATTCATACGTAGAGTAACCCTATTTTTTAAAAAGATTTGAAAAGCCATTAGACTCGACGGAAACAGTGACGTCACATGATGTGTTTATTTTTTTACATCGATAATGGCGTGTTCCCATTCCAATGTTTAACGCGTTTTAAAGCTAATTTTCTGTCGGCTTTAACTTTAACAATACGTCCGTTTGCTGTATTTATTACGTTCCAACACTTATATCAATTTTAAACTGTCTTTTTCATTTAGTTTTACGATAAATTTCTCTAGATCTACAATCTGTCCAAGAAAGTTATTTATTTATTTATAGATCTAGATTTAGAATCTAGGTCAAATCAAATATTTATTGATAAAAAATACAATAAAAAAAAGAGACTTAAGCAAACCAGTCGTAGATCTAGAATATAGATAACTCTATCTAGATTTAGATAATAATGAGTTTCTATATACTAAAATATTTTAGACCTTTATTATTTTGTATAAATCTAAATCTTTGTTTCGACTATGCTAATTTTGAAATGCTGGATGCAGGGCCTATTTGCGTAGCTTAAGATTCCTACGCGGCTTTGATACCGGTAATTTTGCTAAATTGGAAACGTAAATTCTAAATATATTCTATCTAGATCTAGATTTAGATAATAATAATAATCATGAGTTCTATATGCTAAACTATTTTAGACCTTTATTATTTTATATAAATCTTTGTTTGTATAGCTATGAAATATGCTAATTAGGAAATGCTCGCTCCATGGCCTCTATTTGCATAATTTAAGATTTATACGCGGCTTCTATACTGCTAATTTTGCAAAATTATAAACGTAAACTCTAGATATAGCTCAGTCGTAGATCTAGAATATAGATAATTCTATCTAGATTTAGATAAAATAAATGTCAACAGTGTTTCTTATTTTAATGGTATCATTGGTTTGTTTCCCTATCTAAAGTCGACAGTGTTCTTTAATAGTAGATTTTCCACATCAACCGTATTTTTATTTAATGTTAGTAGTTTAATTAAAATAACTCTGAATTTTTTAAAATGTGGACATAGGCAGCGCTGTTCAATCTTCATCTTTTGAGCAGACTTTTTAAGACTGCATTTATTATTTCATTTGAAAGTTATTTAACAAGCTTACTCTAATGCGAAATACAACATAAGTGTTGTGTCAATCTGCTGAACGGACGTCTTTATTAATTTTTAATATTATCAGTTGATTGGAAAAAAAATGCCGGGAAGAAAAAGAAAGGGTAAATCAAATTGGAGTTCAGATGCGGTTAAACAGGCGAGGCGCAGGAGAGAAAATGAAACTGCTGAGCAAAAAGCAGCACGACTAAAAAAAGATAGGGAACGAAAACATAAACAGCGCAAAGATGAAACAGAGGAAGAAAGATTACACCGTCTAAAAGAGCAAGCAGAACGAACAAAAGATAATATCAACGACGAAACAGAAGAAGAAAGGTTGCAGCGTTTACAGAGAGTGTTAGAAAGAAGGAAATCAGAAATAGCCACAGAGACAGAAGAAGAAAGGTCGCAGCGATTACAGAGAGTGTTAGAAAGAAGGAAATCAGAAATAGCCACAGAGACAGAAGAAGAAAGGTCGCAGCGATTACAGAGAGTGTTAGAAAGAAGGAAATCAGAAATAGCCACAGAGACAGAAGAAGAAAGGTTGAACCGTTTGAAAGATATGGCGGTACGGACTAAAAATAAAACGATGAATGAAACTGGGGAAGAGAGATCTGAACGATTGAAAGATATGTCGCTAAGAAACAAAAATAGAATTACCACTGAGACGGATACTAATAGATACAAACGTTTGAAAGATCAGACAGAACGTAATAAAAAGATGTTGCTTAGTGAAACAGTACAGCAACAATTGCAGATGACCACGCCCCGAACTACGATAACCCGCACACACCGTCCTCTGTCTGCCGATGTTGGGCACATGGATAAGATTTGTGCCCACTGCCGTGCTTATCGCTTACATGGAGAGACTGCTAACTTTTGTTGTATGAGCGGAAAAGTCAATATGGCCAATCTGCCTCCACTCCCACATGAGCTTCAACGTCTGTTCAGTAGTGACCAGCCTGACGCCAGGGAGTTTAGAAAAAACATAAGGCAGTATAACTGCCTGTTTCAGATGACTTCATTTGGTGGTAAGGAAGTATTTTCTCAAAAGCGCGGCTGGAACCCATCTGTCATCATCCAAGGACAAATTCATCATTATATAGGCTCCCTAATTCCAGAACCCCACAAACAAGCACAGTTTCTACAAATTTACTTTTTAGACCCACATGACAGGGTTAAACTTAGAATGGATATATTAGAAAACGGGGGGATTCAACGTAGTATTGTAGAGTTGTTAGAGGGCGTTTTTAGAACTTACAATCCCTATGTTAGGTCCCTAACGCTAGCTAACGAACAAATTAAAGATATCCCAGAGGCTAGGATTGTTATTGACCCCAACAGACGGCCATCCCAGGAACATGAGAGGAGGTTTAATGCGCAGGCCGCCAATGAGGTGGCGGTTATTTTAGAAAATAACTATTCCCCCGAAGTAACGTCAAGGCATGTGAAAAAGGTGGAAAAGTTCAAACAATATCCGAGTCCCACCGATCATACGACTGCTTGCAGTATGTTATTTTTTTTTCCATGGGGTGAAGATGGTTGGCACAGTCAATTACAGCTGACAAACCAAAAGAAGTTAACGGCTATGCGGTACTATTCTTTCCGCATACAAAATCATGAGCATGAATTTAACCACATACTCTGGGGAGGACGACTGTTCCAGCAATATTTGGTTGACATGGCTGCAAAGATGGAAGGCGAACGTCTGAACTTTATAAGAACTAATCAAGTTTCATTACGCTCATCTACTTATAAAGGCCTTACAGATGCACTGAACGATAACGATGATCTACAAAATATCGGCAAGCGCGTCATTCTTTCGTCAACTTTTGTCGGCGGACCACGGTACATGATGGAGAGATGCCAGGATGCCATGATGTACATACGCAAATATGGCAATGCATCATTCTTCATAACCATGACCTGTAATCCAGACTGGCCAGAAATACAGGAAAATTTATTTTTAAATAAAAAACCTTACGACAGACCTGATCTTATTGCTAGAGATTGTGAATTAAAAAGAAAATTATTCCTCAAGTACTTGACAGGGCCTGACGGTTTGTTAGGCAGGTGCATTGCTTTTATAATAAGCACCGAATATCAAAAGCGAGGACTGCCTCATCTGCACTGTTTACTTTGGCTCGACGAAGAAACCAAACCTCGACCAAATGTGTATGACCAGTACGTGCAGGCTGAAATACCTAACCCATTGGAAGATGCTGAGGGACACGCTTTAGTTCTAAGGCACATGATTCATGGTCCGAACTGTTGTGTCACATCTCCTTGTTGGAAAAATGGCGCGTGTTCTAAACGCTATCCTAAATCTTTCGCCGAACACACAATGTGTGGAGAGGATTCATATCCCGTATATAGGAGAAGATCGGTGGATATGGGTGGATTTTTCGGCTACAAAGAAGGGAGAGAGGGAACACCAATAACATCTGAGTGGGTCGTCCCTCACAATATGCAGCTCTTGAAAATATTTAACTGTCATTTGAATGTGGAAGTCTGCACTTCGGTTAAATCAATAAAATATGTCGTTAAATACACACTAAAAGGCAGTGACCAGGCAATGTTTGGTCTCAAGCAAAACGACGAAATTGCCCAGTATTTGGCAGGCCGCTACATTGGCCCATCTGAAGCTGTTTCGTCCATTTTAGGATTTCCGGTTCATGAAAGAGACCCCCTGGTAGTTAGGCTGCAAGTCCATCTTCCCGACGAACAACATGTTTATTTTCAAGACACTGCTGGGCTTACTGACACAGAGATGTGTAAAACAACTCTAACCCAGTTTATGAAATTAAACACAGATGACCACTTTGCCAGAGCATTGTTTTATGCTGAAGTACCACGGTACTTTACCTGGGCCAATAAGCAATGGCAGCGCAGAAAGGTTGGAAAAGAAAACCCAAATCATCCAGGGAGGTTTGAGGCCAATGTTTTGGGACGGGTCTACACAGTTTCACCACAATGTGGTGAATTGTACTATCTACGGCTCCTTCTGCACCACGTAAAAGGACCGCAATTTTTCGATGATTTAAAAAAACACGATGAAAATACCTTGGCCACATTAAAAAATGCGCGTATAGCAAGGGGCCTCTTACAGACTGATGATCACTGGCGTCGGACATTACTAGATGCAGAAAACACGAGACTGCCGAGGGCTATGCGAGATTTATTTGTAGTCCTGCTGACACATGAGGAAATTGTCAACCCTAAAGAACTGTGGGAGCAGTTTAAAAACTCTATGTCACAGGACTACTTACAGTCGGACATGTTTACTCGCACAAATGAGAACCCAACACCATGACCAGGCACTCTTATATATTCAAGAGAAGCTAGAAGCATACGGCAAAAGACTCGCTGACTACAGTTTGCCGACACCAACTTCTCTACGTTATCTTGGACACAATGAGGATATAACCAAAGAGACGAGCTACTGCAGGGAAAAATTGTCCATTTACGTCCGAGAAAAGGCACCCATGTTGAACTGTGAGCAGTTAGCAGTATACAATTATGTATTAGAGTGTCTTGAGGAAAATAAACCATCCATGGTTTTTATTGATGCCCCTGGAGGAACAGGTAAAACTTTCCTCATAAATTTAATAATATCACAGGTAAGAGCCAAAGGAGATATCGCCCTTGCAGTGGCATCTTCAGGTATAGCAGCAACATTGATGCCTGGTGGCAGAACTGCTCATTCCCGTTTTAAAATCCCAATAATAGTAGATGACAATTCAGTATGCAACATAGAAACGAACTCGAATACCGCAGGTCTTCTCCGCCAAACAAAGCTTATTGTTTGGGATGAATGCTCCATGGCCAGACGAGAATGTTTTGAAGCTGTTGACAGAACACTGCGCGATGTTTGTCATAAGGACGTCGCTTTTGGAGGCAGTATCACTATTTGCTGTGGAGATTTTCGACAGCTTCTGCCTGTAGTCAAGCGTGGAAACGAAGTAGACATACAAAATGCCTCCATTAAAAAATCTTACCTTTGGGAGTTATTTACAAAGTTTAATTTGAATTTAAACATGCGTCTTGAAGAAGGAGAAATTGACTACAGCAGGTTCTTATTGAATGTTGGGGAAGGTAAAGTACCTACAAATGAAAATGGGGAAATAGAATTACCGGAAGATATGGTCCTTAACAATATTTCTATCGAACAATGTATGAAAAACATATACCCTTCATTTGAAGAACCTAAGGTGGTATTTTCAAAAAGATGCATTTTGGTGCCATTGAATGAAAATTTAAGAAAAATAAATTCAATGAGCATACGAGAATTTCCCGGTCAGTTGAAAGAATGTTTCTCTTTCAACTCTGTAATTGAAGGAACTGACTCTGCACATTTTCCCACTGAATTTTTAGATTCTGTTGAGTTGTCTGGTCTGCCACCGCATAGGTTGGAACTAAAAATAGGTTCCCCTATAACACTGCTACGAAATCTTGATCCCCCAAGATTGTGCAATGGAACTAGACTAATAATTCAAGCGTTGCATAACAACCTTATAGTTGCTAAAATACTTATAGGACAATATCAAAACGAAACTGTTTTAATACCAAGAATAACAGTAAAATTAACTGAAGGCGACGATATTCCCCTACAAAGAACACAGTTTCCAGTCCAGTCATGTTTTGCCATGACAATACACAAGGCTCAAGGGCAGACCATGGAAACTGTCCTTATTTTCTTAGAAAAACCTGTATTTCAGCATGGTCAGTTACATGTAGCACTTAGCCGAGGAAGAAGAAAGGAAAATGTTAAGGTGCTTTTAAAAGATAGCATATTTACAAGGAATGTAGTCATTAGAAGTATTTTGCAATAAATTCAATTTTGATGTTTTTGATGTTCTGGTTTTACTGTAGAGCTTTAAGCAGGAAATAGTTAGATCTATGTTGCCATGGTGTAGGTCTAAATAAATATTTGGTTATCACATTCATCAATTAATACAGATATTTCCTTATGCAAATAAATATGATTTAACAGTTTCATCGTAAACAATTTTTTAAAGTTTTTTTTTGTTTAAAGAAATTTCCAGTAGTTCAATACCTCTGATGATGTGTGAACAAAAACTAAAATGTAGAAGTTTATTATCTTTTTACATTGTTGGTCCAAAATCATATTTATTTGATGATCCAATATGTAGCCTAATTGTGAATATTATAGCTTTTACTAGGCCAGCAAAATGTCATATTACACCTTTTTTATTACTACTCTGATAATAATAGTTCTAATAATAACAAATCTGTATCTTTAATTAATTTATTTGAAACCAGTTTTAAATGGTATACTTTCATTTTTTTAAATATTCTATCATTATAAAATATTTTTTTTATTGTCTATGTGTTGTTATTATATTTCGTTTTGTTTCTTTTTAAACACACACAAACAGCACTTTAATAACCTATAATTATCTCTCAACGATTCAACTGAGTAACATAAAATTGTATTTTTCATTAGGACATAAAGTAAATAGCCCAAAACACTAAAGTATTATTTCAATCTGATAATCTGAGTGTGTAATATAGTTCACTTTGCTCTACTGTAAAGTGTACTTAAAATGTAATGTCGACGAAATAGTTCTGTTTAAACAAATTGCATACAGTGCAGGACCCTTAACTTTTTTTTATGATACCCGATTTGACAAAAAAAAAAAAAAAAAAAAAACACCTGGTTCTTAAGTTACACACACAAATATGTGGTGGTCAGGCTATTTGTGACGATGTGGGAGGGGGGGGGGGGGCGGGTGGAGACATAAAAGTCGTCAAAAAGTCCTATTTGAATAACCCCTTAACCCACAGTTATCCAAAGGATGACGGGTGGTCTAGTATACTACTAAAAGTCAAGTTTGTTTACATGTTTGAATATTTATTTATTTGTCCGATCGAGTATCGTGATATGTTCGACTCTATCTGGAGAGCTGTAAAATAGTATGTAGGTAGAGAATAATTTTTTAATGCAGACAGACTGTTAATCACAAATTTATTTAAAGACGTTAATTAATTTATTGATTTATTCATACGTAGATTAACCCATTTTTTTTAAAAAATGTTAAAACATTGACTAAACTTTGTGGGAATAGTGACGTCCCTTGATGTGTTTACTTTTTGGTATGAATCTAGAATCTAGCCTAGGGCCTAGATTCTAGATCTAGATCTAGGTCACTAGACTCAATGTAAATTCTAGATCTAGACTTAATGTAAATTCTACATCTAGAATCTACTTCGGGCCTTAATTATTTTATATAAATCTTTGTTGAGGGGGGTTCAAATGGAAAGTTTGAGTGGGGGGTGCACATCAAAAGTTTGAGGGGGGAGGGAGGGGGGTTGAAAATCGAAATCTTGGGGGGGGGGGGGTTCAAATCGAAAAGTTTGTCCCCGGGCGCCGGGAAGGGTCGCTATGCCTCTGAGTGACAGACGTGATGTTTTTTGATGGATGACCCCCGAAACCCACAGTTATCCAACGGAAGACGGGTATTCTAGTATACTACTAAAAGTCAAGTTTGTTTACATGTTTGAATATTTATTTTTTTGTTTGTTTGTTTGTTTGGCTGATTGACTATCTCGCATGGTTGCACTCATCGTGGAAAGCTTTAAAATAGTATGTAGGTAGAGAATTTTTTTTGTTTTAAGACAGACTGTTAATCACAAATTTATTTAAAGACGTTAATTAATGTATTGATTTATTCATAGTTAAATTAACCACATTTTTTTTTAAATTTTAAAACATTAACTAAACTTTGTGGGGATAGTGACGTCCCTTGATGTGTTTACTTTTTGGTACAATAAAAATGGCGGACTCCATCATAGACTTTGTGGCCCATTCAATAGTTTAACGCGTTACAAAGCTAACTTTCTGCCGGCTATAACTTAAACAATTCGTCCGTTTGCTGTATTTATTACGTTTCAACACTTATATCAATTTTCAACTGTCTTTTTCATTTAGTTTTACAATAAATTTCTCTAGATCTAAAGATCAGCTGTCGAAGGAAAGTTATTTATAGATTTAGATCTAGAATCTAGGTCAAATCCAATATTTATTAGTTATAAATACAATCCAAAAAAACGAGACTTAAGCAAACCAGTCGTAGACCTAGAATATAGATAATTCTATCTAGATTTAGATAATAATGAGTTTCTATATACTAAAATATTTTAGACCTTTATTGTTTGGTATCAATCTTTGTTTTGACTAGGCCCCTATGCAAATTTTGAAATGCTGGAGTCAGGGCCTAGATCTATTTGCGTAGCTTAAGATTCATACGCGGCTTCTGTGTGCAAAATTATAGACGTAAACTCTAGATATAGCTCAGTCGTATATCTAAAATATAGATAACGAGCCGGCCCGCGGCATAACATACGCCGCTATTTTAGTTGTTGTTTTTTCTACTTTTCAGTAATTCATAATTCGACAGTACCAACGCTGACACTGAAAATATTTCTTTAAAACACTATAAGTAGCTCGTTAAGGACCATAACCCCCCCCCCCTTCCTCCCCCCCCCCCCCTCTTCCTCTCCCCCCCCCCCCCCCCCCCGTTTAAAATCGTTTCAAACTAAATTATCTGCCCCTAATAGCCGTCACTAAACCCAACTCCACGAAGGTAAACATAGCGTGAACCACAGCTCACTAAGATCATGTAGGGGTGGGGATGTTAGGGAGCGCGCTTGCAGCTTGTTTTCTAACGGCTCGAAGAAGAGAATTATATATATAGATTCTATCTAGATTTAGATAATAATAATTTTCTATATACTAAACTATTTTAGACCTTTATTATTTTATATAAATGTTTGTTTGGAATATGCTAATTTTGAAATGCTCGCTCCGGGCCTATTAGCGTAGCCAATGATTAGATCTAGATCTAGATTCTAGATCTAGCAAGAAAAACTAAACTTAAGACTTAAGAAAACGAGTCGTAGAATCTAGATCTAGATAATTCTATCTAGATCTAGATAATTTCAAACCTTCTTTATTTTATATAAATCTTTGTTTGGCTAATTTAAGATAAAATTTAATTTTAAAGTTACTACTACTAGACTTAGATCTAGATCTATGCGCGTAAATAAAGTTGCAAAAGGAGACTTAAAATATGGTATAAAAATTCACTTGTACTGTCACGAGTAAATAGCTAAGTTGGTAGCGTAGCCGGTTATCATGCGGGTGGCACAGGTTCTAGACCAATACGTCAATGATATTTTTTTTTCAATTTTTTTTTTTTTAGATGTGAATGATAAAGTTGCCTATCTGAACTTAGCAGGACACAGGGCAGGTGAAGTAGAGTCCATCTGTTTCTTTGTCATAAGCATATGAAAGGATAGTGTGGTCAGAGAAATGCTCGGCTGGAATCGTTTTTTAAACGATAAAAACATGTTGTCTGAGACTTGGCGGGACACTGGGCAGGTGAAGTAGAGTTGAGTAGGTCACCTGTGACGTCAGTATAGGAAGGGATAGTCCGAAATCGGTGTTTTTGGTGTTTTTAAAAGATAAAAAAAAAACATATTTTTGAATGTGGGGTCTGTTTTTTGTGACGATAAGTGACACTGCAGTAGCGTAGCGAGGAGGGGGGAGGGCGTGAGGGGAGGCGGGGGGGGGGGGGGGGAAGGGGAGGTTGGGGGAGGTGGAGGGGGAAGGGGGGGCGGGGGAGGGGACATATGTTGGGGCGCCAAAATGGTTTGGAAAAATAAATTGAAAGGTTGAGGGGGTTGCAAATCGAAAGTTTGAGTGTGTGGGGGGGGGGGGGTGCACATCAAAAGTTTGAGGGGGGGGGGGGGGTTGCAAATCGAAATCGTGCGGGGGGGGGGGGGGTTAAAATCGAAAAGTTTGTACCCGGTCGCTATGCCTCTGAGTGACAGACGTGATGTTTTTTGATGGATGACCCCCGAAACCCACAGTTATCCAACGGATGACGGGTATTCTAGTCTAACTTAAATTTAATATGCATTTATTTTATAATAACAATGGAAAACATACCAAATAGTTCATAACAAAAACATAACATTGATACAACGACAATCTGCGAATGTTTTTTTTTCAAATGTGTAAAAAATTATGATATTGTGTGTATTTTTGCAATTACATAGATTTTTAAAAGATAAGACAAACGGACAAACATGTATATCATTATTGGAAAACTTTTATTACGTTTATTGATGTATTTTAAAACTGTATGCCTTTTCTATTTGATTTTACTTCCAATTACTTCCAAACGTAGTGTGTCTGTTAAATAAGTATTAATTTCCCTAGCACAATTTCTAAGCACAATTTCTATCCTAGAAATAATTACTTGGGCGTCTATGATTTTTTAAAGATACATTACTATTCTATTGCTAGACTTATAATAACTGTGTATTTCCTCCAATAAATAGAATACCTAAGATGGGCTGATTATTTGAAGAGTTTCACAAAAAGTTTTGTAACTGGCTGAGGGGTCATATTATCTCGTATGCAAACAATAACAATTATATAAATTTGTGATTAGAAGTGATGGAGTATATTCCAATGGTGGTCAGATGCTTTTTTCATCAATAGGGAAGGTTAATACAACTTTTTTTTTAGTTAATACGCTGTTGTATCCTTTATGACTGCTGTAAAAAGAATGAGAATTAAGGTTGAAATAAACAATACGGTTTCAAGCCAGGATTCAAGAGTGTAAATTATTATTTTTTTTTGCGATAAGCAAGTTGAGTTGATAAATTAATATGTTTGCATCTAAAAAATCTTTAAAATAAATACACATCAACAATATAAATGATTATTTATTCGTATTTATTTTGTTTTAACACGATCTCAACATGCAGCCAAACTATGATTTATATATGCAATTTGTTATTCCTGTTTTTCCTTTTACCCCGCACTTTAATTACATGTGTAATGTGTCTCGTGTATAATTTAGATAACCAACATAAAAGAAAAGATAAAAGTATACAACAAAATACAAGTTTACGTTAAATATTTTTAATAATTTGTTTCATGTCTGTGTTATATGCCCATTTACACGGCTAGTGATAAAAGCTGTAAGAGCTTTGTCTTCCTTATAATGTTTGGGGTGTACAATGACTTTAACATTGGCGATTAAACCAAAACTATTTAAAATTCTAGGGATAAGAAGCTTCTGCGTTTGTTGTGGCCATGGGTGATACATGCTATAAACAACTTAGTAAATATCATTCCAGAAATGCACGTTATATGCATAGAATTTCTGACATTTTACTATGTCTAGATGTGTGTTTGTCTATAGTTTTGTACAGTTGGTGACATGTGAGGGATACTGTTGGTGACATTTATGCTACTATTGGTGACACGTGCTCAACTATTGGTGAAATGAGGAGCTAATATTGTTGACTAAAATAAAAATAGTTTAACATATTATTTTAATGGTTTAACATATTACTTTTTTTGTTTAGTGTGCCGCCTATGCCATGTGTGTGTTGTACTATTTATAGTTGTCTACGTAAATGTGTTTACTTCTGCCCGGACTATGTATTGTGTGTGCTGTACTATGTATTGTTGTTCTATGTATAGTTGTCTACAAAAATGTGTTTACTTCTGCATGTTTACAATGTCTTTACATTCAGCAGATGGTGATGAAGTGTAACACATTCTGCAGGTTGTGATGACCTGTAATATGTTTAGCAGGTACATATTATTCGCAACACATTTACCAGATAGTGAAGACATTTAACACACTCATCACACATGTATTGAAACAAGATGCTTGCTGTTTTGGTTTGTTCCAAAGTGATTATTTTTTCTAGTCCCTTTTGGATCAAATCTGCGTTGTGTCCGGTAGCTATTTTCACACAGAAATGTGAAGTAATTGTTGAATAAGCATTATACAAGTAAAACACTGTTCATAGCAGTGCATACAACTTCATGAACAATGCGTAATCCTGTGTACTATACTCCGTAATAAAAAACAAACTATTACCCTAACCAATTGAACATTAAATCATCAGTTACTGCAGATGGTTAACGGTGTTTGAGTTCGTACTCACACCATCATGGTACTAGAATTACATGCGGCCATCGTATTTAGGGTTTCAAGTCCTTTTTTTTAAATCGCAGACATTGTTTTCTTAACTGATTATGTTTATTGTTTTTTGTGTATTTAATAGTTATATATTGTACTGCGTTTAACATCGCTTCTCGCACTTTTGACTTCGATTAAAGTGGCCTGTCCCGATAAATCTATTAGTTCAAGTCTATCTACGATAAGACTATTCGAGTCACATACGACCTGAGTTAGCACTAGATTTTATTGTCCCCACTCTTTTCAGATAAAGCCAAGTCACCAACAATCTCAATTGAAATATCAGATGAAGACGGACCATCATCAAGACCAGCGGCCATCAAATTATTTATGGCCACACAATCCACGGTCTTATCAGCCCGCACCAAATTCTGCGACCCACACCTTCATTGTAGCAGATCTAAACAACATTAAAGCACAACATGGACCCAACTCACTTGAGCTATCCATGTACAAGAAAGATACTGTATGTGGCACTGCGATGACGAAATAGTGTAATGTTGGTCATAGATAAGTGATAGGTAGCGTAGGCCAACTAGACATTGTTTAAGCAGAACTAATATAATGCAGTGACGAACTGACCATTTACGTGAGATGATCAGCTGACCACTGAAGCATCAGTTGCGAGTTGGATGTAGATATCGTTAGAAGATTATTAGAGTTTTCAGAGAAAAATTTATGTGGCCATTTTTGTGAGATAATCAGCTGACCACTGAAACGAGTTAGGAGATTATTGGGGCGTTTAGGGATCAATCGCGGATAAGCGAGTAGTAGCGGAGATCGATATTTGTGCGAAAAAGCATTTGAAATCAGACTAGAGACCGAATATTATTAGGAGTTGTGTAGAGTAAGAGAGAATAGAAAATGTATTGTGTGCAAATAAAGCAACATATTAATTATATGTTTATCGCAAGTATCAACTAATAACATGGTCATTACAAGGCATGCCAGGAACCCATCTATTTTAAGAGAACTAAACAACAATCCACACATCATAGAAAACGTCCAACTATCTTTATTAACTTATCTTCAGGCAATAATGGTATATATATTATTTTAATATTGGGTGCTCTAAAATAAATATATATTATTTTGATTTGGTGTTTTAAACGAGCAGTTCACAATTACTTCCCATATTTATTTTTCCAAACAAACTACGGGAGACAACTCAAAGATACAAAATCCGACTAATAGATAAATAAACCAATTTGAATAAAAAATAATAAATTCATTTGATGATTGATCCATTGACATTAATTTGCTTATTATAAGCTATCTAAACATAATTTGCTTACATTGAACGGTGAATAAACGCTTATGATACATTTAAAAAGCTAACAACTGATACTTATTTCATGTAGATTTCAAAGATATGTAATTTAACAGTTTCAACAATGTTATACCGCCTGAATGAAGCGTTGGCTAAATAATTGTTTTTAACTAGCTGATATGTATTTGATGTGCATAAATCTGCCTCAAAATATTATGAGCGAAAAGATAAATCTGAGGCTGTAAAATTCTGACATAAGTGAATGAGAAATAGAATATCTCTTCTAACTCAGTTGAAAAGAACAGAGATAAGATTTAATTAAGTTGATGGTAACCGAGAGATCGTTTATTTTTACATAAGTTAAGCTACTTGTATGGATGGGTGGAGGGGGGTAATAAGTTTGTTGTTACACAGTGTAACAAACTTATTGCTACATAAATACAACGTATACATAAAAACGTTGTCTTTGTTGATTTTCATATAAAATACCAGCGTTGCTGTCAAGTGATATTGACAGAAACATTCGAATAACTTAGTATTTAAATAAAGTAAAGTAATTTGAAAAAAAAAATCATGATTGTATAAGTACACATTATTGTAATATTTTTTCCACCTCATGCACTTTAAATACCAACCAAGTCTATCATTTTAGCTAAAACAAATGCATTGTCTGGTGTTTAAAAAAAGTGTATGTATTTAGTCTCGATAAACAATATTTAGTTGGTTTAGTATTTACCAGAAAAGCTGGACAATTTAAGATGTTAAAACTTAATTTAAAAAATGCCACGATCTGTCAGCCCTTACTATTTTATATTATTTCGTTATTATATAAATATTATTTTGTAAATCCATGCAAATATTTCAAACTTTCCGTTCTGGGAAACGCTTCCTAAATCAAAGTTTAGTGAAAATACAACGTAGACATTTCCCACATAAGATAATTATAACGAGTTTCATTTCAAATAAAAATAAATAACTGAGAACTCAATCCGATGTATTATGTTTTATTTTCTTCTTCTTCTTCGTTCTTAATTGTTAGTGTTGCAAAGGATCGAGCCTTATCTGCCTTTTTATCTGAGACTTTTTTTTTCGAATTTATCAACCATGTGCTTTGTCGATTATGCTACCATCACAATTAAGGATTACGTGTCAACTGGTTATGCGCCATTGAGGCCATTGACTCCGATTTCAGCCTGCTTTTCTTTTTGGATTTGCTTCCATAGCCTTTGTCCAATCAAGAACAAACTACAAGGCAGCAGTTGTTTAAATTTGGAGTTGTCTCTCCTAGAAGAGTGGCTGTCCCCAGCTAACGAGCCTCATCTGCCCGAGGGTTCGAACTCGAGACTTTTCGGTTTAGCAACCATGAGCTTTACCGACTCGACCACGCCGTCCCCTAAGTTTTATAAAATGTCTACTATTCGAAAACAATGTGAGTTTTTTTTTCTTCCTCGGGGTGGATAATAGTGTTAATGACCCAATACACCTCATCGAGACATTATAGTGTAGTTTAAGTCAGGGTTATCATGTACGGTCAACAGTATCAGTGTCATCACGTGGTCATCATGTGGTCACACCTTCACACTGGTCATTAGCAGATTAAAACACCAGCAACACAGACACGGGTAGAGGAGATTAGCCAATAGTTAATGCAGGAGTTAACGACGACTAATCTGGTTATTTTAGAACCCGATTGGATTAATATAAATTAAATAAACCGGGAGTGATCTCCACTAAACTTTCTCGAATATTCTAATATAATACTACGTGGGACGTCAACTCGGAATATAGACATGATTTTTGTTTACTTAAACTTTTAAAAATAGAATACAATCTAGTAGAAAAAAAGTGCGCACCAAGCGAGCACCAAAAACCAAATGTGCGTAATAGTGCGCAATATTATTAGTACTTTATAAATTTACATGCGTTTTTTGAGAAATCGGAAATAGCGTAAATTAGTACTTCCGATCAACGGAAATTACTCAAAATTTAACAGAAGGTAGAGAATTAGATCTTGTACTTACATGTGAAATTTCATTTATCTATCTTAATTAGTACTTAAGTTATATGCTTTTGAGAAATTCAAAGTAGAAAAAGTACCACTTCCGGTTATCGGAAATCGCTCAAAAATCGATACGGATCTACGATTTTGATAAAATACTTATGTATGAAATTTCATCAACCTAGCTGTAACGGTACTCAAGTTATCGTGTTTACACACGGACACACACACGGACAGAATTGGATAATCCAGTTTTTCCAACTCCATTACGCATAAAACGCCAAAATTTTTATATATCTGTGTTTATAATTTTTGCCCGATTAAAATAAGACTTCTATATCCCGGATGTGATGAAGGACTGAGGAGTAAAACGATGAAAACTGTCCAAATTTAATGTGAATTTTTGTGCCAGATTACAAGACTTTCTCTATACTTCGTATATACGAGAAAGTAAAAATAAATAAATAATACTCGGTGGGCGGGGAGACAATTCAAATAATTTTTAAAACACGTATGTCCTTTAATCTATAGTTACTAACAATCTTCGTCATTAAATGAACAATCTACTTCATTAAATGACATGTGACGCTTTGTTTTCTAAAATCTACAAGTGTGTTCGTGGCTTTGCACTTTTCTAATTATATTTTCATTTTCGCGACAGAATCTTGTTCTAAAAGTTGCACTATTGGCTGTAAATGTTCTCTATTGTGTGAGGTCATATTTGTTAAAATCTAACGTTTTGTTTTAATCTAATTTTAGATTCTTCTTAGTTGACATAGATGGGGTAGACTAGTATCATGGGTGGAGTAGACTGGTGTCATGGGTGGAGTAGACTGGTGTCATGGGTGGAGTAGACTGGTGTCATGGGTGGAGTAGACTGGTGTCATGTGTGGAGTAGACTGGTGTCATGGGTGGAGTAGACTTCTGTCATGGGTGGAGTAGACTGGTGTCATGGGTAGAGTAGACTGGTGTCATGGGTGGAGTAGACTGGTGTCATGGGTGGAGTAGACTGGTGTCATGGGTGGGGTAGACTTCTTTCATGGGTGGAGTAGACTGGTGTCATGGGTGGAGTAGATTGGTGTCATGGGTGGAGTAGACTTGTGTCATGGGTGGAGTAGACTGGTGTCATGGGTGGAGTAGACTGGTGTCATGGGTGGAGTAGACTGGTGTCATGGGTGGAGTAGACTGGTGTTATGGGTGGAGTAGACTGGTGTCATGGGTGGAGTAGACTGGTGTCATGGGTGGAGTAGACTGGTGTCATGGGTGGAGTAGACTTCTGTCATGGGTGGAGTAGACTGGTGTCATGGGTAGAGTAGACTGGTGTCATGGGTGGAGTAGACTGGTGTCATGGGTGGAGTAGACTGGTGTCATGGGTGGAGTAGACTGGTGTTATGGGTGGGGTAGACTTCTGTCATGGGTGGAGTAGACTGGTGTCATGGGTGGAGTAGACTGGTGTCATGGGTGGAGTAGACTGGTGTCATGGGTGGAGTAGACTGGTGTCATGGGTGGAGTAGACTGGTGTCATGGGTGGAGTAGACTGGTGTTATGGGTGGAGTAGACTGGTGTCATGGGTGGAGTAGACTGGTATCATGGGTTGAGTAGACTGGTGTATTGGGTGGGGTAGACTGGTGTCATGGGTGGAGTAGACTAGTGTCATGGGTGGAGTACACAGGTGTCATGGGTGGAGTAGACTGGTGTCATGGATGGAGTAGAGTGGTGTCATGGGTGGAGTAGACTGGTGTCATGGGTGGAGTAGACTGGTGTCATGGGTGGAGTAGACTGGTGTCATGGGTGGAGTAGTTTGTTCTCATGGGTGGAGTAGACTGGTGTGTTGGGTGGAGTAGACTTCTGTCATGGGTGGAGTAGACTGGTGTCATGGGTGGAGTAGACTGGTGTCATGGGTGGAGTAGACTGGTGTCATGGGTGGAGTAGATTGGTGTCATGGGTGGAGTAGACTTGTGTCATGGGTGGAGTAGACTGGTGTCATGGGTGGAGTAGACTGGTGTTATGGGTGAGGTAGACTTCTGTCATGGGTGGAGTAGACTGGTGTCATGGGTGGAGTAGACTGGTGTCATGGGCGGAGTAGACTAGTGTCATGGGTGGAGTAGACTGGTGTCATGGGTGGAGTAGACTGGTGTTATGGGTGGGGTAGACTTCTGTCATGGGTGGAGTAGACTGTTGTCATGGGTGGAGTAGACTAGTGTCATGGGTGGAGTAGACTGGTGTTGTGGGTGGAGTATACTGGTGTCATAGGTGGAGTAGACATTGAACCTTTAATTGTTTCCAATTATTTTACTAACATTATTGTGTCTATTAAAAACTAATTATTTCCCTTGCAAAATTTCTAAGAAAGAAAAATGTATCTGCAATGTTAAAATAAAATAAAAATTATGGAAGACATTGTATTTAATCATATGAACACATTATAAATTAGCAAATATAAAATGTATCACATGTAGCTCAATATAAACTTGAGTGTGAGTTCAATATGGCAGGTATTATGTTAATAAATTCCTTAATTAAGTTCTGGGAACTGTCACTTAAAGCAAATAGTCGGAATAGTCACGTGATTGATTGCACCGATTCTCTTCTCGGCATTTTGACTAAAATCAAAGCGTACTGTCTGTTATGGGTTCTTTATGGAGGTCTTAGCTATGGCCGCAGTTTCTCATTACGCTAGTTGGACTCGACTACGGGAACCGAACTCGTGACTTTCGATTGAGTAATTGTGCGATATACAGTAGTTACTGATTGTAATGTGATGTTGTAACATTTGATATCTGACATCTGATATTGTAACATTTCTTTTCAATATTTCATGCTAAATTTTTCGTACTTATATATTTTAAATCTCTAGCTAATATGTAAGGCTATTTTCTGTTGGTTTTTGAACTACTATTTCAATATCTACTTAATTTACTTGCTATAACATGTGATAAACAAAATAATGTACACAGGCAGATTATCAAGTGCAAAATATGTAAGGCTTTTTTCTGTTGGTTGTTGAACTACTACTTTAATATTTACTTAAGTTGCTTGCTAAAAAAATGTGATAATCAAAATAATGTGCACAGGCAGATTATCAAGTGCAAACTAATTAAATAATGTGTGATTAGATATTGTGATAGAGTATACTCCGTGAGTGGTAACATATTATTATTTATTTCTCAACAGTGGGGAAGGTAAATACTAAACTGTAGCCTATTGAGTTATGCGGTGTTTCCGTTTTTGTATCCCTTTGGCTGGTAATCTAAATGAGAATTAAGATTAAAACAAATATGTTTTCATACAGGTTTTAAGACTGGACATGACGGCCTTCTATGGCGATATGCAAGTTGAGATGATACATGAATTATGGTAAGATCTAAAATAGCTTCAAAGGAATTATAGATCAACAGAATAAAATTGGCCTATGTCTGTCACTCCGTAATATGGTGTGTTTGTTGGCTTTAATATCGTGTTAATTCTTTGTCCTGTAAGTATAGTGCTTACAGTTGGTAGTGTGGCTCTAGTCTAATTATATCTAAGTTTTCAAGAGCCTAAAAGTGTTAATGATTGTTGTAATGACATGTAGTCATATACCTCTATTTATTTATTTTTTTTGTATTAGGGTTTGGTTGTTGATATTTCTAACGGTGTTTTTAGAAATAAAATGTTTTTATTTGTTTGTTTTATAAAGTGGGTTGTTATTTTGCTAACAGTGACTGTAAATGTATATTTTGGTAATATGTATTTGTTAATTAGCGCTGCCCTAATGGTTGTGCTGTAATGTGTATACATATCCAGCTTATGTGTAATTATGTCCGTCAGTCTCGTCCATGTGAAGCCGTACAGTTTGCCTGTCACTATAATTGGGGTGTCATATTTTGTCTTACCTATACGTTTCCTAGAATTTTGTATTACACTGCATTGATTTAGTCACCGCTGCCTATCTCAGTCTGTAGTTAAACATTGGTGTCGTTAGCTTATGCTATAATTTTCCTGGCCCAATAATTTGGAATTGGCAATCCTTTAATACTGCTGTTATGCCTAATACGTTCTAACATGGGCTCTATGCTAAGTATGTGGAGTAGTGAGGGTGGTGGGGGGGGGGGGGATTGACTAGTTGAAGCTGTTGAGTAATAGCGAGATGTTTTTCATTTAGAATAAACTTAGTTAGTTCTTGTTTCTGGTCGTTCCACTCTTAGTTAAAGGCAGGTTCTATTTACCTCGTTCTCATATCCGAGTGTAGTAGCAAAATCATTATTTGGACGTTTATGAACTTGTCTTTAAAATGTGTACACTAAACAGTTAATGTATCGGTTTATATGTTGATGTTTTAAAGCACAACATTTAAATACGTTACGAATTGTAAACTAAATTGTAAAATAAAATGTAAAATAATTTGAATTGGTTTGCTCCTGCGTGTTTTCTAGTTGACTAGTTGCATTAGTTTATTCATGTTTTGCCTAGGATTGGTCCAGTTTATTAAAAAACGACACATACACACTCAGTTTAAAAACATACCACTATTTTATTGTGTAACAGGTCCTGTGATACACCGAAGTTAAAATCGTTTTCTTTGTTTTTACTTCACATTTTTTGTATTGTTGTTATTACTACATGTTTGTCCAATCTTATTTCATCTCTAATTGATTAATTAACTTGTTAATTTAATGGACATATTTTTTTAGTTTATATCTCAATCTGTTGGAGTCTAAAAATAGCTAGACTTACCAGTTCTGTTATTGTAATTGTAATAACTGGACCTACTTGACATACACTTTTTATATACTAGAATCAACTGCACGAAATATCATAACACGAAAACTGAACAATTCATTCGTACTTTAGTAATATATGAGTCCGTATTGTAGTTTTTGTTTTGATTAAAATAAATGTTCAGTTGACAGATTTTGTCTACACAAATTTCCGGATGACAAATTGTGTTCACATAGATATTCAGTTTTTTTCTGTTTTTCATCGCGTGTTTATGTGACTTAATAATATTTTGTCATTATACGATAGTAAAGTTAGGTTCGTACCTGGCGTTAAAGTAAAGTAGAGTTCACTTGTTTCTGTGACATTGTCATACCAACTGATAGAGTCTTCAGCACTAAACACGACAGCCTTTACTTCCCAAACGTAAATGAGGTACCCATTAAGGCTGGGTGGACTCGGGGTGTCTAATGGACTTTAATCCAAATTCAAAATATAGACGTGTGGGTTAATGGTCGTTTGCTCTGACATTCAACCATACATTCATCCATCAGATGTAACCTGAATAGGTCAGGGGTCGGCAGCCTGCGACTCGCGAGCATGCGGCTCTTTTGATGTCAAGATGTGGCTCTCCAGCTCCTTGCACACATATTAATGGTTCTATTTTTTATTTAAATTTTCTCTGGGCCGTGGGGTACAAGTTTACCCCTGCGTTCAGTAGGGTGGAATTTAAGCCTTGTAAGAACCAAATGACAGAAGCGACCGGTACACAATATGCAAGCCAGTTAGTCAGAGTTTGCCGTTCTGAGGCCTAACTGGCTAATTGAGGACCAAAAAAAAAAAGAAAAAAAGTAACATATTTTACTATTTTTTGCCTTGGTGTCACCCCCCCCCCCCTAAGTGTTGTCACCCCCCGCCACTGGTTGTGTGTGTGTTGTAGTAGAAGACTTTTATCCAATTTATTTTCTATGAGAATTGTGTGAAGATACGTGTGCGGTGGAAAGTTTTCTCCTGGTCTAAGCTGAGCATGCATTCTGAGTGTTTTTATTGTGTGTATACTGAATGATATCTCTGATTAGGTGATTGTTATTGTGTAGGCATATGTTGCTCCCTGTGATATTGCATTGTTGGTCAACATGAATGAACTTGTGTGTTCTATTTTGGCAATCTAGGAATTTTTTATAATTGTATAGTCGATGTTTAAAATATAAGTAGGTATATAAATATCGGTTAAATTAGGTTCGGTCTGGGATTTCCGAAGAAATTTTATAAAAGATGTGTTAAAGTTTCAATGGTACCTTTCAAACAAGACAATTATTTTGAATAGGGTTCTGTCGGTTGCGAAGTTTTTATATAATTCGCTAAATCAGAAAATGTATATAGCCAATTTTCAGTGAGCAAGTAACATTTATCAACCAGACTTTATCACATGTCTTCTAAATGTGTAACACATATCGCGACTGTATTTATTTTTCAATGGCATACACATTTAAATAGACACATATTCAGTATTTATCATTTTTTAAACAAAAAGATACTATTTTAAAGCAAGTACGTTTTGACAAAAAAAACATTATGCCTTTTTATTAGAATTATTTCCACCGCATTCATTGTGTTTGATATGTCGATTACACAGGTAATCACTTCCCTTGAAAACTTTCGTAGCATGTATTACAGTAAATGCTTATCTGCATTTGTGAACAAAAATAATAATATGCACACTGAAGTAAACCATATATATTATACACATTTAAAATAAACTAAAACAGAAAATATCTGACAATATAAAATATGTATCTGCTTCTTTGGGAGAGGGTCAAATGAAGCTCAATATAAAGTTGTGTGTGTGTTCAATATGGAAGACCATATGTTGATACAATCCTCAATAAAGCATTCAATGCATTGTTTGGAGTAGTATAGTGATAGATTGCACCATTTAAATTATCGGCCTTTTGGCTAAAATCATCGTGGTCTATATGTCAAGGGTTCTGTACGGATGTCTTAGCAGTGGCCGCAGTTTTTCCTAACGTTAGTCAGGTACCCATCTGAGGTGGGTGGACATACGGACGGCATACATATATGGCATAATGTTTGGTTAACTTAGTTGCCAGTTCTGCTACATCGAAACATCCAGGTGGTCAACGATCTAATTGTTTGGAAAATATACATTGATGCTGTTAGTTTGTTTCATATAAACAATAAACCTCGGCTAACTTATCTGAATCAAATGTTACAAGAGGTAGCACGTGAAATGTGTGAGTCGCTATTGAGTTCGTTCATCACTTCCCCCTTCTGTTGACACACGGCTCTCCCTATGATGCAGGAAGGTAAACAACAACACCATGTCTTTCAGTTAGCAAAAACTTTGTTAATTATAATTTCTGGGGTTTTTAGAATCCAGTGTAACGACAAGTTGGTTGTATCGTTCACTTCAAGGTGTCGGGATGTGACAGTTACAAAAGTACAGTTATGTTTGCGAATATTGTTATTTAATTGGCGCAAAATTAGTATGATAAACGTTTGTTTTTATTGTAGAATAAAAAAAAAAAATAAAATAAAATAAAAAAAACCTTTCACGAGAACAAAATCAAAACAGAAGATGTCTTTAAAAATGCACAACATAAAATAATTAACGTTTAAAGATTCTAATGTAAATACTGTTATTATAAAATAGCAATCATTTTTTTATGTTTTATTTTCTTAAAAGTGTATGTTCAAACTGTCAAAAAAAACTAAAAGTGCGTTTGTAAATACGTTTTTTACAATTATGTATGTGGCCAACATTCCGATGTTTTTAATGGTTACAAATCATTTAAGCAGAGCAATAAAACACTGTTAAATATTAATGTCTACTATATAAGTTATAATGAGTATATTATATTACAGTTTATTACATGTAACATGTAACATTAACCTAAGTAGACAATTTGTGTTCATGCAGAAACAGGACTTTGAAAATAACATATGGTGTACTGTTATTTTTTTTTAATATCGTCCTGCTTTGCTTTAGAATTACTACACATATATAATGTAATAAAGACATGTAGTCATTTACCTATATTTATTTTACTTTGTAATAGTGTTTGATAGTTAATAATTCTAATGATGTTTCATTTTTTTTACAAGCTTTTATTTAACTCACTTCCTCTGTCGTCAGTCGTCAGTTGACAGTCTGTCTGTCTAGATCGAAACGCAGGAGTGAAAATTCGGACACTTCTACTTGACCGATACGATTCACATTTGACACGTGGGTCAAGACATGAAGACAATCCAATCTAAAATTAAATTTGACTTAATGGGATGCCTAATTAATTTTTTATGAATTAATTAAAATTTGGACCGAATTAGTAGGCATGTCTATCCAACCACACCACACGTGTCATCACGCTCAATAGCTGCGCCATCAGGTTTAATATCTGCGCCATCACGTTCAATAGACGCGCAATGGTTTTTAGTCATGTAACACTATCTATATATATAATTCTCTTCTGGGAGACGCTAGAAAACAAGCTGTAAACGCGCTCCCCACCATCCCCACCCCTACATGGTCTTAGTGAGCTGTGGTTCACGCTATGTTTACCTTCGTGGAGTCGGGTTTAGTGACGGCTATTAGGGGCAGATCATTTAGTTTGAATCGATTTTAAACGTTGAAAGGGGGGGGGGGAGGAAGGGGGAGGGGGTATGGTCCTTAACGAGCTACTTATAGTGTTTTAAAGAAATATTTTCAGTGTCAGTGTTGGTACTGTCGAATTCACAAATTATGAATTACTGAAAAGTAGAAAAAACAACAAGTAAATAGCGGCGTATGTTATGCCGCGGGCCGGCTCGTTGTAAATAAAACATGTAAAGTACTGAAAAAAAGAATTCATAAAAAACCTTTTAATAACAAGCTTTTATGTAATGATGCACTAAAAAGTAGAAAATAAATTATACACTACTATTTAAATTACTATAAAGAAAAGCGTGGGTCTCTTCTCAAATATTAGTAAAGCTATCCAATAGGTACTAAAGTACCAAAGTGACCCACGCTTTTCTTTATAGTAATTTAAATAGTAGTGTATACTTTATTTTCTACTTTTTAGTGCATCATTACATAAAAGCTTGTTATTAAAACGTTTTTTTATGAATTTTTTTAAAATTAAATCTCTAATGTTTTATTTGCTCGTTTTATAAAGTGTGTTAGTAAAGCTATGTTTTGGTAATATGTAGGCCTATATGTTAATTAACAATGTCCTATTGGTTGCACTACAATTTGTATATATGTCCAGCTTCTGTGTAATTGTGTCCGTCAGTCTCGTCAAAGTTAAGCCGTATAGTTTGAGTTTGTCTGTCACTATAATTGGGGTGTCATATTGTGTCTTACCAATACGTTTCCTAGAATGTTTTATTTCTATGCAATGATGTAACCATCCCTGCCTATTTGTATTATGTAAATATCTCTACTACTATCTTAATTTATTAATTTATCTTTGGTATTTTAAAATATTAATCACTATAAAGCTCACTTAAGAACATTGTTTGAATAGACTTATTCGCATGTATTTAAAAAAAGTAAACAAACCCAATACAATTTTAATATAAACAGCAAAACAAAAACAATAACGTTTAAAAAATTGAAACATTAATAAAGCAACGCAAAAATATACCGAATCATTCATATTTTCTTACATTGTGTTATTTTGCCCGACATGTTTGTTTAATAATTATTTATTTACACTGCTGGTAGTATAAACTTGTAATAGTAAAATGGGGAATGGGAAGTAATTAGTAAAATATATCTATTGTTAACAGAGACAGTTGAATAGAAGACTTTACATTGATACATGCTCCCCCTCACAGAGATAGTAAATATAAGACATTACATTGTGAAATAGTCACAATATTGGCGTTTCCAATTAATGGAATCATCACTGAGGTTGACTTTAACATTGACGATTTAGACAATACTAAAGATATGTATTTTTTAATCTAGGGATAAGCAACTTCTGCCTTTGTTGTGGTCATGGATGATTTTTGCTTCCTCCTCCCTTAAAACGATATCACACCTCACTCTATCAAACCCCTTTCTTAAAATTACATTACACAACTGTTTATTGTGGGGGTTTTAATGTTTTTTCTTCTTAAATCTTAAATATACTCGACTTTCTTAACAATGCAAACTAAAAGTTAAAATTCATTTTCTAGTTTTTACTGCAAACAACGTTGTTGTCCATTGTTTTCTCTACATCGTCACCAAACCTTCCTCTTCTATCCCTTCCCCTCTCCAGATATGTCGTTATGTTTAGACCATCCCTAATATATCTGGTACTCTGTTGTAAGCGGAAGATGCATATGGTTCAACACATTATGCGCTCTATTTTTAATAGTGAAGCCAAACATTACACATTACCAAGAAAAGGATGGCAATGTACATATTTCTTGGTAATTTGAAGACAATTTTCTATTCTAAAATCAATGGGGAAATAAACATATATTGTTATTTGAAGTGAATAATTTTTTAAAATGTATTTGTTTATTTTTTTTTTACTGTGTAAAGGAATCTGGTTGTTTATGGTGTGGTCTACATATTCAATGATTTTTTATGTATTTTCAAATAATGCTTATAAAAGCATCTTGTTACAGCATACCCAGCATCTCATAAATACCTAGCAGTTGGTCAAAGTAAACCTTTTGCAAGCAATAAATAAAAACATTAACAATTTTTTTCCAAAAAAAAAAAAGATTTTTCTAATAGTAATAAACATTTAACTAGGCCTACATTTTTTGTGTGAAGATCCTTATAAAGTACAAAAAGCTAAAATATTTTTCTCTTTCATTCAAGCAGTCTCTCATCAGTGTTCAAGCACAATATGATTAAGCTAAACAAAATTCCAAGCTAAAACAATCTTGCAGGCAACTGGTCTGTGCTGGCTGTCCTACCCCGTACACTAAGGTCTCCTGTACTTTGTATACTCAAGTCTCCAACTGATCGCCGACTTTCATGTAACTTGTCATCACTACTGCTGATTATGTTGAGAACTGACATGGAACTTGCTCTTTTCATAATTTTTCTTGGACTTGATGGCACATTCCTCCAGTGTTTCTGCAGCCTCGTACTTTCCCAATCTCCGGTAAAGGGCACCAAGATTCTTCAGTGTTGTGGTAACAGTGGGGCTGTCAACTTTGGCATTCTTGTGCCAGCCACCATATTCTGGCAATGGAGGTCCACCGTCTTTACTTTTACCCTTATTTTCTTCTCGTTATTCGGCTCTCATCCATATAGGTTTATTTTCACCTTCAACTTTCCCAAATTCTTTTTCATGTGCTCTTGTTAAAACTTCTTTAAATAAAACTTCTGCTTGTTTGTATTTGCCTTGCTTCAAATATGCTAAAGCCAAATTGTTTACTATAATTTGATCGAAATCTTTGCTTGTCTTTCAAACGAGTTAAACACAATTCTGTTGCGTTTATGTTTGCAATAACAGTTATATTTCAAACATTGAACAAACACACATCTAGGATTTTTTACATCGCATTTGCGACACTTCAGTTAAGTTTTTGTCTTATTTTACCAATAGGTTTAATTTTCTTCTTTCTTTTTTAAGGCGATTTACCAAAAAGGTTTATATTAATAGAGAATTACTTCCCTTTTATAATAACCAAATTAGAAAAAAAAAATATTGGTAAATACTTTTCAGCATCGGAAAAATAAAAATAAAAATATTTTAAAAAATATATGCGACATTGTATCGAATCTTATGGATACTTTTAACATTAACTAATAAAGAAATTATATTACCATGTGTGATACGTAGGCGTCACTAAAAAAGATGGTCAAATGTAGCTCAATTTAAAGTTGTGCGTGTGTTAAATTTAAATATGGCAGGTATTATGTTGATACACTCATGAATCAAGTTAATGAAATTGTCGTTTAAATTAGGGGGGAAGGGGGAGCAGAACCTTCCCGGAGATATGCCTGGAAGAAACCCTGAATGTAACGACACCATCAACCATAAATTAAACGATACTTTGTACACGTGTTTTTATTTACTTTAAAATATGTATAATATTTCTTACACATTAAATAGTGTAATATTTTAAGAAAAAAAAATAGTTCGCAACAAACAATTAAAGAAGTATTTATTTATATTTTATTTATATACTCCCTGGTTTATTGTCACGTAGTTACCTACGTTGTTACTGCTTTTATTGTGTAGGTTATTTAATAAGGTTTTCAAAGAAAATGCGTCATCTGCCCTGATATATTACGGTACAGTAAAAAACTAATTACTTGTTTAATACTTTTTTCATTGTTAAAATAAAATCATGTCTGAACTAATGTGTATGTAACTTTATAATACACATTTAGATTACCAAAATTAAACAGCTGGTGGGTTACCAGCAAAACTGTCATTATTCAAAATGAAATAATGTGTTGCACTGTGGGTTATGTATGATAGTCTGTGTGTGACTTGTATTCTACTGTGAGTGAATATCTCAATGTGATAACTGATTTAAGCTGTCTCAATAAAACAGGAAATACCTCAAGGGAAAGCAATGAATTGATCCATTTCAACTACCTTACTAAATTTCTTCTAAGCTGACACAAATGTAAAATCATTAAGTAATAAAGGGAACAGTTGAGTTGTCGTTTTATTGCTAGATATGTTGAAAATACGATGTATTGTAAGGTGAATATCTTGAGTATGTCGTGTGATTGCTTACATGACAAATATGTTAGTAAAGTCAAACGTTATAAAATTAGGAGATCAGTGTTTACGTAACGACAACTCACGTTTCATAATAAATTTTGTTGTAAAGCTGATTTTTATTATTGTTTCCAAAAGTAAAAGTGTAACAGCATGCACATTAATGCAATGTTGCTTTAATTTATTGTATCGGTTTAAAAAAAATGTGTATATTATGTCCTTCATCCGGACTTATATTTAGTTTTATACAAACTAAAAAAAACAACATATTTGAAGTTAACTTTGAGACACCATCGGCAAGAATTGTTGAACCAGATCTTTAGTGTTGTTGAGTTCGTCATCACGTGGTCGTGTCGTAGCAGAGGCGTAGTGACCTTCCCGGCGCCCGGGACAAACTTTTCGATTTGCACCCCCCTCAAGATTTTGATTTGCACCCCCCCCCCTCAAACATTCGATTTGCACCCCCCCCCCCCCCTCGAGATTCCATTTGCACCCATCCCCTCAAACTTTCGATTTGCACCCCTCTCAACCTTTCAATTTATTTTTCAAACCCATTTTGGCGCCCCCTGCGGTCGGCGCCCGGGGACATAGGTCCCCCCCCCCGCCCCCCCCCTCTCTACGCTACTGCTGTCGTAGTCTTTAGGCTACGTAAACATATATTACCACTTTAATTACAATTCATTAAGCCGGACCTAGTGACAAATAGCCGCCATGTTGTTGTTTATTTTTTTTTTTTTTTTTTTTGTTATCAATGTGAATCCTGTTAAAAACAGTTGATTCGTTCTAAAACTATTATGTCTCCCTGGCTAAGAAAACTTGAATTATGTTTAAGTGAGAGAAAACGAGAACTTACACGTCCCATTATGCGTATTTTCAGGATCAGTTTGAAATTTCCGAATAAATGTTGTATAAGTTATGTTTAAGTTTTCATGAAACTGATCGAAAAGGAATATTAGTTCGAAGGTGCCAAAAGGAACTAGCGGGGCGGGGGTGGGGGTAGTGTTTATGTCGATAGTAAAAGTTTAATATAATTTTTTTTAAAAAGCAGGAAATAGGCTGTATTTCCGATGATTCGGTAACATTGCTAAAACCGACTTCATCTCAAGTCTTTAAAGTTGGTAACACACATCGTAAAATTGTTTATATTTCAATCACATAAATTAATATAAATATAAAACAAAGACAGTCAATAATCATTTTCAATTGATTTTTTAAAATTATAAATTGTTTATGATTATACATGTAAGAACATATGTGTGTATTTTTTGTCCTATTTATTTTATGTACGTGCTTTGTTAAATAAATGCGTATTTACTTTCCCTGCTAAAACTTTCAGAGCAATATTGAAAAAAAAATGCAATATAACACTTTCTTTGCTCAACAAGACTAAAAGTAAAGTAGACTTACCTTACTTTACTCACAAATTTATTTGTAATTCTATGTTAGAAATGTTACTAACATTCAGACACATTTAAAATAAACTAAATTGAAAAAAAAAGTAATCACATAAGATATATAGTGTCTATTTTGGGAGCTGGTCAGATGTGGCTCAATATAACGTTGAGTGTGAGTTTATTATGGCAGATATGTTAATACCATCCTTAATCAGTTATTGAATCAGTTATTGAAGTTATCTTTGAGACACCAACGACAACAATTGTTGAACCAGATCTTTACTGTTATTGAGTTCGTCATCACATGGTCATCACGTGGTCATTGGCTACGTAAAAAAATGATACCACTTTAATTACAATTCATTTAGCGGGACCTTGTAACACGTAGTCGCCGTTTTTTTGTTGTTTTTTTTTTTTTTTTTTGTTATCAATGGGAATCCCGTTCAAAACAATTGACTTCGTTCTAAAACTATTATGTCTCCGTGGATAAAGGATTTGAATTATGTTTAAGTGAGAGAAAGCGAGAACGTACAAGTCCTATTGTGCGTATCTTCAGGATCAGTCTGGGGTTTCCGAATAAATGTTGTATAAGTTATGTTGAAGTTTTCATGAAACTAATCTAAAAGAAACATTAATTTGATAGTGCAAGGGGGAACAGGCGGGGCGGTGGTTGGAGGGGGTGGGGGCAGTGTTTATGTCATTAGTAAAAGTTGTATATAAATCAAAAAAGCAGGAAATAGGCTTTACACAAGGGTCAGCTCTCAATATTGCAAATACCGACTTCATCTCATGTCTTTAAAATACGTAACACACGTCGTAAAAGCTTTTATGTTTCAATAACAAGAATATTTTAAATAAAATAGGAAGTGTATAATTAATTCAATTTTACAATTTTAATATACATTTTTTTATGTTTATATCGGTAAAATTATATATGTGTTTTATTTAATGTTTATCCCAAATTAATGTAATGTACTTTCATTGTTAATTAAACAGATTGTTAATTCCCCTGCTAAAACTTTCAGAACAAGATAGAAGTTATTTGTTAAAAAAAAATATGTCCATTATAACACATTGCTCAACAAGAATAACAGTAACGTAGACTTAACTTACAACAATCACTATTTTGTTTTGTAATTCGATGCTAGAAATGTTACTAACATGTAGACACTTTCAAAATAAACTAAATAGAAAGTATGTAATCGTGTATGATAGTGGCTATGTTGGGAGCGGGTCAGATGTGGTTCAATATAAAGTTGCGTGGGAGTTTAGTATGGCAAGATTATGTTGATACAATTCTTAATAAGTTACTGAAACTGTCATTTAATAAAGCAGATATCACAATGGTCGGAGTAGTCGAGCTATTGACTGCATCATTTGACTTCTAGGCACTGTGGCTAAGATGAAAGTCTACTCTCATTTATGTGTTCTGTACGGAGGTCTGAGCTGTGGCCGCTGTTTTTTACCTCACATTAGTCAGGTACCCATCTGAGCTGGGTGGACAGATTCATCTCAGGGAACGTAACTCAAGACTTTTGGGGGAGATATAAATAGAAATATATATATATATATATATATATATATATATATATATATATATATATATATATATATATATATATATATATATTTATTTATTTATTTATTTATTTATTTATTTATTTATTTATTTATTTATTTATTTATTTATTTATTTATTTATTTATTTATTTATTTATTTATTTATTTATTTATTTATTTATTTATTTATTTATTTATTTATTTATTTATTTATTTATTTATTTATTTATTTATTTATTTATTTATTTATTTATTTATTTATTTATTTATTTATTTATTTATTTATTTATTTATTTATTTATTTATTTATTTATTTATTTATTTA